>NC_054487.1:56272158-56916514 GCF_017639515.1 Carcharodon carcharias
TTTGAGTTATATTCTTTTTGATGCATTTTTTTCTTGTATTAATTCCATAGAGTACAATATTTCTTCTTCAAGTTCACTAAGATCAAATTTGGTCTTTGGTGCAAGTTAATCATAGCCATGAAGAGATCATTTGCGTAACATATCATGTAGGATTTACAGAGCAATAGAAGTAGATGGAATTTATGTTGCATATCGGTTATGTTAACTGCCTAAGATTGTAGTATATAATAACCTGACAACATATTGCTTGCCCAGAGTTGTAAATAACATTTTCTAATGTTGACCATACATTAATTCATGTTACAAAAATGAACTGTCATTTATAGATGAAGTTGTTTGACGTCAAAATCCTGTTCCTCACCAATGCAATAACAGCCCCATTTAAGTTACCTTGTGGAATAACATTTGGGGTCTCTCATATTAAATATAAAAATAAGTGAGATTATGAACAATCCCAGAAATGCTTTTACTCAGAGGTGAGCAATTTAAATAATTGGTTGTGTATTAATTCCAGCGTTATCCCGCAAGTTGAACTGTCAATTCTAGGCAGACACTCACAAACAATATAATGAAATAATTCTGTATAGTACAGTACTCTCCCCTCCGAGTGAAAAGGTTGTGGGTTTATTATGACACAGCCAATGGTAAAGGCTGAGTTGCTCAAATCCCAGAGGGAAACTTGAAACAACTGTCATAACTCATTTTTGAAATGTGTATGTTTCAAGATGCAGGCTTTGAATTCAGTAGTAATAAGACCATCGAGTCTCAAGAGGTTTTTTTTTATCAAACTAAATTAAACATTTATTAATACAAGAAAAATTGTAAGCATACACATATGTCTTCAAAATCACTACTATATTAACTACAAAAATCCCCTAATTAATCAGACTCTCAGTTACACCCCCATTAAAGCAACAGTAAAACACATTGATTTAAAGAGACACCTGGCAGAGCACACTCTGGACAGTTGCATTCAAAATGAGTTTCTTGCAGTCCTGGGTCCTTGCAGACAGACTTGAGGTTTACTGGCTGGAGGCTTCTCACACTTGTTGGGTCTTAAAATACCTCTAACTTACACACAATCTCCTTTTTCCTCTATACATATCTTTCTCTTTGAATGTAAATTTTCTATTGTATTAATAGGTTTTTAATTTTACCTCTTCTAACAATAACATCCTTTTATTCCACCAATTTTATTAGTAAGGTGAAAAAACTAAACATTGCTTTGCATCTTCTAGCTAGGTGCAAGATTTCACCCATTCTTTTGCATGCTTTATTTGAAAATGCAAATTGCCTCCTTGACACCTATGGGCAGAATCTTCTCCTTGGCATGTGGGGCCCGCCCCCACACGCCGATATGTAAAATGATGTGCGGTGACGTTGACCGTGCGTCCCAACATCACCGTGTGTCATTCCAATCTTTTGTTCAGCCGGCACACACTGGAGGTGGCTGTGCACTCACTGAACTGTCAAAAGCCTTTTAAGGCCATTAATCAACCACTTTAGGCAATTGACAGGGCTGCCCGTCCAAACTTAAAATTGGTGGGCCGGCGAAGAGCCAAATCGGCCTTCGTGTTTTTCATGAAACCTCATCCATAGGCAGAATGAGGTTTCATGAAGGTTTTATTGAATAAATAAAAAAAATTCTGACAATTCATAAACATGTTCCAGCTCATGTGACACTTGTCACATAAGGGGACATGTCGGAATAATTTTAATCATTTTTCTTCACACTTTAAAACAACTTTATCTTCCTGGGGCAGCTCCGTGCTTAATTGACATGCCCACGATTGGCTCTGCACCCACCCATACCCGTTCCCGACCGGCCCACCTGACAGGCAGAAGATTCTGCCCTATGTTTCTAAACTTACCCATGTTTATCTAATTAACATTTCAAACCTACTTCTTTCTATACATATAAGCCTCTAGACCAGCTGGCTTTAACCCAATTAAGACACACCCACATACGCATACAGGCAACACACTATCTTAAAAAATAATTTCCAATAACATTATAGACATCAATCTCTCCATGACATGTCCCTCCTTATCAAAAATGAACTGTCATAATTCTAAAAGATGGCTTCATTTTTAATAACCCATCTTACACTATCTCCTATATTTAACTAGATATTTACACTTCCAGATGCATGCATTAACATTATATATATAAGTCCTTGGTAACAGCAGAAATCATTCCAGTTTAGTGTCCAAGTCTTAAAATGTCCAATTTTCCCTTTAAGCTTCAAACTCTCGATAACACATCTGCACAGAGATTCTCTCGTCCAGTGACGTGTATTATCTGTAGAATAAATAGGTGCAGTAATAAACTCCATCTGAATAGCCTTGCATTTTTGTCTTGAAATTTGTCCAGAAACCTTAAAGGATTGTGGCCTGTGTAAACAATTGTTTCTGATGAATTATTTGCCGCATACGGGAGAATTTTTAGGTTGGTAAGCAGAGGCGGTGCCCACTCGCCAACGCATGAAATGACGCAGGGTGACATTGGGCACACGTCCCGACGTCACCCCGTGTCATTTAGATTTTAAGGTTGGCGGGCGCACAGCCAATTCGGTTGCGCGCCCACCGACCTGTCCAAGGCCCCTTAAGGGCATTAATAAAGTAAATAAAACACTTAATGGACCTGCCCGTCCAACCTTAAGGTTGCCGGACAGGCAACAAGCCCAGATGGCCTTCAGAAAAAACATGAAACTTCATCCACGGATGGGATGAGGTTTCATGAGGAATTTAAAATGTTCCAGGAATTTTTAAAAAGAAGTAATGGACATGTCCCAGCTGATGTCACAGTGTCACATGAGGGGACATGTCAATAAATTTTTTCACATCCCTATTCAATGTTTGAAACCTGAGCCAATCTCCCTGAGGCAGCACTTCGCAAGAGGGCACTCCTGGCTCAGGGAACACCCCCCGCCCCCACAGGGAGCGCTAGCGCTTCTTGCCGCACGTCACGCTGGGTGGGCCTTAATTGGCCTGCCCAAGTAAAATGGTGACACGCCTCTGACTGGGGGCACTGATCGAGAACCTGCCTGCTTGTGCCCGCTCCCGCACAACACCCCCTGATGGGGAGAAGATCCTGCCCATAGATTTCAAATTGCGGCAATACTAACACCAAACCCAACATCTCCTTTTCAATTGTTGAATATCTTCTCTGTTGTGCATTCAATTTCCGTTAAAAATACCCTATCTGTTTTTCAATTCCAGTGTCATCTTCTTGCCACAGTATAGCCCCTATGCCTATATCACTTATGTCAATGGCCAACTTAAATTGCTTTGTGTAATTGGGTACTGCCACAACTGGTGTCATAGCTAAAACAGTTTTCAAACTATTAAATGCCTTCTGACACTCCAGTGTCCATTGAAACTTCTTGTTCTTTTTTAATAGTTCAGTCAGTGGAGCAACCACACTGCTAAAATTTCTGGTAAAACCCACCCGTGCCCAGAAATCTCAAAACTTCTCGTTTTGTTGTAGGCACTGGGAAATCCATGATAGCTTTGACTTTCACATCTCTTGCAGTCACCTTACCATGTCCAATGGTGTGGCCTAGATACGTAACTTGCGCTTTTGCAAATTCACTTTTAGCCAAGTTCATCATCAAATTAGCTTCTTGTAATCATGTAAATTATTCTTCTAGATGCTGTAAGTGCTCACCCCATATCTGACTGAAAACTATTAAGTCACCAATATAAACAGCACAATTGCTTAGGCCTGCAATTACTTTGTTTTTCAGTCTTTGAAATGTCACAGGTGCATTTTTCATACCAAATGGCCTGACTTTAAACTGACATAACAAAAACAGAGTTACCTGGAAAAACTCAGCAGGTCTGGCAGCATCGGCGGAGAAGAAAAGAGTTGACGTTTCGAGTCCTCATGACCCTTCGACAGAACTTGAGTTCGAGTCCAAGAAAGAGTTGAAATACCAGCTTATATTTTGGATTTCCAGCATCCGCAGTTTTTTTGTTTTAAACTGACATAGTCCATTTGGCGTCACAAAAGCTGCTATCTCCTTTACTCTCTCCAACAACTGTACTTGCCAATATCCTTTTAGCAAGTCAATATTTGTGGTAAATTTTGGTTGTCCTACTTTCTCAATACAATCCTCCAATCATGGTATGGGATATGAATCCGCTTTTGTCACCACATTCACCTTCAGATAGTCCACACACAGTCTTTGTGTTCCATCCAGTTTCGGTACCAGTACAATAGGCGAACTCCAGTTGCTGCACATAGACTCAATTACATCATTTTGAAGCATGAAATAAATTTATTTCTGTACTTGTGATAACTTTGCCAGATTTAATTTATAAGGATGTTGCTTCATTGAAGATGAAACTATTATAGAGACATCATGTATAGCTAAATCTGTCCTCCCCAACTTATTTCCAAAAATAGCTTTGTGTGAATGCAATTGCTTTTCCAAATTGCTTTGACACTTATCTGGAAGGTAACTCAATATTACATTTAAGTTTTCAAGTACCCCCTCATTATCCAATTTGATTAGAGGAACATCAATTTCAGATTCTTGCATTTCTGCCTCTTTCTTATCATCTACCATCACTAACACCTCCTTTTGGTCCCCTTTCCTGTCAAAGTACTTTTTAAGCATATTTACATGACATACCCTCTGCTTCTTTCTTCTATCTGGAGTATTTATTAAATAATTTACTTCACTCAATTTCTTCTCAATCCTGTAAGGCCCACTAAACCTTGCCTTTAATGAGTTCCCCAGTACTGGTAACAGAACTAGCACTTTCTCTCCAGCAGTAAAACTGTGAGCTTTAGCATTCTTATCTGCCTTCACTTCCATCATTTGCTGTGATTTATTTAAATGTTCCCTAGCCAACTCACATCCTCTGTCCAATCCCTCTCTGAAGTTTGATTCATAATCCCGAAGAGTTGTTTCTGTATTTTGACCCACCAATTTCTCATAAATCAAGTTCAGTGGTCCCCTTACCTCATGACCATAAACTAATTCAAAAGGACTAAAACCAGTCGATGCATTAGGAGCATCCATAACAACAAATAACAAGAATGGAATTCCCCTATCCCAATCCTGCAGATAATCCTGACAGTATGCTCTAATCATAGTTTTTAATGTTTGATGCAATCTTTCCAAGTCTCCTTTGACTCCAGATGACATGCTGTTGACTTAAATTGTTTTATCCCAAACTGCTCAGTACTTCCTTAAACAGCTATGACATAAAATTTGAACCCTGATCTGATTGTATTCCTTAGGTAAACCATATCTTGTAAGAAAAAAATCAATTAACTCTTCCACAATCTTCTTAGTTATAATATTTCTTAAAGGTATTGCTTCAGGAAGCCTGGTAGACACATCCATTACTGTCAATAAGTACTGATTTCCATTTTTAGTCTCAGGGAGAGGTCCTATACAATTAATCATGAACCTAGCAAAAGGTTCTTCAAATGCTTGTATTGGGATTAAAGGTGCCAGCTTAATCACTGCTTGTGGTTTCCCTATCACCTGACAAGTGTAACATGTTCTACAGAATTTGACTACATCCCAATGCAATACTGGCCAATAAAAATGTTTCTGTATTTTTGCCTGTGACTTCCTAAATGTGCCCCCATTGGAATTTCACGAGCAATCCTCAGAATCTCATTTCTATAACCTAATGGGATAACAATCTAATGTACCTCCCTCCAGCTTTCATTCGCTGAGACATGATCTGGCCTCCATTTTCTCATTAAAATATCACCCTTAAGGTAACAACATTCTGGTGTTCATTTTGCTTCTGTTTCCAAGTAAGCTTTCTGATATAACTGTTTTATTTGCAAATCCTTTTGTTGCAACTCAATTAACTGCCTTGATTAAACATTTCAGCTGGATGGTCCTCTCCAGTGTCTTTCTGAATAAGGTTATCAAACACAGTACTTGCTAATTGAATTTCAATACATTCTTCCTGCTTTTGAATCCTGCTTCTGAACTGCCTGTACTTCGTGTTTTTCTTGTATCAACCTGTGTGCCTGTGATCTCATTATCATACAATCTGGAAACAATCCAGAATGTTCCTCTTGTAACACTTCTGTTGAAAACACTTCCATTGGCTGCTGAACTACCATAGGCGTCACTCACATTTGTGATCCAGCTATATTATTACCTAAAATAAATGGAACCCCTGCAATGGGCAATGTTTGCACCACCCCAATAGTTACTCCACCAGTTTTCCATTTACTCTTTAAATTTACCTTCCACAATGGAATAGGTTTAGCATCTTCATGAACTCCATTTATTATAACCTGTTCCTGCAATACTCCCTCAACAACAAATATCACTATCCCACAACATTAAGGATTGACTAGCCCCTATGTGTCTTAAAAAATTTAACATAATTACCTACTCCACCCAGTACACATGGAAAGACTTTCCCTTCACACACAAAATCTTTAAACACTTCTGCAACCTACTCCTCAGAATGCTCTTGGGTAAATTGTGAATTCCTACTTCTTTACCTATCACTGATTCACCCTGTTTTACTTGTACACAAATCATTGGTTTCTCCTGTGCCTGAACCTCAGAACCCACAGTACTTTTACTTCCAGAACTTTTCTGCACCAACAATAATTCCAATATATTTTCCCAGCAATTTCCAACACACTGACTTTGGCCTGAATTTTTCAGGGAAAAGGCAGGGGCGGTTGTGGAGCTGATCACCACCCACGAGCAGCTTCGCGCCGCCATTTTACGCAGACGGGCCAATTAAGAACCACCCAGCGTAAGATGCAATCGGTAGCACTCAGCGCTTCCTGTGCAGGCGGGGGGAGGAGGGAAAGTCTTTCACATGCTTCAATCTCCCTGAGGCACAGAGTTGCCTCAGGGAGATGGAATCGATATTAAAATAATTAAATAAAGGATTGAAAAAGTTATTTTAATATGTCCCCTCATGTGACTGAGATGGGACATGTTTTAATATTTAAGAAAAAAATGTATTAATTGAATAAAAGCTTTAGAAAACCTCATCCCGCTCGTGGATGAGGTTTCCTAAAAAACGCAAAGGCCGCTTGGTCTTTTCACATGCCCACTAACGTCAGGTTAGACGGGCAGCGTTAACAAGTGCGTTAATTTCTTAATGGCCTTAATATGCCGTTTACATATCGGCAGGTGCACAGTCGACTCCGGCGCCTGCCCATCGAATGAAACATCGCTACGCAGTAGCGTTGGGACGCATGCCTGACGTCAACGCGCGTCATTTTATGCATTGGCATGTTGGGCTCACCCCCACGCGCCAACAGAAAAATTCTGTCCTTTTTGTGCCCCAATTTATTACAAGGAAAACACTTCAACTTTCAAATATCACTACTACCCTCAGCACTTTCTCTTTTTTTCAAAGAGTTTCCTGGGAATTTCCAGCTTCTCTTCCCTGACTACCTACCTTCCTTTCACCTTCCCACTTTGAATTAGCTCATAAAGCTAAACCACCCAGCGTAAGACGCGACCGGTAGCGCTCAGCTATCTCTGCTGCTTGCCTTGCAGTTTGAACCCTCTGTTCCTCTACATGAGCTCTCATTACTGAAGGAATTGAATCTTTAAATTCTTCCAAAAGAATGACTTCCCTAAGGGCTGCATATATTGTCTCTATTTTTAATGCCTCTATCCGCCGGTCAAAATTAATTTGTTTCACTCTCTCAAATTCAATATAATATGCCCAGGCTGTTTCTCCTATTCCTAAATTTCTGCCTGTATGCTTCAGGAACCAACTCATATGCATTAAAAATAGCCTTTTTACCACATCATCATTCACCAATACTTCATCAGACAGAGAAGCATATATTTCATACACTCTACCCACCAACTTAAACTATAACAATAATGCCCATTTCTCTTGTGGCCATTTCATTTGTTTAGTTATCTTCTCAAATGAAATAAAGAATGTTTCAATATATTTTTCCTAAAACGTTGGAATAGCATGTACAAATTTAAACATCTCCCCACTGGGTTCTACTCGAGGCAAGTCCTTCCTCACCTCCTGTCGTCTCTTTTTTAACTGCCAACATTCTCAATTGGAATCCTCTCTCTTTCTCTCCTTTTCTCTTTCCTCCATCTCTATCTTCACAATTTCTAACTTCCTTTCCTGTTTTCTTTTTCTCACTCCTGCCTTTCTACCTGTTCCCTTTGGAATGCCTGGTTGCTTTCCTTTTCATCCAATTCAATTGTTTTCATTTGCAACTGATTTGAGCCCATTCCAATGAACCACCCCTTGGAGAACACTGTCTCTGAGGTATTCCTTCGAATTTCAAATGCTGTGCTATCACTTCAATTATGTCTGATTTTCTAGACCCCAATTGTAATTTATCCACCTTATCCACCTTAACTTATCCCTGGATACTTTTTGTAACACAATCAGAGTTATATCTCCCACTTCCAAAAAAGTTTTTGCCATGGATACAGCCATTTTTGCAGTCTCCCCATTTCAAAAATACTTCACATCCACTCCTTAATTCAAAGTGCTTCTCATACTCATAGCCTTAAGATTCACCAATTCAAAAAAAATCAAGGAATTACAAATATATCCCGCCAAGATCCCTCAATTATTATGACACAGCCGATGGTAAAGGCTGAGTTGCTCAAATCCCAGAGGGAAGCTTGAAACAACTGTCATAACCAATTTTTAAAATTTGTATGTTTTGAGATGCAGGCTTTGAATTCAGTACTAATAAGACCATTGAGTCTCAAGAGGTTTTTTATAAAACTAAATTAAACAAGAAAAATTGTAGGCATACACATATGTCTACAAAATTACTACTATAATAACTACAAAAATCCCCTTATTAATCAGCCTCTCAGTTACAGCCCCATTAAAGCAACAGTAAAACACATAGGGCAGAATCTTGCCCTCGAATAGTGTGCAGGCCCCACCAGCTTGGCGGCGGGTGGCCAGCTGACCCCCGCCACCGAAGCAGGGCCCGCCGCCATTTTAAGTGGGCAGGCCAATTAAAGCCCGCCCAGCGGCATCCCCGACGGGAAGCGCTATGCACTTCCTGTTCCGAGGGGGCGAGGGAATCCCCATCTGTCAAATTGCGCTCTTTTACGCATGCGCGCAAAAGAGCACGCTTCTCCCTGAGGCAAAGTCCTGTCTCAGGGAGAATACTGACAGTGGAAAAAACTTTAAAAATAGAAACATTAAAAAAATTATGAACATGTCCCCATCAATTTTTTACAAAACAGACATGAAACTTCATCCCACCAGTGGATGAAGTTTCATGAATAATCTGGAGTCCGCTGGGGCTCCTGGCCTGCCCACCAGCCTTAAGGTTGGCCGGGCAGGTTTTTAATTACTTTAATTAGCCTGTCAATGGCCTCAATTGGCCAGTGACAGGTCGACGGGCAGACAGTTGATTTCGCTGTCCGCCCGCCTTCCTGAAAATTTAAATGGACCGAGATGACATCAGGAATTCCTCCCGACATCATCTCGCGTCATTTTCCCCTCGGCGACCGGGTCCCGCCCCCAAATCTCTGAGGGGAAAATCCTGGCGCTGGATTTAAAGAGACACCTGGCAGAGCACACTATGGACAGTTGCATTCAAAATGAGTTTCTTGCAGTCCTGGGTCCTTGCAGACAGACTTGAGGTTTACAGGCTGGAGGCTTCTCACACTTGTTGAGTCTTAAAATGCCTCTACCTTATGCACAATCTCCTTTCTCCTCTATACATATCTTTCTCTTTGAATGTAAATTTTCCATTGTATTACTAGGTCTTTAATTTTACCTCTTCTAACAATAACATCCTTTGATTCCACCAATTTTATTAGCAAGCTGAAAAAACTAAACACATTGCTTTGCATTTTCTAGCCAGGTGCAAGATTTCACCCATTCTTTTGAATGCTTTATTTAAAAATGCTAATTTCCCCCTTGACACATATGTTTCTAAACTTCCCCAGGTTTATCTAATTACTATTTCAAACCTACTTCTTTCTATACATCAAAGCCTCTAGACCAGCTGGCTTTAATCCAATTAACAGACACACACATACACACCCATAAACATAGACACCACTAAACTCTATTTAATAAAATAATTTGCAATAACGTTGTAGACATTAATCTCTTCATGACAGGGTTCAAGTGCCACTCTAAAGACTTGAGCATAAAAAGCAAAGTTGGCACTTCAGTGTCGTTCCGGGGGAATATACTGCACCATTGGCAGTCCATCTTTCAGATGAAAAGTTTAATAAAGGCCCCCTCTGCTTTCTCAAAGTAGCCATAAGAGATCCCATAGCACTATTTTGAAGAAGGACAAGAGGATTCTCCTCGGTGTCCTGGCCAATATTTGTCCCTCAATCAACATTACCAAAAAATAAACTATCAAGTCATTATTACATTGCTGCCTGTGAGAGCTTGCTATTTGTAAATTGGTTTCTATATTTCCTGCATAACTTAATTGGTTGCAGAGTACTTTGGGATATCCAGAAGGTGTTATTTAAGTACTAGTCCTTCTTTCCTCCTTGTTATATTCAGGCATGCTGGTAGATGTCACTAGTTTAGTTAAATATTATATTGATATAAAAACAACTTCCATAACAACAAAACTTTTTCCTAACCAGGATTTATTTGGGGGTAACTTTAACCCTCAACCACTTGTCGATCACCCAACCCTCCTCCGCACCAAGATGGACAGGAGTGTGTTGGTTTAATTATTAATAACTCACCTACTTCTGGTTTAACCTGCTGGGTTTGGGGTCAGCCAACTAAACCATTCTTGAATGGCAATTGTAACATTTACATGAGGCTTTGAGCCTCAAGTTTGGTCAGCAATCTGGATTTAACAGCTATGGGCTGACTTTCCCAACACTCTGGCAACCCAACGGCTAAAGGGAGGTGAGAGTTACCAGATCCAGCAGTTAAGTGCATTTCCAGCTCTACCTTTGGGCTAGGAAGTACAGGAGTGCTTTGCACCCCTGCCCCCCTCCAAATTTCAAACAAGCCTTCCGCAATCTGTCTCCCTCCTTAACCTCGATCAACCTTCCACTTACTATTTATCCTTCCACAGCAATCTTTTCTCCCCGACAAACTCTCCCCCTTACACTTCCAACTCTTCCTACTCATGAGAAATGGAGAAAAAAATTATTTTGAGATCCTGCTGTTAAATTCAGGAGGACCTCTATGTTACTGCCATTTTGGAGTTTCCTAGCAGTTGACTGGTGAAACCTGTTCCCTCCCTGCCTCCCTCCCTAGAGCCATTGGCCAGCCATCAATGTCCAAGATGCAACATCTGCAGAACTATCCGATGTGAGATCAGAGAGGTGCAAGGCACTTGGCTGAATCAGAAAGCAGATTAATTCCAGTCATGTGTTGACTACAATGATTGAAAGAGATTCTACAATGCTCTGAAACCTGTCCACCGGCTCCAATCTACTGATTCATCATCAATCCTCGGTGCTCACAGGTCAAAGTTGCTCACAGAAAAACCTCAAATTCCAGAAAAGTGGGCAGGACACTTTAACTACATCCTTAATCGGCCTACATCCATTAAGGGAGAAGCAACCAATAGGCTACCACAGGTTGCCGTCAACTGTTTTTTTGATGACCTACCCACACTGTTAGATGCAGTCACCTACATACCCATGGGAATCCTACCAAGTGCCTCAGGAAATGAACGTGGTCATCTTTGCCTTGATGGACAAACACCAAAAGGAATATTAACGTAGACAAACTTATTCAAAATTAAATTATTTATTTACATTTTCCATTTACTACTAATTCCTAAATCCACAATTAAAAAGTATTTATTGTGCTTTACTAGTAACATCTCTAACCTTGTACCTCACATGTGTCCTTTCTGCACCTGTCCATCATATCCATAGAGCCTAATGCTTTCCTACATACTCACACAAGCAGTACAACCATTCAAAATATCTAACATTAAAATAAAACTATCCTTTTTGTTGTATTCTAGCTTGTGCAGCAAGTTGTGTCTATGCTGCAATATCATTTTTAATGTATGTTGGTGAATTTGTTTAAAGCATTTTTTTATAACCTGCCATTAGCAAAAGTAAATAACATGGCACACAAATTTCCAGCTTGTCACTACAGATGCCTCTTGGTGGAAAATTTTGATGATGTGGGTTCCAAACGTTGTTAAGAGTGGTGTAAACAATCCAACTAGTGTGATGGGTAATATTGGCCTTTTAAAATCAACAGTTTATGTGAAGTGCCAAATTCTGAAGTTGTGCTAACCAATCACCTGGTGAATTTCCATTAAATAAATAAAATATTTTAAAGAACATTGGGAGGTGGTGGCACACTGGTATTGTCACAGGACTAGTAATCCAGAGGCCCAGGGTAAAGCTCTGGGGACCTGGGCTCAAAACTCACCATGGCAGACGGTGGAATTTGAATTCAATAAATATCTGGAATTAAAAGTCTAATGATGACCATGAAACCATCATCAATTGTTGTAAAAACCCATCTGGTTCACTAATGCCCTTTAGGGAAGGAAATCTGGCCTACGTGTGACTCCAGACTCAGCAATGTGCTTGACTCCTAAATGCCCTCTGAAGTGGCTGAGCATGTCACGTGATTGTATCAAATCGCTAAAAACAAGTCAATTAGCAATGAAACTGGACAGACCAGACCAACCAGCATTGACCTAGGTATTGGAAGTGACAATGGCCAGTCAATCCCCCTCAGCTGATGAATCAGTGCTCCTCCATGTTGAACACCAGTTGGAGGAAGCACTGAGGGTGGCAAGGGCACAGAATGTACTCTGGGTGCGACTTCAACGTCCGTCACCAAGAGTGGCTCCATAGCACCACTACAGGCCAAGCTGGCTGAGTCCTAAAGGATGTAGCTGCTAGACTGGGTTTGCGGCAGGTGGTGAGGGAACCAACAAGAGGGAAGAACCTACTTGACCTCATTCTAACCAATCTGACTGTGTAGATGAAACTGCCCATGACAGTATAGGACCACTACACAGTTCTTGTGGAGACAAAGTCCCGTCCTCACTTTGAGGATACCTTCCTTCATGTTGTGCAGCACTACCACTGTGCTAAATGGGATTGTGAACAGATCTATCAGCTCAGTACTGGGCAACCATGAGGCACTGTGAGCCATCAGCAGCAGCAGAATTATACTCAACCACAATTTGTAACCTCATGGCCCAGCATGTCCATCACTGTAACATTACCACCAAGCCTGGTTCAATGAAGAGTGCAGGGGGGCATGCCAGGAGCAGCATCAGGCATACCTAAAAATGAGGTGTCAACCTATTGCTGCAACACAGGACTACTCGTGTGCCAAACAGCATAAACAATAAGCGATAAACAGAGCTAAGTGATTCCATGACCAAAGGATCAGATTCAAGCCCTGTATTCCTGTCACATCCAGTCATGAATGGTGGTGGACAAATAAACAACTCACTGGAGGAGGAGGAGGCCTCACAGATATCCCTATCCTTAATGATGGGAGAGCCCAGAAATATCAGTGCAAAAGATAAGGCTGAAGTATTTGCAACAATCTTCAGCCAGAAGTGCCGAGTGGATGATCTATCACCTCCTCCAGAGGACCCCTGCCATCACAGATGCCAGTCTACAGGCAATTCGATTCAATGCACATAATATCAAGAAACATCTGAAGGCACTGGATACTGCAAAGGCTATGGGCCCTGACAATATTCCGGCAATAGTACTGAAGACTTGAGCTGCAGAACTTGCCAAGGCCCGAACCAAGCTGTTCCAGTACAGCTACAACACTGGCATCTACCCGGCTATGTGGTAGATTGCCCAGGCATATCCTGTGTACAAAAAGCAGGACAAATAAAACCTGACCAATTACTGCCTCATCAGTCTACTCTCGATCATCAACAAAGTGATGGAAGGGGTTATCAACAGTGCTATCAAGTGGCAATAACCTGCTCACTAACACTCGGTCTGGGTTCCGCCAGGTCACTCAGCTCCTGACTTCATTACAGCCTTGGTTCAATCATGGACAAAAGGGCTGAACTCCAGAGGTGAGGTGAGAGTGACTGTCCTTGACATCAAGGCCGCATTTGACCGAATGTGGCACCAGGGTGCCCTAGCAAAACTGGAGTAAATAGGAATCAAGGGGAAAACTCTCTGCTGGTTGGAGTCATACCTAACACAAAGGGAGATGGTTGTGATTGTTGGAGGGCAATCATCTCAGTTCCAGGATATCACTTCAGGAGTTCCTCAGGGTAGTGTCCTTGGGCCAAGCAGTTTCAGCTGCTTCATCAATGACCTTCCTTCCATCATAAGGTCAGAAGTGGGGATGTTCACTGATGATTGCACAATGTTCGGCACAATTCACAGCTCCTCAGATACTGTAACAGTCCATGTCCAAAAGCAACAAGACCTGGACATATCCAGGCTTGGGCTGGCAAGTGCCAGGCAATATTCATCTTCAACAAGAGAGAATCCAACCATCACCCCTTGATGTTCAATGGCATTACCATCACTGAATCCCCCGCTATCAACATCCTGGGGGTTACCATTGACCAGAAACTGAACTGGACCAGCCATATAAATACTGTGGCTACAAGAACAGGTCAAGAACAAGGCTAGGAATCCTGTGGCAAGAAACTCACCTCCTGACTCCCCAAAGCCTGTCCACCATCTACAAGGCACAAGTTAGGTGTGATGGAATACTCCCCACTTGCCTGGATGAGTGCAGTTCCAACAACACTTAAGAAGCTTGACACCATCCAGGACAAAGCAACCCACTTGACTGGCACCCCATCCACAAACATTCACTCCCCCCATCACCATTGCACCTTAGCAGCAGTGTGTACCATCTACAAGGTGCACTGCAGCAACTCACCAAGGCTCCTAACACAGCACCTTCCAATCCCATCACAGCTACTGTCTAGAAGGACAAGGGAAGCAGACACATGGGAACACCACCACTTGCAAGTTCCCCTCCAAGCCACTCACCATCCTGGCTTGGAACTATATTGCGATTCCTTCACTGTTGCTGGGTCAAAATCCTGGAACTTCCTCTCTAACAGTATCCTGTGTGTGCCTGCAGTGGTTCAAGAAGGCAGCTCACCATCACCTTCTCAAGGGCAATTAGTAATGGGCAATAAATGCTGGCCTAAGTAGCGATGCCTATATCCCATGAATGAATTTTTTAAAAATTAAACAATAATTATTCCAACCCCTGACCCTTCAATCCAAGCATGCAGCTCTTGTCTATGCTTTGAAATGCCAGGATTTCCTGGACCGGGGCCCTCATAGTCTGAGTACATCACAGGTAGAGGACACAGCCAACATTCCCTCTAATTGCATAGCATCCTGAACTTACAATGCAGGGTACAAACAGGCCACAGCCAAGCAGTGGGGCCTTTAAGATTTGCACCAGCACAGTCCTGCAGGAATCTTCAATTTCAACATTTCAACAAATGGGTTGCGCTCAACAAAGGGAAATTAGACAGAACATTGGGCACCTGCTGCATGGGCAGGAAATGAGGTGCAGCCCAATATCGGGCCCTGGTAAATTGGATGCTCTCTAGGGTAAGGGTCAGGAAGATCAGCCCCTATGACACAAAGTTGATCTGATAGAATTGTTCAACAATTTGAAGAATTTTGATTAAGAAATTTTTAGTCAGTAACTAAATAAGTTTAAGGTCATCACTAAAAGAATGAAAGGAGAAATAACAAGGAACTTTTAACAGGTGGAGATGGATAAATATTTGAAAAAGAGGCAACAGGGAAAGGCACCAAAGTGGGTAGTTCGTTTATAGAGTCACTACAAGTGCAATGACCTGAATAGTCTTCTCTGGTGTCATTTTTTTTTGTCTCTGAGTATAATAAATTGCATTTAATGCTCATGGTAGTCCATTCAATCACTTTTAATAGGTAATTCCACCAACTTGTAAATTGAATGAGAAGTAAAAAGTCTGCAATTATTCTCCTGAAAAGCAACCATGAAATATAGAAAAATCAAATAGCCCTATTTCCCAGGTGAGGCTTTTGACGTATTTTACACATTGAAACAAATTAAATAGTCAAAAGTTCACATGGCAAATTTTATTATATATGTTGATGCAACTCATTGTAGTTTTCAGTGCGATGTAATTTGTTAATAGTTAGTCTGCACTAATATACTGTACTGTAACAATGATCTAATGATAATTAGAATTAGTTTGGCAGCTCTGAGACCCAGGTTTGAATCCTAGCCAGACAGCTGCAATGATTTGTATTCCTTCACGGCTAGCTCTTTAAGTGTTCAACTTCCATTGCAGCACAGGCAAAAACTATCCAACATCTCAGGGCTGCAATGGAAGCTTAGATCCATGTTTGTTGCCATTCAGGCTCAGACTGCTGTCATCATAGCTTCAGATAGCAGTACTCAAAGCAGCTTGCAGGGTCTCAGCAGTTCAGCAACCTGTGCTCCAGCAGATCACTAGGATTGTTGAGACACCCTATTCCCAGGGAATGGTGATGGCGCTGCTGTGTTCAAACGTGTTGTCCTCTCTCAGTATGACAGCATTCATAGTCCCACTGCTGCCACTCCACCAGTGATTCTGCCAATGTCTCTTAGCCATCCAGGCCCATGCCAAGGTGATGTAGTCTGAAGCCTGGGCCTCAAGGTTCAGAGCAACTTGAAGGTGTCCTACAAGACCATCTGCAGTCTCCCCAATGAAAGTCAGCCATTAGCCATGCTGCAGCCACTAGACTAAGACTGCTTAGAGCACTAGGCCAGACAAAATCACCCACAAGACATGCGCTAAGGGAAAGCACAAGTTCAATTTTGTATGTTTATTGGATAATGTGTTGTTAGATAAAGTTCTTATGTTTTGTTTTGAGGTGACTTTTATTTGGCCTTTTGGACAAGAGGATGCTATGATGGCCCATAACAGTGGGATGCAAAGATGAGGAATTGAGAAGCAACAGTGATGTGTGGTCATCCTGAACTGGAATCTGACAGGCTGCTCACGGACAGCCTGCCAAAGCCAAGGTGTCCTAGATGTACCTTCTTCATTCTGAGGTGCTTGTTTAAGGCTTGATGGCAAGAGCTCCACCCTCATGACAACTAGTTTGTGTAAAACGCAACAGAACACCACGAATTTGGCAAGTGTTGAAGGGCTCCCAGTCAAGGCAACAGAACCACTGCTTGAGCACACTGATGCTTTGCTCCACAACATTCCTGGATGCAAAAAGGCTTTCATTGTATGAGCACTGTCCACAAGTGGTTGGATGGCAGAAATGAGTCAAGAACCACATGTAGAGTGGGTAGCCCTTGTCACCAAGCAGCCATCTCTGGTTCAGTGTGGTGGCTCGAAATTGGCAGGTGCAGCTGAATGGTGCAGTATTAAAGTATCGTGTCTGCTAAGAGAATAGTGGACCTTCAGCAGCATGATTGTTGCACACCGACTGCATGTAAAGGGAGTGCAACCCCTTGCATTCTGGCACATCTCCCTATTGATATGTGGCAACCTCAAGACCATATGCATGCAGTCAATGGCTCCCTGTACCTCTGGAAATCCCATTATCCTGGAGTGTGCCCGTGGCTTAGCAAGAAGAAAATGAAGCCCAATCTTACTGTGTTCATAGCATCCATGAACTCCCTGATGCAGCAATGCATGATGAAATGAAAGATGCTGGTGATATCATAGGCTGTAGCCTGGAAAAAACAACTTGTGTAGAAACTGAGGGTGACGGTAATCTCGACAGCCACTGGCAGTACCGTTCTCACCCTGTTTTGCAACTGAAAGTCCAGTTGATGGAGGTGGTAAAGTTCAGTAACCATCACCCTGGTGAAATGACTCTGCTCCTGGCTGATGTGCAGGCAGAAGAAGTGCTGTCTGCATACGCTAGGTCGGCAGAACCTTTCATTGAGAATCCCCCCCCCCCTCATTCCCCCTCTTGCTCTCTCTGCTGCCTCTGCTCCATCTCCCTGTGGTGCTGCAACTATAGCCCTATGAGTGAGAGCAAGTTTTCTGCTCAGTGACCTTTAAAAATCACTCACCTCCTTGCAAAGATCCACCTCCTTAACTCTCTGACTCAAACGACTTGTGTGAACACCTCCATATTTCTGTCAGCTGGGCAGCAGAAAAAGAAAGTCAAAAGCACCTCACTTGAAAATTCCATGCTGATGTATTTAAATACAGATAATGCAGTGTGCGGTGAAGGGGGCAGGGTCGGGTCTGGAGAATGGAAGTTCTCTCCTGCAGCTGAACAGCCATTGAACCCTTTGAGATATCTGCATTCCTCCAAATCTGTCCTCTTGACCATCCCAATATTCATCACTCCACCATCAACATCAAAGCTCTGAAGGATCCAAAAATGCCTTAAGGAAATGCTTTCAAACTTCAGTCAAGACAGAAAAAGAGTGTCCACAGTGCTTGGATGTCCTTAAAGCCAATATCATCAATGCCTGCAAAGAGACACTTGGATTCTCTGTGAGGAAACATCAGGTTTGATGAAAATGATCAGGTAATCAACAAACTGATTGATTGTAAACACAAGACTTTATGCACCTGGTGGAATTACCCAAATTCTAAAAGCAAAAGGAACTGGCTTACCAACAAGTAAAGCTGAGGTACAAAGGTGTACCCGCAACATGAAGAACAGGCAAAGGAAATTCAACATCTCCCTGATATGAACAATATCCATGGCTTCTTCACTGACACAAAGACCAGTTATGGCCTAAGGTCTCAAGGACCAGAACCTTTGAGGCCTAAGAACAGGGGGAGATCTGATCAAGGAAAGGGTAACTGTCAATACCCGTTGGAGAGAGCATTTTGAAGGTCTTTTCAATCAAGAATCTGTTGTTGATGAGAGTGTTTTCAACTCCATCCCACAACAACCAGTTAAAGCTGAGCTTGGAACTCCACCAATGTATATGTAAGCTACGAAATCCATCACACAATTAAAAAGCAACAAAGCAGCATAAGGTGATGGAATCCCCGGTTAAATCTTTAAGCATGGGGGAGAGGAACTAACATTACAGCTCATGATCTCATCCTACAGATCTGGAATGAAGAGGAAGTCCCGAATGATTCTAAATATGCCATGATTGTGACAATCTTCAAGAAAGAGGACAAATCCAACTGTGGAAATTACTCCCTGCTTTCCATTGAAGGAAAGATTGTTACAAGAACCCATCTGAATCGACTTATTACACTTGCTGAAGAGCTACTCCCCAAATCTCAATGTGGATTTAGGTCATCAAGAGACACAGCTAACATGATTCTTTCAGCTCACCAACTACAAGAAAAGTAATACAATAACATCAACCATTCTACATAGTGTTCTTTGAATCGACAAAGGCTTTCGACTCTGTAAATCATGAGGCACTCTGGAAGATTCTGCTGAAGTATGGATGTCCTCCAAAATGCGTTACCACCCTTCACCTGCTTCATGATGATTTGCGAGTGGTGATCCCTAACAATGGATCCATTACAGACCCTTTTTAAGATTAAGGCAGGTGTCAAATATGGTTGTGGGATTATCCCAACACTTTTTCAATCTTCCTTGCTTCCATGTTCCATCCGATTAGAGACAAGCTCCCTGCTGGAGTGCACCTTATTTATCAAATGGAAGGTAAACTATTTAATCTCATACGGCTTTAATCAAAAACTAAGACCACCCCAACCTCAGTCATTGAGCTCCAATACGCTGATGAAGCTACAATAGATGCTCTAGAAAATCATCAACATATTTAACGAGGCATACAAGAAGATGGGACTCACAATCAACATGCAGAAGACCAAAGTCCTCCCTCAGCAAGTTCCAAATGTACATTTCTCAGCCCCATTAATTAGGATTCATGATGAGTGCCTAGAAAATGTGGAATACTTCCAGAACCTTGAACGTAATCTCTCACAGAAGGCTGACATTGATGAAGAAATCCAGAATTGCTTGAAATCTACTGATGCAGCCTTTGACCAACTGAGGAAGCGAGTGTTTGAAGAACACAACATCAAATCTGAAACTAAGCTCATGGTCTACCACATGGCCATGATCCTTTCCTTACTGTACAGGGTTGAAACATGGACAATGTATAGGAGGCACCTCGAAGCAATGGAGTCATACCACTTACGCTGCCTGCGTAATATCTTATGTATTAATTGAGAGGGCAGATGCACCAACATCAGCATCTTCTCACAAGCGGGCAGAATGCCATCAGCTTCAATGGGTTGGTCACCTAGTTTGGATGTCAGATAGCAGACTCCCAAAGCAGGTCTTCTTTCCCAGCTCAGTCAGGACAGATGCACCAGTAGAGGACTGAAAAAGCACTTCAAGGATATGCTGAAAGCTAACATGAAGAAATGCAACATTGACATCAGCTCCTTAGAGGCCATTGCCTTGGACTGAGCCAGATGGCAGTGGAGTCTGTGGGAAGGGTCCCTATACTTTGAGACCTAACGATGACAAAATAAAGAGGAAAAGTGAGAGCAACAAAATGAACACTCCATGACCCGAACTGATAACACACAACCAGCCATCCCACATGACAAGTGCCCTATATGCCATAAAGTCTGCACAACCCGAATTGGCCTCATCTGCTATCTTCGAACTCATGGAACACAATCAACTTCACTAGCAAGGGATAGCCAATAATAATACGGAGCATCTCTCTCTCACTCTGAAGGACTCAGAAGGGCTCCTGACTTTTGTCCATATCTGTGTGAGGGTAAATGCAAAGTGGAACATAAGACAAGTTGGATAGCACTCTCCCTGAATTTGGAGGAAGCCTACGGCTTGATGTTCTGCATGCCTCTTGATGCGCTTATATACACAATGCCCATAAGTGGGCTCCTCAAAGAAAATTAAAGGCATTTATTTTCAAATTCTTTCTCCAGTTTAGGCCTATTCTCTGATATCTGAAAAAGTCACGTTATGTATTCCAAGTATTTCCTTTAAGCAGTCTAGATCTTCTAAATGTCCATGTACCATGGCAAATAAATTATTTTGTTATATCAAGGATAACATGCTTCATTATTTTCAGAGCCACATCCCTTTAATTGTGGCCTGCAGCTCTTTAAGATTTGATGATAAACATAGGGCAGAGGCTGGATGAGGTTTCCAAAAGCAAATACAAATGAAATAAAAACTTTAATTTTTAATTAAAAACATGTCCCTGCTCATGTGACAGAGTCACATTAAGGGACTTGTTTTATTAAATTTTTCTGCTATTTAATATTTTTTTCAATATACTCTTCATCCCCCCGAGGCAGCTTCATGCCTCAGGGAGATGATTCAGCGCTCTTTTGTGTGTATGTGCGAAGTTCACACTAAGCCTGTTCACTCACCCTCCTCCCCCCCCCCCCGCCCGCACAGTGTGAAATTGCGGAGTGCTGTCGATTGCTGAAGCCAACTACCCTCACCCACCCCCGCCGATCCTGTCGCCAAGGGCAAAATTCTGCCCACAATTCCCTCTCCCACTTCTCCATGCAGACCTAATGCAGGCATTAGGTATGTTTTATTTTATAATTCTCCTATGAAGCACCTTGATATATTTCTTTACGTTAAAGGCACTATATAAATATAAGTTGCTGTAGTAATTAAAACTGACTCCAGAAAATCCACTAAATTGACTTTGCACTATTTGATTGGCTACAAAGCTCACATTGAACAGAAACATACACAACAACGAGAGAAGTGTCTGTAACAAGGCTACGCCTGTTGTCAGTGATGCAAAGACGGAACAGAGATTTTACTAGAAATAGCACATCAGACTGCATATGCCTTTCTTTATTGAACATGTTCTCTGCTGCACAGCCTTATGGCAGATTACCAGATAAGAAAATGAATGATTGTGATTTTCAAACCTTTCTGCCTTTTTTCTTTAAGGATGGAGCTCTCTGTACTTTCATTCCTCCCCCACCATTTACCATGAAGACCTATTCCCAGTTGAGAAGATTGGAAGGTGGAAGCTGAGCAATCCACTCCCAGGCCCTTGCCAATATCATTTAGATACTGACCTCCAGAAGGCGTAGCCTTGGAGACTCTGATTGATTTTCCCTTTCTTGCTGTTAAGAGGAAACATCTGACTTCCCCTGGGCTCCCTCTGGTGCCTGACTTGAATAAAATGGGGGATAGGTTTCAACTCAGTGGGGATGGACAATTGACAGTAGCAGATCATTAGCTGTACATCCCACTCAAGCTTGCTTTCCATTAATATCCACTGAAGTCAGTGGAAAGGGAAATTGTGTGGGATGTATAATGAGCGGTTATTCCAACAAGACCAGTTTTCTGCTCCTACCAAAGTTTGACAGTTACCCCCCCCCACCCCCCACAGTGTTAGGTGCCCTTTAGACTTGATTCCAAGTCTTACCACTCCATTGATAGGACATTGGATTACTGACACAGGGGGAAGGGATTTTAATGGAGCCCCCAAGAGCGGGAAAAGTAGCTTACGGGGTGACTGAATTAGGTGAGATGCGAAATTTCAATTTCCTGAGGCTAAGTTGAGATGTAGAGGTAAAGCCAGCTGCCTGTTTGCAGTGTGTCAGGCCTCGTGCTGTCCTGTGGCGAGTTCACACTTGTAATACATTTGCATGCCATGGACGCTCATTAGCGTGAAACTTTAAAAAAATTATGTCCTACCTTCGAGATAAAGTCAGCGGCACATCAGAATCTCGTCACACCCGATTCACATTCATATAAAGGTGGCGTGCACCGGTCGGCTTTGTACAGTTGTGCCTGAGGTCAGCGGTTTTCCTTGTTGAACTCTACAGCACTAAGGAAGGGAGTAGGAGAATGCCAGCTTGCATGAAGCCTCAGGACCTGCAAGAGTGAGTCAGTGGTGATGGGGGGGAGTATGGAGTGGGGTTAGGGTCATGGAGGAGTGAGGCAGGAAGGGCCTGGCATCCTGGGGTGTGGTGGGGCGGGCATGGGTGGTGGGGACAGTCAGTCAAAGTAAGATGAGGGCCTAAAGGGTGGTGTCAGTCCCGTTCAAATGTGGGTCCATCTCAGGATGTGGCTGGCAGAGGCCTTACATGGCTTTGACTTCACCCAAAACGTTTCAGTTATCTTAAGTGAGAGTGATCTTGCACAGTATCCTTTACAATGCATAGAAGGGAGGGCTGGCTGAGCCTGCAAGTTCAGCCACAGAGTGGCAAGTACAACATTGGACACTAACATGAACATTTGATAAAGAGTGAATGCAAAAACACCACATCGTTCCTTCCAAAATAAAGAAATGTCCCTAACTCGCCTGTAACCATCAATGCATTCCAACTATGAGGCATGCCTGTATATTTAGCTCTGTGACTAAGCTCAGTCTCAACAAATAACAATGATGCAGACATGAATAAAGTGAAACCAATGAAATGTGAATTATTTACAAGTGAAATTTAAATTTCAAAAAACACTTGTACCACCTCTGTGCTCTCAATAATTCTGATGTTAATGACAATGTAGAATGGCAGGAAAGTAGTAGCCATGATGCAGAGCCTCCCTGTTTGTCCAGGCGACTCTTTTATAGCCTGTCCGTAGCTGCAGCATAAGACTATAAAACATAGGAGCAGAAATTAGGCCATTCAGCCCATCGAATCTGCTCCGCCATTCAATCATGGCTGATAAGTTTCTCAACCCCATTCTCCCGCTTTCTCCCCGTAACCTTTGATCCCCTTACCAATCAAGAATCTATCTATCTCGGTCTTAAATACAATCAATGACCTGGCCTCCACAGCCTTCTGTGGCAATGAATTCCATAGATTCACCACTCTCTGGCTAAAGAAGTTTCTCCTCATCTCTGTTCTAAAAGGTCTTCCCTTTACTCTGAGGCTGTGCCCTCGGGTCCTAGTCTCTCCTAATAATGGAAACATCTTCCCCACGTCCACTCTATCCAGGCCTTTCAGTATTCTATAAGTTTCAATCAGATCCCCCCTCATCCTCCTAAACTCCATAGACCCAGAGTCCTCAAACGTTCCTCATATGTTAAGCCTTTCATTCCTGGGATCATTCTCGTGAACCTACTCATAGTCAGCTGACGGCAGGTTTCGCCACTGAAGAGCTTCCCCCACCACAGAATCAAACATGTTTCCCGTGCACTCCACCAGCATTTTGAATTTTAATTGTAGTCATGTGGGAAATGGGAATAAACAAGAGAGCGGTAGACGAGCACGCCTCCAGTTCTGCCGTCAGAAACGGTGTGCCACTAACAAAATTCCGCCCATAGTTCCAAACTGCTGCTTAATGCACTGTACAATCTTCTAACTTGTCCTTTCAACAGTCCAATAAAAGCACAAGATATTTGATTATAACTCATGATGTCTCAGGCACAATTATTCACACAGTCCATAGATGCAGTAGCAGTTTAAGACTATCACCTTCTCAAGGACAATTAGGGATGGGCAATATTTGACAGTCTTGCCAGTAGTGCCCAAATCCCAATACTGAATAATTTAAAAAATCTGCATTCATGAACTGCAACATTTTATTCATGGCAACATGTAGCAAGTCTTAACTTAAAAACTGTTTCTTTGATCTGACTATCCTTATCTCCCCTCCAATGAGACCTCCTTAGCCAATTTTCAATAGTAAAATTATAAATTTGAAGCCACTTAGCTAGCAATGTCAACAAGAAATGAGGTGTTTTCTTCTATGTTGATATGCAGGGAACTGAAAAAGAATGAAACTGCATTTAAAGCTGAAACAAAACTTTGCATTTATCTTTGCTACTGTTTTATTACCCATTCATTGTTACATATTTATTTGTTTAATAGTTTATAGCTTAAGGCATGATCTGATGTTTATTCCATTACTTTTTAAATTCAAGGAGATCATGTGATGTCATGTACTATATCCAGGAAGCCAAAGTACACTGTCAATAGGCTTTGTTTGATCCTGCACTTGCTATAGTTATATAGATATTTAGCAGATAAAGGCACTGTCTGGTTCATAGGGAGTGAAGGCTCACATGAGAGTTGTCATAGGGAGTAAACCTGAGGAAAACATCTGAGCTGAAAAGTTTAAGAGTGTTCCAGATGCCATTGTAAGATAAGTTGGTTCATGTGGATCCATAAATAGTCTTATCAAAGGCTGCAAAGATTTAAAACTTATTCTTCAGCCTTTTCAATGGCAGCATAAGGAAAAGTGATTTTAAAATCAAGGAAAGGCACACATTGTGGAGCAGGAAACGGAATCTGAGTGCAATTGGTGGAGCATTACAGCACCCTGTTATTAATTGACTGTTTAGAAAATAAAGGTATTTGCTAGCATTATCTCAGGGTTCTGATAACATCATAACTTTACTATAGCAGCTTACATTACCATCATAATCTAAAGAACCTTAATTGTGTTACAGCCTTATATCACACTCACACTTTGGTTGTTTTCTATATGCATCAGGGAAAGATGGGTTTGTGTAACTTTGAAACACAAGGCTGACACTCATCAGCCCGCAGTGTCGTGTTATCAATTTAACAAACGGATTCTATAAATAGCTGAGTGTAGTCTGACATGAGTAGCTAATAATTTTAAACCTAAAGTGAACACTGAGAATGAGCACCCTTGGAAAGGAGGGATATATTGTGCACCATGCAGTTGAATCACTTAACATTAAAGTTGGGAATCTAAGCGATAATTGTTGTCTTAAATGAAACAGTGAGGAACATTCTTTTGTATTCTAACAAGTGCTTTCCCACATGCTGCATAAACATTAACGATGTTTTAAATTATCAGTCGCAATATTTGCATTAGGTTTCCAGTAAACATTTTGATGAAAGTGTGAAACTTTTGCATTATGTCCATCTGAACTGAAAGCACACAGAAATACAATAATAGATTTTGTTCTTCTAAACTTGCATTGTACTTAGAGAGTTCATTTTCATAGAGTTATAGCATTTACAACATAAAAGGAGCACATATGGCCCAGGTGCCTCTACCAAAGCTAATGTTTCTGCTGAAGATATCTACCCCAATTCCATATCCCAGCTCTTTCCCCATATTATTTTATATCTTCCTTTTCAAATACTGATCATAATTCCATTTTTAAATATTATAATCTCTATCTCAAGATTTACTTGTGGTAGAGGATTTAATGTTCTAATAATCCTCTGTGTGAAAACATTCTTCCAATTCCCCCCTTCATTCTTCTGCTGATAATCCAAAATTTATGCTCTCCATAGCTGAATTGTTAGCCAATGAAAATAAACTTTTCACATTTAGGCTTCTAAAACCTTTCACAGTTCTAAAAGCTATAATATTTGTCCCTTTAATCTTCTCTATTCCACAGAGAAAGGTTCTTTTTTTGTTGGTTCTTTTCATAACTCAAACTGTTATTTCTGATATTTCTAATGAACTTGATGCCTTTCTATGGCTGTAACAACTTCAGTCAGTTGGTGGCTCTCACCATTGATGAAAAACTTCTTTCGTATAGCTGTAATTGTACCCTTGATTATGACCATCATTCTCTCTTTTTTTCTTCTCTGTCTCTCCTTAAAATTTTATAGCCAAGGATATTTGGTCTCCAATTCAGCCCTGACTGAAGTCATCAAGGTCATATCATTTCCCTCCATTCTAAATAATGCCTCTAGTTTCAAAATAAAATTGCTAATCACTGAAACCCAGACCTGCTCAGTAATATTTTTACTCCTTCTTGTTGTCTCCTTGCCTACCTTTCTTAACATTTATTTTGAACCTTTGAAAATGGCTTGTTGGAGGTCTTCAGCTCCCCTTACTGTGCATCTTCATTTACTTAACCACTGCCATCCTTTTCCCTTTCTCCCCAATTCCCTTCCACTTGTTAAATTCTGCCTCTTATAATAGATGTAGTTTTAGTCTTAACTGCATTAGCTTCAAGTTTAAACTGGCACTACTCAACCCCAGCCATGCCTGCTCTTTACATTTCTCAATGAATGCTGGATCTTGTTCAAATTTGGCTTCCAAATTCTAATACTTCCCTGGATACTAAGATAATGCTCATGCACTGGACTACACCATAAGACTGAGCTGCTGGGTCTCTGATCTGCTACCCAGTTGCTTAAAGTTTGAAGTAAGTTTGATCAGCTCATAGCCCTCCCAAACATCCCTCCCACCCAACCCCCAAACAACCTCCCACCAACTACTGTTGAGCCTGTGACTGGTCTACTGGTCCTACTGACTTTTCAGCCTTAGCTACAGTCTGCAGGTTCCTGACTAGAAATCCATTCTCCTGGTCCAAAGCATATTTCTCATTTGCTTCTGGGTCTAAGAGCGACCTCCAACGTTGCCACCCAACCAATTCTTCTCACCTCCTGCACATGGAAATACCTCTATTAGTGTGTCTTCCTACTCTTCAAGTCATTTCTAGACTTCACTCGCCTCCCTGTATGTCTCCAACAACAATTCATTGATGCTCAAGTCAACTCTACCCTACCTATGCCAATTTTCTTCCACCATGGGTCCCCTGACTTCAAATCTAGACTACCCCTATTCTCTCCTCTCCAACTGTTACCATGATATATGTACTCTAATAATTTCAACGTAACTAACTGTATAATATAAGCTTTTCACGTGTCCCCGCATATGTGTTACAGATGCCTTCCTGACTTGAGTCCATCACTTCCATTTCCACATTTACTTTTCTTTCCCCTTTTTTAACTTTTTAAAATTTCTTTTGGATCCCTCTCTTCCTCCTTTCATTTTTCCCCTCTGGGGTACTCTGCCCTCTCCAAAACAACAGTATTCCTTGACCTTCCTACTCTCCTGCCCCTATACCAGGCTTGATTCCCTCTGAGATAAGCTAACAGCTTCCATCTGTGCCTCCCTTGGCATCCTCCGATGAGCTCATTGAGGCATTCATTTCTGCCTCCTGCGAGCAGCAGCACCAACTCTCCCATCCTGCTCTCTTGCCAACATCTCTGTGAAGCATGCTCACTAGGGCTAATCTGGCCAATCTTCTTCCTGCCGACCTGCCTAACTCACCCCTCCCAGTGCTACGTCTGTGGCCTCTGCCAGTGCATCACTGTCCCTCTCCGCATGTCCTTCCAGAATGTCTGTTCACTTGTGACTAAGATTTTTGCCATCCATGAGCTCATTATGAATGATAACATCAACATCATGGCCTTGACGGAAACCTAGCTGAGGGGTGATCGTAACTTTCCCCTAAATAAAGCTTCCCCACTAGTTATACATAGCCCCATTCAGACTGTCACAGTGGCAGTCTGGCTTATAGACAAATAGACACATTGGTCTGTCTCCTCTAGTCATCTGGCACAGTTTCCTCCTTTGAGCATCTTGCCTTTTTCAAACCACTCACCTCTCAATTAAAATCCTCATTCTCTACTGCTCACCCAAGCTTTTGTTACTTCTTCACAAGATGTGTGCAATGTTAGCAAGACCAACAGTTATTGGCCATCAATAATTGCCCTTGAGAAGGTGCTAATGAGCCACCTTCTTGAACTTTGTGTGGTGAAGGTACATCTACAGGTAGGGAGTTCCAGAATGTTGACCCGCTGATGATGGGGGAACAGTGGTATGTTTCCAAGTCAGGATGGTATATGACTTGGAGGAGTTAGTGTTCCCATGCACTTGATGCAATCATCCTTCCAGATGATAGAGATCCTGGGCTTGGGAGCAGCTGTTGATGAAGCCTTGGCAACTCGCTAGGGTGCATCTTGGAGAAGTTTCACACTGTAGTCACATTGAGACAATGTTGGAGGGAGTGAATGTTTAAGGTGGTGATGGGGTGCCAATCAAATTGGGTTGCTTGTCCTAAATGATGTCAAGCTTCCTGAGTGTTGATAGACTTGTTCAGAGTAATCCATAACACTCCTGCCTTGTGTCTTGTAGATGATGGAAAGTCTTTGAGGAGTCAGAAGGTAAGTCACACATCATAGAATACACATCTTCTGGCATGTTCTTATACTAATGTGACTGGTCCAATTAAGCTTCCAATCAAGGGTGACACCTGGATATTGAAGGTGGAGGATTAGACAATAGCAATGCTATTGAATGTCAAAGGGAGGTAATTAGATTCTTCCTTGTTAGAGGTAGTTATTGCCTGGCATTTGTAAGATATTACTTTCTGCTTATCAGCAATGATAGAAACACCACCACCAGCAAGCTCCCCTCCAAGCCACTCACCATCCTGACTTGGAACTATATCGCCGTTCCTTCACTGTCACTGGAACACTCTCCCCAACAGCACTGTGGGTCTTCTACAACACATGGACCACAACAATTCAAGAAGGCAGCTCATCACCATCTTCTCAAGGACAATTAGAGAAGGGCAATAAATGCTGGCCTAGCCAGCAACACCCAAACCCAATGAAAAAATAAAATAAAAAATATGGATGCTTTGCAATTCCAGTGATCAACAATTATAGAATGAACCTCACAAAATGATCATCATAACAAGCTGATTATTACACTATAAAATATCCTGTTACCACTGTCACAACTCACTGGGGATAGTACACTGTAATATCAAGCCTCACTGTGCCCCGAGCCATGACAAATGTGAAAAGTTTGACCAATCCACCAGATTGCCCCCATTCCACCTAAATGTTTAATTTAGGTTAACAAAATATGAGCACCAGGTCTGTAAACTTAACAAGTAAGTAACTGTTTATTGAACAAACTGTCATTCACCAGTAGCAAATGAAAGAAATATGAACTGCTAATTTCTAACTCAATAACTTAAACTCTACCCCTTCTGAAATCCCTATACATACACATACAAGATACATAAAACGCACAGAAACATGGATTTTAAGGGTGGGATAAAACAATTCAATAGTACCAATTCCAGAGTACAGGATTCGATGAGTTGATTTTGATCAAT
Organism: Carcharodon carcharias; assembly: GCF_017639515.1. Classification (NCBI taxonomy): domain Eukaryota; kingdom Metazoa; phylum Chordata; class Chondrichthyes; order Lamniformes; family Lamnidae; genus Carcharodon; species Carcharodon carcharias. The sequence goes on from NC_054487.1 coordinate 56,301,871, forward strand.
GTCTCCCAAATTCATTTCAATTTTTGTTGATGACATGAGGTGGTCTTCCAGCACTTTCAGTATTTAGTTCACTGGTTGAATACTTGCCTTTCAATGTCTCTAACAGTGATTTTCCCTTTTGCCACTTGACAGGGCTTTTCAGAGAGAGCCGGTTATGGAGATATGAGGAGAAAAAGCCAGCTAGCTGCTATTGTGGAATTATTGGAATCATCCATACACAGGAGAAATAGGTCTTAGATCTTGTTCCTTTCAGGCTAGGAGCTATTCTGTTGCACTGCCCTTGCACAAAAACCTGGTCACCTGGTCAAGAGCCAATTAAAACTTTGTTGCCAGGCAACTCCTTTGGTCCAAGACTCCTTTCCTGTACCATCTTGTCTTTCATGGCACACTCTGTTCCGGGACTGCAACTTTGTATATATCTCTCATCCTGTTCCAGTGGGCATGTCTTCAAACTGCAGCCATTGTAATTTTAATCCACAGCCCAACCGAAAATAAAAAGATATGTTCTTTACAACAGTCCAACAGAAATGAAAAGATATGTTGCTTACACCACAATCTTATTTATACAGGTTTGTTGAAGTGTTGGCATGTTTTTTGACACATTCTCTGCTCCATGGCATTCTATCTAATAATATAAAGTTTAGAGAAATTAAGGCAAGATTTTACAGGTGAGAAGACTGAAGGCTCACTTCAGAAAGGTTAGCAAATTAATGTAATTTAATAATGAAATCTGGCAGTTTGGAGGTGCAGTAGCATTGGGGTGGAATTGATATTAGGCCCAACAATTCTCACTCTGGCTCTCATTGATTTGGCCAATATTAATTCATTATATATATTTTTTCTATTTTTCATATTTACCAAGTGTCTCTTCTAGTCTCAACTACCTCTACCATTCCAATGACATATTTATTTTCTTCCTCTGTTTTCAGCCAGTTTTCTCCCTTTCCTTTCTCCTTGGTGGAAGGCATTGACCTCTTGGTGGTTTACAATGCCAATGGCTCTTGGTGCAACATGGTACTATGCACAGGTGGCTATTTTTAATCCCTGGCTGGAATTGTCCACTCACCTTGGCGGCGAGCATCATGGCAGGTGGGGTGGAGAATTTGGCTGAAGTGGCAGAAATCGGTTTCACGTCAGTGTAAAATCACAGCGGCATCATCCGATGGTGTCTGCTATGACAGATCATGAATCCCACTGGAGGCTGGTGTGAACCCGATTTCTAAAGTAAGACCCGACAAGAATCCTCCCCCAATGCCTGATTTACCTTTATACCAGCGGGAAAACATGCCAGCCCGGAACACGTCTGGAGAAACATGGCGAGCTAAAGTCGGGACTTACCTTTAGGGCCTTGTTCAGGTTGCAGGCATCCGAGGAGAAGTAGATGCTGGAGGCCTACAGCTACTGGACGCTGGATGAACACATGCATCACATGCTGGGTGGATCCTCATGCACATGGCTCCGCCGCAAAGCAGCTCTCGAAAGGTGGGAGGTCTTCACACAGGAACTTTGACTTCGCTGAGGCTGCGGACCTTCACAGACTTCGCCATGGGCTCAGGCCATCATCCATGACCCTGTTCATGCTTTGGGCTTGCTTTGGAACTTCAAGGACTTCGCCAATTCTGGCACAGATGATTGGCAAAGTGCGGGAGGGTGTGGAGAACAACGTCTAGGTGTGAGTGGGAGAGGAGGGTATACTGGGGAGTTGAGGTTGGGGGGGGGCAACAAAGATGTCAGGGGGTGTGAGGTTGGAAGGGGGAACAAAGGTTTTGGGGGGATGAGGTTGGGGGGGTGACAAACGTGTTCGGGGTGAGGTTGTGAGGGGGAAGGAGGGTGTCTGGGAGAGGAGGGAGTACGGGGAGAGGAGGGTGCAATGGAGAAGAATGCTGCAAGTGTGGGGGTAGGTGTAAGGGATGAGGAAGATGTAAGGGAGGTAGTTCAGAGGGGGAAAGCTGTCCAGGGGAGGAGGAAGTTTGGAGGGGGTAAGGTGTCTGGGATGAGGAGGGAATAATGGTGGAGGAAATAGTAAGGGTGGAGGAAGGATGGGTGGGGGGAGCGGGTGGAAATGTCCAGTTGAATGTGCAATGGAGGGGGCTGAGGAGTCAATGACTGTCTCCTGGGAGCGAACTCAGGTTGGGCGTGGTAGGAGGGAATGATGAGTTTGAGAGAAGGCAGAGGGAGGCAGTAGGGTGGGAGGGTGAGGGTGCGTCGGTACCAGTGGAAAGAGCGGCGAGGGTGGTTGGTGGGGACACGGGGGGGGGCAAACACGGACACTAAGTGTGGGAAGAAGGAGGTCAGGGAGTTCAGTGTGGATGTGGGTGGGATTGTCAGGAAGGTAGGGAACGGGCACATTCACCTGGGCATCCTGGGATGACAAGGGTTCGGGCTGTAGGGTAACGGTGGGGAGGTGGAAGGTGATGCCAGTGGGGTGGACTGTGATCAGGGAAAGGACATGGGTGACTGGGAAAGGAGAAAGGCCAGAACAGCTAATCAAAAACTTGATGACTACCATGATGTGCAAATTGAAATTAAGTGTTGAATGGGCTCAGGTACTGCATGGGAGTGTGATCAGTGGGTGGGTGGAGATGCAGGTCAGCTCAGATGGACGACTGAAAGAGAACCCCAGCAGGCAGCATTGAAAATTCTCAGGACAGTAAGATCAGCGTGATGAATGTTGGCGCTGTGTGCATGGGAGAGTGCTTGCACGAGGCTCCGACACAGACACACTTCTCCTTCCAGAATCACTTATGGTCTGGCTGTGTGCAACTGAACTGCTAGTGGGGGGTGGGGGATGCAGGGGGAGGACTCACAAAGCCTTTCAATGAAGCTGAAAGACAACATTAAACGTTGTTCAGTGAAAGTGAATATATTTTCAGCTTGTAAAGTGACAAAATGTGTTCACCTGTGCAACCACTTGTGATCAGAATTTCTTAACATTTCTAGGCCTACCACTTCTTCCAGGTGCTGCCCTGATATCCACAGCAGGGGTAGAAACAGCTGTGCAATGGTTGGCCCTGTTGCCCCAAGGACTTCGACGTGAGTCCTCTGCAAAGCTGAGGCCTTGATGTCCCGGCTTGTTTTGGCTGTCCTCCTGTGGACCAGCTGCTCCCTCAGCAGTGACAGATGATGAGGCTGAGAAGGTCACAGGCAAAGCAGACTCAGAGGGAGCAGACAGTCTCTGAGATTCCTGAGTGGATGCTCCAGGGGCATCCAGCTGCCGCTCCTCCACCCTTTGGGTGCCCGAGGGCCCCGGTCTGACTCCTGGAAGGGACATCAAGGAGCCCCATTACCCTCTTGTGTTGTCACTGCAGGAACTCACCCATGTCTACTGTGATGGAATGCAGATCTGCACACATTTCCACGTTTTGCTAGACCAAGTTCTCAAAGGCGTCTGCCATCCTTCCCATGGAGACCTCCATACACGTACATGTGGGCACCACTTCATCAGCGAGCAAGCAGACTGCACTCCTCCCACTCGTGTGCCACTCTTTTGAGAGCTTCCAACAGCTCTGAGAGAAATTGTTCTGCCTTCTGCTGACTCTCCAGGATGAGTTGGAAGGCCGAATCCAGGGGCTCATCATCTGACTTGGATCTCACAGATGCCTCCTCCTCAGAAGTCCTCTCAGTGCCAGAAAGCTCGGTTGAACCTGCCTCCTACTGCTGCGGACATGTGTCCAAGTGGTAACCACCAGATTGTGAACCCGAGCCTGCTCTAGATCTAGGTTCCACCAAGGTGTGTGTCTCTGTGCTGGTGCAGGGTGTGGGTAAGGGCTGTGGTGGGCCTTCCAGGCTGCTTATTTCCAGCTCTTCAATGGAGAAAGTGTCCTCTTCGCTTGGGGTGAGGACCTGGGTGGAGCTGAAGGGCTGGCTGGCTGAAGGCGTTGGTTGCTTGACAGAGCTCCCTGTGAACCAAAATAGAGATAGTTAGTGCATGGCAGCAGAGTCAAAAGCAGGAGAGAGAGCACTCACTGCTGCATTGACAGTGGGATGATGTGGTGCAGGATCCTCACGTGGGTGTTCGCTGCCAACCTCACCATCGTCAGGCACGGTCCATGTCGTCACCAGTCAGCACAATGTCATACTCCTCAAAGTGAAAGAAGGGTTCTGATATGGGCCACTCCACCCTTGGTCTGGGACCGCTCCCTGCTGATGTGAGCCAGTTCTCCTGCATGAAAACAGTAGGAGAGAGTGTGAGCAGGACGCATGGCACTGTGTGGAATGTTCATGTAGTGAGCGGAGCCATGGACGGGATGATGACACGAGCACCAGAGGATATGAGTCGGGTGGAGATGTGAGGGTCTGTGTCAGAGTTAGTGGTGTCGTGCCTTGAGGTATGAGATCCCTGCGAATGTGAGATGAGTTTGGGAGTGTGTGTTGAGAGTGTTGAGTTGGTTGACTTAACCTGGCGGAGCAGATGAGAGCATTCATACTCTTCCTGCACTGGATGGCTGTCCTCCTCTGTGCTCCGTTGGCACTGACCGCTGCTACCACTGCCTTCCAGGCCAGACTGGTGACTCTGGTAGACCTCCTGCAGCCAGAATGGGGGTAGACAACATCATGAAGGCCTTCCACTGCATCCAGCAGGTACCCTAGAGAGGCATCACTAAATTTGGGGGCTGCCACCACCTTTGCTTTCATGGCCATCTGTCGCCTGGAGCAGTTCTGGTCTGTAGACATGGGGCAGAATTCGCCCCCCATCGGGGAGGGGGGGGATGTTTAAGAGCCGGCACATGCAGGCGCGCCTCCGATAGGCACCCCTGATCGGGGGTGCGCCACCATTTTGCGTGGGCAGGCAAATTAAGGCCCGCCCAGCATGACGTCTGCCAGGAAGTGCTATGCGCACCCTGTACAGGTGGGGGAAGGAATTCCCTAAGCCAGGAATGCGTTCTTTTGCACATGTGTATGAGAGAGTGCGCTCATATCCCTGAGGCTAAGTGCTGCCTCAGGAAGATCAGCGCCAAATTCAAAAATGTTAAAAATAGAAAAATAAAATTCCCCTGACGTCCCCTCATGTGACATTGTCACATGAGTTGGGACATGTCCATCACTTTTAATTAAAAGTACATTACATTTTTAAAAACCTATATGAAACCTCATCCCACCCGTGGATGAGGTTTCATGTTTTTTCTGAAGCCCGCCAGGGCTCTCAGCCTGCCCACCAACCTTAAGGTTGGACGGGCAAGTCCTTTAACTACTGCAATTACTTTTTAAATGGCCTCAATTGGCCATTGACAGGTCGGCGGGCACACAGCTGATTCGGCTGCACCCCCGCCGACCTGAAAATTGAAATGACATGGGGTGATGTCTGGCCTGACATCATCCCGCGTCATTTTACGCGTCGGCATGCAGGTCCCACTCTCGCACGCCGACCGGGAAATCCTGGCCACGAAGTAGGCTGCATCTGGCGTGCTTTAAATATGGAGGCTAGAGTGAGGAAGCACTGAGGCTATGGCATGGCAGGCAAAGCCAAGCCCACCCACCTGCAGCCTGGTGTATTTCCTGTGAATGCATTATTAATGGGGCGGGTATCGCCAGGAAGCGGACAATACAGTGCAAAAATCTGCTATTGTTGTTGGCAGGTAAAATGTCTTTTTTCACACCTGCTACCACACTTAGTGCAAATCTGGGGTGATTCCGAGCTCTGGGTCCAAATTGTGAGTGCCAGCTGGTGCTTCACTGTGAAGGGAACCACGATCAGTCCTGAAGCTGTCCTCATCCATGTTTCTCACACGCACACTTCCAACAGGGTGCACTCTAAGGCAGTCAGGAGATGGAATTGTGGACAATATCCCCCTCCCCAAATCAGAGATTTTGCATTCAATTGTGGTATCTGCATAGCTGCTCAGCACAAAATGAGTTAGCAGAAGAGCACTTGCTAGAAGTAGAGCACTTACTAGAAAGTTAGCATTTGTGTAAGACATTGTCAGTTGATGGGTATTTGTCATGGGCTAAGGGGTTGCTGTAATAAGCCAATATTAGTTAGTGGTTGAGGTATTTGTCACGGAGCTGAAGATTTCCATAAGAATTCAGTAATAGAGATAAGGGAATCCAGTATAGACAGGTCAGAGCTAAAGTAATTGCCTTAAGAGAGAGTGAATAGAAAATGTATAACCACTTAGCTGCCGAGGAATTGTTTAGTCAGTTAAAGTCTAGCTTAGAGAATCAATAGTAAGGGATAATCTTTGTTAGACAGCTGTTCCCACCAGAGAGAGAGAGAGAGACTCAGCAGCCAGCTGTGAAATGAATAGCTTCAGCAGTTAAGGTGGGCTGGAAGCTTCAGCAGTTAAGATAGACTGGGAAGTTGTGAGATGGAAAAGGATCCACTGGAGTTGAAGTCTTAAAGCTGCAAAGGGATTTGTATTTTAGAGTTATATTGAGTAAGCTAAAATCTAGAATGTCATTATGAGTGAATAGACTAGGTTCAAGGAACCAAGAAGAGAAGACCCCAGAAGTCCTGGGATCCACAGGAAAGAGAGATTGACACACATTGAACATGCTAATGAAATGTTCTTTATTGTCCAATAAACCTTGCTAGTTTACAGTCTAAATTAATGATTGTCCCTTTTGCCAATATTGTTATTCCCCAAAAGAATATTCTTACTCTAGGGTTTGGTCTGGAGTCTAAGTCCCTACACTCTACTTAAAATCTAAATATTTTCTGCCCTTGTGTCCCCTAATGTGGCTCAGTATCAAATTGTTTTTGATAACGCACCTGTGAAGTGCTTTGTGAAGATTTACTATGTTTAAAGAACAATGCAAATGTAAATTGTTGCAATTAACTTCTCTGTTCTTTGCCCACCACTTTGCTTTTCCATACCCCCTTCCCACTCACTGAATTTACCAGTTTAAACTCACATCCATAATTCTAATATTGGTACCAGCATACTGACACCAATTCAATTCAGCTGGAGTTCGTCTCTCCTATCTAGCCACCTTCTTTTCCAAAACTCATACCAATTCCCCAGAAATCTGAAATCCTCCTTGTTACACCACTCTTCCAAATGCACATTTGGCTCCTGAATCTTCCTTGTTTGTCTAGCTAAGCATATGAAACAGATCTCATTCCAAAGGATATCAGTTTTGAAGCCATATTTCCTGCTCAACATTGGTTCTTTGGTCCTCCCAAAATCATTGTTTCCATTCTTACGGACTGGAGGGGGATTAATTTCGAACAGCTCTTACTTATCCACTCAGTACCTGTCCGTAAACAGAAAGGTGTTTTTGATATCTGATTTCCCTTTATAAATATTTTCCACAATCTTGCAGTTTGGAGTGATCTAATCCTCCATTAATAAATCCAGAGCAAACTCGAAATGGGGTAAAATAAGAGGATTGGTTTATTTTACACACACACAAAACATAAGGAAAGGGTTTTGCAATGTCCACCCCTTTTTGCACTCATACAGTAACAGAGGGATAAGGGAAAGAAAGAGGTACAGGTCAAGACCACAATAAAATAAGAATTATGGTTTCACGTGAGTCCAAAGTCCAGAATCAAAAGATCCAGTCGGGTATTTCTTCAGAGGTTAGCAGAGTGAAACTGTTGCAGGGTGATCCTGAATTTCCAGAAGCAAGGACTTCCACAATGGGAGAAGGCACATAGAGATGAATTAGTCTTGAAGACATAGATACAGAAGTTCTACTGTTCTGGTAGTTCACAGTGTAGATGAGGGCCAGGCACTTCACCTGGATAGAGCTCTTTTTTGCTACCTGTTAGATGATAAAATTTTAGACTGCCTGGGTTCAGTTCCACACAACAATATCACAGGTTATAGCAGTTTGGGGGAGGTCATGTGACATGCCTCCCACTTCTTTTCCTGGGTGTTGGACAAAGGATACATTTTCCCAGGTCTGGAATCTTGAGGTGTTTAATAGAAGAGTCAGAGTCCCTTTTGTCCTTTGCAGACATACCATCTTCATTGGCTGGAGATCTACCTTAGAAATGTAAAGGGGGTTGGTGCATTTCTTTGGAATTTGATTGTTGGCAGTCACAGAGGGCACTAGCACCTCTTTAAAGGTGACGAGGTCCTTACTAGTTTCTGAAGGTTAGAAATTCCTCTGGTATGACTCATGGATATTCAGGGTAAAGCATTGCCCATTTTAAAAATAAAAATAATAATTTTATAAAGTAGCCAGGTTGATGTAGATATATTTAGATATTCTCCTTCCTGTCCTATGACTGTGGCACCATGTAGATTGGAATGTTCACCCAACACTTCTAAAAGTCTCTTCTACATTTCATGATATCATTCCCTCCACTATCTTGGAGGTTACATACAATATGAGCTGTGTAATGTTAGGATGAAGTGCTGATGGTGGCAACGGATGAAGAAATTTGAGATGTGAACTTGGGGGAGGATTTTCCCCTGGTCGGGTGGGCGCGGTGGGCAGGTCCAGGAGCAGCTGCACAATGGTCCACTAACTCCGACTGAGATTTCACACTGGCTGGCAAATTAACGGCCAGCTAGCGTGAATTGCGCGCTGCAATGCTCAGCGCTGCCTGGATGGGGGTTGGGGAAGGAGGGCAAGCGCGGATGTTTGCACAGGGGTGCGCTCAGTAAAAGCTCCCTCAAGGCACAGAGCTGCCTCAGGGAGCTGGAGATTTATAACATTAAAAATAATGACTTAAAAAATAAGGAAGACATGTCCCCTCATGTGACTCTGTCACATGAGCAGGGGCATGTTGCAAACGAGTTCTGAAAACTTTTATTTTATTTTTAATTAACATCGGAATCCTCATCTCGCCCATAGATGAGGTTTCCTCAAAAATCCAAAGACCGCTTGGCTTATTCACCCGCTCGCCAACCATAAAATTCTATTTAATTGATCGATTTATAAGCTTAACAGCCCTCGTAACTGTCGGCGGGTACGCTGCTGACTCCCGTGCGCGCCCACTGACCGAAATATTGCACGAGTGCGTAATGACTACAGGACGCTCGCCCAATGCCATCGTGCGTTATTTCACGCTCGTGCGTGTTGGACGCACGCCTGCATGCCAGGGTAAAAATTTAACCTGTGGAGCCCACACAAAGCTTATTTGACTGAAGTGCAATTGATGTTAAATGCAAAAACACCTGGCGATAACATTGAATGGATGACCTTGCTTTTGTTTCCACATCTGAACATGGTGAAGAACATTTCCTCTTACCTGATGTTATAAACAAAACAGAAGCACAGTTTCCACAGCTGCTAAGATACCTTGCTGAGATAAAAATGACTCATTTTTAGTGCATGCTTTTTCACATGCTGGGAATCTGGGAAATTGTGACAAATGTATATATCTTTACATTTCATCTAAAAAATACAGTGTATGGCTTGGCTGGTGTAATGCTATGTTCTTTGAGCACTATGTGGAAAAATGAGTCATGACTTCCCATTCCAAAATTTAAAAAAATAACAGCTAAGGCATTGCTGACTGCCAAAACTGAATATTATATCACATTGTCCAAAGAATAATTTCCTAGTATTTGTTCGAAGACAATAAAATTAGTGACACCCTTGTATTTGAACTATGCACCACCAAACTATAGGTGCCACCCTGCAGTTTAGTGTCAGTGTAAGACATGTAAAATAAGGTTTGTGTTTTACTGGGATATAAATTTAAGAGTTCCAGCCTTTATTATTTCCTTAATTTATTCACTTTATTTTAGTGATATAATCTTGCTTTCTGTTATATTTTTTTCCCTTTACGCTCTACTCTGACTGATTTGTTTTTCTGTGTTGCCATGTTTACTATTCTTTCTTAGATTCATGGAATCATCGAAGATTCAGCACAGAAGGACAAAGTGCTGGCTCTTTGTATGCTCTGAGAAACATGTAGCAAAGAAGGAGGCCATTGGTCTCATTGTATCTATCCAATCATTCCCACTCCTCTGTTCATTCTCCGGAGACCTGGGGCAGAATTTTATGCCTCACAGGCGGGCATGTGCCCGACCCGATCGGGCATAAAATAGCGCGAGAAGACGTCGGGCGAGCATCCCAACATCATCCCGCACACGTGCAATTTTCAGGTTGACAGGTGTGCGCAGCTGTCAGAGGCCATCAATTAAGAGGCCAGTTAAGGCCATGGAAAAGTAAATCAAAACCGATTTTATGCTGCCCGTGCAATTTCACACTCATCGCACAGGCAAAACGGGCTGACGGTCAGCCCACATTTTGTAAAACCTCATCCAAGAGCGGGATAAAAGAGGTCAGCAGCATTGCCAGTGTGAGTAGTCAAGAGTTTAGGAGATAGTTTGCTGTTGATTGCTTATTTGAGCATTACAGCTTCATCTCAGGTCTGAGCTTCATTCTTAGCCTTTCTAGGCTTCATTTCAGGACCCATTGGTGTCTCCAAGGCCCCCGGAGGATTTTGACCGTGTGGACCCTTCCAGGTATCAGACAGCCTTCTGTTACCCTGGTAATGGGGATTGTCTTCTCCGCTGGTGGCATCTCCTCTGAGGAGGAAGCGAGGGGCAGAAGGGAGAGGAGACCAGGTGTCCCAGTGCAGCTTCCGGGGAGGGACCTGTGGGAGGAGAGGTGCAGGCACAAGGGGCACAGGGCCAGCATATAGTCCAAGGCAAAATGGGCTGCAACTATCCTGCTGCCAAGGTTTACAGGTAGCGATGCAGCTACCTCGACATGTTGGAGGTGCAATGCCGAAGAAGGCCTCGCCTCGCCAGGGAGACTGTGACCTCCATCTGTCAGATTATTGTGATCACCTCCAAATGCCTGGGTGGAAACCCCATGCCAGTGGCTCTGAAGGTCAGAGTGGCCCTTAACGTCTATGCCTCCTGCTCTTTCCAGGGGTCAGTGGGGGATCTGAGTGGAATGTCCCAATCAGCTGTCCACAGTTGCATCAAGCTGGTGACAGAAGCTCTGTTCAGGTGGGTAATGACATTTATTCATTTCCATACAGATGAGGCCAGCCAGCCAGAGTGAGCCAGAGGTTTTGCAGTGATTGCTGGGTTCCCCTGCATCCAGGGTGCCATCAACTGCACACATGTGGCCATCAAGGCGCCAGCGGGTCAGCCGGGTGCCTTGGTCAACAGGAAGGGATTCCACTCCATGAATGTGCAGATAGTGTGTGATCACAGGATGCAGATCCTACAAGTCTGCACGGTAGCATCATGGCAGTTCCCATGATGTTTATATCCTCACACACTCCCAGGTGCCGAGGCTCTTCAGTGCTCCAGCCTGACTGGATGGATGGTTGCTGGATGACAAGGGCTATCCATTGAAAAGGTGGTGAATGACGCCTCTCCACCACCCAAGAACAGAGGCAGAGCAGCGTTATAATACGAGTCATGCCTCCACAAGGGATGTGACAGAGAGGACTCTAGGTCTTCTGAAGATGCCTGGACTGTTCATGGGGAGCACTACAACACCCCGCAGAGGGGGTGTTACTGATAGTGGGTGGAGGCAGATTGGATACATTGGGCAGAATTTTCAGCTTATCAGGCAGGCGGGCCTGACCCAATCTCTGGCGGGCGGGGAGACGATCCCCACTGGAGAAGCAGGTTCCGCCGCCATTTTAAGGCCCACCCAGTCTAACCTCCGGCGGGAAGCGCTATGCCCTTCCTGTGCGAACTGGAGGTATTCCCCAAAAGCGAGAGCGCATTCTTTCATGCATGCACACAAAAAAGCATACATCTCCCTGAGGCTAAGTGGTGCCTCAGGGAGATCGCTGACACTTTTAAAAACATTAAAAATAGAAAAAAAATCCTTAATATGTCCACCTCATGTGACTGTCACACGAGATGGGACATGTTTATAAATTACACTAAAACTTTAATAAACTTTTTAAATCCCTACATGAAACCTCATCCTGCCGACGGATGAAATTTCATGTTTTTTCTATTTGCCGCCGGCGTTCCTGGCCTGTCCGCCAACCTTAAGGTTGGATGGACAGGTCCTTTAATTGTTTCAATGATCCTGTCAATGGCCTCAATGGCCATTGACAGGTTAGCGGGCCCACAGCTGATTTTGCTGCGCCCCCGCCTTCCTGAAAATTTAAATGGGGCGGGATGACGTCAGGGGTTCCGCCCAACGTCACCGTGCGTCATTGTTTATGTGCGCAGGGTAAAATTCCCTGCAATCTGTTGCCACCCATCTAAAGCTACCCATTGAAAGAAATGTCAGCAGTTAGATTTTTATTGATTTCTAAAGGCTTCAGTTTGATATTTTGTTCCAATCCATGCAAATTATGATCACAAATTCTGATCTTTTTTCCTGGCTGTCCAATCAAAAAACATTTTGAACCGCATGGCAAGGGCAATTGCGTCATCCAATGGTGTTTCACTGACCAGGAAAATCCTGTTATAAAGTCTTGCCTATAAATCAGTAAGCAGCATTGAAAGGCTTCCCCAATATGAGACTATTTCCTTCCTAATGTCTTACATTCTGAATTTAGGCTCTTTTTAGGCACCAACAAAAATGATTAACATGCAACTCTGTCCTGGGAAAAGAAGTGGCAGCATGATTAGAGGTCATATCTTCCTCTCCACTGCAGCTAAGAAAAGTCAAGCTGCAGTATAGCCTGTCAATACAAACATGGAACTGCGATCATGAAATTAGTACCTCAAGATAGACAAAAATTACAAAGAAACTAAATTTGCCCTTAACAAGGATAAAGACAAACTAAATGCTTTAAGCAGCCTAGAAAAAATTGCTGAAGGAATAATAAATTATTCCTTATTGATAATGTCCTCATTGTGTTCATGCTTATTAATGATGGGTGTTGGTGATATATGTATGTTGATGAAATAAATACTGTTACCCGTAATCCAGAAGTAAAATATCCAGCATGTGACTTACTAAAGTTGCAAGTTCATCAGCATTCATTCCTGTGCTGTAATTGACATTTTCTTTATGTATGTTCTTTGCAATGAACCCATTAGCAAACATAAGGGTTTAACAAGCAGGTGTTGGTAAGCTCTTGTTTGATGTTTACTCTCTTTAATGTATAATATAAATAGCAATTTTAATTTTTAAAGTCACAAAATATGAAAATAAAGTTGTATATTCTGTGGTGCAATTTTAGTTTTATTTGTAATTCCCCAAATGCTTTTAAGTTTTAAAAATTAAACCTAGATGAAAATTAGGTGGGCAGAAAATGTCAATTTCTAATTAAAGTTGAGACCAGAGAAAAATATATTCTGAATAAAGTAATGAAATTATTTTGCATAGTTGTTAATTTTTTTTTTTTGCTGCTATGGATTTCTAAAAAATGCATTTAAGTTGTTCTGCCATTTTAACTGCAGTACCAAAGATAAGAAAACACATTGTTGCATGCACAGTTGTAGGAGACAAATTGAATTAAATCTCACAAGACTCATAAAGATCACATGAATGCAGTAATAAAGTGATTAATAATAATTTTAAAATCCAGAATGTTAAATAACATTGCAAGCTGCTCTTATTTTCAACCACTAATTTTACTGAGACCAACTTTTATACTAGGTTAAAAGCTCTGCCGCATAAGGTAATGTTGCTTCCTCTCCATGGCTCACAACATTCCCCTGATAAACGAACATAGCAACTAACAAACCTTAACTCCCCCCGCTACGTAACTTTGGCTGAGAATTTGAGAATGGGACATCTGATGGTGTGCCACGGGGGATATGAGGCGGCATGGAGGGAGCATGGAAGGTGTGAGGGGGCATGGGGTCGGGGGTAGAGTGAGGGGTGTGAGTGGTAGAGGTAGAGAGCCTAACAACCATGTAGAGGACGGCAAATTTCCCAAAGAGCTGAGGTAGGCCATCTGACTAGCTTGTTTCGAAACCTGCTTGCTTCCATCACTGCCTCAGTCCTACCTAGCGAGGTGGCAGAGCCAACTTTGCCCACCTACATCCCACAAAGACGAAAATTTTGTTGGAATGGGAGGAGGTCATGGGTTTGGGCTCTTGACATTGGGAAGGTTCCTGACTTGTTTTTTCTGAAGCAGAGGGGAAGATCCGGCCACATGCCTGTTATTAAAATTCCTGCCTTCCAAATTCATGGGCAGCTCTTTAGTTGGCTGGAAGGCTGAGTTGAAGAACAGAGGTTGGACACTGTGAATATCTCAATAATACCTTCCTACAATAATCTCTGATGAAAAATCCAATTTCTTTTTAACTATTGGTTCCAGAAAGAAAAATTATTGCCTTTTGTTGAAAATTAGTGACTCTTTGTTAACTATAGAACAATGTAGTTTTAAGGCATAGCTGAGTTAATTTTTTATTATATTTATATTATAGGTTGATAATGGTCTTGGTAAGGTTGAGCAATAGAATATTGCCTAAAGTGCTTCTTTTATCTGTAGAATAGAAGTTACAACAGCAATCACAGCAGTAACACCAAAATTATCCCAGGATGCTCAAGTGATTATAAGCCTAAACTATTACTTTAATTATAATTCAAATGCATGTTCAGGAAATGCTGTTGTTTTAAATTCCTTCTGCAGACTGTCTCCATTTGGTAACAAAGTGCCAAGCATTTGAGTAATGTAACAAATGATGTTCCATGTAAATTTGCACAGGTGCTGCACAATTCTTTCAACCCGTCCAACAACGTCCTGTTTTAACATTTTCACCTGTGACTTGGAAACATGCAGCGAAAATGCTGTTGCTGGATATAAACACTGGCCCAGATCTTCTGATCTCTGTGGAGTCATACCCAGGAGGTACCCCCGGAGATGTGCTAGGGGACTCTCCCAGACGTCTCCACGCTATGACTGCACGATAATTTCCGGGAAGCTTAAACTCCTGATAGGCGATTACTCTGCCCTGGGAACCATCTGATAAATTGGAGACTTCGAATGACAGAATTGTTACCCAGGAAAAGTTAGAAGGAATAAAACCACTATGCTAGTAACCCCCCTGATCCCCAACTGGACCTCCCAACTACACTCCCATCCCCCAACTACCCCCAACTACTCCTCCCACCTGTTGACTACCCTCCCCATCCCCCGACTGCCTCGCACCTCTGGGCCACCCCCTCCACCCCTCCATCTACTCTCCCCATCCCTAGACACCCCCCAACCTCCAACTAGCCACCCGATCCCCCGACCCATCAAACCTCGCTCCCCTGACCCATCCTACACCCCTTCCCATTAACCCATCCTACCATCTTTCCCCAGTGTCCCCATCCCCACCCACTTACCCACCTACCTTACATGCCTATCTTCTTCCTTGCTTCTCAGAGTGGCTGGGACCTTCAAACTTACCTGCTTTACGACAACTAGCGCCGTAGAAAAAGGGCATGCGTCACTTCCCCTGAAGCTGCTGCCCTACAGGGAAGGCCTCGGGAACCTGCTGCACTGCACGTTTCTCAACAGGCCCGGGATGGAAAGCCGGGTGAGAAATGTGTAGCTCCCAGCTAAGATAAGCATAAAGAAGCGGAGTGACAACCTGGCTGTGATTGCCACTCCACAGAAGTTCAGGCCCAAGAATCCCCATAGAAGTTCCACTCCCAAGTTTCTGTTTCAACTGTATGGAGTACAAGCCAAAGATCTCAGTGTCTTAAGTTCCAAGAGACACAGGTCTTTTAAGGGTTAAAATAAATAAAGTAAATATAGTTTTTGACTTAACACTTTTTATTGCATCTTTATAGGGGGAGTTTTCCTCCCGTCAGGAGGTAGTTGTGTGGCAGGAGCGGGTGCAAACCTGATCGGTGTCCCTGATCGGTGTCCCTGATCGGGTCCGCGCCGCCATTTTACGTGGGTGGGCCAATTAATGCCTGTCCAGCGTGACGCTCGCCCGGAAGCGCTGAGCACTCCTTGCGTGGGCTTTGGGGGGGGTGGGGGGCAGTGGGGGGTGGAGTGGAATTCCCTGAGTCAAGGCCTGCGCACGAAAGTGTGCAGAAATCTCCCTGAGGCATGGAGGTACCTCAGGGAGATTAGTTTAAGGTTTAAACATCTAAATAAAGAAAAGAAAGTATTTTAGTGTCACATGAGCTGGGACATGTCAAGGAACATTAATGAAAAAATTTATTTAATTTATAAACACTTCGTGAAACCTCATCCCACCTGGGCTCCTCGCCTGCCCGCCAATCTTAAGGTTGGACAGGCAGCTCATTTAATTATTTTAATTAGTTTTTAACAGGCCTGAACAGGCTTTTAACAGTTTGGCGGGCACGCAGCCAACTTGACTGTGCGCCCGCCAAACTGAAAATCTAAACGATGCGTGGTGACACCGGGACGCACGCCCAATGGCGCTACGCGTTATCATAGGCGTCAGCGAGTGGGCCCTGCCTCCGCTCGCCAAGCCGAAAATTCTGGCCTATGAATCTGCCCCATTTTAAAAGTATTTAAGAGAAGCTGGGTTGCAAAAGCTGACATGTCATTTTACTACTTAAAACATCTGCATTATATTCTCTGACCAAGCGCATGACATTTAAGTGTGATTATCCACTTTATTTAGCTGCTGTGCTGCAGTTTTACTTATTCTCTACTTGCATAGATGTGAACATGAGTAAAGATTTCGCTGACATAGGTTGCTTTGAGTAAAGCATCATTTTGTTTTTATATCTGCGACTGATTGTAATTTTAAAAATACAAAATAAACTGTCAACTTGCCTATGCCTAAGTAACTGAGTTAGAGGCGGAGACTTGGGAGAAATCCTGTTTACTTGCCTGAATAGTTACCCAGGAAATGTTAGTCAGATTAAAACCTAGTCTAACCCCTCAACTACCCCCTCGACAACAAGACTACGCCCCTGACCCTCTGACTATTCCCCTACCCACCCCACAACCCCAGCTGACCTCCCAACTATGCTTCTGACTGCCAAGTAATCCTCCCAACTACTAAACTACCCTCCCAACCCCAACTACCCCTGCCCAACCACCTGACTACCCTCTTGAACAGCCAACTACCATCCTAACCCAAAGACCCCCAGGGCTGAGTGCCCACTCATCCACCCTACCCGCCTCACTCACCTACCCCCCCCACACACCTACCTACTTAACTACCTCATCCACTTCACCCACCTATCCCCTTCCCACTTACCCACCTCACCCACCTGCTCCCTACCTACTTACCCACCTCACCTACCTACCCTCTATCCACTTACCCATCTCGCCCACCTACTTCCCACCCATTTACCCACCCCACCCACTTACCCCCTACCCACTTACCTACCTCACCCACCTACCCCTACACACTTCCCGCTTACCTACCTGCCCCTACCCACTTACCCACCTCATCCACCTACCCACCCCAGCCATCTACTCCTTACCCACTTAGCCACCTCACCACCTGCCCACTTATTCACCACATCCACCTCACCCACCCACCCCCTACCCAGTTGCCTATTCACTCATACATTCACGAACATTCACTCACTAAAATTCCTCCGACTCTACTACGACACAGTGGAGTTGTCCAAGGGACGTTGCGCTCCACATTTCTGGGACATTTCAGAAGACGCCGGTAGAAATGTGGAGAAACGTCGGGCTGGGCAAATTTCCGGACATAGCAACAATCCAACAATTCCGCTTCTCAGAAGATCTGAGCCAACGTGTCACAGAATGTTGGAATGCATATCGACATATGAGTCAATAGTGAATGCCCAATCTCAGTCCCACTGCCAGGAACAGACAATGAATGGAGATGTGATGCTTTTCCCCATGGGAAGGGAGGGAACACCAGGGAGCATCCTTTCCAGTCTCACACCACAGAACAGGCAGGTTACTGAATCAGATGTGTTAAATGAATAAAGATATCTAAAAAAAGGGGGGATAATGCAAAAAACAGTAAAGTGTTTTGAAAAATAATGTTCATGTCATATCAAGTCAACTTACAACCAATTTTTCACATACAGTAATATTATTTTTAGCAAACAAACTATGTCCTGTTTTAAATAGGAATAAAGTTAAGCCAGAGAAGAAAAGAGTTGACGTTTCGAGTCCTCATGACCCTTCGACAGAACTTGAGTTCGAGTCCAAGAAAGAGTTGAAATATAAGCTGGTTTAAGGTGTGTGGGGGGGGGGGCGGAGAGAGAGAGGGAGAGAAGTGGAGGGGGGGTGTGGTTGTAGGGACAAACAAGCAGTGATAGAAGCAGATCATCAAAAGATGTCAACAACAATAGATCAAAAGAACACATAGGTGTTAAAGTTGGTGATATTATCTAAACGAATGTGCTAATTAAGAATGGATGGTAGGGCACTCAAGGTATAGCTCTAGTGGGGGTGGGGAGAGCATAAAAATTTTAAAATATTTAAAAATAATGGAAATAGGTGGGAAAAGAAAAATCTATATAATTCATTGGAAAAAAAAGGAAGGGGGAAACAGAAAGGGGGTGGGGATGGGGGAGGGAGCTCACGACCTAAAGTTGTTGAATTCAATATTCAGTCCGGAAGGCTGTAAAGTGCCTAGTCGGAAGATGAGGTGTTGTTCCTCCAGTTTGCATTGGGCTTCACTGGAACAATGCAGCAAGCCAAGGACAGACATGTGGGCAAGAGAGCAGGGTGGAGTATTAAAATGGCAAGCGACAGGGAGGTTTGGGTCATTCTTGCGGACAGACCGCAGGTGTTCTGCAAAGCGGTCGCCCAGTTTATGTTTGGTCTCTCCAATGTAGAGGAGACCACATTGGGAGCAAAGAATGCAGTAGACTAAGTTGGGGGAAATGCAAGTGAAATGCTGCTTCACTTGAAAGGAATGTTTGGGCCCTTGGACGGTGAGGAGAGAGGAAGTGAAGGGGCAGGTGTTGCATCTTTTGCGTGGGCATGGGGTGGTGCCATAGGAGGGGGTTGAGGAGTAGGGGGTGATGGAAGAGTGGACCAGGGTGTCCCGGATGGAGCGATCCCTACAGAATGCCGATAGGGGGGGGTGAAGGGAAGATGTGTTTCGTGGTGGCATCATGCTGGAGTTGGCGGAAATGGCGGAGGATGATCCTTTCAATGCGGAGGCTGGTGGAGTGATAAGTGAGGACAAAGGGGACCCTATCATGTTTCTGGGAGGGAGGAGAAGGCGTGAGGGCGGATGCGCGGGAGATGGGCCGGACATGGTTGATGGCCCTGTCAACGACAGTGGATGGAAAACCTCGGTTAAGGAAGAAGGAGGACATGTCAGAGGAACTGTCTTTGAAGGTAGCATCATCGGAACAGATGCGACGGAGGTGAAGGAACTGAGAGAATGGGATGGAGTCCTTACAGGAAGCCGGGTGTGAGGAGCTGTAGTCGAGGTAGCTGTGGGAGTCGGTGGGTTTGTAATGGATATTGGTGGACAGTCTATCACCAGAGATTGAGACAGAGAGGTCAAGGAAGGGAAGGGAAGTGTCAGAGATGGACCACATGAAAATGATGGAGGGGTGGAGATTGGAAGCAAAATTAATAAATTTTTCCAAGTTTAGTTTTGGATTTCCAGCATCCGCAGTTTTTTTGTTTTTATCTCTGTGTTTAATTGACTGCCACTGCTCTTCAAGAAATGCCTACCTCCTTGAAGAAGTTCTGTTCTTTTCTGTGACAAGATTTCCGTTCCTCTCTTTTGCCTTGCTCACCTTCATTGCTTTCCATTTCCCTCCTGGTGTTTGACAAGGTGTTTACTAAAACCCGCTTTCACAGCCATATCTCCTTTCTCAGTGACTGTCTCCGTCTCCGACTTACCCCACGTGGATTTCAACTGAAATTCCATCCCTCATGTTTCGAACCCACCCAGGATTACAGGTATCTCCGGGACATAAAACGTTTCTCGGACTGCTGTTCCCGTCACGTTCTGAAATCCACACTCAGTGCCATGTGCCGCTATATGAACACACTCGACCTCTCCCTCCAGCAGCACCGCCGTACCCTTTTTCAAAGCTGCGCGTGCCCCCAGTTTCATTTTATTCTTCAGCTCATCCGACGCCTCAACAAGAAACTTTTTCTCTTTCTCTCAAGTGCTAAGGAACGCAAGCTCCAACAACTCATCGACACCAACACCCATCTAGGACCCTCCACCCCTGCCTGTCCCTCCGTCCCCACCCCATCTTCCAATCCCAGCCCCAGCCGTGTATTCACTATACCCCCTGACCTTCCCCTCTCCGATGCTGAATGTTCAGTGCTCAGCAAAGGACTTAGTTTCATACCCTTACGCCCTCACCTCAATGAATTTCGGGCTCGGCACGATGCTGAACTCTTCTTCCGCCGTCTTCGTCTCCGGGCTCACTTCTTTGGGCAGGAGTCCTCTCCCAGTTCAACGGATCCTTTTACCCATCTCTAATATTCTCCCTCCACCTGGACCCCTCCCTC
The DNA here is from genome assembly GCF_017639515.1 of Carcharodon carcharias. NCBI lineage: Eukaryota > Metazoa > Chordata > Chondrichthyes > Lamniformes > Lamnidae > Carcharodon > Carcharodon carcharias. The sequence continues at coordinate 56,322,053 of NC_054487.1, forward strand.
TGGATTCTTACCTTCTCTTGATCTTTTCATTGAGAACTGTCGGCACGACATTAGTCGTCTCAATTTCTCTGCTCCTCTCACCCATTCTAACCTGTCTCTCTCTGAACTTACTGCACTCCATTCTCTCAGGTCCAACCCTGACATTGTCATCAAACCCGCTGACAAGGGTGGTGCTGTTGTTGTCTGGCGCACTGACCTCTACCCCTCGCGGAGGCTGAGCGTCAACTCACAGACACTTCCTCCTACCTCTCCCTGGACCATGACCCCACCACTGAACATCAAGCCATTGTTTCCAGGACTATCACTGACCTCATCTCCTCTGGGGATCTTCCTCCCACAGCTTCCAACCTGATAGTCGCCCAACCTCGGACGGCCAGCTTCTATCTCCTACCCAAAATCCACAAACAGAACTGCCCCGGTAGACCAATCGTCTCAGCTTGCTCCTGCCCCACAGAACTCATTTCTCGTTATCTTGACTCCCTTCTCTCTCCCCTTGTCCAGTCCCTTCCCATCTACATCCGTGATTCCTCTGACATCTTACGTCACATCAACAATTTCCAGTTCCCTGGCCCCAACCGCTTCCTCTTCACCATGGACGTCCAATCCCTCTACACCTCCATCCCCCACCAGGATGGTCTGAGGGCCCTTAGCTTCTTCCTCGAACAGAGGCCCGAACAAACCCCATCCACCACTAATCTCCTCCGTCTGGCTGAACTTGTTCTCACGCTGAACAATTTCTCCTTCAACTCCTCTCACTTCCTCCAAATAAAAGGTGTGGCTATGGGTACCCGCATGGGCCCCAGCTATGCCTGTCTCTTTATGGGGTATGTGGAACATTCCTTGTTCCAGTCCTACTCCGGCCCCCTTCCACAACTCTTTCTCCGGTACGTCGATGATTACTTCGGTGCCGCTTCATGCTCTCATCAGGACTTGGAAAAATTTATTAATTTTGCTTCCAATCTCCACCCCTCCATCATTTTCACGTGGTCCATCTCTGACACTTCCCTTCCCTTCCTTGACCTCTCTGTCTCAGTCTCTGGTGATAGACTTTCCACCAATATCCATTACAAACCCACCGACTCCCACAGCTACCTCGACTACAGCTCCTCACACCCCGCTTCCTGTAAGGACTCCATCCCATTCTCTCAGTTCCTTCACCTCCGTCGCATCTGTACCGATGATGCTACCTTCAAAAACAGTTCCTCTGACATGTCCTCCTTCTTCCTTAACCGAGGTTTTCCACCCACTGTCGTTGACAGGGCCCTCAACCGTGTCCAGCCCATCTCCCGCGCATCCGCCCTCACACCTTCTCCTCCCTCCCAGAAACATGATAGGGTCCCCCTTGTCCTCACGTATCACCCCACCAGCCTCCGCATTCAAAGGATCATCCTCCGCCATTTCCGCCAACTCCAGCATGATGCCACCACGAAACACATCTTCCCTTCACCCCCCCTATCGGCATTCCGTAGGGATCGCTCCCTCCAGGACACCCTGGTCCACTCCTCCATCACCCCCTACTCCTCAACCCCCTCCTATGGCACCACCCCATGCCCATGCAAAAGATGCAACACCTGCCCCTTCACTTCCTCTCTCCTCACCGTCCTAGGGCCCAAACACTCCTTTCAAGTGAAGCAGCATTTCACTTGCATTTCCCCCAACTTAGTCTACTGCATTCGTTGCTCCCAATGTGGTCTCCTCTACACTGGAGAGACCAAACATAAACTGGGCGACCGCTTTGCAGAACACCTGCGGTCTGTCCACAAGAATGACCCAAACCTCCCTGTCGCTTGCCATTTTAACACTCCACCCTGCTCTCTTGCCCACATGTCCGTCCTTGGCTTGCTGCATTGTTCCAGTGAAGCCCAACGCAAACTGGAGGAACAACACCTCATCTTCCGACTAGGCACTTTACAGCCTTCCGGACTGAATACTGAATTCAACAACTTTAGGTCGTGAGCTCCCTCCCCCATCCCCACCCCCTTTCTGTTTCCCCCTTCCTTTTATTTCCAATAAATTATATAGATTTTTCTTTTCCCACCTATTTCCATTATTTTTAAATATTTTAAAATTTTTATGCTCTCCCCACCCCCACTAGAGCTATACCTTGAGTGCCCTACCATCCATTCTTAATTAGCACATTCGTTTAGATAATATCACCAACTTTAACACCTATGTGTTCTTTTGATCTATTGTTGTTGACATCTTTTGATGATCTGCTTCTATCACTGCTTGTTTGTCCCTACAACCACACCCCCCCTCCACTTCTCTCTTTCTCTCTCTCCGCGCCCCCCACACCCCCCCACCCTCCCCAACACACCTTAAACCAGCTTATATTGCAACTCTTTCTTGGACTCGAACTCAAGTTCTGTCGAAGGGTCATGAGGACTCGAAACGTCAACTCTTTTCTTCTCCGCCAATGCTGCCAGACCTGCTGAGTTTTTCCAGGTAATTCTGTTTTTGTGTTGTTGATAAAGTTAAGCCTCTGCACAGCAAAAACTCAAATGGCTTGCTTGCTCCATTTATCCTTTGTCTAAAAATTCAATTATTAAAAATCCAAAACATATTATTTAAAAAATTACAAGAATAATTGAAGTGCTTGGGTTTATACAATATTTAGAACCACTGGAAATTAATGAGTATCTTGCATCACTGCATACATTTGTATCATTAAAGACTCACATATGCCAACTGACCTGACAAGCAAAGGCTGCCAAGGACAAGCAAACAGACATAACTTCACTGGAACACTGGAGCAATGATGGAAACAACCTTTTCTGCCATGTCCCTGAGGTTTTTGTGGGAAATTAGGAGAACAACCGCTTAAATTCAAGCCAAGAGTATTTTCCACATTTTACTTTTGCTCATCATATTTTTATTTATTTCTCTCTTTCCTGATTCATTTTTCTCCCAATATGAATCTCAATCTAATTTTTAATATATATTTTTTTCCTAATGGTTACCTGTTTATCAGACTCTCCAGGATTCTGAATTTGAGAATCAGGTCATTCAAATTAGTTGGCCGGTTAGTTAAAAACAGAACCCAAAAACCTGATTGGTGGGATTCAAATATGGAACTCTGGGAAAGTTGGGCAGAGATTTGGGAGGCGACAACATATTCAAAGTCTTTGGTGAGGAAGGGGAGTTTTGAGGTAGTTTGCAAGGACAGTGGAGTAAAGGGTTGGTTTTTTTGAGGAGAGGGGTGATGACGACAGGTTTAAAGGGGAGAGGGACAACATTTGCGAAGTGAGGGCCATTAATAATATTGGCTGATATGTGAACCAGCAGTGCGGTCAGCTGTTATTGGGAATAGGGTCAAGGGAGCAGGAGGTGGATGTCATGGGCAAGATTAGTTCAGAGAGGGCAAGGTGGGAGATAGGAGAGAAACTACAGAAAGATGCGAGTTCAGGGCTAAAGCAGGGGAAAGCTTTAGAGGAGCTTTAGCCTGGTGGACTAGCAGAAGTGGTGGGGAGCATGGCAGAGGCATCTGCTCAGATTGTCTCGACCTTAGTGACAAAGAAGTCCAGGAGTTCCTCGCACTTGTTGGAGGCGAGGGTGGAGGAGATGGGAGAAGTGTTTAACAAGACACTCTGCAGCAGAGGAAAGAAACTGGGGTTTATCTTTGCACTCCAGGAAGGTCCTGCAATAGTGAGCAATTTTTGACATGAAAGTACAGCCCCATAGCGCTTTATAATCTGTCTGTGAATGGATAAACCAGTTATCCATTATATCCTTTCAAGTGGGCATCCCTTGGACTAAGGGAGTGGAGATGAGGGCCATACCAAGGGAACAGCCAGGGTGAGAGAGAATAATAGTTTTATTGAGGCATCAAAGGTGGAGGTGAGGGTGCAGTTGCTGCTGAAATGTTGTGGCAAGCAGAGGCCCTTGGGCTAGACTGTTGGGATTTTGAAAATGAATTGGGGAATAATTCTTTTCCTGGGGTAGATACAGGGGAGGTAGGGTTGGGTGTAGAAAGTGGATGTGAGTCTTACAAGCAAATAATCAGAGATGGCCTTATCTATGATTGATACAATGGGACTCACTAGAATACATGGGGCGGCAAATCAAGTGGGTGGTCATGAATATAAGTTGGGGAGTTTGCATGGAGCGAGGGATTTATGGAGGATAAGTGGGCAGTGAACTCAGAGTGAATAAAGCATGATGAATTGAGATGGAGTTTGAAATCACCAAGGATAAGAAGTTGTTCAGTGTATATGCTGAAGGGGGACAACAATGAAAATACCTTGGTGAAAATGTTTTTATTGTACTTGGGAGGGGTGACGTGAGTGAGGATTTTGAATGAGAGGCGAGACGGGTGGAACAAGGTGAGCTACTCAGAAAGTGCCAGAGGAGTAGGGGATCAAGCCAAGGTGTGATCTGGTGATAAGTACCACACAACCACTGTGATATTCTTGACAGAAAAATGGTGGAAGATATAGATTTAAGACAAACTCCTTTATCCTGAGAGTGTTTAGAATGGGGAAATTGCTATAACATTAAGTATTTGAAATGAATAAGGGTGAAAGAAATAGAAAAATATATAGAGAGAGTAAGATAATATGAGGTGAGGGAAGACTTGTGTGGAGCATAGACACTAGTAAAGGTCAATTGGTTTGAATGACCTGTTTCTTTGATGTAAATTCTAGTTCTGTATAGGTTCCTAGCCAGTCAAGCCTTAAGACTCTAAGGATTGGCAGCTTAATATGTTCAGATCAGTGTTTAATGTAACCTTTTTCAAGTTTTAAAGTTTGAGAAAGTGCTCCATAATTTGTTTCATCTGCATCTTGGTAGCAAAGTTAAACCCTGGACAGATAACCATTTTTCTTCATGTATTTATTGTGTATCAACTGCAAAATTTTAATATGATCAACTGCTTTTATTTTAATTTAGTTTGCAAATTTCAAACAATTCTAAGAGCTGAACAGTAAAGATTTCTGATGATCACGTTACATGTGACTAAATGCTTTAGGCTGTGTTTTCAGGCTGTGTTTCATGTGATATTTGGAAGTCATGCCACCATAATTTTAATCATCAAACCCGCCTCCGATTGGAAACTGATTCAAGTTCAGACTTTTGTGTAGGGAAGTCCTTAATTAGTATGGGGATGGCTCTCCTGTCCAATTAGAGCTAGTGGGAGCAGTAATGGAGGCGGGTTCAAAGTGTAGGTCTGATTTAGACTCCCCACATCAGCCATTAAGGAGGCTGCTGCTTGTCCTAAGTGAGGGGTCTGCGGTTTGTGCCAAAGCCTTCCACAGCATCAAAGGGAAGTGAGATGTCGCAGGGGAGCTAGGGGTCTGGCACCTGGGGCAACCTAGACATTAATGCTGGAGGCCATGAGGGAAAGGTGGGAGATCCTCTTCCCAGAGGCTGGTAGGTGGAGGCCATGCAGCAGAGGTACCTCTTTGTTCAGCCTCATCTTCCTCCATCTCCTCTTACTCCTCCTCTCTCATTTCCCATCCCTGTTCCTCCCTCAATGAACTATCTCCTTCCAGGCCTTTATTGTCCTCAGGATCTACAACTCTTTGTAATGGAGAGCGCAGCAGACCAGCACAATAAATAGGATCCTTGTCGGAGGGTATTAGAGGCTGAGCACTGGAATTTCATCTCCAGAGGCCTGATGGTCTAGTTGCCCTGCTGAGCAGGTTGCATTGATTGTATTGTCTCTGTGTCTCTATCTGGGGACTCCTTGGAGGGTTGAATAGGCTTGTTTCCAAGGAATGTCTCTTGACCCCTAGGATCCATGCACTTTGGGGGTTGGAGTGAAGACCTGAGTGGACAGCTGGAAGATGAAGGAGTTATGCCAACTGTCAGGAAAGTGAGCATACATGGTGGTTGTAGACCAGTTGGATGTTGAGGGAGTGGAAGTCCTTCCATGTTAATGGATCTCACTGGTTGGTCACTGGGTAACTTGACAGTCACATGTCGACTTGCACCTGGGGGAATCTAGCAATGACTGTGAAATCCAACGCCTGCTGCCCCTCTGAGGCCACGCCTATTGTACAATGAATGTACTGCCCAGCTCTGGCAAAGATGTCATCATTGGTCAGCAAGATGCAAGCGGTGTGCAACCATTTGCAAGAGGCCATCAAGATCTGCGGCTAATCCTTAGAAGGAGCCAGAAGCAAAGGAATTCGAGGCCACAGTGACTTTGACAGATACTGGCATGACATAGCAACCAATGCTAAAGGCGGGGTCACAGATCCCTGGAGAGTTTCAGTCAGCTGCAGCATTGGGCCTCGGTCATCAGAAGGTAGCTCCATCTTTGGTGGTAGATCCTGTGTTGAGAGTATAATCGCACGAGATTGCTGCAGGCCGGATGAAATTGAGCAACGGGCCGGTTCCAGCCCACAGGCCGTGTGTTCCCCATCCCTGTTTTAGATGGTAGGTCACCTGATTGTGATTGGCAGTCCTACCATATGCTCTTCAGCCCCATGTTGCCAGGGAGGTGATGACCCTGATGATGCTCGAGCGCTGAGTGCCCACACTCCTTGCCACCTGTGCAGTGCCAAGGGCACCTATTTACCAAGTGGCAGTGCCATTTTACTCTGCTGACCGTTTTATAGGGTCGTGGTGATGCCCTGGTGCAGCGACTGTGTACCCGCCTCCCCTCTGCCCTTCAGAAACTGACAGCTTCTGAAACCCATTCACCTCTTTAAATGTTCCACTTTCCTCACTCAACAAGCTCTTAGCGAGCTTTATAATTAATTCAATTGGCCTCAGTCGAAGGAGACCATGATCCCTATCCAGCCCTTCCCCTGCCTTGGTGATTATTGCCAGGGCCAGGATCGGCACCTTGAAATTGACACACTGCCTAGAGCCGATAATTTTGGGGCTCACGGCCTACGTTCCGGCTGTCGGGGGGCCTCAAAAATTCAGCCCCAGGTTCTGATTTGCCCCTTTTCTTTGGCCATCAGTCAGCACTAATGAATGAAGCAGAGCTGGCCATCCATAAGTTTACCCTTGATTTTTGTCGCTGTTCTCAGATCATATGAAAGCTCCTCACATCATTTTTTTTGGCACAGGATTTTGCACATCATTCGCTGCTGAATGAACAGCAGACTCAGCCCCTTTTCCTGACCCCCTAATATGAAACTTATTATTCAGAATCCAACCAAATAGACTGCCCATTGTGCTGTGCCGATGTCAGTGAAATAAAAGCATTTCTGTATATGAATACTGCCGGGTAAGGATTTACATATTCATGTTCCTTTTTAAAAAGAAAGAGATACTGGAAAGTTTCGGCACGCCTGTCCATAAATGAGAAAAATTGCACACCTTAAATGCAAACACCAATGCTGAGTGCACAAAGAGCTGAACAAGTTGACCTGTGGATGTCAGCTCTGTAAATGCTGGCCTGCTGTAAATGCTTTTTGTTCTTTATCCTCAGGCTGATTGGTGTCCCGGGTGAGCCAAATATTAGAAACAAAAGGCAAAATGCTGCAAATGCTGGAAACCTGAAACAAAACCAGAAAATGCAAGTCCTTAAATTCAACCTGCTTTTACCTTCCACCACTCTCTGAAGCCACAGAAACCTGTGCTACTTTACCTGTATTCCAGAATTCCCTTTCTAACTGCCTTTCCTAAACTTCTTGAAGCTAGTGATTGAATCAATGGCCGGAATTTTCCCATCCTGCCTGCGGCAGGTTTCGCGGCCGGCGGGAGTGGAGAATCCAGCAGCGGGCGAAAAATCGGAAACCCACAGCCCTAAAAGCAGGTCGCAATTCTACTGATAGTGTGTTCATGGTGGGTCAGTTATCCCACTGGTTAGTGGCACGAATGCCATTTGCATTCTTAGCTTGTGATGAATGCTCATTAAAACAGTTGCTCACCGGAATCTTTCCACTCCTTCCAATCTTCCGTCATGCCAGCAGGAAAATACATCAGCCTCAAATCCGTTTGAAAAAGGGGGGCATGCACAAGTCAGACCTCAGTTCACTGGTAACTTTGAGGTGAGTGGAACATACCTGCCATAGCGCTGCGCCGGTCTTGTTGCGATGAACGCCACTCTGCTGGGGTTGTAGGGTTGGACTGCTCCTTCTTTTTGCTTCCATTGTCCTGAGAAACACCACTGTGCTGTGGTTCTCGTGCAGGCCTCTACTTTCAGAGACTAGCACCTCAACTGGGGTGGGCTGTGAGGCGAGGGTCGGATTGACAAACACAACTGTGGCAACTGGGAGGGAAGGCAGTGGATTGGCAGTGAGAGGGAAGGGTGAGGGCTATGGGGGCCTTCCTCAGGTCACCCTCTAACACCTTGTTGCCGCAGAAGTGAACAGGAGTCTGATTAGAAAGAAAGGAGGAAGACCTCCTTGCGGTGAAAGCTACTGAAAGCCAATGGTTTCATTAGCACTGTTAAAGGGCTACTCAGAACTTAGTGGCTTCACATCACAGTCGCTGCATCTCAAGAGTAACAGATAGGAATGTCGAATCTGGAAATGCAGGCAATAGTGCAGGAGGTACAGATGTATCATATATGGCATTCCATCAATGAAGGCCTGTCATGTGTTCATCAGATTGACACTCCTAATGGGCGAAAGTGCATCCACTCATTGACCATGAGCAAATGATTGGTCATCAATATGCCACTCAGAGATTGGAGCACAGATATAGGTTGGGGCACTCATTTCACTTAACCTTTAGCATCCCACATAGGGCTCAAAGTGTTAGAGCTGTGATGCCATCTTGGTCACCTCGACATATATGCTATTATCTCAGGGATGCATCAGCCACCATGCAAGTAAGACAGGAAAAACTATGGACCCTTACAGTCTCCAAACATGTCATCTTCACTTTCTTGCCCCTTGAATCATTAATGTCTTCAATCTTTCCTTTCAGAGAGAAGGTATGGATCCAAGGTTCAATGCTGCCTTTGTCAGGGTCCTAATGCAGTAGAGGAGATGAAAGAGGGAGAGGTGACTCTGTGCGCAGCTCCAGCATGAAGGATATGGTCAAGCAGAGCCACAGCATGAACAGGAGGGTCAAGAGGAGAGACCCAGGCAATGGAGGTGAATCGCCAGACTGAGGGTTTATCGTAGAAGAGTCTCCTATTTACAAACAACTGAGAGGCAATGCTGTGCATGTCTGCGCTTGTCCCAAGATCTGGTACCTCACATATGCCCCATTCTTCGTGAAGACATGAGGCCACGTGGAATTGGAGGGTATCTGCCACAAATGGCTTTGAAGGTGACCACAGCACTAAATTTCTTGGTCTCTGGTTCTTTTCAAGGATCAACAGGCAACCTGTGTGGCATCTCTCAGTCCGCATAAAGGAGGTCACAGATGCCCTTTACAGGAAGGCCCATCATTATGTCAGGTTTGCTCTGGATGAAGATAGCCAGGCTGCGAGATTCAACAGCTTTGCCGCCATCTCAGGCTTCCCAAGAGTACAGGGTGCAATAGACTGCACCCATGTGGCTATACGGGCTCCATGGCAGCAGCTCCTAATGTTTATAAACCACAAGGGCTATCATTCCATCAATGTACAATTGGTGTGTGATCACTAGAAGCATATACTGCACATTTGTGCATGGTACCCTGGGAGTTGCCATTACTCCTCCGCCCTGAGTCACTCCCAGGTGCCTGAGATTTTCAAGGGTTAGGGATGGGTAAGTCTGCAGGGATGGCTGCTTGGGGATAAGAAGTACCCACTGAAATGCTGGCTGATGACACTGGTTCATCACCCTCAGATTTGTTCCGAGGAGAGGTACAATGTTGCTCACAGCTCCACACATTCCTTTATAGAGCAGACCATAGGGCTACTGAAAATGCGCTTTGGATACTTGGATCCCTCAGGTGGCTCACTCCAATACACTCCAGACAGGATTTCCTGTGTTGCACCCTTCACAATCTGGCAATGCGAAGAGGTGACCCCCTGCCAGAGGATGAACTGGAGGAGGATGAGCTCATCAGAGGATGAAAATCCAGATTCCCAAAACCCTCTGGAGGCTGCTGAGGGTCAGTATGAGTGCAGTCATACCATGGAGGAAAGAAGACATGGGAGATGTGGCTGTGATACATTAATTGCTGACAGGTTCCAGGAAAGGTAAAGTTAAGTGAGGGAATATGGTCACAACTCTCCTAGTCCTCAATGCCATTTTCTTCCAACTCACTGGGTGTCCACCTACTTGTAGAGAGAACAAGTTCTGCATTCACATTTGCTTCATAAATCTCCAGGCCATGATCTTTGCTTTGGTCTGTGGGGTCCTGTGAGTGACTCACTGGGAACGGAGAGCCCACTTAGGAACAAGAGCGATGCGAGAGAAGGCTTTGCCGTCATTTAATGATGCAGGCACTGCTGCTACTGAGACGTGGACATGCCCAGGGATCTCCTCCTCCCGTGCATGTGTTTTTTTCTGCCACTACCACTGAGGAGACACAAATGCTGCTAGAATATCAATGCTGATAAGCTGCCCTCTCTCAATGGTGTTCTTTGAGGAAGAAGGGTTAGAAACTTTTAAATCACACTTCCAATAAAGATTTAAACACATCTCCCTGACATCACAAGAGGGGCACAGATGCTGGTTCAACTGAGGTTAACATCACAGGAATGTGAATCTCATAGTGGGACACCATCACTGAGTGGGAGAAAGGCAAGTCCTTGAGTCCTCGAAAGGCCTCAAAATAAAAGGATCCCAAAGTACAAAATCACAACACCGTCAGTTGACAGGAACATTCACATAACCATCAAATATATTAACAGAAGTGCAATTTATTTACATGTCTAGCACACCCGTGACCCAAAAGTGACATAATTTTTTTAAACTTTCTTAACTCTGCCGCTATGCCTGGGTGCAGCCCGAATCCGCAGCAGAGGTGGAGGCAGCCTGCTGATGGCTATATCCTGATGTCTGTGGTGACCTTAGTGGACGTCCCCTGGTAGCCAGAGGCCTGGAGGCCGGACCGATGTGGGTCACCCGCTCAGGGGCAGAAGCGCCCTCAGCGGCCTGAGCAGCTGGAGTGGATGCGGTCACAGACAGAGGGGGCTGTGAGCGGCTGCACACATTTGGAGTGTCCTGAGAGGAGGCCCTCGGGGTGTCCGGCTGATGCTCATCCTCTCTGTGGGTGCCCAAGGGCTCCGCCCTGACTCCTGCAGGAGATGGTGCCCCTGGAGGGAGGTCAAGGTGCCTCGTCCCCATGTCGCCTACATTCTGATGGTGACTGCCATGGATTGCAGGGCCGGGCACAAATTCAGCAAGACCTGCTGGACCAAGGGCTCTATGGTGGTCGCCAGCCTTCTCATGGTAACCTTGAGGTGCTTGCATGTTGGAGCCACGACATCAGATGAACGCGGATAGACTCCTCCATCATTCTCTGTGTTCCACTGAGCTATCCAATCTCTGCTACCTGTCATTGCCTCTCCAGCATTGAGTTGGTGGCCACTTCCAGAGGCTTCCAGACCAAGTGAGAGGCTGGTCTCCAGCAGCCCTCTGAGTTCTGGAGGCATGGGCTGCTCCTGCCTCCAACTGCTGTGAGGACGTGTCAGTGAGGTGTTCCCCAGAAAGTGAGGCCAAGTCTAATCTACGGCTATGCCCCACCCACGTGTGTGTCTCTGAGCTGGTGGAGGGTGTGTGTGAGCGCTGTGACGGTTCTTCCAGAGCTTCCTCCTCGGACATGGTCTGGGGGCTCGCACTGGTGGTGCTGGACTGGGCTTGGGGGCATCGATCTACTGGTGCCTAGAAAATAGAAAATCAAGTTTCAGTTAATGAGCATGAGCTAAATAAGACTGCATGTGAATCTCTGTGAGTGTCAGGGTTTGATGAAGTGATGGAGCTGTGATCCGTACTTGGTTGATGGGAGAGGCCGATCTCCCCTTCCCCACAGGAGAGATCCCTGTCCTCCCCCAGCCAACTCGGCTGCAGCCTGCTCAAACTCATTGAGGGCAATGATGTCAGCCATCCCTCCCCCAGTCTGCGCTCTCTTCCATCTGTTGTGTGCCAGCTTGCCCTATTTGAGGAAGAAAGAAAGGCATGTGATGAGAAGGGATGGAGCAGAGGTTGGGTGAGATGCATGTCCCTGTGTGTGGTGACCCCTCCTCAGAAGGGTCAGAGGATGGAGTGTGAGCAACATGATAGATGGGATGGTGATGATGTGAAAGTCTCGGTGAGAGAACAAGTGTTGATATGTGTCCCTTGCTAATGGCTTGTGAAATCCCTGAAGAGAATAGCCATTTGAGTGCATGATGCCATGATGAGTGTTTGATATTGGAGGGTGTTGAAAGATGACTTACCCTGGCAGAGCAGATGAGATCATTCATCCTCTTCCTGCACTGGATAGCATTTCAGGTGCAGTTGCCAGCCATGCTGACCTGCTCCACGATGGCTTCCCAGGCTGAAGAGGTGAAGCTGCTGTGCTTCCTGCAGCCATCCTTGGAATAGAGCATTTGCCTGTGTGCTTACATCCCTCTGATCAAGGCCTGGTGGGCCTGGTGCATGAAGCTGGGTGCTGCCTTCCTGTTCAGGCTTTCAGCCTCCCTCTTCTGGCTGCCAGACATCGCTGGTGGACTGAAGAGAGTGAGATTGTGTGTTGGACTGCCGTTTAAATATGGTACCTAGACCTTTGAACTCACCAGCTGACGGTGCACAGACGAATCAGCTGCTGACCCCGCCAAGTGATTCAGAGCGAAACACTCCTCTGCATAATTAATGTGGCTCCAAGTGCAGAATCGGGCAAAAGTTGCTGCCATTATGGACAGCGGGCTGGACGCTGCCAAAACCACCCACCACTGCACTTAAGTTTCATTAAAAGAAAATTCTGTCCAATGTTTTATATCTTTCATTCTGCCTCCTATGTTAATATTATCACCATCTCTTGCCCTCTTAAGCATTTTCCATGTCATTCTGTGCATGTTTGTGTGAAAGATTGCAGGAAAGAGAAAAAAAGCAGACAAAACATCAGAAAGTCAGGTCTGCATGTTTCTGTATTGATTTTCTAGTGATATCTGGGCATAAGAGAAATAGATGGTGGAAACCTGAAACAAAAGCAGAAAATGCTGAAAAACACCCAGCAGGTCAGGCAACTTCTGTGGAGAGAGAAAAACAGAGTTAAGGGGTAAAATCTTGTTGAGGTGTTGGGGGTCTTGCCTGCGGGTTGGCGATCTGGCAAGAGACCCGCATTGCCTCCTTTCAGGAAGGTCCACTGAAGAACAGGCACCAGAGTTGCAGGATCATGGAGCGACCGAGGCCATAGATAAGTAATGTAGGGGGCAGGGTGGGGTGTTCTGTGGGGTGGGGAATCACAGGTAGGGGGCCAAGGGTGTCAGGAGCAAGGGCAGCGGGTGGTTCTCAGTGGCCCCCCTTACCCCACCCAATGTCTTGTGCCTTGATCAGGCACTGAGTAACTTTGATCGAGGAACACACCACAACTACCACGCCATCCCCCCTTCCAGGTGGTGCAAGCTGGCTGCGCAGATTTAGCTGTCATGCATGTCACAGGGTGACAGATCCACCTGCAGCTGGGTTAATACCATTGGTGGCCTAAAGGATGAGGCCTTTAAGTGGTTATTAAAGTGGAAGCGGGGTTATTGAATATTTTTAAGACAGAGGTAGATAGATTCCTGTTAGGCAAGGGAATCAGAGGTTATCGGGACTAGATGGCAACATGGAAATCAAAACACAAGATCAGCCAGGACCTTACTGAATGGCGTAGCAGGCTTGAGGGGCCAAATGGTCCACTCCTGTTCCTATTTCTTATGTTCTTGTTAATTGGCCATTTAAGGGCCCCATTAGGCAGTAGGGCAGGAAGGATGAGCATGGGCCTTCACATCCAGAACTTAATTCTGGCAGAGGCAGAATGGTGGCAGGGTTTCGATATGCTACCACCCTGCCTAATTACCTGGCCTTCCCACCTCTAAGCTCACCACCACAGGGAGCAGAAGATTCCATCCAAGGTTTCAGGTTGATGATCTTCCATCAAAAACGGAGAAAAGACCTACTGGGAGAACAAAGGAAAAGATGAATATAAAATGAACAGTCTCTGAGAATTGCCACGACATTAGTGCTGGAATGAAAAGCATATTGTGGTATGAAATTCTCTGTACTGCTAAAGGGGAAAGTGGAAAGTGCATCACCTAAGTGAAGGGAAGTTAGTAACTCATCAATGTACTACTTAGGATGTACTACGTAGCATATCTGGCAGAGAAACGAACCAATCCATGCAGGTGTTTATGCTCCAGTCAACTCTCCTTCCATTTTTTCGCATGTAAATCTACAACTGTAACCCTCTATTCCCTTCTCCTTCATATGCTTATCCAGTTTCCCCTTAAATGCATGTACAGTATTTGCTTCTACTACTCCCCCTGGTAGCAAGTTCCATATTCTTATTACTCTTTGGGTCAAGAAGTTTATTCTGAATTCCCTAATGGATTTCTTGGTGTCTACCTGATATTGATGGTCTCTAGTTATGTTCTTCCCCAAAGAGAAAACATTCTCTCTGTATCCACTCTAACAGAATCTTTCACAATTTTAAAAACAAAAGCAAAATACTGCGGATGCTGGAAATCTGAAATAAAAACAGAAAATGCTCAAAAAACTCAACAGGTCTGGCAGCATCTGTGGAGAGCGAAAGAAAGTTAACGTTTGGAGTCCATATGACTCTTCTTCAGAGGTAGAAATATGATGGGTTTTAAACTGTTGAAGAGAAGAGTTGGAGTAGGTGGAGCAAAATGGAAGGTCAGGGATGCTCACATTTCTGTCCTTGGTCTGCTACAATATTGCAGTGAAGTCCAACACAAACTGGAGGAATAACACCTCATCATCCAATTAGGCACTTCATAGCCTTCTGGACTTAACATTAACAGATCATAACTCTGCCCTCCATTTTGATATATTTTTCCCAACCCCCCCCTCCCCCCACCCGTCCTCTTCAGATCTGAAGAGGAGGCACAGGGACTCAAAACGTTAACTCCCTCCGCAGATGCTCAGAGCTGCTGAGTTTTCCAGCATTTTCGGTTTTTATTTCATCATTTTAAAAACCCCTACCAGTGCTCTCCTCTGTCTTCAAAAAAGAAAAGACCCAGCCTACCAATTCTTTCCTGATATGTATACCTATGCATTTCTGGTATCATCCTTGTCAATCTACAGCCATGCATTGCATGCAATTTAATGTCAAGGCTTTCATTAATTTAAAATATGTAGATTTCAATAAAATAGGACACTGCAGCGGTTCAAGAAGGCAGCTCACCACTGCCTTCTCAAGGGTAATTAGGGATGGACAATTAATGTTGGCCTAGCCAGAGACGCCCACAACCCACACAATAATTTTTTTTAAACCTTAGGAGTTGGAGACTTACAGAAAAAATAAACTGTGAATTGAGTTTCCAAAACTTTAGCACAAAAAGCAACTCAGGTTAATTAGTTTTGTTAGTGTTTGTACACTTGACAATGGTCATGGTGATCTGCACAAGGGTAGGGCCTCTGTTCATTTCTCCATGCCTCACGGTCCTGTGCTTTCCTCTTCCATTGCTCGTAAGAGTCTCCTATTTCAATATGACTAGGGAAAAGAGGACATGAGCTGGTTTCCTTTTGCCCGATGTGTAATTAAAAGAAACACAAGTCCTCTTTCCTACAGGATCCTCCACCTGTAAGCAGGCATTGTCCATTAAGGTTCCAGCTCTTCCGCCATCTCTACCCAAAATTTGCTGTATCCACCATTGGCCATGGCTTGTAGCACTGAGCATGGGACCCTTACCAAGCTCTGGGTGACGTGCAAAAGGACAGGATGACCACCGCCTGAATATCAAATAACCTTGATGCCTTAACATGACATAACTCAGTGGTGTTTCCATAAATCATCAAATTCTATTTTATAAGCTTTATATAATTCTCTCTGTAGTTTTCCTTTTTAATAGTTTTCCTCCCCATACTTTTTGATTATGATTTCATATCTTTACTTGTCTTCTAATGGTTGTAAATTCTATCCAAATGGTGGCAGAGATATACCTAAATTACTAATCTCAATGACCTTGTAGGCTTGTCAATTTTCATTCACTTTCAGACTGGGTGCAGATTACAAATAACAATGCTTTTGTTGAACGATAGTCAGCTTCAAGAATGCTTACAATTTATTTTCTTTACTACACACATGGGTGGGTCATGAAAATAAATAGGAAAGCAGGGAATTTCCCAACAAGCACTATATGCGCTTATTGAGCAGTGCATTTAAGAAGACAGAACTGGAAAGGAAATTTAAATTGTTTTTACTACTGTACGTGAACAACATTAGTTCACACCAGCACACCGTGTTCCTTAAGAAGCATAACTGGGAAACCTGGCACAGGGGCAAATCTCCCCAGAAATATTTTCCAAACATTTGAATCTTCTGAAAGTGAGTGCCTCCTTATTGCTGTGGGACCTTCAACTGTACAATTTTGATAAACCTATTGAAGAGCTACAACAGTGTGACTCGTTTGAAATGTAGTCTGAACTCCAAACAACTAGATGTTTTAAATTAATAGTAGCAACTTGCCTTGGTGAAACAAAGCAACAAATAAGGCAAATTCAGACAATCAGAATCAAATCAGATAAAAATGTTAAAGTTAAATTGAAATATTGAATGCTTAGACAGCAACCACAGACCATCCACATCTAACACAATTTTATTATAGGGCCAAAACACAGCACAATGGATTTTAATAATTAAATTAGGGCTCCCAGAAACGGCTGCGTGTATTTTCTTTTCCTGTAAATTTTAAAACCTTGATTCTATTCAATTTTTTTTCAAAGTTTGGATGGGAACATTTCTTTATCAGTTCAATTTCTAACTGTACTCTTATCAATATAGTGCAACAGGGTTGATTTTGAGTGCCCACTGGTCGTTAATGGTCCGAATGTGGGCTCAGCAGCCTTACCATCTATTTACACCATCTAAAAAGGACCTACCTCAGTGTGTCCAAACTATTTGCCTGTTTCAGGTGATAGGTCCTCATAATATGGAAATCTGTGTCCCATGTGTAACTAAGATCCCAATAGCCATTTTAGGTTGCAACTGGTTTGAGCCTGTGTGGTGCCAGTCTCCCTCAGTTCCACCAGCGATGAAACAGAAGATGAATGGAGAGACAGGAGTACATCCCTGAGGCCTAAACTGGGCCATTGCCACCATGGTACCCACACCCTCCATGAACACAACTGCCTTGTCTCCCATCAAACCCTGCAATTTACAATGGTGGCAACAGCTCAAGTTCAATTTTCAGGTTTCAATCAGGTGAGCTAATTGGGATATCGGTTTGCTGCCTAGCAGCTTGCCTATCAAATTTAAATAAGGGGAAAGCCTCAAAATGCAGTCTCTTTACTGCTGTATGGCTGGCCCACCAGCTTGGCCAGTCAGGCTTCCAAAGGTTAAAATCGACCCCTAACGTTTTCACAAGAAGAAATACTGGTGGGATCGAGGGTTGGGGAGTGGAAATGGCTGACACTGTAGAACAGAAGAAGAAAAGAGCATTCAGGCTATTCGCCTGCAGAGTTGTTGGCCTGGATCAGCTCCTCGTTACAGCCTATGAACAGCTGAATCACTTGTGCTATACCCATCAATGCTGGCAAACAGAGGCTTGCACCACCATCCGGGGTCCCTCATGAAACAAAATCAAAATCCTGAGTTATTAAACTTGTTTCTTCAGACTGAGTTTAAATAGGGAACATTTGATGAATCTGAATAAATATCCCTAGTTACCATGTTTAAATTAGCTTTTATTCTTTCTTTCTGTGAATAATTCCTCAGTGTCGTAGCAGTAGCAGCAAGGAATAAAGAGCAATCATTGAATCATTTATTTGGCTGCTGGTGATTGACTGCTCATCATGTACCCCTAGCTGTTTTGCCAGTTGCCACTGTTCGGAGTTCTCAAGGGGTACAAAACAGATGTCTTCCTCTACTTAAACTATGGGCTGGGCCCAGCTGCTGGATCTCTTATGAATTTACAATGGCCACATATTCAGCTTTCATGTTGAAATGTCAGTAATGCCATTGGCTGTAACAAAACAAGTAACCCATTGAAATGATAAATATTTTTCACACTGTAATGTTTCATCGCACCCACCATACTTAAAGTCCTGCTGAACTGTCGCTAATGTACTAATTTAAAATCAAGTTTGTGATGAAACAGTGTTAAACTCTTGGTTTAATTCATATCCACCACTGCATGCAAACTTTTAGTAAGCAGATAAAGTAAGAGGTAAGAGAATTTCCAGTCCAGCAATAACTACCCTATTCTCCCTTTTTCACATTAAGGCATCTAATGGAATACTTGCAAGACTGTGCATGGAGCTTCATCCTTAAATATGTAGTAATTGTACAACTATCTGTACGCTACTAAAGTTTTGCATTTAATGCCTCCATCCTATCAACAAATCTTACTTCCTTGTGTCTCAACTTTACGTTTTTTTTTTAACGTTAGTGTTTAGAAGGGAAAAAACCCCATAAGAACATAACAATATTTAAATAGGAAATCTCTATGTCTTATTGTGTCACATTGAGCGGAATCATCCCAGATTCCCAGTGCTGTAGCGAGCAGGAAAAAGAACGTTTTACCTGCAGAATGCAATGGCGGCTTTTCATGCTATATCTTCCCAATCCCACCTGATTAATCATGTATTTCCAGAAAAAAAACGCCAATTAAATGGTGGACGGGCTCCCATTCGCCTGCCATGCAGAAACCTCGCCGCTTCTTCATGCTGGGCACCATATTTAAAGTGCAGCCACGCGCACACCTCTCAGTGCTTCCAGCCCAGATTGCTACACAGAAGACGTGACCCCGAAAGGCAAGAAGACTGCAGCCCCCCCGATTCAGAGACATGTCTCTCAAGAGCCTTTTGGACGCTGTGGAGGCCCGCCCTGATGTCCACCAACCCCACGCTGGGTGAGGACCAGCAAGCAAGGTGACAAATCCAGCATGGGAGGCAGTGGTAACTGTGGTCAGCGCCAACACACTGCAAAAGAGGACAGCCACCCAGTGCTGTAAGAGGATGAATGACCTCATCTGTTCCGCCAGGGTAACTCACTCTTCTCATCAGTCTCAATTCACACACTCCCAAACCCATCACATCCACAGGGATCTCGTACCTCAAAGGACAACACCACTAAACTCACACATACCCTCACATCTCCATTAGGCTCATATCCTCTGGAGCTCACGTCCTCATCCTGCCCATGGCTCCACTCACCACACAAACACTCCATCTGTTTTCATACAGGAGAAGTTGGCTCACAACAACAGGGAGAGGTCCCAGACCAGGGATGGAGTGGCCAGCATTAGGCCCCTCACTCACTTTAATAGAAACAATGTGCAGGGGTGCAGAGGAAAGGCAGGGCAGTGACACTAGGTCATAATGCTCCTTTGGAGAGCTGGTGCAGGCACAATGGGCTGAATGGCCTCCTTCAATGCAGTTAAAATTCTGTGATTCACTCACTTTGAGGAGTGTGCCATTGCAGTGACTGGTGAGGATGTGGACTATGCCTGCACTGACAGTGAGGTCAGTGGCAAACAACCATGTGATGAAATTGCACCGCATCGTCCCTCTCACAATGCAAGTGTGAGTGTTCTCTCTCCTGCTTTTGACTCTGCACTAATTATCTCTACTTTGGTTCACAGTGAGCTCTGCCAAGTGACCGACACCCTTAGTCATTCAGTACCTCAGCTCCATCCAAGTCCTTACTTCCAGCCAAGAGGACACCTCCCCCAGTGAAGAGCTGGAAATAAGCAGCCTGGAAGACCCGTCACAGTGTTTACCCACACCCTCCACCAGCACAGAGGCACACACCTCGGTGAGGGCCTAGATCTAGAGTAGGCTCAGGTTCAAAATCTGGTGGTCACCACACAGACACGTGTCCGCAGCAGGAGGAGGCAGGTTCAGCCGAGCTCCCCGACACTCGGAGGACTGCTGGGGATCAGGCATCTGTGAGACCCGAGTCAGATGACGAGCCACTGGATTCGACCTTCCAACTCATCATGGAGAGTCAGGAGAAAGCAGGGGAACATCACGCAGAGCTGTTGGAAGCCCTCAACAGAGTGGCACGTGAGTCAGAGGGGTGCGTCTGCCTGCTGTCTGATGAAGTGGTGCCCAAATGTGCACATATGATGGTCTCCACGGGAAGGATGGCGGACAGCATGGGGATACTGGTCCAACAGAAAGCAGAGATGCACGCAGGCCTGCACTTGATCGCAGGAGCCATGGGTGAGTTCCTACAGTAGCAACACGAGAGAGAAACAGGGCACCTTGATATCCCTCCAGGTGCTCCTTCCCCTCAAGGAGTCAGGCCAGGGCCCTCAGGCATCTGAGAGGAGGAGGAGCAGCAGCTGAACATCCCAGGGTCATCCGCTCAGGAATCTCAGAGGCTGTCCTCTCCCTCCGAGGACCCTTTGCCTGTGACCCCCTCAACCTCATCCTCTGTCACCGCAATGGGAGAAGGTGTCTCACAGAAGGACAGCCAAAGCCGGAGTCCCCAAGGTCTCGGGTCACCAGAGGACCCATGCCAAAGGCATCAGAGGCAATAGGGCCAACTGTTGCACTGGCTGACTCCACCCCTGCCACGGATGTCAGGGCAGCACCTAGAAATAAAAGGCCTAGAATAGTTAAGAAATTCTGATCACATGTGATTGTACGGGTGAACATATTTTGTCACTTTATAATATGAAAATATATTTACCTTCACTGAATAATGTGTAATGGTATCTTTCAGCTTCATTGACAGGCTTTGCAAGTCATCCCCCTGCATCCCCCTCCCCCACTCGCAGTTCAACTGCACTCAGCCAGAGATTCTGGAGGGAGAAATGTGGCAGGGCGTTTCGGAGACTGGTGCAAGCACTCTCCCACATACGCGGATCTTTCTCCCATCACATTCTTCTGATTGTCCTGAACATTTTCAATGCTGCCTGCTGGGGTTCTCTTTCAGTTGTCCATCTGAGCTGACCTGCATCTCCACCCACCCACTGATCACACTCCCATGCAGCACCTGTTCCTGCCCCCCGCAAGTCTACTTTCACTTTTAGATTTGTAAGCATGATGTGTTTAACATTCTTATTCATGTCTTCCTTCTTTTTCCCTCCCCCAGTCACCCATGTCCTTTCCTCTATCATTGTTGAAACCCCCCCGGCATCACCTTCCACCTCCCCACCATCACCCACCAGCCACAACCATTTTCTTTCGGGGATGTCCGTTTGAAAACGCACATTCTCCGCCTTCCTGGAAATCCCACCCCCATCCGCATTAACTTCCCCATCCTCCACCTTCCCACCCCCAGTCTATGTAACTTTTCCTCATAGGACAACTCGCTCATTCCAGGCATCAATCTAGTAAACCACCTCTGAACCACCTCCAATGCATTTACATCCTTCCTTAAACAAGGAGACCAATACTGCACACAATATGTAAGATGTGGTGTCACCAATGCTCTGTATAACTGAAGCATAACATCCTTAATTTACGTTCAATTCCCCTCGTAATAAAGGATAACATTCTATTAGCCTTCTTAATTACTTGCATACTAACTTTTTGTGATTCATGCACTAGAACATCTAGATCCCTCTGCACCTTGGATTTCTACAGCCATTCTCCATTTAAGTAATATCTCTGCGTTTTCATTCTTCCTGCCAAAGTGACCAACTTCACATTTTCTTACATTACACTCAATCTGCCAGGTTTTTGCCCACTCACTTAACCTATCAATATCCGTCTGCAACTTCCTTAAGTCCTCTTCACAGCATCCTTCCCTACCTATCTTTGTGTCATCTGCAAATTTAGCTCACATGCCTTCACTCCCCTCATCTAAGTAATTGATATAAACTGTAAAAAGTTGAAGCCCCAGCACAAACCCCTGCAGGACTCCACTCATCACATCCTTCCAATCAGAAAATGGCTCTCTGCTTTCTGCCAGCCAGCCAATCTTCTATCCATACTAATATGTTAACCCCTACACCTTGAACTTTTATTTTCCACCATAACCTTTGATGTGGCAACTTATCAAATGCCTTCTGGAAATCCAAGTATAGCACATCTACAGGCTCTCCTTTATCCAATGCGCATGTTATTCCTTCAAAGAACTCCAATAAATTGTTTAAACATGATTTCCCTTTCACAAAACCATGCTGACTCTTTCCAATTACCTTAAGTTTCTCTAAGTGCCTAACTATAACCTCCTTAATGATCGATTCTAACACCTTCCCCACAACAGACGTCAAGCTAACTGGCCTATAGTTTCCTGTTTTCTGCTTCAGTCCCTTCTTGAAAATAATATTTTCTACTTTTCAGTCTGATAGAACCTTTCCAGAATCTTGTGGAAAATTCACACCAACACATCCACTGCCCCAATAGCTACCTCTTTTAAGACCATAGGATGAAGTCCATCAGGACCCAGAGACTTGTCAGCCCACAGCTCCATCAGTTTGCTCAGTACTGCTTCCTTAGTGATTGTAATTTCACCAAGTTCTCCTCTCCCTTCCACCTCCTGATTTACAGCTATAACTGGAATGTTTTTTGTATCCTCTATAGTGAATACAGAAGAAACATATTTGTTTATTTAATCCGCCATTTCCTTATTATCTGCTATTAACTCCCCACTGTTCTTTTTAAATACCTATAGAAATTCTTGCCATCCATTTTTACATTTTTAGATAGCTACCTTCCTTTCGTACTCTAATTTCTTTCTCCTGATTAACCTTTTAGTCATTCTCTGCCGTTCTTTATATTTTGACAAATCATCTGACCTGCCACTCACCTTTGCACAGTTATACGCTTTTTCCTTAAGTTTGATGCTTTCCTCAACTTATTTAGTTAACCATGAATGGTGAGTCCTCCCCTTAAAATTTTTCTTTTTAGTAGGAATATACTTATTCTGAGCATTCTGAAATATCTCCTTAAATGTCTGCCATTGTTTCTCTATTGATTCATCCCTTAGCCTAGTATCCCAGTTCACTTCAGCTAGCTCAGCTTTCATGCCCACACAGTTGCCCTTATTTAAGTTTAAAATATTAGCCTTAGACCCCCATGGTTGGATATAAAATTCAATCATATTGTGGTCGCTACTGCCTAGGGGTGCCTTCATCCTGAGGTCATTAATTAATCCTGTCTTATAACACAATACTAAGTCTAATATAACCTGCTCTCTGGTCGGTTCCAGAATGTGCTGCTCTAAAATCTATCTCAAAAACATTCTCTGAACTCTTCATCCAGCCTCCTACTACCAACTGCTACTGCTACTACTGTTCTGAAGAGTCATACGGACTTGAAATGTTAACTCTGTCTTTTTCTCCACAGATGCTGTCAGACCTGCTGAGTTTTTCCAGCAATTTTTGTTTTTGTTTCCAGCATCCACATTATTTTGCTTTTATACTACTGCCAGTCTGATTTTTCCAGTTTATATGTAAATTAAAATCACCCATGATTATTGCTGTCCCTTTACCACAAGCACTCACTATATCTTCTTGTATACTTTGTACTTTGTCCTACATTGCGGGTGGTGTTGGGGAGCCTGTAGACCACTCCCACTAGTGACTTCTTTCCCCTATTTTTCCTCGTCTCCACCCAAACTAATTCTACATCCTGATCTCCTAAACCAAAGTTATCTCTACTAATGAGCCAATGCTATTCTTGATCAACAGTGCTACTCCTCCACCTTTACCTAGCTTCCTATTCCTCTTGAATATCATATACCCTCCAAATCCAGGACCCAATCCTTGTCATCCTGCAGCCAAATCTCTGTAATGGCTATCAGATCATACTTATGTACTTCAATGCGCGCTATAAATTCAGTTACTTGTTATGAATGCTATGCACATTCAGATACAGAGCCCTTGGTTTTGTCTTTTTGTTATTTTGTAACACATAGTCTTGATTATTGGTGTATTCTTAGGTTTTATCTCTCCGTCCCTTTCTGCTATTCTATGACCCTCATTTCCCACATTACTATTATAGTCTCCTGCCTTGAATCTAGCCCTTGATTTGCCACATCTACCCAAACTTGTTCCCTCGCCGCAACATCCTCGCCCCCACACGCGCCCCCCCCCACCCCCCCCCCCCCCCCCCCCCCCCCCCCCCCCCCCAACCCCACCTCTCCGGCCTTCTGTTTTAGTTTAAAGCCATTGCCCCACAAACCAGAACCCACTTCTCCCACACAAGCCTTTGAGCTACTGTCTGCTTGGTCCCTTTACCTGCCTCACTCACGGTCACATCCTCGTGTCCCTCACCGCTGACCAAAACGGACGACCCTATTCTAAGAGGTGTGACTGTCTTCTGGAACAAAGTATCCAGGTATTTTTCCCCTCCCTTCTGTTGTGCAGTTCTGCTTCTAAATCAATAATCCTGATCTGGAATTCCTCTAGCTGCTTACAGTTTCTGCAGATGTGTTTGTCATGGATCATCTTGGCGTCCAAAAGTTCCCATATTCCACAGCTGCAACATAACACCTGTCCTGCCATTGTTACTTCCATTATTTAGTTAACTTAATTTAATTACTCACTTAATTAACTTAGAATAATTCTTGAAAAGGACTTTCCAGAACTTAGCACATGAACCTATTCACTACTCACTCAGTCTCACTCTGGCTTCGTTGCCTGTCACCTTGCATGTCCCTTAGTCAAGGCTGTATGCCCTTTAACTCCCCCTCCCCTCTCCTGTCCTCCCTTGGAGCCAAAATTCCCCCATTGGCCTAAAAATATGATCACATTTCATCTGTTTTACAGGCATAAAAGGGGAACCTAAGGATCTAACATGGCCATGGCATCCGCGCACTGCCCATCATCCGGGCTCATCCGTAGGACAGCCATTCCTATCCTCACATTTATAAAATAATTACCTATGTAAACACCATCCCACTAGTGCCAATGCTTTAGTGCCTCTGTTTTGCACCTCCTAACTCCTCAGCCTGCACTGCAAAGAAACTCCAATAGCCTAACCTACACTATTGCTTTCCTTCCCAACCTGCTGTACTTTTTACTACTTATTGCAACAGGGCAGTGGAAATTATATAAAAACAAAAACTGCGGATGCTGGAAATCCAAAACAAAAACAGAATTACCTGGAAAAACTCAGCAGGTCTGGCAGCATCGGCAGAGAAGAAAAGAGTTGACGTTTCGAGTCCTCATGACCCTTCAACAGAACTGGGTGAATCCAAGGAGAGGGGTGAAATATAAGCTGGTTTAAGGTGGCGGCGGGGGTTTGGTGGGGGGGTGGGGGGGGCGGTGTTGGGTGGGGGGTGAGAAGTGGAGGGGGGTAGTGTGGTTGTAGGGACAAGCAAGCAGTGATAGGAGCAGATAATCAAAAGATGTCACAGACAAGTGGAAATTATGGCTCATCAAAGACAAGTGGTTTGGCAACACGAGAGTAAAGGTAAGACTGGGAATCATCAGCAAACTGGTGGAAGCTGACCTCAGATACAGAGATGAGCCAGTTAACAACTGTGGGGGCATGAAGCAGGGGCAGCAAAGAGCTCAAGAACATATTAAGTCACTGGTGTCTGCTATTCAGTTAACTTATTGATTTGATGATGTGCCCACTTCTCCATTAGTTCATGCCCGCTTCGCCATTGATTTATTGATTTTTCTTTGAGTCTAATGCTATCTGAATCAATTAATCTTCAGTACTTGCTTTTGCATTAATTTATTAATTGCCTTGTGCCCCTGCTTCATTCATTCAAGGATGCTTCTGGATCGATTGCATTATTGATTTATTGGTGAGCTAATTGCTCCAGTAGGTCACTGATGCCTACTGCTTTTTAAATTTGCTGGAGCATTTTGCTTTATTATAGATGAATCCACTTTTGTTAAAGAACTTCCAGTTTAACCAATGCAAAGGTAGATTGGTCATATAGCAGAGCTCTGAGGAAGGAGGGGTAAATCATATGATGGGGGAAATTGACTGGATTGAGAAATCACAAGACCAGGAGTCAGAATGTGTGAGAAGCATTTCTTTATGTGTCATATAATATCTCAACACACACCACAGTTGGGCCTGGGAGAAAACCCTTGCACCTCACTGTGGAAGGCCAATATAACAGGCTGAATTTTGCCACAGTCCCAACATAGATCTCAATCCTGGCTTGGGAACCCAGAAGTGCCTGTGATTAAACATCGAATGCAATCTTCCTTGAGACAGCCAATTAAGAAGCGGCTTCCAGAACCTAGTCCAATTAGGAACGGTGGCCATTTTCCAGAGTCTGCAGTTCTGTTCAGTATGGCCCATAAGTAGAGATGCCAGTCTTGTTTGCAGTGTGGGCATTGCTGAGGGGCCAGCAGCAGGAACAACAGCGGCGGAGTGGAAATGCCTTCAGTTGGAGGAGAGAGGCTCCCATCACATCAGCAGGTCAACATTAGTGATGACATCAGTCTCCATGAGTGGCTACAATGAGATGCTTTCTACTTGGGGAGACCTGAGTACTGCGATTTACTGCCAGTAAATTAATTGACAGCCACAAAAGTTGAACATCTTGGGCCTCCCATTGTGAAGCTGCCTCCACTATATTGCCAGGCCCCTGACACAGCAGCTGGGGGTGCTGTGTGCCATTGGGAAAATTTTAATCCATTGCCAAGATAGGGACTGATTGAACATAGAAACATAGGACTTGGGAGCAGGACTAGGCCATTCAGCCCTTCAAGCCTTCTCTGCCATTCATAACATCATGGCTGATATGGTTGTGGTCTCCCCTTCCTGTCTGCTCCCCCATAACCCTTGACTCCCTTGACTATCAAAAGTCTATCTAACTCTGCCTTGAATAAATTCAATAGCCCAGCTTTCATTGTCTTCTGGGGTAGGGAATTCTACATACCAACAATCCTCTGGATGAATAAAATCCTCTTCATCTCTATCTTAAAACGGAGACCTTTTATTCTTAAACTTTGTCCCCTAGTTCTAGCCTCCCCCACAAGTGGAAACATCCTCCTGGTATCAAGCCTAAAAAATCCCCTCAGGATCTTATATGTTTCCGTAAGGTCACCTCTCATTCTTCTAAACTCCAATGGGTATAGGCCCAACCTGTCCAACCTTTATTCATAAGATAAGCCCCTCATCCCAGGATAGCAAAATTAAACACCTGCACTACGGGCAGGTAGCTATCGTTGCTGGGAGCTGCACGCAAGAAAAGCACACAGAGCTGGGAATATATAGAGCTGCCCGACACCATACCATTGGAATTTCCATGACACCACCACCTCACCCCTCCTCACCCGACCTCTGCCAAGCTGGGAAAATTCAGCCCAACATAGTCACATGAATATTACATTTAAATTATGGCACATTGATGACCCAATTGGGTTGCACTTACATCCATGTGTAAATTGGATATCTCAGCACAAGTCAAAGTTGAGAAGTCATGATATACATGGACTATTAAATATTGGATTAGCTCCAAGTATTACAAAGCCAGACAACTTTGCTCAGTGCCAGATTATTGGTGTAATTTGGGCTCAGTGGAGCCAGTGCAGCTGCAGTTTATATCACACTGTGCTTCAGTGCACTCCTGGTTTCTTAGCTTTTCTCTGCTGCTGTGTTGGGTCATGAACAAAAATCTGTTTTCTCTTGAACTCATTTCCCTTTCTCCATTGGCTTCTGGCCTTTACTGTGGCATCCACAATTGATGCTATGTTACACTGAAGTTGTATTCTCTGCTGAGAATAAGCATCACCAACCTTATTCCTATCCTACTCACCTCAACCAAGACAACTAAACCGGGCACTGCCAGCAGTCAACTCCCCTCTCTGCATTTCCAGCAGAATGTCAATTCACTAATAAAACAAGCTCCTTACCATCCATAGCATTATTGTAGATGATTACATTGATATCCTGGCTTCTACTTACCCTGACCAAAGCCTTCCCTGCCTAACTTTATTTTCCACATCTACTCTGTTCAAAGTGTCATGGTGGCAGTGTGGCCCTTAATCGCACCTTGATCTCACCAACTACTCCTCTGATACCTTCTCCTCCTTTGCCTACCCCACTTTATTCCAATCCTCATTCTTCCTTTAAAATTCCCAATCTATACCATTGCAGCTAGAATTATTCTCTGGATACCTTCCTCCTTTCCTCCTTCACTTTCATCAATTAACATCTCATCCTCAGTGATATCAGTCTCCAACTCAGTTTCCTGATTCTTTTCTCCTCTGAATTCACAGCCCTCCTCACACCTCTCCCCACCACCCTCTTCACCCCACCACCATCAGCGACCCCCCAGCCCCACCCTGCAACCCCCACCTCATATAAACTCTCTTTCCTATATCAGTGGCCAAGTTTTTAATTCTACCATCTCCTGTGGCCTCTGTACTTCCAGATCTTCGTCACCAACAAGTCCCCTCCAATCTCTTTTTGTACCCTGCACCAATCTCATTTCCTATCCCTTCCAATTCCACTTCTTTTTCCATTCAATGCTGGCAAAAGAACTCTTCCCCCAGCTATCAACAACAGTACTTGCCAGCTCCCAAACATTCAACTTTCAACCTTCTATTCACCACAGCATTTCTTTAGCCATTAATTTGTTCATATCCACCTTAGATGAAGAAGCCTAACACTAGTCTTTCCCCAAGTATGGCTCCATATTTGATACCTCAAGTCCAAGGAGAACAGACTTAAACTAATGTGTGGCACAACTACTCTGACTAGCCATACCAGACACTATCAGGCCTGATTCTCCCATACTAAAACCTGTTGCTACTCCAAGAATGTCCAGGAGATCAAAGGTAATCTCTGGCATTTTTCTCTACTACCGACCTCCTCTGTCCCTTCCACCATAATTTCCAACAAGAATGTACAGCTCACAGACTTTTTTGTCACTAAAATTGAGACCATCTGTTTGGCTCCCTCTGCCACTTCCCATATGTCTTCTTCTTGCCCCCCCACGCTTCAATAAAGTTATCACCATTATGTCAACAATGTTGGTGGACAAACCTTAGGGACAGCAGTTGGATTCGATGATTTGTGCTGGTACAGTTCTCAGACTAGGTTCCAGCCAGCACACAGACACAGCCATGATACCATTTTTTTCCCCAAATCTTTAAATATCCTTTTAATATAACAGTAACAGAAAAGGCTATTAAACATGAGAAACATATTATGTTTCAATCCCTCTCTCTCCTCCCAACAAACTTACTGCCACCAGTGATTGTCGCTTGTCCAATCAGAGATTGTTTTGCTCACACATTTGCTGCTGATAGGCTCAAGTGAGTGACTGGGAGACTATCAGCCTGTGATTGGAGGAGCAGCCCTTGCAGAATCTTCAACCTCACTTACCATTTACTGGCATTTTGATTAGTGGCTCCTGGGGCCACATATTTGGGGGCCACAATCCAGCCCAGGGCTGCATGTGGACAAGCCTGTTTTAAAGAGTAATTTTATAGCTTCTCCAGGGGATGAGCTTTTTAATCCAGTGACTGGAAGAGCCATGTAGATGAAGATGGATCTATGTTCAATCCTTGGGCTCTGCTGAATTGATTAACCACAACCAGGGTACTAACATATCAGCTGGTGCACCTCCAAGAACAGGAGAATTGTCCAGCGTTCCTACACCTCAGCCAGTGACTTCAGTTGGAAGTTTGTGTGTGTGTGTTTGTGTGTGTGTGTGTGTGTGTGTGTGTGTGGTGTGTAGACATCAATAGAGGTCAGGGTCAAGTTCAGTTGTGACCTGTTGACATTCACTGACTTGGCTTGTCTGTGAATCAGGCCTACTTGGGTGAGGATACTGGAGAGCGATATTGAAGTGTATCCCAACAAGATAGCAATTAATTCAAGATACAAGAGGTGGAAATATATTAAGTGGGAATAATCAGGTGCTAAAGTGTCAAAATGGTATGTGATTATTTGGTGGGAACCTAAAAGAGAAACAGAAAATGTGACTCACAATAAGGTGGCGGGATCCTGATTAGGACGGTCATTTTCTCAGCGTTTCTGAGGCTTGGCATGGAATTCTGTTTGTCTTTTGGCACTGGGGTATAGCTCTCAATGAGTCACTACACACCGATCTCAGCCTGCCATCTGTGGGGAGGAAAGAAAACTGCTCAAACTGTCAGTGCTGATCTGAATGACAAAAGTTTGATCTTCCAAAAGCCCATTTAAGTCAATCGATCCTTGATTAAGGATTTGGCATTTTGATTTCAAACAAATATAGCTCGTTTATAATGATCTTAATATTCAATCTGTTGTACAATGTGAATAATTGGCTCTAGCAATTTCTGTGAATGAATGTTATGAGTAAGCTGGTTTATTATCAAAGACCTAAACATTTTTGTTGGTAAAAATGAAAAGTATTTATGCAAAGCAAGACAAATGTTCAATATACACAAAAAGCCATCTTACATTATCGCAGTATATGCACAAAGGGAGAACAAAAACTAGTGCACATTTAGTTACTTCATTTACCATAAATAGTTAGATCAGCTTTACATTCTTGACATCTATTCAAAGACCATCTAATTCAAAAAATATGTTGCATTCTTAGCTTGTTAGATTGTTGGCTTGACCTAACACTGAAAGAAAATAAAACGGCAGTTTTGAATCTGTTTTCCATGAGTAACTAGAGTTAATCCTCTGCGATTACATGGTGAAAACTCGGCATATGAATCCAAAGGTGCCTGATTTATTTTTAAGTCTAACTTCTATTTGACTGTAATTATAACAAGTACCTCTGGGACAACTTATTGTACAGATAATAAGTTTAGCTTTTGGCTGAAGTTTTGCTGAAATAGAATTGGCCAGTGAAGGTCTTATCAAATTTAACCCAACTCAAAAGAGTTTGCAACGGCTGCTTTGTAGTTTTTCTTGTTCAGTTGTTGAGAGTTCCTTAGGTGACATCCCATGACACTCAAGGGGATGAAGGTGTCTGGACAATTACACTACCCCTCAAAGAAGCTGGCCTGTGAACTCTTGCCTGCAGATAGGGAATTCTGCAAGGAGAGGCTCTTCAAAAGGCAGCAATTGCTCAACACAGCAGAAGTGGAGTCATTATTACATAGTGGAGACATGTGGCAATATTAGTTCTGTTGATGCTGAATGCTGAATGTCCTATGCAAGAGGTGTACCAAAAATAGCCCTAATGGGAGCCAAAGATCGATGATTGGCATCTTTCCATCTGTGACAGATAAAGGGAATGCAGCGTCAGAATTTTATCATATGCTGCACCTTTTTGAACTTGCTTGTTCTGGAAAGGCAAAGTTTGCCACTAGTGCTACCCATGAAATTGTCCCTTGCCAGTGGTGTGGCATGGTCTCTGGTGACACCTTGTCTGCAGGCCTAGCATCTGTTTTGGAGCTTCTGAAACCACATGTCATTGTGGTGGAAAGCTCCTGCCCACAGCTGGTGTTGCCATTTGTATCAGACACCAGCTAGAGTTTCCCCCTTGTTGTGACTGATGTTGAGGGCTTTCATGCCTCTTTTGACAGCATCCCTGAATTGGTGCTTTGGGACCATGCTGGTCTTTTGACATGGACCACCTCCCCTTTTGGAATATCCTTGGGAATGCA
Organism: Carcharodon carcharias; assembly: GCF_017639515.1. Classification (NCBI taxonomy): domain Eukaryota; kingdom Metazoa; phylum Chordata; class Chondrichthyes; order Lamniformes; family Lamnidae; genus Carcharodon; species Carcharodon carcharias. The sequence goes on from NC_054487.1 coordinate 56,353,467, forward strand.
GCCATCTTCAAACCTCTGCACATGTTCAAGCCAGTGAAACCTTCTTTGTTTGATTGGTGCTAACATGCTGGGCATGTTTGCCCTAGAAAGGGTGCTTCATGGTGATTTTGTCATTCTACATGATGCCAAGGATGCACCTTATACATCAGAATTAGAAGTTGTTGAGCCTTTTTTCTTGGTAGATATAGGTTATCCAGACTTCGCTGGCATACAGCAATGTGCTGAGGATACAAACCTTATAGATAAGCATCTTGGTCCTTCCGGTCAATTTGTTTTTCCACACCTGTTTTGTTGGTCAGCCAAAGTTGGTGGCTGCCTTTCCAATGTACATGTCAAGAGATAGTGTCACATAGGTCCAAGATAGCAGAATTTGCTGACTGTTTTTAGTGGTGTGTTGTTGAGTCTGATCACAGATGGAAACACGACACCCTGTCCCGTAATGATAGTTTTCTTGATGCTGGCAGTGAGGCAGAACATGGCACAAGCATGGGACAGACGATCCATGAGCCTTGGAACTGGTCCTCTGTCTGGGCAACTAGTGTGGCATCATCAGCATACAGAAGTTCTCTGATCAGGACGTGCTGCACTTTTATCTTGGCTTTCAGTCTTCATTGATTGAGGAGTTTCCCACCTGATCGTGTGTGCACTCCTTCCACATTGGCAGTAAAAGTGTAGATCAGTATGGCAGAGAAAAAGATACCAAACAGAGTAGGGGCTAAACCTCTGCCCTGTTTCTCCCCATTCTTGATCTTAAAACTGCCAGAGGTGGAGTAGTAGAACTAAATGGTGCCAAGCATGTTATCATGGAAGGACCATATGAGACTGTGAAGCTTGAGAAGACAACCAATTTTCCCTAACATTATTTAGAAGCCCATCCTGCTCACAGTGTCAAATGTTTGAGTGAGATTCACAAAAGCAAGGTAGAGCGGTTCTTGCTGCTCTCTGCTTTATTGAAGCTGGTGTAGGGAATAGATTATGTCCACTGTGGATACATTTTGTGCCTCAAGGTATATTCTGTTGGTTAGTCGATGGAGCCTCATTAGAATGACTCAGATAAAGGCCTTACCAGTGATGTTGAGGAGTGAGATGCACCCAGTAGTTGTTGCAATCCCCTGAAGATCAAGCAAAAGCACAAGGTATAAATTGCTTTGTCACAGATTGGCAACTAAATCCATGATATCATCCAATTTCCTCTAAAAGCTACTATCAAGAGGAAGCTTGATAGTTCATCACTTTTGTACATATTGCTTGTGGAAATCATCAAATATAGTACAATCCTAAAACACCACAACCTTCAGAATACAACACTTCGAGCATTGTGCACAACGATTGTCCTCTTGTACACATTCTTTCACTGTGCAAAGTTGCATTATGCACTTCTCTTGCTATTGAGGGTGCCATACAGGAGATGGAAGAGAAACAAATACTCAGGCTTCCAACTTTCTTTTGTTGTTAGTGCGGCCAGAAACCATGGATGTAGAGCTTTGACCTGGTCTCCCAAGAGCAATTCCCTTGCCGTCATCTTCCAAAAGCCACTAAGGTTTTATGTTACCTTTCTGGATTTTGATTTGTGCCCAGATACCAACAAACACTGGGGAGAGAATTGTCAGGGGGGTTGTGCGGGGGTGGGCATGGGCAGGCGCGGAACCAGTTGGCGCCCCCGATCGGGTCTGCGCTGCCATTTTACATGGGCGGGTCAATTAAGGCCCACACAGGTGTGACTCGCACCCGGAAGCGTTATGCGCTCCCTGTGCAGATGGGGGAGGGGGGGGGGGGTTCCCTGAGTCATGAGTGCACTCTTTCGCATTTGTACGTGAAAAAGCGCAGACATCTCACTGAGGCACAGAGGTGCCTCAGGGAGATAAGTTTTAAGTTTTAAAAATTTTAATAAAGAAAATAAAATTTAAGATGTCCCCTCAAGTGACAGTGTCACATGAGCTGGGACATGTCAATGAACTTTGATGAAAAAATTTATTTAATTTATAAACTCTTCATGAAACCTCATCCCATCCATGGATGACGTTCCATGAAAAATGTGAAGGCCGCCTGCCCGTGCCCACCCCCGCACAACCCCCCTTAAAAAAAGGGAAAGGAGAGCCAGGTTAAACTCCCCCAATGGCTCAGCAAGTGTGTCCAATGAGGTAATTCAACAATAAAGACCAGGAAAATCTCAGCTTCAAATCTTAACCTGTGGTTTGTGAGTTGGATGTTACATTTGGATCCGACATCTGGGAAAATATAAGCTTCCATTTTTGGTGAAGAGACAGTGTCCATAAAGCTTAGCTCCGTTGCATCTGGTTTTTCACCACTGTGAGTGATGTTTTGCCTCCAAAATGATGGTCACAGACTGTGTGCCAACTTCTGATGCTAGCCACTCAGGATGCCATTTTGGTAAGTGTGTCAGCACATGCTAATTTGGCACTAGGGCTGCAATTTGGAGCTCAATGCTCTACCTAATGCGCTCTCTTAAACACATACAGCCGAACATGTGTTCAGTGCAGGAAGGACCCAGCACAATTCAGAGGAATCATTAGTCATCAACAACACACAAATTTCATGATGCCTGCATCAGAAGCAACAGATGCATATTAGTCCCACATCACGATCCCATGTTCGGGCGCTATCGACTTTCTCGAATACTGGAAGCTGTGCAAATCTATCCATGTCGGTAAGGATGCAGTCAATAAACCCTAACTCCAATGACCCTATGGTCAGAAAGACCACCAATCATCAGCTCCCTATGGCCATTGAAAATGGCTGCTGGGTTCATTTCATTCATGTAGTTAGGGGGAAATTTTCCAGATACTTTTCTCCAAATTGGACTGTGTTTTTATCTGTTATCTTTCCTTGAAATCATATGAGTCAGGGTGAAGTGAGAGATGTATGCATTGTAATACAAACCAGTCTGCTGGTTTAACAGCCAGTCCTGGATGAACATCAATTTCTTCCAGTTAAACATTGGGAAAACAAAGCCATCGCCTTCAGCCCCGCCACAAACTCTGATTCTGCATCACTGATTCCATCCTCTTCCCTGCCCATTGCCTCAGGCTGAACCAGACTGTCTGTAACTAGACCTAGAGCTAGAAGTATAACTATCCTTCAGTATGTCCTGGACCATCACCACCGATGCCAGCACAGTGCTATACAGTCAGGAGGGAGTGGCCCTGGACCTCCTCAACATTGACTCTGGACTCTGTGAAATTTTATGGCATCATGTCAAACAAGGTCAAGAAAACTTCGGCTGATTACCATCTACTGCCCTCCACTAGCTGGTGAATCATTACTGCTTCATGTTGAACTAAGAAGCACTGAGAATAGCAAGGGAACAGAATGTATTCTGGATAGGGAACTTCACTGTCCATCATCAAGAGTGACTTGGTAGCACCACTACTAACTAATCTGGCCGAGTCCCGAAGGACATTTCTGCTAAACTGGGCCTGCAGCAGGTGGTGAAAAAATTAAGAGGAAGCCTACTTAACCTCGTCCTCACCAACCTAGCTGTCTCAGATGCATCTGTGCATTACAATATTGTTAGCAGTGACAACTGCACGAACATGTCTTCACAGTGACGGCACCCCCATTTTGTCATATGGCACCACCACCATGCTAAATATCATTCAATCGGAACAGATCTAGCAGTTCAAAACTGGGCTCAAAACTCCATGCAATGCTGTGGCCATCAGCAGCATAATTTATTCAACCTCATAGCTAGCATAACCCTCACTCTACCATTACCATCAAGTTGGAGTGCCAACCCTGATTCAATGAGAAGCATAGCAGGGTATTTCAGGGGCAGCACCAGGGATACCCAAAAATTATGTGCCAACCTGGTGAAGCTACAACACAGGCCTACGTGCATGCTAAACAACAGAAGTAGCATGCAACAGGCAGATGTAAGTTATTCCACAACCAACAGATCAGATCAAAGCTCTGCAGTCCTATCACAACCAGTCATGAATGGCGCTGAACAATAAAACAGCTAACCACAGGAGGAGGCTCTACAAACACCCCCATCTTCAATGATAGTGGAGCCCAATATGTCAGTGCAAAAGACAAAGCTGAAGCATTTGCAGACACCTTCAACCAGAAGTGCTGAGTGAATGATCCATCTCAGCCTCCTCCTGAGGACCAAGCATCACAAATCCCAGCCCTTTCACCTCATCATTGCCTTGTCATGTACCTTCAAATGGCTATCCCCTAAATTTTGAAATTTCCTCTCCCACTCTCCTCCACAAACCTCTCCACTTCTTCACCTCTCATCCTTTAAGATGCTCCTTAAAATCTTTAGTCACCCACCCTACTATCTCCCTCTTTGGCTCAGTAATTACAATCCCGTGAAATATCCTGGGATGTTTTAGTACATGAGGCCCTATATATGTGCATGATATTGCAGTACAAGTCCCCTGGCTCATCAGTATGGGACCAAAGTACACAGACCAAGAAGGACAAGTACAATCATCAAGCCAGGCTGAATTAGAAAATCGTAGCTGAGGCAAGGAAAGACAAATCAGCAGGAACTCCTGGTCACTATCTGATAAACCTGGAAAGAGTATATGTGTGGACATCAGACAAAGACAGGAGTAGGCCCAGTCCTAAATGCCTGCCTGATGGAATGGACTATCAACACTTAATTGCATTTGAGCAGTGGCCACTTTGAAGTAGATGACGATAACTAGCACCTGAGAAATATCAACCTGGCCTTCAGGAATGGGAAGGAGAAAATTGTTTGAGAGATAAAGAATGTGCTTAAAAATTGGGATGCAGTTTCCACTTGTTTCCTCCAGTATATCAGCACAATTTGGGCAGAAACAGCCAAGTCAGTGTGAAAAATCAGTTATTGTTAAACATAAATGAACTATGGCCAAACCTTTTACATTTGTAATTTCCATTATTATTTAGCTGATTTATGGTTCAATTTGCCTGGATTAGGCCCCGCCTCAAAAAACAAACCAAGAGAAGGTCAAAGTTTGAAGATTTTGTCGACTGTGTTGCTTCAGGAAGGTTCATGAAATTGTGCTAATTTTTTTAGGTATATTTTTAAAGACTTTTCTTATCAAAAAATATTTCATTTGCTAAGAAAGTGACTCATTCTGTACTCATTCTGTCCTGTATTTCCCATTGATAGCTTATTCCTCCCGTACTTTTCTCCTTTTTGCTTGTTTTATTGTTGGGAAATTACGTCAGGCAACTGACAAAGACTAATAAAAAATCTGCAGTATAAGGTGTGCAATGTTGTAGAATGTTTTACAGGCTGTATGACTGCAGTTCTCCGCTTATTTCGTTAATATTGCCACATCAATTTACAATGGTATTTTAGAATTTAAAACTAGTCCCTGACACAACCCAAGTTTGGAAAGATAAAATCCATCATTGTTTTTTTGTGCGGACAAGTGCATATGCGCAGACAGGTAGCAGTGGCCATCTTTGCCACTAACTCGCATTGGCAGGTGACACACTGTTAAAGAAATTAATTTTGTTCTATTATGCTCAACAACCCATGATCTGCCTTGTAGAGCAGCACCATCTGCTGGCAACATTGTGATAGCACTCGGATGCCATCTAACCACTGGGGATGTCCCCATCAAGCTATGGTTACAGTGGCCTAGAACTTCCAGTTTCCAGGTTCCCTGATTCCCTAACTAGCCCCCTACCTGACTATCCCCATGACCACCCAAACATCTGACCTGGCTAACCCCCTAACCCTCCAACTACCCCCCAACCCAGCTACCTCCCAACACCCTGCCTACTCACCCCGACCCCACCAACTACCCCCTGACATCCTGACTACCCCCTAACCCCAACTACCCTCCCAACTACCCCCTGACTCCCTGACAACCCACCATACCTGACTACCTCCATGACCACCCAACTGCCACCCTATCCCCTTACTCACTTACTTTACACACTTACCTCATCTCCATAGCTTCTCAAAGTGGTTTTGGGACCATTAAACTCTCTACTCACTGGAATATGGAAGCAAGTGCCATAAGAAAGAGGCCGTGGCTTCTACGTTGATGTCCAGGGTATCACCAGGGTCAGGCTGGCAGTCCCTGTGAGGAGGGTGAGGGGCGTTAGCGGACTAGGTTTGAGAGGCGAGGATGGGGAATGTAAAGGGGGCAGTGTGACACTGGGGGAGGGAGGGTGCCTCCAATGGGCTCAGGGGACCAGCAATGGAGGGTCCCCCACCGCCCCCCGCACCCCCACCCCCTCCTTACACCAGCCCATGCAGCCAGGGTTCCGGCTTGGCATAGGCCCCCCCCACCATGGGTTGAATAGCGGTGAGGGTGGGATGAGGCCCTTAAGTAGCCACTTGAGAGCCCAAGGGTGTGAGCCACCTGACGCCTCCACCATCCCCCATAAAATTTCAGACAGGTTGAGGGTGGGCAGGTGGCGGGGTGGGGGGGTGTAAAATCCAGCCCGATGTAATGGAACCTCGCTAGAAAATGATGGGTTCAATTCCTAAACTGTTACAATGGCTTATTTAAAATAAGCTGAGAAATGAAAAGGGAACAGACAAAACAGAAAACATTCAGGAAAGAGGAAGGATTCCATGGGAAGGACTTACATGGCAGGATTTTGCATTTGGGGTCAGGACCCCGACGTTGGAACCATTCCTGATCCCAACCCCTCTCCAAAGGGGAAGCAGTCACAGGTCCCAACATCCCCCGAGGTTGGCCCTAATTGGCTAGAGGGCAGGTTTGGTGTCCAATTAATGGCAATGGGCGTGGGATGGAGGTGTGGGCCTGATTTAAAGGCATAATGGCCGTCTTCACTGTGCATCCATCTTGCAAATCAATGGTAGGCAGAATGGAGGAGGAGGAGAGGCAGCGGCCAGGCTACCACAAGGTTTAGTGATACCACCCTTGACGTCACATTGGAGGTGTTATGACCGGGATAGGAGGAATCTGCAGTTTATCCATCCCCACTACTCCACAGTTTGCACCGTTAGTATAAATGTTTAATTTGCTCACCAGCTATTTACCTTCACTACTGTTAGATCCAGGTTAAAAGCAACTTTAACCAGGCTTCTTTCAATTAACTCAGAATGATTAATTTATTACAAAATGAAACTTTAAAAAAAAACAAGTTGCAAGAACTAGTTAAAACACAATTTGTAATCTGGAAGTATAACTATCCATCCTTTTTAAAATATCCCAGCACACACACACACACACACACACACACACACATACACGCAAACACAAAAGGCAAACAAATAGGGTCTCTACAGAGATTGGAGGGTAAAGAAAAGTGATGTGAAAAGGATGAAGTTCATAGGGTTTTGATGCTGTTGATCTGCTGCTCCTTTGTGTGAAAATGGAACGCTAGTTCCTGTAGATGTCTGAAGGTTCTCACCAATGGAGCTTCAGCATGGAGGATAATAGAGTCGGATCAATCCTTGGGACATCTCTCTCACCTCAGCCTCTTTGGTTTCCAAATACTGACAAGTTCCACTCTGATGAGGATTCCTGGCTGATTACTGATAACCATACTATGCTTCACGCAAGGCAAGGAGAGCTCGAGTTGGGCAGTATTCCCTCTTCTCGGTTTATGCCCAATTGGATTCAAAAAAAAAAGTTCAAAACATAAAGCTCATCTTCATCAGGTGCCTTCTGGTAAATCAGCAGGGTCTTTGCCTTTAAAACAGTTTGCTTTTCTCCAGCCATTAAAGTAATTGCAGTTCAAATAAGCAAATACTTCTCTTCCTCATGTAAAATGCTGGTCATGTGATTTTTTGGAAACGGCGTGTTGCTCACTGTCCAAGGTGAACTTTTGGGCCTGAATTTTACCCTCGGCAGGAATGGGCGATCAGCAGGCCCAGGACCAGTCGGGAAATGGACCGTCAACAGACAGCTGCCTCAAGGAGCTGCAGAACCTTCAAATGATTAAATAAAGGTTTTAAAAGCTGCCCAAAAATATCCTTGCATCACAATCAAGCACCTGAAAATATATCTCATAAAAATGCTGTCCACAGATATTTATTTTTATTTTATTTCTTAACGGATGAGTTTTGGTGAAAATTGCAAAGTCTGCCTGGCTGATTTGCCTGTCCGCCAACCGTAAGGATGGACAGGCCACGAAAAATTGGAGGCAGTTGTGGCATTAATGGGCTTAATTGCCCTTTTAATTGTTGGCGACTGCGCTTCTGACTTTTGCACGTGCCCAGCAAGCAGAATATCGCGCGAGTGCACGATGACATCGGGACGCTCGCCCGACGTCATCTCACGGGATTTTACACCCGATCGGGTGGGGCGCATGCCCGCCAAGGGACGTAAAATTCTGCTCAGGGTGAGGTGCACATAGGTGCAGTGCCACAAGAGGTTCAATGACCTGCTGCGCTCAGTAAGAGGAAGTACCACATTAGCATGGATCAGTGTGAAGAGGTGTTAAGGGCTTGCAGTCCCCCTGTGGACCTCAGTGGTGCTAGAGTCTGAGTGCCAATGGCAATGATGCCAGATTTGGCCAAGGGGCTGAGCCCTGGCTGCTTGGACTGAGTGCCTTCTGGCTTGAGGGCTACAACTCGGATGTGCCCTGCAAGGTGCTCCTCAGCTGGGATTGGCCAAGCTGCAATGCAGCTGCAGGTAGAGAGTGGACTAATCAATGCTCCTGTGTCATTTCAGGAGAGGACAAGCCATAACCAATTGGAGAGGCAATGGACAGGCAGAGACCCACCCAGCCTGCTGCTTCTGGCCACATTTGAGCAGGACGCGCTTGAGCTGGAGAGTCGGTGCACACCCTGTGCAATCGGGTGTGGAGAGGCTGGGATGTCAGACAAAGCTAAGAGCACAGTGAGATTTTAGGATTATGCAACTATTCTAGCGCAGTCTCTTAATTGATGGAAGCCCCAAACCTGGAGTCCCTATTGATCATTGAAAGACGTTGGCACCATGATGCAGATCTCCATCATCTCACCAGGGTGCCTGCCATGCGCAGTGACAGTGTGAAGACTTTAACTAATCGCATGTCCTTGTTCTCCCTTAGATTCGCTAGTACGCACACATTCTCTGGACACAGAAGGGCTACCCCTGATGCCGGAGGACCGCCAGGCTTCATCTGTACCTGCGTCACACCTGAACTCTGAACCAGGCACCAGCACAGGTACCAGCACCTCATCGGCTACATTGTCTGTGCACATTGGTGAGGGCACTCCACACTCACTTCAGGTGCAGATGGAGGCAGAGAGTGCCCATGTGCCAGCAGTCTGAGAACTGCTGGAGACCAGGGCGATGCTGGGTTAAAGGCTGATGATGGAGTCTTCCAGAAGGCAGATCCTGGATGTCCAGCAGGATGTGTGGGAGGAACTGGTGGAGGTCTATGAGGGTCTGCGTGCTATGGTCTATATCATGGAGTAGTCCATGCGGAGAATGAGCACTGGGTTGACCCTTATGGCCAAGCGCACTGCCTCCTTCATTGAGAGAGTGGCGAGCCTCATAGAGAGGCCAAGGACAGAATCTGGTAATCCTAGGGTTGCGCTTGGATCTGCAAGCCTTCACACAGACAATGACCTGAGGTGGTCAGTGCAAGTGTGGGCGATAGATGAAGCACCCAGTATCCCAGCTAGATCCCCGTCCATCAATAGAGGTCCAGAGCAACCATACATTGGTGCACGACCTGCTTGTCATCTCTGCAGTCTCCTCTCAGGGCGCTCTGGATGACGGCAGTAGCTCCTCCGCCCCTCTGTCAGTGAACGTGGCATCTGTTGAGGTTGCAATGACTGGCGAGAGGCCAGGCGTGGCACTGGCCGCTCCCTCCCAGGCAGAGCCAGCACAGGCTTCACTGCCCAGAGGATGGCTGCCAAGGTCATCAAGACCAACAAGACGACAGACTCAGCAGGCTGCCTCCAATGCCAGTGCCAGTGAAGTGGCAGGGGCGGGGGAGAGGGAGGGGGCATCAAGACGCAGCACTCGTAAACATAAATTTAAAACACCACAAGCACAAGACAGACTGTTCACAGGTGGTCGTCTGTTCAGTTATGTTTGGTTTTTTCTATATCTGCTGGTGTGGACATCAACAGTAGTAATGGTCATGTGACTTCAATGTGACAATAACATTAAAGTTGCTTTTATTGTAAAGGCCTGAGTATGCTTCAACTTTTATTTTTGGTGTAGGGTACGCCAGTATGTAATGGGTGGCTCTAAACTTTATTGCACAGGCATTGAGTTTACTTTGGGTTCACATGGGGCATTTCGGACATCCTGGATGGAGGCAGCAGCCCTGGCATGAGGTGGGAGCAGTTCTTTGGCAGCCTCGCTGAAGGAGCATCAGATCAAGGTGTCCCTGGTGTCCCTGTCTCCCAGAAGATACTGAGCTCTGCCTCCATACCCTCAGTTCTCCTCACTGTGCTCCTCTCCTGACTCACCACTCGATGCATCCTCTGTGGCCTGGGGAGCTGTGTCAAGATCCTATTCCTCCTGTGGGTCCCTGTTTGCCAGTGCCAGATTGTGGAGAGCACAGCATGCAAACACCATCAGTGACACCCACTCTGGGGGGTATTGTAGTGCACCCCCTGAATGGTCCAGGCATTGGAAGCGCATCTTGAGGAGACCTGTGGTCCTCTCTATCACTGCCCTTGTGGAGGCATGTCTCCTATTATAACACTGCTCTGCCTCTGATCTTGGATGGTGAAGAGGGGTCATAAGCCATCTTTTTAACGGATAGCCCTTGTCATCCAGCAGCCATCCATCCAGTCCGGCCGGAGCACTGAAGATCCCCGGCACCTGGGAGTGTCTCAGGATGTAAGCATCATGGGAGCTGCCAGGGTGCCTTGCGCAGACTTGTAGAATCAGCATCCTGTGGTCACACACTATCTGCACGATCAAGGAGTGGAATCCCTTCCTGTTGACGAAGGCACCCGGCTGAGCCGCTGGCGCCTTGATGGCCACATGTGTACAGTCGATGGCACCCTGGACACGGGGAAACCCAGCAATCGCAGCAAAGCCTCTGGCTCGCTCAGCCTGTCTGGCCTTGTCCGTACAGAAATGAATGAAAGTCAATACCCACCTGAACAGAACTTCTGTCACCAGCTTGATGCAACTATGAACAGCTGATTGGGACACTCCACACAGATCCCCCACTGAGCCCTGGAAAGACCCAGAGGGATAGAAGTTGAGGATCACTGTGACCTTCAGAGCCACTGGCATGGGGTGTCCACCCACACAGCCAGAGCTGATCTCAGGCCCAATCATCTGACAAATGGAGGTCACGGTCTCCCCGGAGAGGCGGAGCCTCCTTCAGCATTGCATCTCAGACATATTGAGGTAGCTGCATTACCGCCTGTAAACACTGACAGCAGGATAGTAGAGTCTTGACACAGAAATGGCCAGTGCAGGCACTCCAGGATAATCCCAGCGAGTTTAGGAAATTCAGGGGAGGGGGAGGGCAAGACCTCTTGTAATGACAGTAGCTGTCATATTTAGCTAGGTCTCAAGTCTTTTAATGAATGATGAATGGGTGAATTAATGAATTGGTGAGTGAACTGATGAGCGAATGGGTGAGTAGATGAATGGGTGAGTGAATGGGTGAGTAAGTGAGTGAGTGAGTGGGCGAATGAATGGGTGAGTGAGTGAATAGGCAGTTGGGTGAGGTGGGATATGGGTAGGTGGGTAGGTGGATGAGGTGGATTGGTGGGTCGAGGAGGTGGTCTTGATGTCAGGGTGTAGTTGGGTCTGGTCAGGGGGGTAGGGGTAGTCGGATCTGGTCAAGGTTAATCAGGCTGCCAGGGCATAGTTGGATGGTCAGAGGGATAGTTGGGTGGGGTAGTCAGGTGGTTGGTGGGTAGTCAGGTCAGGGGGTATAGTCGGGTCTGATCGGGGTAGTTAGATGGTGGGGGGGGTTGTCAGGTGGGAGGGTAGTCAGGCGGTCTATATGGGGGGTTGTCGGGTGATAGGGAGGTAGTCAGGCCTGGTTGTGGGGGGGTACTCAGGTGGTCGGTGGGGGCATCATTGGAGAGGTTTGTTGCAGAGTTACTTAGCTGTTAGGTAAGATTTCAACTGTTTAATATTTCCTGGGTAGGTATCAGGGAAAGTCCCATATATCTGCCTCAAGTCTCTCCACTGGAGACTTTTGCAGATGGCCCCAGGCAGCAGACACCAGCCCATTGAAAGTTTAAACTTCGCGGGCAATTTCTGCATATGACTAGCGCCAGAAATTCCCCAGGGCCCTGATGTGCACCTCCTAACGTACATCCCATCTCTGATGATGCGGAGACTGAAAAATTTGGACCATGGAATTCTGTAGATGAAAGGGATAGAGTGCATCCCTCTCCAACTGAGTGTATGCCATAATTGTAGCTGCAACAGGAAGCCTCTGCTCTGCAGAACCTTCTTTTGTCAGACGGGTGTTCTCACAATCTCCTTCTTTTGTCTCCCACAGGGCCAGTCTGGATGGGGAACATGTCAGCACACCAGCAAAATCATCAGGGGCCTCTGACAAATCTGCAGAGCCAGGGCTGTCACAGCATTCAAAAGCATCCCCTCCACTACCACAGACACACACACAGCAGTGGGTCCTCGTGTGTCGTTCGAAAGGGTGGCACTGGGTGAAGAGCATAGCACCAGTGAGCAGGTGGAGGTGAGAATGGCAGAAGCAGCTGTGAGTAGCCTCCCTCGGAGCATGGAGGACAGATGCAGCCATGCTCAACTGGACACCTCCACAAGGACAATAACTGCATCTCAGCTGCAAGCAGACACATACACATACGCAGGCAGCCTCCACCTTATCCAAAGCCACAAGGTGAGAACCACAGACAAGTGGTCATGATCAAGTGACATCATGAAGGTCATTGCACTGAAGGGTTCACTTGGGTGACTTTCAGTTGTGATAGTGCAAACTTTATTTATTAATTATATTGGAGCTATGGGGCCATGCTCCCAGTTATGTGAGCTTCCATTCTTCAATGGCAAAACTGGAGAAGACTGAAGAAGTATTGAAGGGGAGCAATGGTCTTGGAATGGGGGCACTGTGACAACTGCGTACCAATACATGAACACCCTTCTCTGCCCTACACCCTTTTATGGGCCCACTTAATTGAATGGCTATTGCTACATTGCTGCCAACTTCTACTTGGATATTTCTAATTCCAGTGTGGGCCTCATGCCTTCCCACATAAATTGCAGACTAGCCCTTAAGTAGCAGATGACAAGATCATTAGCAGGGCTAATTGAGCATTGCTCAGAATTGGGCACGTTGCATAGTCTTGCCTTCTACCACCCCTCCTCCTAAGCAGAATTGCTGACCGTTGGAACAGTGTCAGTCAAGCAGCACAACACCCATTTGGTCATCAAAATCCGTCCCACTAAATCAGAGGAGAACAGAAAGAGATACAAAGAAGATAGCAGTAGCAGCAAGATCCGCACAAAGTAAAAGAGAGATTCGAAGACAAATAGAAAGACATGTGAAATCAAAACAGAAATTCACTGGAAATACTCAGCAGGTCTGGCATCTGTGGGGAGAGAAACAGAGTTAAAGTTTCAGATCTGTGAGCTTTCATCAGAACTGTATCCTTTATTCCAGATTTCCAGCATCTGCAGTATTTTTCTCGAAAAAGACACATGAACTTGGCACAGAAATAACAGCATTCCTGAGCCCAGACAGGCACAGCAAACTTCATTGCTCCTGTTCCATGCCAGAGAACGCAGCCTGGAAAATCAGTCCTGCCATTTTTATTATTGTCCATCAACAGCTCTATAGAAACTCAACCAGCTTTTAATAAAATGTGAAATTGCATTTTTTCTAAGTCATTTCTTCAAAGCTGCCTGTGGAATTCCCTTATAACAAATTGACAGCTGGAATTACTAGCATTTCATTGTGCCTTGCATACTACACTTGGGCAGCTGTCAGCCTCACTGAACCATCCAACATCAATATAAGAATGGCCAGTGTCTGCTCTTTAACCAATAAATGCCACAAATATTTAAACAATTGACTAATTCCCCCAAGTTGTTCAGTGTGTCAAATCAGGTATTTTTGGCAAAGATCTAAAACCTAAATAATGTGTTGTTATGACCACGTGGCCTATCCTCGAATCAATTATGGACATATTGAACTTTTAAGTAAGACGTGTTTTTTTAAAAAGGACATACAAACAAAAGCAGGCTGAAACTATCAGGTAACCACTTGCTGGAAAATTCCTATGTGATTACTTGACCAACAGTTCAGAGAGAACAGAATGCCACGCCTAAAAGGAGTGACACAGCCTACTTCAGACAGAGGCACTTCAAAGGAAAGGATATAATGCAAACTGAACTCTAATCTCCTGTAGTTGTGAAGGTAATGGGAAATGATTACCATCTCAACCAAAATCACCTCCTGTTGAGTGATATCTCAGACTGTGTACATGAACTGAATTGAAAAGAAAACTGATCTGGGTAAAAGACATGTTTGTTTTTCCCTTCCAGGAATACACAAGGAAAGGGGATTAAAAAAAGCCAACCGCAACCTTAGTTCTCTGTACTGGTCTGATGTTCTGTTCTGGTGTGTGTGTGCTGTGGATGTCACAGCTGAAGAATACCAATTGGACATCCCAGCGCTTGCAGGTATAAAAAACTCTCTTTCTGATTTCTGGAAGCAAGTCACAGGTCAGCAAAGCCACAGTCGAAAAGTAAACAGGGCAACTCCTTTCAGCTAATCTGCAGAACCAAGAATCTCCAAATCAACTGCTCAACTGTCCAAATTCAGCGCTATCAAAATTACCCCAAATTAATGGCTGCAACATTTCGCCATCTACTCCTCACTGACAATTCAAAGCACTGATTCGAATATCTTTTTTAACTTTTATTTTTGGCCTCAATTTCTCATTGCTAATCTGTGTGTATGTGTATTGCGATTATTAATTTTTTTCTTGTGTTTAGTAACTAATAAACTCACTCTTTCTTTGACTGAAGATAGCCTGGTTAAATTGGTTCCTCTTAAAACATAAATACATTTGAACTGGGAAAAGGTATCCACGATGGAAGGGGTACTTTTTAAATTAACATTGTTGTGTCCAACCAAGGGGGTTAAATAAAGAAAGGGAACCAGTTCGTCCTTCCTCACCTGAAAGTATAACAATTTGGGATACCTCGTCCAGGACCATAACAAATTGGGGGAACCTCCCCCAGGTACCACTCATAACAAAGTATATAATGGAAACTCGATTGGGTCCATTATTTAACATTGAATTAAAAATAAGCAAAACTAAGTACATTGAGGTCCATAAAACTCAGTGTCGAAGCGAATCTACCCACCCAAAGTCAAGGGTAAACAAAAAATTGCTAATGGTGACAATAATTATTTTACTTCTTGTTTTTAAATAGACATGGCAGAACCTGGAGAAGATGAATTCCACTAGTAAAATAGAGTTGTGTGAGTATGTTAGTTAATTGAAGGCACAACTTTAAGTAACAAAAGTTGATGACTATGTCAGTGGTTGTTGGAAAGTAGGACTGGAACAGACTATGTAATGGTTGTAATACTCACAGAGCTCTGGGGGATAATTTTCAAGCATCTGCTGGTGACAGGGAATCCTGCAAAGTGGCAACACATATTCAGGGATCTTTCGTCCACTGATATTAATTGTATTTGGAAAATTGCCTGTTTAGGGCGTGAATTTTACCCTTGGTGGGCGCACGTGATCAGCGGGCCCGCAGCTGGTCAGGAAACGTGATCGGCTCCTAACCGCGATTTCACGCTGGCCGGACAATTAAGGCCCACCCAGCGTGAAACATGTCTTCCCAATGGTCAGGAAGGGCCAAGCTGGGGTGGGGGCCTATCGGCTGCTTGGTCCATTGGCGACCCAGCGGGTGGTTTAAAAGCAGCACAGGCAGCTCCTTGGAGGCTGCCAAGGATGAACAGATCTTCTGCAGTCTGAAGGCAGAAGCCATGGCCTTAAATGCGGCTGGAGTCGCCAGGCAGGAAGGCAGGTCGGCTACCCCCACCGGTTTTTGGACGAGTGCCTCGCGGTCCTCCTGGAGGAGGCGGCTGCCAGGAGAGACACCTTCGTCACCAGAGATGGAACAAGGAGGCCACCGTACCTGACAAAGAAGAGCTTGGAAGGAGGTGGCAGCCCAGGTCAGCAGCCAGGATGTGGAGCGGCACAAATGGGTGCAGTGCCACAAGAGGTTTAATGATCTGCTGCACTCGGTGAGGGTGAGTACCGTGTTGGCATGGACCACTGTGTTGAAGTGTTAAGGTCTGGCCGTCCTCCCATGGAACTCAGGGGTGCTAGTGTCTGAGTGCCAACTGACAATGACATCAGATCTGGCCAAGGGGGTGAGCCCTGGCTGCTTGGACTGACTGCCTTGCGGCTTGAGGGCCACAGCTCGGATGTGCCCTGCAAGGTGTTCCTCAGGTGCAGTTGGCCAGGCTGCAATGGTGCTGCAGGTAGAGAATGGACTACTCTATGCTTCTCTATTCTTCTTGGAGAAGGCAAGCCATAAAAACACTGAAAGGTCGCAGACAGGTCAAGGCCCCCCCAAGCCTCCTAATCCTAACCAGATTCGCGCAGGATGCCTTGGAGCTGGAGGGGCACCATGCACCTCAGTTAACAGGAGCGAAGAGGCTGGGGTGTCAGATGAAGGTAAGAGTGCAGTGCATAGAGATGAGAATTTCAGATGGTGAAAACATTCTTGATGGGAGCCTCAAAACTGGAATCCCCATTAATCATTGAAAGACAATGGCACCATGATGCTGATCTCCATTGTCTCACCAGGGTGCCTGGCATGCACAATGACAGTGTCATGACTTAAACTAATGATATGCCCTCGTTCTCCCTTAGATTTTCCAGCAGACACTTATTCTCAGGACACCGAAGAGCCACCCCTGATGCCAGGCGACCGACGGAATTCAGCTGCACCTGCATCACACCCGCTCTCTGAACCAGGCATTAGCGCAGGTACCAGCACATTGGGGGGCATTAGATCTTCAACTAGAATGAAGGAGCACAGCGGTGAGGGCATTTCACACTCACTTGAGATGCAGGCAGCGGCAGAGAGTGCCCAGGGCGCCAGGAGTCGGAGGACTGTTGGGGACAATGAGGATGCTGAGTTGAAGGCAGGTGATGAGCTTCTGGAGTTGTCCATTAGGTGGCAGCTGCTGGATGTCCAGCGGGGTTTGCAGAGAGGCTCTGGCGGAGATCCATGAGGGAATGTGTGCCATGGTTGGTTTACACAGATCATGTGATCTTACATCACAGGACTATTATTAAAGGTACAGTTCAACATTTAACAAAACCATAATTACTACATTCTTCCCCCTTTAACTTTGCTGTACACTTTGTATTTGCAAGTATATTTATCTCATGACATTATAATATTTACACAGGTCATGAAATTTATAAGTTCAGTCTTTCAGGCAGATTCCGATTCATGTGGAACGTTGCAGCTCCATGACTTCAGATTCTTTTTCAGGAACCTCATTCTCTGGAACTGCATGAACATCAGGTGCCTCTGTGGGCACTTGCAGTTTAGTGTCTTCCACTCTGATAGGGATGACAGACATATCAATCCTTGGTTGAGCATCTTCAATAGGAAACGTTGTTTCAGTGATGGTTACAGGCGGAACAATATCTTGTTGTGGTATCTCTCTTTTTCTTAAATGATCCACATGCTTACTGGTGACCCGGCCCTTCACTTCCACATGGTATGATAATGGTCTGGTCACTGAACTTATTTTACCTGGTAACCATCTCGGTCCTCCACCAAAATTCTTTACATATACTACTTCTCAAACAGTAAATTGTCTCTCACGACTGCCAGTCATGCGTTTAGTTCCCTTGACTCTTCTCCCTCTTCCCCTCTGAATTTGGAAATATTATCTTGTCTTATTGTCATCAACTGATTGTCATCAACAATTCTGCTGGTGTTGCTCCTGTCGTAGTTTGGGGGTTCATTCTGTAGTGAAAAAGAAAGTGTGCAGCTTGGTTAACCTGTTAACTTCTTCATATTTGTCTACAGCATCTAGAATTCTTTCCAAATAAGGCCTTAGAAGTAACTTGGACCTCTTTGATTTTATCTTCAGCATCATCATCCAGCAAACCATTGTGAGGGACTGGAATAATATCAATGTAAGCGCAGTTCGATCATTTGCTTATTGCCTCCTTCAAGTGTTTATAGCTGCTACCAGCCACCACTTTATTGTCTTTTCGGAATCTTCTTCCTTTTCATCTTCTTTCTACCACAGAGTTTAGTCTCATCGTTCATTTTGACTTCACTGTGGGCCATATTTCCATCAGGTGAAATCTCAACTTGTCTCACATCAATAGCTGAGCCGTTCAAAACTTCGTTATCTGCTCGCCTCTTGGAAATCTCTCCGATTTTTGTTTTCAAAGCCTCTTTGACTTCATTTAGCTGATTCTTCAGCTCTTCTGTCTCTTTTTTTGTCTTTGTTGGCTGCCTCCTGGAAACTTGAATATTGATGTGTCTTCTCTGCTAACTGTTTCTTCAGTTTGTTCAGAGAGGTGCTTTTTATTTCTCTTCGCACTTTTCCAGAGGCACAAACTTTGACCTGGAGGAATCTTGTGTGTGAAGGTTTATTAACAGGTTTTCCTTTTCCTTGCAAAGGTTACTCACTTCATCTTGAACTGTCATTCAGCCGGGTCTCCTTGAGTTTCTTCTGCTGCTCTTCCATGTTTTTTGTTTGAGATAGACTGAGTTTCTTCAGGTTGTTGAGTCCTTACACATTCCTTTTTCATCCTGTCGCAGTCCTTGGACTCACCAGGCTCTTTCTGCCTTATTTTGCCTTGTTCCTTTTTCAAGACAGGAACTCTTCCAGCTTCCTTTTCAAACCTCACTGGCCAATCAAGGTTGATTTCACAGAATCACACAGTGCAGAAGAGGCCCTTTGGCCCATCAAGTCTGCACCGACACATGAGAAACACCTAACCTACCTACCTAATCCCATTTACCAGCACTTGGCCCAGAGCCTTGAATGTTATGACATGCCAAGTGCTCATCCAGGTACTTTTTAAAGGATGTGAGGCAACACACCTCCCCCACCCTCCCAGGCATTTCATTCCACACCGTCACCACCCTCTGAGTAAAAAAGTTTTTCCTCACATCCCCCCTAAACCTCCTGCCCCTCACCTTGAACTTATGTCCCCTTGTGACTGACCCTTCAACTAAGGGGAACAGCCGCTCCCTATCCACCCTGTCCATGCCCCTCATAATCTTGTACACCTCGTTCAGGTCGCCTCTCAGTCTTCTCTGCTCCAATGAAAACAACACAAGTCTACCCAACCTCTCTTCATGACTTAAATGTTTCATCCCAGGCAACATCCTGGTGAATCTCCTCTGCACCCCCTCCGGAGTAATCACATCCTTCCTATAATATGGTGACCAGAACTGCACACAGTACTCCAGCTGTGGCCTCACCAAGGTTCTATACAACTCCAACATGACCTCCCTACTTTTGTAGTCTATGCCTCGACTGATAAAGGCAAGTGTCCCATATGCCTTTTTCACCGCCCAACTAACATGCCCCTCCACCTTCAGAGATCTATGGCCACACATGCCAAGGTCCCTTTGTTCCTCAGAACTTCCTAATGTCATGCCGTTCATTGAATACTTCCTTGTCAAATTACTCCTGCCAAAGTGTATCACCTCACACTTTTCAGGGTTAAATTCCATCTGCCACTTATCTGCCCATTTGACCATCCCATCTATATCTTCCTGTAGCCCAAGACACTCAACCTCACTGTTAACCACCCAGCCAATCTTTGTATCATCCGCAAACTTACTAATCCTACCGCCCACATTGTCATCTATGTTTTTTATATAAAGGACAAATAATAGGGGACCAAGCACAGATTCCTGTGGTGCGCCACTGGACACGGGCTTCCAGTCACTAAAGCGTCCTTCTGTCATCACCCTCTGCCTCCTACAACTAAGCCAATTTTGAGTCCACCTTATCAAATTACCCTGTATTCCATATGCATTTGCCTTCTTTATAAGTCTCCCATGTGGGACCTTGTCAAAAGCTTTGCTGAAATCCATATAAACTACATCAACTACACTACCCTCATCTACACACCTGATCACCTCCTCAAAAAATTGAATCAAATTTGTTAGGCAAGACCTCCCTCTGACAAAGCCATGCTAACTATCCCTGATCAAACCTTGCCTCTCCAAGTGGAGATAGATACTTTCCTTCAGAACTTTCTCCAATAGTTTCCCTACCACTGACATGAGACTCACTGGCCTGTAGTTCCCTGGCTTATCTCTACAACCCTTCTTAAATAGCAGAACCACATTAGCTGTTCTCCAGTCCTCTGGCACCTCCCCCGTGGCCAGAGAGGAATTAAAAATTTGGGTCAGAGCCCCTGCGATCTCCTCCCTTGCCTCCCTCAGCATTCTGGGACACAAATCTTCCGGATCTGGAGATTTGTCCACTTTTAAGCCTGCCAACACCTCTAATACCTTGTCACTCCCTATATCAATTTGCTCAAGAACCTCGCAGTCTCTCTCCCCGAGTTTGATACCTTCATCCTCATTCTCTTGGGTGAAGACGGATGTGAAGTATTCATTCAACACTCTAGTGATGTCCTCTGGCTCCAACCACAGATTTCCCCCTTGGTCCCTTATGGGCCCTACTCTTTCCCTGGTTATCCTCTTCCTATTGATATACTTATAGAATTTCTTGGGATTTTCCCTACTTTTACCAGCTGGAGCTTTCTCATATCCCCTCTTTGCTCTCCAAATTGCTTTCTTAAGCTCCACCATGTACTGTCTGTACTTCACTAATGCCTCTGCTGATTTGCTTCCCTTGTACCTGCTAAAAGCTTCTCTTTTCCTTCTCACCGTAACCTGAATATCTTTGGTCATCCATGGTTCTCTGGGCTTGTTACTCCTTCCTATCATCCTAGAGGGAACATGTTGAGCCTGTACCCTCCCCATTTCCTTTTTGAATACCCCCTACTGTTCCTCTGTAGATTTCCCCACAAGTAACTGTTCCCAGTCTACCTTGGCCAGATCCTGCCTTATTTTATTAAAATCCATTCTGCCCCAATCCAAAACATTTTTTTGCAATTTGTTGATTTTTTTGTCCATAACAAACTTAAACTGTACTATGTTGTGGTCACTATCGCTAAAATGCTCACCCACCACCACCCAGCCACCTGACCAGCTTAATTCCCCAGAATTACATCCAGCAATGCACCATCCCTTGTTGGACCCTCTACACATTGACCTAAAAAGTTCTCCTGTACATATTTCAAGAAATCCATTCCATCCAAGCCCTTAACACTATGTCCATCCCAATTAATGTTGGGAAAGTTGAAATCACCCTATTGTTATTGTTTTTACACACCTCCACAAATTGTGCACATATTTGCTCCTCAATTTCCCACTGACTATTAGGTGTTTATTATAGACCCTCAAATAATGTGGTTGCCCCTTTTTTATTCCTAAGCTCTACCCACAAAGCTTCATTCGATGCCCCCTCCAAGACATCATCTCTCCTTACTGCAGTAACTGACTCCTTAACTAATAATTCAATGCCTCCTCCTCTTTTACCCCCTCTGCTGTCTCGCCTGAAGATTCTATATCCCGGAATGTTTAGCTGCCAATCGTGCCCTTCCCTCAACTACGTCTCAGTGATGGCTACTATATCACAATTCCACATGTCAATCCTCACCCTTAACTTATCCGTTTTACCTGTAATACTCCTGGCATTAAAGTAGAGGCCATCCAGCCTTTCCTTACTCCCTTGAAGTTTATTGTAGTTGTACTCCCTTTGACTTGATTGTTTTACTGTATTATGATGTGTCCCTATTCTGCTAACATTCTGTGTCCCCTCCCACTGCTGAATTAGTTTAAACTCCTCCCAACAGCACTATCAAACCCGCGTGCAAGGATGTTAGTCCTGCTCTGGTTCAGATGTAGACCGTCCCATTTGTACAGGTCCCACCTTCCCCAGAAACGGTCCCAGGTATCCATGAATCTAAAACCCTCCCTCCTGCACCAACTCTTAAGCCATGTATTATCTGCACTATTCTCCTATTTCTGTGCTCGCTAGCACGTGGCACTGGGAATAATCCAGAAATTACAACCTGAGAGGTCTTGCTTTTTAGTCTACTGCCTAACTCCCTGAATTCTTGATGCAAGACCTCAACCCTCTTTCTACCTATGTCATTGCTACCAACATGTATCAAGACCTCTACCTTATCACCAACCCCCTTCAGGATGCCCTGCATCTGTTCAGTGACATCCCGGACCCTGGCACCAGGGAGGCAACATACCATCCTGGAGTCAGGTTGACGGCCACAGTAGCACCTATCTGTTCCCCTGACTATAGAATCCCCTATTACTATTGCTCTTCCTCCCTTCCTCCCCTCCTGTACAGATAGGCTGTTTGTGGTGCCAGAAGCTTGGCTCTGTCCGCACTCCCTGGAGGAACCAGCGTCCTCATTAGCCTCCAAAACGGAATACCGATTTGCGAGCGGGACTCCATGGGACTCCTGAACTACCTGCCTGTGTCTCTTGGACGGCCTGGTGGTCATCCATTCCCTTCCTTCATCAAGTTCCTTCATCTGCGGTGTGACCACCTCTCTAAACATGCTATCCGCTATGCTCTCAGACTCACGGATGCTCCACAATGGCCCCAGCCGCCGTTCCAGCTCTGAAACCTGAGCTTCGAGGAGCTGCATCTGGACACATTTCCTGCACACATGCTGGTCTCTGGCACTGAAAATGTCCCCGGCTTCCCACGTGGAGCACGGGGAGCACACCACGACTTTGAGTGCTCCTACCATGACTTATCCATTTAAATTAAACCTTTAAGTCAATTACTCTAGGGGCCTTCTTTCCTAATCCTCGTTACTGTAGAGTATACAAACTGTAAACCACAAAAAGACCTTAAATTGTAAGCAATGAAAGTAGTAAATACCTTACCCACTACTTACCAGTGATTCCTTTCCCTTGTAGCCTCTCCTGCTGCCACACGCTCTGAAAATTTAAGAAGTTGTATAGCAAGGAAAAAATGCAAAGAGCATCTGGTCCCCTATTCACCGAATTCCCACTTTGCACCAAATTCTGAATAACCACTATGGCTGTGCCCCACTCTGGCTGTGCTGTCTCTCCTGTTCGTGTGCAAGCGTACTGTAGCGTGCTTCTAGATAGTCTCTTTCGTAAATAGAGCTGAGTTGACTCACCACTAGTTCCACTTCAAATAGTAATTAACATCTATTCAGGCCCTAATCACACTTCAGGTGATTGACAGTTAATTGTCACACAGTCAGCTGAGTCAGCTACCTTACTAACCTTTTAACTAGTCTACGGAACTTACAAAAATTAAAGAGAAATTAAAGAGAAAGATTTACCTGTTCAATTCCCGCTTTGCACCAAATTCCGAATACCCACTCTGGCTATGCTCCACTCAGGATGTGCTCACTCTCCTGTTCGATGTTCACCATTATTTAAATACCTGAAAGTATGTTCTCTAATTACAGTAGTGGAAGCTCCCGTGTCTACTTTCATTTTTACTGGTTTACCATTCGCTTGTGCTGTAACAAATATTGGCTCTGTCTTTCCAAATTTCATGTTAAACAATGAATAAATGTCATAATTTGTTACTTCAGGCTCTTCTATGCCATAGATTTCATTGGGCTTATTCTGTTGTTTGCAAGCCTGTTTAAATCTCTCTTTGCACTGTCTCATTATATGTCCACTTCTGTGACAAAAGTAACATTCAACTTTTTCAAACTGCCAATCACTAAATGATTGATTGTTCCTGCATCAATTAAAGTTGATCTTCGATTTAGCTGCTGAATTATTTCTTATTTTTCGGTTAGCGGGGGCTGTTTCCCGCTTCGCAGCAGAGTCTCGCTTTTTCACGTCGATTTCAGCTGACTGTTCCCGCCTGATTTGGGGTAAGACGCCATTTTGCACCCTTGTATTGCTCGTGAATCTCTCACAGCACTTTCCATGGACAACGCTATTTCTGACACCTTCTTAAAATCCAGATTCACTTCAGCCAGCAATCTTCTCTGATTGGTGTCTTCTTTCACACCACACACTTATCGATCCCTGAGCATGTCATTCAGAGTCTTACAAAATCACAATGTTCCATTAGTTGCTTCAAATTCACCACGTAAGTTGCAATTGTCTCACCCAGGGCTCTATTTCGCGAATTGAACCAGAACCTCTGCATTGTGACTGAGGGCTTGGGTTGAAAAGGTCCACCAGTTCTCTGAAATTCTTCGAATCTGGGGCACTGAGTGCCATCAAATTTTGAATCAAACTGTAGGTTTTGCTCCCACAAGTACTCTCGCCTCTTCTCTTCCCCTGTGATTTTGTTCGCTTGAAAGAAGAGTGTGAGGCATTATATAAATGGGGGGATAGCCTCTCAGGGGAAAGCAGTAAAAGCCATTTTTACGGCACCGTGGGTGGCTCTGCTGCTTAGAGGGGCGGGAGGAAAACAAGTGGCAGGGCTATAGTGATAGGGGATTCAATCGCGAGGAGCACAGACAAACGCTTCTGTAGCCACAAACATGAATCAAGGATGGTATGTTGCCTCCCTGGTGCCAGGGTCCAGGATGTCATGGAACGACTGCAGGACATTCTGGGGAGGGAAGGTAAGCTGCCAGTGGTCGTGGTACACATTGATACCAACGACATAGGAAAACTGAGGGATGAGGACCTGAAAGCTCAGTACAGGGAGTTAGGAGATAAATTAAAATGCAGGACCTTAAATGTAGTAATCTCAGGATTACTCCCAGTTCCACGAGCTAGCGAGAGCAGGAATAAGAGGATAGAC
This sequence comes from Carcharodon carcharias, assembly GCF_017639515.1. NCBI lineage: Eukaryota > Metazoa > Chordata > Chondrichthyes > Lamniformes > Lamnidae > Carcharodon > Carcharodon carcharias. Next base: position 56,378,193 of record NC_054487.1, read on the forward strand.
CAAATGAACACGTGGCTGGAGAGATGGTGTAGCCGGGAGGGACTCAGATTCTTGAGGCACTGGGACCTGTTCTGGGGAAGGTGGGACCTGTACAAACTGGACGGGCTGCACCCAGGCAGAGCTGGGACCAGTATCCTTGCGGGGGCTTTTGCCATTTCTGTTGGGGAGTATTTAAACTAGTATGGCAGGGGGATGGGATCCCAGGAGTAGGATCAGATAGGTCAGATTCAGATCAGAAAAATGGAGGTAGAACATTAGCTAGGGACATTGTGATAGACATGGAGTTACAGGGGAAGCAAAGTTTAAAAAATGTCCAGCAAGGGAAATTGACGGGGTTAAACTGTTTATACTTCAATGCAAGGACTATTATAAACAAGGTAGATGAGTTAAAGGCACAGGTAGACACATGGCAGCAGGATGTCATTGCTATAATGGAGATCTGGCTAAAGGCTAAAGGAGCGATAAAACTGGCAGCTAAATATCCCTGGCTATAGGGTCTTCAGACACGATAGAGTAGGAGATAAAAAAGGAGGGGCAGTAGCATTAATGGTTAAAGAATCAATTCCAGTTGTGAGAAGGGATGATATACTAAATGGGTCAACAAACGAGGCTTTATGGATTGAGCTTAGAAATAAAAAAGAGGCAGTCATGCTACTGGGAGTATAGTATAGACCCCCAAATAGTGAAAGACAGATAGAAGAACAAATATGTGGGCAAATTTCTGCTTGTAAGAACAAGAGGGCAATAATAGTAGGAGACTTCAACTATCCTAATATCAACTGGGATTCAAACAATATAAGGGGCACTGAGGGACAAAAATTCATGCAGTGTGTCCAGGAAAATTTTTTCAACTAATTAGTGACAAACCCAACGAGAGGGGATGCAATTCTAGACCTAGTCTCGGGGAATAAAGTAGGGCAAGTGGGTGAAGTGACAGTTGGCGACCATATCAGGGACAGTGATCACAATTCAGTTAGGTTTAGCATTACCGTGGAAAAGGACAGAGATAAGGCAGGAGTAAAAGTCTTGAACTGGGGGAGGCAAATTTTGCAGAAATGAGAAGGGACTTGGCTGGGGTGGACTGGAAAGCACTGCTGGAGGGTAAAAGAGTGGAAAACCTGTGGGAAGCACTAAAAAGTGAGATCCTAATTGTACAAAGTAGACATGACCCCTACAAAAATAAGAGTGGTACTGCCAAATCTAGACCTCCCTGGTTGTCTAGAGGAATACAGGGGAAGATCAAACAGAAAAAGAAAGCGTACGATAGGCAGAAAGAACTAAGCACTGCAGATAGCCTAGACGAATATAGGAAGTGCAGGGATGAAGTAAAAAAGGAAATAAGGAAATCAAAGAGAGGGCATGAGAAAAAATTAGCAAGTAAAGTTAAAGATAACCCAAAGATGTTTTACCAATACATTAATGCTAAAAGGTTAGTTAAGGAAAAAGTGGGACCTATCAGAGATGAAGATGGAAACTTGTGTGTAGATGCAGAAGCTATGGAAAGGGTTTTGAATAAATATTTTGTCTCCATGTTTACAAAGGAAAGGGAGGATGTAGATACAGTAGTCCAGGAGGAACACTGCAAGATATTGGACAGGATAGTCATAAAGAGAGAGGAAGTACCCGAAGGGCTGAAATCCTTGAAAGTTGATAAGTCACCAGGGCCAGATGGATTGTTTCTGAGGCTGCTATCAGGGAGGAGATAGCAGATGCTCTGAGGATGATTTTCCAATCTTCACTAGATGCAGGGGAGGTACTGGAGGACTGGAGAAATGCAAACATAGTTCCATTGTTTAAAAAGGGATCAAAGGAAATGCCAAACAATTATAGGCCAGTTAGACGTATATCGGTGGTGAGCAAATTAGTAGAATCAATCCTGAGAGATAGGATTAACTGTCATGTGGAAAGGCATGGACTCGTCAGGGATGGTCAGCATGGATTTGTTAAAGGAATGTATGCTTCACAAATTTGATTGAATTCTTTGAGGAAGTGACAAGAAGGGTTGATGAAGGTAGTGCAGTGGATGTTGTGTACATGGATTTTAGCAAGGCATTTGACAAGGTCCCACGTGGCAGATTGGTCAGGAAAGTAAAAGCCCATGGGATTCAGGGTAATGTGGCAAACTGGATAAAATGTTGGCTTTGTAACAGGAAACAAAGGGTAATGGTCGATGGATGCCCTTGCGAACGGAAAGTTGTCTCAAGTGATGTTCCACAGGGCTCGGTGTTGGGACCCTTGCTGTTTGTGTTATATATTAATGATTTGGATGTGAACGTGGGGGGAATTATTGAGAAATTTGCAATTGACACAAAGATTGGTCGAGTAGTGGATAGTGTAGAGGATAGCCATAATCTTCAAAATGACATAGATGGGTTGGTGGAGTGCGTGGTAAAGTGGCAGATGGATTTTAATATAGAAAAGTGTGAGGTCATACATTTAGGGAGGTCAAACAGTTACAGGAATTACACAATAAATGGGAATATACTAAGAGGGGTAGATGAAGTGAAAGATCTTGGCGTACAAGTACACAGGTCCCTGAAGGCAGCAGTTCAAGTAGACAAGGTTGTAAAGAAGGCATATGGAATGCTCTCCTTCATTGGCAGAGGTATAGAATATAAAAGTAAGGATATAAGGTAGGAATTGTATAAAACACTGGTGAAGCCACAACTGGAGTATTGTGTGCAGTTCTGGTCACCATATTACAGGAAGGACGAAATAGCTGTGGAGAGAGTGCAGAGGAGGTTTACAAGAATGTTGCCAGGGTTAGAAAAGTATAGCTATGAAGAGAGATTGGATAGGTTGGGGTTATTTTCCTTAGAACAAAGAAGGCTGAGAGGTGACTTGATTGAAGTGTACAAAATTATGTGGGGAATAGATAGAGTAGACAGAATAAAATTGTTTCCCTTGATGGAGAATTCTAGAATCGGGGACATAGATTCAAGATAAGTGGTAGAAGGTGTAGGGGGGACATGAGGAAGAATTTTTTTATGCCGAGGGTAGTGGGTGTCTGGAATTCGCTGCACAAGTTGGTGGTAAAGGCAGAAACTTCAAACACTTTTAAAGAGTACCTGGATCTGCACCTAAAGTGCTGTAAGCTGCAGGGCTATGGGCCGGGTGCAGGAAGGTGTGATTAGAAAGGGCACCTGGGTGTCCTCGGGTTGGCGTGGACAAGGTGGGCCAAATGGCCTCCTTCTGTGCTGTAACTTTTCTATAGTTCTGTGGTTCTATATACTGAGGCCAATCATCTGTGGCTGGCTCAAAGGGATCGATTTTACCAAATTGTGACATTTTGGGTAAGTATTTCTTCTGTTGTTTTAAACAGACGTTGATACTCACAATCGCTGAGCGAGGTACATTACTGATTCCAATTTATCTTGGTTTGTCCTGATTAATCCTCGTTACCAGTTTTTGTAGTGTGACCAAGTCATGTATTTGTAATAGAGTTGATCTGCAGACAACTTTCTAACTGGAAACAGTAGGGACAGAATTTTTACCTCATCAGGTGGGCTCGGCAGGGCCATGTGGGAGCAGTCAGGAAGCCGACCGCTGCCCACGATCGGGACCGGACTGCAATTTCACGCTGGCAGGTCAATTAAGGTCCACCCAGTGTGAAACGCACGCAGCAGCCTCAGTGCTGCCTGTGTGGGAGGGGGAGGAGGGCAAGCACACAACTTCACACATGCACATGGGTGCTCCTGGGAGATGAACAGCTTTGAAAATGAAAAATAAAGAACAGTAAAATGTTAAAAAAAATGTCCCCACATGTGACTCCATGTCCATGATAAAGGACATGTTATTAATGAAATATTTAAACTTCTGTTTAATCTTTAATAGCTGTTGGAAACCTCATACCTCCCGTTGATGAGGTTTCCTCGCTTGGCCTTTTCGCCTGTGAAAAATTTCTTTCGATTACAACTTTAATGGCCTTAATGGTTCTTTTAATTGTTGGCGGGCGCACTGCCAACTTCCACGCAATCCACCAACTGAAATATCACGCAAGTGTGTGATGACGTCGGGACTCTCGCCCAACATCATCGTGCGTCATCTTACATTCTTCCAAGTCGGGTGCTTGCCCACCCTACGAGCTAAACCTTCTGGCCTAGGTTTATTTAAAATATAGCCAGCTGCAACTACACATGTGCTTTCAACTCTATCTCTATCTCTACACTGCCTATGGAGGTAGCCCTCGCCGCTAACACATTGGTTTACACAGATCATGTGATCTTACATCACAGGACTATTCTTAACGATACAGTCCAACATTTAACAAAACCATAATTACTACACTGAGTCAGCTGTCTGCCTTCAGGGAGCTTTCTCACAGCGCCCACCTATGCCCATGGTGACATCAACACCCATCCTCTTCCTGCCCCCACCTTGACAGCACTGAGCATTTCAGCGCGCATTTGACACTGGCTGGCCGTTGATTAACCAGCCAGCGTGAAATCGCGTTAGTGGCCAATTGTGGTCGGTGGTCCATTTCCCAGCTGCTCCCAGGCCCGCCCATCGCACATGTCCGGCAAAGGTAAAATTCAGGCCTGTTTGTGTGTGAGAGACTGGCCAGAATTTTACGCTCCCCCTCCTGCTGTGTGTGGTGTAGGTATACCCACAGTGCTGTTAGGGAGGGAGTTCCTGAATTTTGACCCAGCGACAGTGAAGGAACAGTGATATGTTCCAAGTCAGTTTGGTGAGTGGCTTGGAGGAGAACTCGCAGGTGGTGGTGTCCCCATGTATCTGGTGCCCTGATCCTTCTAGATGGTAGTGGTCACAGATTTGGAAGGTACTGCCTAAGGAGGCATCTGACCCCTCCTCCCCACACGCCTTTTGTGTGAAATCTGCAGAAACCAGCATGGAACGTGTGGCACCAGAGGCAAACATAAGGTCAGTGTTAGTTAAGCCCAACTTCTTAGCTAAGCCATGGTCCCCACTTCTTCCCTGGTGACCCTGGGGCCTAGTCTGTCTCTCTAGCTCTGCTTCTTAAGCGGAAAGGCTGAACTCTGTTGCTTAGCACATTTTAATGGGCATTTTAATTAATTTCTCTTTTTCAAAATTTATTGCTTTGACATTGATATTTTTGGAATTCATGTTTAATGTTGTATGAAACCTTACCTTACCAACATTTGATCGACGGCCCCTTGAATGAGAAGAAATTGAATTGTGGCTCCCCACTCAAAAAGGATGGACAAGCCTGGTTTAAACCATCCACAACTTCTTGTGACAGAAACCGAAGGTGCAGTGAATACACTAGGGGGCAGGTCATTCCACAACTTAAGAAGCTAATTTAAGAAGGCACTTATAAGTTCTGATGTTAGCTAATGCTTTCTCAAATATGAAACCTTTCCTTCCTGTTCGACGTTGCCAATTCAATTAATAGAATTTACTGTCATCGCTGTGCATTTGACCTTTTCAGGAGTCCCCAGAGTTTCTGCTTTGTCTACACGTCTCATTAATTTTTAAACTTCTGTCGGATCGCCTTTTATCTTTTGTTTTGCTAAAGAAATATTCTTTGTCCCTTTAACCTATCTTCAAAGCAAGAACAGTTGAAGTCTGGAGTTCCTCTTTGTTACTCTTTTCTGCTCTTTCTAATCTACCAAAATCCCCGTGGAGATCTGATAACCAAAAGTGAATGCATTACTCTAAATCCCGTCTTTTTAATGCATTATACCAAGTTAACAGAATATCAGTGGATTGGAATTCTATGTTTCTGGCAATGTGCCTTAACATTCTGTTTGCCTTACTAATTGCCATTTCACATTGAAATGTAAAAGATAACTACCTCCAAATTTTTTTGTTTAAGGTACAACCATTAATCCTTCATTCAATGTTATTCTTTTGCTCCGCTTAGATATAATCTTTAGGTACTATTCTTAATTTCAGTTTCTACATTGCAATTAAATCTCATCATTTCAACAGTTTTTTTCTGTGTCATTAGGTTACCTTTCACCATTTTGCTGTATACAAGCATCAGTTTGCAATGCAACCTTTAGGTCTAAAAATTTGTCTTACCCATTTCTTCGGCTCAGGGGTCGCAAATCATAATGTTCCTGCACTGGTTCCATTATAAGTGAGCAGCACCCAAATTTGGTATTCCTACCATATTATTGTGATTGCAATGTGAGGCTGAGCTCCTTCCTCATTGATGACTGCCTCTTCGTGCTGGTGACTGCCTCTGTATTCAGAGGGGGCCAATCAGCGTGGCTATGATGGCACATGCTGCAGCCAACCTGCTATTCTTAAAGACTGTCTATATCTTTTAGGGGAAGCTATATTGAATAAAGAATGCACTAGAATTTAACACATGGAACACCAGGGCAAAGAGAAGATTCCAGGATGATTGTGTGGCTCTGTAGGTGCTAGAGGTGGTGGTGGTGAGCATGAGGAGGGGTGTTATGGTTCTACTGAGGAGTCAGGGTGTGCTTAATGGCCACTCTCAAAAAGGAATTGGGGCTGGTGGCCAGGGAAGCCAAGTCCTGAGATTTGGATCTAAGGACCTGGCAGTTGTGCCACAAGAAGTCTAATAATCTCATACAGGTTGTCAAGGTCAGTGAATGCATCTTCACACAGCTTCTCCTACCCACCACACCATCAACCTCTCACACTGCTCATTGCATCATAACCCCATCGCTCAACCAACAGCAATCCCCGGCATTCAGGACACATACCGGACATTCAGATATTCTACCTCACCTTGACACAATTTCCACCAATGCCAGCCTCTCACTCAGCTTCAATGACTTCCACATATCTCCAGCTATGGCAGTCACATCACTCAAACACAGTGCTACACAAACATTGGCATTCTGCCCTCTCTCACGCAGAACAAGGTGGAGCAAAATAAAAGGGAGCAGAGCAGTGATGGCATTGGACAAGAACACTTGCAGAAGAGATAGCTGTCAGCATCATGGAGCCAGCCATGACGGAGCCCATGATGTCCGGCATCACTGAGAGCATTGAGAATAATGGTAAGGGCCTGCTTTATGCCACTTCTCAATTACCTTGATGAACAAGGTGCTGATGATATGACCATGAACCTCTTGCTTTGTGTGGACAGGTCACCTAATTCTCTCCCCTTCCTGTAAGAATACAGCAACAATTTCTGGCAAAAGTTTCTTTTTCCATGCGCTTATCAGATTTTCTTATTCTCAGGTATTAAGTGAATTAAGGAATATGGAGGTAATGCAGGAAAGCAGAGTTCAGCTCAAAGATCAGCCATTATCTTGTTGAATGGAGGAACAGGCTGAAAGGGCCAAATGGCTTGTCCAGCTCCTAAATCATATGGTCTTAAATCCAGGAACTCATCACAACACCTCCAAAAGCACTTTATAAAGAACTTACAGACAATTTGTATTGGCAGAAGTTATTCAAAATTATCTGAAATTAGGGTGTGCAGCCCTTTAAATATGCTAGTTCTGGGCACCTCTTGCAGCTCATTGTTTCTAGTTTGGAAAGTTATATGAACCTGCATTAGGTATCTTAGTGTCACATCAGCCAGTTAAGCTGTGTGACATCAGGATAGCGCTCCTTCAGAGGTTTCTTTTGTCCCTATGGATGTCTGCATGGGGGCTGTTCTCAACAAGGCATGTTGTACAGGCCACCCCAGAAGCACTGGGCATTGCAGCATGCTAACAAAATGGTGCTAGGCCTTCATATGCTGAGCTGAGCAGGAATTTAAGCCATTAGCCATTTCTCCGTTTCTCTTCCTTCCCTATCAGTGGTTATGTTTGCTGATCTTTGAAATAAATATTCGACAACAAAAACAGAAATACCTGGAAAAACTCAGCAGGTCTGGCAGCATCGGCGAAAAAGAGCAAAGTTGACATTTCGAGTCCTCATGACCCTTCAACAGAACTAAGTAAAAATAGGAAAGGGGTGAAATATAAGCTGGTTTAAGGGGGGAAGGTGGGGAGTGGTGGGGAGAAGGATGGGGGATTGTTGGGACAAGCAAGCAGTGATAGGAGGAGATAACCAAAAGATGTCACAGACAAAAGAACAAAGAGGTGTTGAAGGTAGTGATATTATCTAAAAGAATGTGCTAATTAAGAGTGGAGAGCAGGACAAGCAAGGTATCTCTAGTGGGGGTGGGGTGAAATAAACCATGGCTGGAATACATTTAAAAATATTGGAAATAGGTGGGAAAAGAAAAATCTATATAAATTATTGGGAAAAAACAGAAGGGAGGGGGAAGAAACGGAAAGGGAGTGGGGATGGAGGAGGGAGTTCAAGATCTAAAGTTGCTGAACTCAATATTCAGTCCGCAAGGCTGTAAAGTGCCTAGTCAGAAGGTGCTGTTCCTCCAGTTTGCGTTGGGCTTCACTGGAACAATGCAGCAAGCCAAGGACAGACATGTGGGCATGAGAGCAGGGTGGTGTGTTAAAATGGCAAGCAACGGGGAGGTTTGGGTCATTCTTGCGGACAGACAGCAGGTATTCTGCAAAGCGGTCACCCAGTCTGCGTTTGGTCTCTCCAATCCAGTACATCCTTCGGTCTGTCCGCAAGAATGACCCAAACCTCCCTGTCGCTTGCTATTTTAACATTCCACCCTGCTCTCTTGCCCACATGTCTGTCCTTGGCTTGCTGCATTGTTCCAGTGAAGCTCAACGCAAACTGGGGGAACAGCACCTCATCTTCCAACTAGGCACTTTACAGCCTTCTGGACTGAATATTGAGTTCAGCAACTTTAGATCTTGAACTCTCTCCTCCATCTCCACCCCCTTTCCATTTCTTCCCCCTCCCTTTTGTTCTTTTCCAATAATTTATATAGATTTTTCTTTTCCCACCTATTTCTATTATTTTTAAATGTACTCCACCCATGGTTTATTTCACCCCACCCTCACTAGAGCTACCTTGCTTGTCCTGCTCTCCACTCTTAATTAGCACATTCTTTTAGATAATATCACCACCTTCAACGCCTCTTTGTTCTTTTGTATGTGACATCTTTTGGTTATCTCCTCCTATCACTGCTTGCTTGTCCCAACAACGCCCCCCACCCCACACTTCTCCCCCCTTAAACCAGCTTATGTCTAACTCCTTTCCTATTTCTACTTAGTTCTGTTGAAGTGTCATGAGGACTCGAAATGTCAACTTTGCTCTTCTCCGCCGATGCTGCCAGACCTGCTGAGTTTTTCCAGGTATTTCTGTTTTTGTTTTGGATTTCCAGCATCCGCAGTTTTTTGTTTTTATATTATTATTATTAAATATTCGACAAGTTCTGCCATTTGTCATTGTTATCTTGATTAAACAATATCATCAATTAGTGCCCACTATCAGATGTTAATTGTTTCAAGCACTTGGGTGAACTCTACAATTGTTTTCCCAGGCCCAATGGTCACGGTATTTCCATAGGGCCAAGGCCAAGAAACTCAGAATGTTGGGAACCTGAGGCACCAAAGAACTTCCAATTCTGAAGAAGTCATATGAACTCGAAACGTTAACCCTGTTTCTCTCTCCCCAGATGCTGCCAGACCTGCTGAGTTTTTCCAGCAATTTTCTGTTTTTATTTCAGATTTCCAGCATCTGCAGAATTTTGCTTTTAACTTTGACATGTTGCCTGACATGAGGAGCTCTTTGACATAATCCAAACTGACCACAGGAAATTTTTCAGAATTCAGACTTCATTACCTGGTCTGAAGTAGAAGAAAAGGAAGAACAAAGGACCTGAGGCTCTGGCATTGAGTATACACTTGACTCAGCACAGAATCCCTTTGATGATTGCAATGTAAGAATTATCTCAGTTGGGAGTCCAACCACGGCATATCCAGGGAAAAGCAAGGATGCTGTTCTTGACATATGGCTATTTCTGATATTTCATTTTAGCAGGGTTTCAATTAGCATCCAGTAGGCAGACTGTTGTAAAACCAATTTGAAAAGCCTTACACCAAGTGCTGTTTGATGTTTCAACAGCTGATGGGTTCCATTGTATTCCCATTTCACAATAGGATTTCTGCTGATGCAATCATTCATAGGCTGCTTTGCTGTCTTCCAAACCCAGAAGAAATACCATAATATCCCCAAAATAAGCTGCAATTCCTTTTGTAAACTACTTGAATACCTTTCATGACAAGCAATGGTAATGACATTTCAAAAATGATTCCTTGGCTGTGAACTGGAACAAGTATACAAACACTGAAAGATGCTATGTAAATGCTATACAAATACACACACTTAAAAAATGCATGTTGTATTCTATAAACCATTAGCTTTCTATTCCAATTTCCCTATAATTGTGGCTACACTTCAACATACTTCAATGGCTTAATTGTGAATTGCTTTGGGGTGTCCTGAGATCATCAATGTAAATATAAGCCTTTTCTTTCTTCCTATAAAGCTTTACCATCTCCTGAATTGTCTCCTTTACAACAGTCACTGGTACTTTTGCTGCTATTAGCCTCAGATTAATTTGTACATAATTTGCATAATTCAAACAACAGATAAATTTTAGGGTGTATTGAGACTGCATCTGCCAGTTTGAGACACTATGGGCAGAATTTTTCATTTATGAGTAAGTTCGGTGGTGGGCATTTTGGCGGTGCCTACCCTGCTGGCTAGAATACCGGGAACTCATGCCGATTCCATGCTTGGAGGGTTATTAATTATGCACAGGCAAATATCGCCCTGAATCACCTGGTGAGTTGGGAGCTGATTCGTCCGCCCGCCATCAGCTGGGGGGGATTGAAATTCTGGACATCAAATATAAAGGCCAGTCCGACCCACAATCTCACTCTCTCCAGCTCGCCAGTCTTCCAGACACAAGAAGAAGGCCGTAAGCCTCACGAGGAAGGCAGTACCCTGCTTCACCCACCAGGCCCTCCAGGCCGAAACCACCCACCACCAAACTTAGTCTCATAAATGGAAAATTCTGCCCCATAGTGTCTCAAACTGGCAAGTCCTGTATCCCAGGGATGGCTGCAGGAAGCACAGCAGCTTCACCTCTCCAGCCTGGGAAGCTGTCGCAGATCAGGCCAGCCCTGCTGGCAGCCACGCCCGAAATGCCATCCAGTGCAGGAAGAGGATGAATTATCTCATCCGCTCCACCACAGTAAGTCGTCCTTCAACACCCTCCAAAATCAAACCCATCACCGAGACTTTCACATCACCACCATCTCATCTATCATGTTGCTCACACTCCATCCTCTTACCCTTCTGAGGAGGGGTCACCACACACAGGGACATGCATCCTACCCAACCTCTGCTCCATCCCTTCTCATCACATGCCTTTCTTTCTTGCTCATACAGGCCAAGCTGGCACACAACAGGTGAGAGATCATAGACTGGGGGAGGGATGGCTGACATCATTGCTCTCAATGAGTTTGAGGAGGCTGCAGCCGAGTTGGCTGGGGGAGGACAGGGATCGCTCCTGTGGGGAAGGGGAGATCGGCCTCTCCCACCAACCAAGTACGGATCACAGCTCCAACACTTCATCAAATCCTGACACTCACAGTGATTCACATGCAATCTTATTTAGCTCATGCTCATTAACTGAAACTTTATTTTCTATTTTCTAGGTATCAACAGATTGAGGCCCCCAAGCCCAGTCCAGCACCACCAATGTGAGCTCCCAGACCACGTCCGAGGAGGAAGCTCTGGAAGAACCGTCACAGCGCTCACACACACCCTCCACCAGCTCAGAGACACACACGTGGGTGGGGCACAGCCGTAGATTAGACGGCCTCACTTTCTGGGGAACACCTCACTGACACATCCCCACAGCAATTGGAGGCAGGGACAGCCCAGGTCTCCAGTACTCAGAGGGCTGCTGGAGACCAATTACCCACTCAGTCTGCGTCAGATGATGAGCCTCTGGAAGCGGCCACCAACTCAATGCTGGAGATGCAACAACAGGCAGCGGAACATCAGGCAAAGACTCAACAGTCACTCAGCCAACGAGAGCGAATGATGGAGGAGGCCGTCTGCGTTCTGCTTGATGTTGTGGATCCGACATGTGAGTGTCTCAAGGTCACCATGGGAAGGCTGGTGATCACCATGGAGCCCTTGGTCCAGCAGGTCTTGGTGAATTTGCGCTCGGCCCTGCACTCCATGGCCACACACCCTGGTGGGCACCGTCAAGGTGTAGGTGACATATGGATGAGGCACCTTGACCTCCCTCTGGGTGCACCATCTCCTGCAGGTGCTAGGGCACCCACAAGGAGGGTGGCCATCAGCCGGACACCCCGGGGGCCTCCTCTCAGGACACTCCAAGGGTGTGTAGCCGCTCACAGCCCCCTCTGTCTGTGACCCTCCAGCCCAGCTTCTCAGGCCGCCAAGGATGCTTCTGTCCCTGAGCAGGTGAATCTTAACAGGCTCAGAGCTTCCAGGCCTCAGGCCACAGACATCAGGATGTAGCAGTCAGCAGGCTGCCTGCACCTCTGCTGCGGATGTCGGGGCTGCACCCAGGCGTAGCAGTAGAGTTAAGAAAAATTGATATCATTTTTGGGTCATGGGTGTTCCAAACATGTAAAGAAATAGCACTTTTACGAATACATTTGATGGTTATGTGAATGTTTTGGGCAACTGAAGGTGTTGTGATTTTGTCCCTTGGAATCCTCTTATTTCAGGGTTTAGCCATCGTCCCACCCAGTGATAGTGTCCCACTGTGAGGTTCACATTCCTGTGATATCACCCACAGTTGAACTAGTCTCTGCGTGATGTCAGGGAGATATGTTTAAATTTTTATTGGAAGTGTGAGATGTAAGCGTTTCTAAACCTTCTTCCTCAAGGAACACATTGAGTGAGGGCAGCTGATCAGCATTGATATTCTAGCAGCATTTGTGTCTCCTCAGTGGTAGTGGCAGAAAAAAACATATGCAAGGGAGGAGATTCCTTGGCATGTCCACATCTCAGTCGCTGCAGTGATTAGATGACAACATCCAGTCAATTTTGCAGCCTGGCTATCTTCATCCAAAACAAACCTGACATAATGATGGGCCTTCCTTTAAAGGGCATCTGTGACCTCCTTTATGCATCGATGCATTGCAGACTGAGAAATGCTGCACAGGTCACCTGTTGATCCTTAGGAAAAACCGGAGGTAAAGAAATTTAGCACCACGGGCACCTTCAAAGTCGATGGCAGGGGATACCCCCCAACTGCAAGTGGCATCAGATCTTCTCGAAGAATGTGGCATATGTGATGTACCGGAGCTTGGGACAAGTGCAGACATTGCCTCTCACTCATTTGCAAATAGGAGACTCTTCTACAATAAACTCTAGGTCTGGTGAGTCACCCCTGTTGTCTGGGTCTCTCCTCCTGACCCTCCTGTTCATGCTGTGGCTCCACTCGACCATGTCCTTCCTGCTGGGGCTGCATGTGGAATCACCTCTCCCTCCTTCACCTCCTCCATTGTATTAGCACCCTGACAAAGGCACCATTGAGCCCTGGATCCATATCACGTTTACCTTCTCCCTGAAAGGAAACATTGAAGAAATGAATGATTCAAGGGGCAAGAAAGTGAATCTCAGAAGATGAAATGTATGGAAACTGTAAGAGTCCGTAATTTTTCTTGCCCTACTTGCGTAGTGGCTGATGCCACCTTGTCCCTGAGACACTAGCACACACATCGAGGTGACCAAGATGGCATTGCAGATATGTAACATCTTGGGCCCAACGTCACATGCTAAAGTTTAATTGAGATGAGTGCCCCAACCTAGCTCTGTGCTCCAAACTCTTATATTAATGACCAATCAGTTTTTTAAATTCATTTACAGGATATGGGTATCGCTGGCTACGCCAGCATTTATTGTCCATCCCTAATTTGCTTTGAGAAGGTGGTGGTGAGCTGTCTTTTTGAACCACTAAAGTCCATGTGGTGTAGGTACACCCACAGTGCTGTTAGGGATGGAACTCCAGCACTTTGACCCAGTGACAGTGAAGGAGCGGAGATGTATATCTAAGTCAGGATGGTATGTGACTTAGACGGGAACTTCCAGGTGGTGATGTTCCCATCTATCTGCTGCCTTTGTCTTTCTAGATGGTAACGGTTGTGGATTTGGAAGGTGTTGTCTAAGGAACCTTGGTGTGTTCCTGCAGTGCATCTTGTAGATGGCACAGACTGCTGCTACTGTTCGTCGTGGTGGAGGGAGAGAACGCTTTTGGATGGGATGCCAATCAAGCAGGTTGTCCTGGATGGTGTCAAGCTGCTTGAGTGTTGTTGGAGCTGCACTCATCCAAGCAAGTGGAGTGTATTCCATCACACTCCTGACATACCTTGTAGATAGTGGAGAGGCTTTGGGGAGTCAGGAGGTGAGCTACTTACTACAGGACTCTTAGCCTCTGACCTGCTCTTGTAGCTACTGTATTTATATGGCTGGTCCAGTTCAGTTTCTGGTCAATAGTAACCCCCCAGGATGTTGATTGTGGGAGATTCAGCAATGGTAATACCATTGAATGTCAAAGGGGGATGATTAAATTCTCTCCTGTTGGAGATGGTCATTGCCTGATACCTGTGTGGCATGAATGTTACTTGCCATTTGTCAGCCCAAGCCTGGATACTGTCCAAGTCTTGTTGCATTTTGACATGGACTCCTTCAGTATCTGAGGAGTTGTGAATGGTGCTGAATATTGTGCAATCATCAGCAAACATCCCCACTCTTGCCCTTATGATGGAAGAAAGGTCATTGATGAAGCTGAAGATGGTTGGGTCAACAGTACCCTGAGGTACTCCTGCAGTGATGTCCTGGAGCTGAGATGATTGACCTCCAACCACCACAACATGGTCAATGAGTGGATGTTCTTTGGCTTGTTAGGAGTGTCAAATCTGGTGAACATTTGATAATAATTCATTGATGGGATGCCATATACAGATGTTCCTGTTTCACTGTTGCCTGCATTCACAAATTCTAAATTCCTACTCTTGAGATGCAGCAATTATGATATGAAGCCACCAAGTTCTGAGTAGCCCTTTAACAGTGCTCACGAAGCCATTAGCTTTCAGTGGCTTTCATCGGAAGGAAGTCTTCCTCCTTTCTTTCTAAGCAGAATCATGTTCACTCCTGCTGCAACAAGAAGTTAGAGGGCAACCCCAAAAAGGCTTCCTCATGTTTGGCCTTCCCCGTCACTTCCATCTAACAGCCTTCCTTCCCTATTGCCCACCTTGTGTTCATCAACCCCACCCTCGTCTTACAGCCTACCCCCGGTTGATATGCTAGCTTCTGAAAGTGGAAGTCTGCATCAGTATCACAGCATAATGGTGTTCTTTGCGACAACGTAGGCAAAGAGCAGGAGCAGACCAACCCTACAGCCTCAACAGAGTGGCATTCAGCACGACAAGACCAGCGCAGCGATATGGCAGGTAGGCAATGTATGTTGCACATACCTCGAAGTTACCAGCAATCTGACCTGTGCAAGCCAACCCTTTTCAAACAGGTTTGAGGCAAGACAAAATTTCCTGCTGGCATGACATAAGATTGAAAGGCATGACAAGATTCCAGCGAGCAGCTGTTTTAATGAGCATTCATGAGAAGCCATGAATGTAAATGGCATTCACGCCACTAGTCAGTGGGGTAAATTCTCCATTGGAAGAATAGCAAGCGGTTTTTATGCCGGCAGATTTCCAACTTTTTGTCTGCCGCTGGATTCTCCGCTCCCACCCACCACGAAACCCACCGTAGGCAGGATGGGAAAATTCCGTCCTATATACTTTCATGTGTGCAGAGTGCCCCTCCCAGTAATTTGATTTTAAACTGGTTTACAATGTGAGTGACAGCAAACAGGTTAAAATTAAATTAATTTTCAGTAGCTCCGTAAGTTGGTGTAAGGAACCACATGGCCACATTTTACATATGGTTTGACACTACACTGGAATTACAGTCCATGTGGTAAACCAAAACGGTGTGAGGCTGCACTTTTTTTAAACTAATCCTAAAGAAGTTAATGCTATTGAGTCAAATTTTTCTGATACAAGTCACCATAGGGTGTATTTACAACACCAGCATTAGTTTACACCAATGCTAACATTCTATTGTAAATCTAGTATTGGAGCCTGACTGAACTGCATTACTGGACTATTAATGCTGAGACATGGACTGTTAATCTGAAGCCTGCCACTGAAAGGTAATCAGCCATTGAAATTTTGGAATCTTTCTGGCATTTTAATGCAAATGCCTTCACAACAAATTCCAGCTGTTATTCATTAAACCCAAGTAATTAACAACTTGGAGCCACTGAAAATACCATTGTGTATCACATTTTGTGACTATGACTTGATCTCACATGCTCCCTACACATTCATCCTGGTGTGTTTGCCAGCTCATGATTACTTCCTCAAACTCAATAAAAGTCACAGTTTTTTTTAATCCAATCCACATGCCGAAAGGAAAAACAGGGGAAGAATCTCGGACAGCTCGGAAGACAAAGCTTCGAGTAGGCTGCTTTGTGGTTTGTGACTCACTGGTGCAGTGGTTGAATTACTGAGTCGAAAATTCTTCCATGTTCTTCAGTGTGGAATTACAAATTTTTCTTTCCTTTTCCTAAGACAGGTTCTTTAGATATCTTGCAATGGAGCGGCTCTACCAACTTCTTTTGCTCTCCAGCTAAGATAAAAGGGAAAGCTTGTAGGGTGGTCTTTCTGTCATTTTGTCTCAAACTCCCTGTTTCAATATTGTGGAGCTCCCTTAGTCTTTCCTCCTTCCTGAGACCTGTAGGCTTTCAATTTTTTAGCACAACACCAGCTGTCCACTGTTATAGCACAAATTAAAGTTAGTGGCCAGGATTTTACTGTTGGTGTGCAGGGGCAGGCCGAACACGCCGGCGCGTAAAATGATGTCCGGCATGCATCCCAACATCACCGCGCACCATCACGATATTTCGGAAGGCCGGGCACGCTATGAGTACTGGGGCTCTCCCGCCATTAATTAACAGGCCAGTTAAAGTCCTTGAGGCAGCAATTGAGAACAATTTTTGGCAGCCCATACGATTTTCAGAGCATGGGCGCAACAGGCAGGCGGGTAGGCCACATTTTCAAAAACCTCAATGGGCTCGTTAATGCGAGTTGTTAGAAAGTTAGATTGTTACTTGCTTGTGTGAACAGGACAACTTCATTTCGCTTCACAGCTGCTTTGACAGAAAGAACAAGCTTCAGTTCAGGACTCCGGGGGAGCCATACCACTTGGGCCTTCCAGGTATCAGACAGCCTTCCCTTACCCTGGGAGTGAGGTTGTGTTCTCCACTGGAGGCACCTCCTCTGAAGAGGGAGGGCCAGAAGGAGGAGGAGGCCGGATGTCCCTATTCAGCCTCAAGGGAGCCACCTTTGGGAGGAGAAGTACAGACACAATGGGACCAGGGCCAACAGGAAGTGCAAAGCGGAAGGGACTGCAGAAGACGCCACTATCCTGTTGCCAGGGTTTACAGGTGGCGATACAGCTACCCCAATATGCCTGAGGTACAGTGCAGAAGGAGGCTCTGTCTCTCCAGAGAAACACTGACCTTCATCTGTCGGATGATTGGCCCTGAGATCGCTGCAAACTGTGTGGGTGGATAGCCCGTGCCAGTGGCACTGAAGGTCACAGCTGCCCTCAAATTCTATGCCTCCAGCTCTTTCCAGGGGTTGGTGGGTGATCTTTGTGGAGTGTTCCAATCAACTGTGCACAGTTGTGTCAAGCTGGTGACAGGTGCTCTGTTCAGGCGTTTCATTCACTGCTGCACAGATGAGGCCAGTCAGACAGAGCGAGCCAGAGGCTTTGTTGTGATTGCTGGCTTCCCCCATGTCCAGGGTGCAATAGACTGTACACATGTGGCCATCAAGGCGCCAGCGGGTGAGCCCAGTGCCTTTGTCAACAGGAAGAGCTTCCACTCCATGAACGTGCAGATAGTGTGTGACAACAGGATGCTGGTTCTGCAAGTCTGTGCAAGGTACCCAGGCAGCCCCCATGATGCTTATATCCTCAGACACTCCCAGGTGCCGAGGCTCTTCAGTGCTCCAGCCTGGCTGGATGAATGGCTGCTGGGTGACATGGGCTATCCCCTCAAAAGGTGTCTCATGATGGCTCTCCACCATCCAAAAACAGAAGCTGAACAGAGGTACAATAAGAGCCACGTCTCCACAAGGGTGGTAGTAGAAAGAACCATCAGTCTTCTCAAGATACACTTCCGATGCCTGGACCGTTCAGGCGCACTCCAATACCCCCCCAGATGGTGTGTCACTTATAGTGGTTGCATGCTGTGTTCTCCAGAATCTGGCGCTGGAAAGGGGGGATGCAGTGGAAGGAGAGATGTTGACACAGCTTCCCTGGCAGCAGAGGATGAATCTAGTAGTGAGTCCGAGGGCGAGTACGCTCAGGAGAATGCTGAGGAGATAGACGCTGACCTGGGCAACATCCAGGGAGTCACGGACACCCGGGAGGTTTTGATCCAATGCTCCTTCAGCTACCCTACCAAAGATGAACCACTACCACATGCCAGGGCTGCAGGCTCCATACTCGATACCTGACAGGAACATTTGCTTGGTGAACAACATGCATTATGTGCCATTTCAATAAAGCTGAATGACAAACAAGTCCCCCATAACATCATGGGTTACTCTACACCTGCAGAACTAAGCACCCAGAGGCTTGTTGAGAACAAACAAATTTACTGCTTAGGAACCTGGCATACATAAATCAAATTAAATGTAAAGGTGTACAACATCACACCTACTTAAAAAGAACTTAAAAGTGGGGCAAAAAAAGAACATCAGTGATAAGCCCGTATTGTGCCTAAGGTGATTTACATTTACGTTTCCGAGTGCTATGTCTTGGTGCTCCCCCTTCACTGGCACTGGCATTGGAAACAGCCTGCTCACTCTGCTGTCCTATTGGCCTTGGTGACCTTGGTGGGTGTCCTCTGGTCCATGGAGCCTGTGCTGGCCCCGACTGGGATGGAATGGCCAGTGCCATGGCTGGCATCTCCCCAGTCGCCACAGCCTCATCGGATGCCATGTGGTGACTGGCAGAGGGGCGGAGGAGCTGCTGCCCTCTTCCAAACTGCACTAAAAGGTGCCCGCAGAGACAACAGGCAGCTCGTGTGCCAACGTCAGGTCGCTTTGGACGTCCCTGCTCACCATTGATGGACAGGCACCTAGCTGCAATGCTGGGTGCCCAATCCATCTCCCACACTGACAAAGACCGCCTGAGGTCATTGCCAGTGTGAGGGCTTGCAGGTCCGAGTGCATCCCCAGAAAGGCCTGATTGTGTCCCTGAGATTCCATGAGAATCGCCACTCTCTTCCTGGAGGAGGCAGTGTGCTCAGCCATGAGGGCCATTGCTCATGCTCCGCATGGACTCCTCCATGCCTGGCTGAGAGGGTGTGACACTGGTGCATTCAGATCCTACGTGTCCTCAGGTGTGAGCGGTGGTCCTTCAAGCTCCTGAGACTGAGGGTGTTCCGATGAGCCTGAAAGGAAGAACAAGGACAAGTAATTAGTTGAAATAGTTACACTGTTAATGTGCAAGCCTGTCACCCGGATAAGGACGCCTTCATCTTTCCATTATCAATGGGGTTCCATGTTGGAGGCTCAAATCACTATACAGACAACAATGGAATGGTTGCAATGACAGACATTGTGACCTCAGTGCATGGCACTCTTGCCTCCCTGTGGCACCCCAACCTCACCACGGCTGGTTGTTCTAGGTGCATGGTGCCTCTCCACTCCAGTGCATCCTGCTCGTATGTGGTCAAGGTTAGAAGGTAGGGCTGCCCTCTGCCAGTCCGCAGCCTCTTTGCATTATTGTGTGCTGTCTTCTCCTGAAAGGAGAGAGGAGCATTGATTAGTCCGCCCTGTACCTGCATTGCCATTGCAGCCTTGCCAACCTCACCTGAGGAAAACCTTCAGGGTAAAAGCAAAAAACTGTGGATGCTGGAAATCCAAAACAAAAATAAAAATACCTGGAAAAACTCAGCAGGTCTGACAGCATCTGCGGAGAGGAATACAGTTAACATTTCGAGTCTGTATGACTCAAACAGAACACCTTCAGGACTCAGCTGATTCATGACCCTGGAGCCAAAAAACACTGATTCCAAGCAGCCAGGGCTCACCCCCTTGCCCAGATGCTGCCTTATTGACATTTGCCACTCACACTCTAAGAATTCTGACGTCCAGGGGTGGGGACGCACCTAACTGCTATGCTAAGTGACCCATGCCAACATGGTACTCACCCTCGCCAATCACAGGAGGTCATTAAACCATTTGCGGCACTGCACCCATGTGCGCCTCACCACATCATGGGAGCTGACTCATGATGTCACCTCCTCCCAGGCATTTTTGGTTAGATGGAGGGGCCTCCTCCTCCCGTCCCTTGGGACAAGGATATCCCGGCATCCTGCCACCTCCTCCAGGAGGGCAGCGAGGCAGTCATCTGAAAATCTTGAGGCCAACCGCCCTGCCGACCTGCCCTGTTCTCTAAAAACATCCTGCATCCACACTGATCTGCAAAGTCAATGGCAGCCTCAGCGCGGCTGTCTGCGCCATTTTGGATTAGGCTGCCTGGTCGCCATTGGACCCAGTGGACATTGAGCTCACACCCTCACCCGCTGCTTCCCGATGATCTCGGACACGCGCATTACATTGGGTGGGCCTTAATTAGCCTGCCCGTGTAAAATGGCGGTGCACACCCAATCACGGGCAGTGGTCGGGTTCCCGACAACACCTGCCCACTCCCGCTGAGCTCTCCTGACCCGGGAAAAATTCAGGCTAGTAAAAATCATACTACGGAGGGCTGGACCTTTCTGATGCTGCATGTCACTGGCAGACCTGTATATAGTGGATGACTTATTGAAAAATTGTGAGTGCTTTGCTCATGATTTGCTGTCCAATCACTTTCATAGGTAGAAAATCACAGGCAACATAATGTCCATTTTCCAAAATCACTGGGTTTTTGAAAAGTCCCACTCAAAATACTCACAAAATTCACGGTTCAGGTGGGATAAATCCGAAGATCCTGAAGGAATAATGATGTTTTGGTTGATATTTTTCGGAGGTCCATAAATGCTGTTGAAGTAGCTGGGGATTGGAGAATACCAAATGTTGAGTGAGACACAAACCTGGCAATTAAAGCCAGTCAGCCAAACATCCATTGTGAAAAGATTATAATTCTTTAAGATAGTAATGTAGCTAATGGATGTAGTCGAAGGAATTTATTTTAATGCTCAAAAGTTGTCTGACAAAGTTTCCCATGTGAACTGGCATAGCCTGTTGAAAAACATGCTCACCTCCCAACCCCCACACCCCCTCTATCCTTGGCCAGCAGCGAGGGGTGCATTTAATTATTTTTTGAAAAACTAAACTCTCTGAGGAGTCTGCAGTAAGCATCGGCCTAACATTAATGTTTTAATGAAATAGAGGGGGTAGTTCCAGCCTCATGCCTCAAATTTCATTTACTCAACTTGCAAAGCATTTCAGCTTGTCAGCATTCATAGATACATGAAACAATGGCTTTTATCCTGACTCCTATTGGTCATAGATAGGCTGAAAATTATTTTTAATTTCGCTAGATTCACTAGATTCGGGAAAGATTCCATCAGATTGGAAAGTAGCAAATATAACCCCTATATTCAAGAAGGGAGGGAGGCAGAAAACAGGAAACTATAGGCCAGTTAGCTTCACAACTGTCATGGAGAAGTTATTGGAATCGATCATTAAGGATGTTATAGCTGGGCACTTAGAAGAGCTCAAGGCAATTGGGAAGAGTCAGCATGGCTTTGTGAATGGAAAATCATGTTGAACCAATTTATTGGAGTTTTTTGAAGGAGTAACATGTGCAGTGGATAAAGGGGATCCTGTAGGCATACTATACTTGGATTCCCAGAAGGCATTTGATAAGGTGCCACATCAAAGATTATTACAGAAAATAAAAGCACATGGTGTAGTGGGTAACATAGTAGCATGGATAGAAAATTAGCTGGCTGGCAGAAAGCAAAAATGGGTCTTTTTCTGATTAGCAAGAAGTGACGAGTGGCATCCCACAGGTGTTTGTAATGGGACTTCAACTTTTTACGATTTACTTGAATGACTTAGATGAGGGAGTAAATTTCAGATGACACAAAGATAAGTGGGAAAGTATGTTGTGAAGAGGACATGAGGAAGTTGTAGGTGGATACAGATAGGTTGAGTGAGTGGGCAAAGATCTGGCAAATGGAGTTTAAGGTGGGAAAATGTGAAGTTGTTCACATTGGCAGGAAGAACAAAAAATCAGAGTATTACTTAAATGGAGAACGGCTGCATAATTCTGAGGTGCAGAGGGATCTAGGTGTTCTAGTACATGAGTCACAAAAGTTAGTATGCAGGTAAAGCAAGTAAATATGAAGGCTAATGGAATGCTATCCTTTAATATGAGGGGCAATGAACATAAAAGTAAGGATGTTATGCTTCAGTTGTACAGAGCCTTGGTGAGACCGCACCTCAAATACTGTGTGCTGTTTTGGTCTCCTTATTTAAGGAAGGATGTAAATGCATTGGAGGCGGTTCAAAGGAGGTTTACTAGATTGATACCTGGAATGACCAGGCTGTCTTATGAGGAAAGGTTGGACAGACTGGGCTTATTTCCACTGGAGTTTAGAAGAGTGAGGGGTGATTTGATTGAAGTATACAAGATCCTGAACGGCCTTGACAAGGCAGACATCGAAAGGATGTTTCCTCTTGTAGGTGAGTCCAGAACTAGGGGGCACTGTTTTAAAATTAGGGGTCACCCTTTTAGGACAAATTTGAGGAGAAATTTTTTCTCTCAGAGGGTTGTGCGACATTGGAATTCTCTGCCTCAGAAGGTGGTGGAGGCGAGGTCACTGAATATTTTCAAGTCAGAGGTAGATAGATTCTTGTTAGGCAAGGGAATCAAAGGGGGTAGATGGGAATGTGGAAATTGAATCACACGAAGATCAGCCATGATCCCATTGAATAGCGGGGCAGTCTCAAGTAGGCCAAATGGTCTACTCCTGTTCCTATTTCTTATGTTCTTAAATACCTTCTGCCCCCTCCCTCCCACACACACCAACAGCCATCCCCACCCCACCACCATGTCAGCACGATTTGAGCCATTTGGGCCTTCTGGCTGCTGATCTCCTTAGTCCTGTTGATTGTGAGCGTCATCAAGATACCTGGCAACATTTATCAACAGCTTTTCTATTAGAGAGAAGAAGCCAGCTGGCCAGTCATTTTCGGAACAATAGTCCTAATATTGATTCTCTTTTGTCTGCACAAGACAAAGAAAAAAATCAAAAGGTTTGCAGAATCACATCACTAGCCAGGTTACTACCAGCAATAAAGTATTCATGTTTACTGTGAAAAAAGGAAAGCATTTTTGTCTATGATATATTATGATATTGGTTTAACACTTTCTTGAAGTTTTTTAAATTAATTTACGGGATGTGGGTGTCGCTGGCTGGGCCAGCATTTATTGCCCATCACTAATTGCCCTTGAGAAGGTGGTGGTGAGCTGCCTTCTTGAACCACTGCAGTCCATGTGGTGTAGGTACACACACAGTGCTGTTAGGGAGGGTGTTCCAGGATTTTGACCCAGTGACAGTGAAGGAATGGCGATATATTTCCAAGTCAAGATGGTGAGTGGCTTGGAGGTGAACTTCCAGGTGGTGGTGTTCCCATCTATCTGCTGCCCTTGTCCTTCTAAATGGTAGTGGTCGTGGATTTGGAAGGTGCTGTTGAAGGAGGCTTGGGGAATTTCTGCAGTGTATCTTGGGGATGGTACACACTGCTGCCACAATGCGTCAGTGGTGGAGAGAAGGGGTTTTGTGGAAGGGGTGACAATCAAGGGGGCTGCTTTGTCCTGGACGGTGTTAAGCTTCTTGAGTGTTGTTGGAGCTGCACTCATCCAACTAAAAGAGGAGTATTCCATCACACTCCTGACATGTGCCTTGCAGATTTATTTTTTCGGAGTGCCGAGACAAACAATCACCAGCAACTCCAAGAAACAAAAATTGTGCTTCCGACATCTCTTGGTATCAATTCTGCATGGATAAAACACAGGCACCTCGTCCATATGCTATTCACAGCAAACAGGCTTTGGGGAGTCAGGAGGTGAGTTACTCACCACAGGATTCCTTGCTTCTGACCTGCTCTTGTAGCCACAGTATTTATATGGCTAGTCCAGTTGAGTTTCTGGTCAATGGTAACCCCCAGGATGTTGATAGTGGGGGATTCAGTGATAGTAATGCCATTGAATGTCAAGGGGGGAATGATTAGATTCTCTCTTGTTGGGGATGGTCATTGCCTGGCATTTGTGTGGCGCAAATGATACTTGCCATTGTCAGCCCAAGCCTGGATATTGTCCAGGCCTTGCTGCATTTGGACATGGACTGCTTCAGTATTTGAGGAGTCTCGAATGGTGCTGAACATTGCGCAATCATCAGCGAACATCCCCACTTCTGACCTTATGATGGAAGGAATGAAGCAGCTGAAGATGGTTGGGCCTAGGACACTACCCTGAGAAATTCCTGCAGTGATGTCCTGGAAATGAGATGATTGACCTCCAACGACCACACTCATCTTCCTTTGTGCTAGGTATGACTTCAACCAGCGAAGAGTATCCCCCCGATTCCCATTGACTTCAGTTTGCTAAGGTTCCTTGATGACACACCTAGTCAAATGCTGCCTTGATATCAAGGGCAGTCACACTCACCTCACTTCTAGAGTTCAGCTCTTTTGTCCATATTTGAACCAAGATTGTAATGAGGTCAGGAGCTGAGGGGCCTGGCAGAACCTAAACTGCATGCCTGTGAGCAGGTTACTGCTAAGCATCACTTACTGATAATCGAGAGTAGACTGATGGGGCCCTAATTTGTCAGATTTATTGTGTTTTTTGTGTACAGGACATACCTGGCCAATTTTCCACATTGCCGGGTGGATGCCAGTGTTGTAGCTGTACCGGAACAGCTTGGCTAGAGGCGTGGCAAGTTCTGGAGCACAAGTCATCAGTACTATTGCCGGAATATTGTCAGGGCCCATAGCCTTTTCAGTATCCAGTGCTTTCAGCCATTTCTTGATAGCACATGGAGTCAATCGAATTGGTTGAAGACTGGCATCTGGCATGCTGGGGATCTCCGGAGGAGGCTGAGATGGATCACCAACTCAGCACTTCTGGTTGAAGATTGGTATGTACGGGGTTAGCATTGCCAAAGTTGTTGTGTTGATCAGGTGAATGACAGACCAACTGTATCTTCAGGTAGTAGCACTTCTGGCAACAGCTGGTGATGGTGGGGGAGATTAACACGTGGTGGAACTGGTCAGCCCCTGTGGGCCCCTCCCTGCAGGGTGCAGGGTCATTGACAAGCTGAGGGGCTGGAACCAGGTGCCATGAGGCAAAGGTGGCTAATAAGCCAAGAAGGGGATTTGGAGACCTCATCAGTCTGGCTAGCTGCACTCCTGAATCCGAGAAGCCTCATGGAGAGAAAGGGAAGCACAACTGCAGCCAGGAGCTGGGCAGCAGAGCAAGCCTTGTGAGTCACTGCATTGAGGAGTGAAGACCATGAATAGGGCAGAGATCTGAAGCATCAGCGGTGAATATTCTCTGTAAATACTTTGTTTCTTGGAGTTATGCTTTCCCTTGAAAGTTTATACAGTTTTAATGCCAATGGTATAAAGGAACCTTGTCTTTTTAATCTTCGTGCAGTCCATGTGCTTAAATCACACATTACATTCAGACCTCAGCGCCTGATGGATCTGGAGCTGAAATGCAGTTCTCAGATCACAGTGTAAGTAAAATATTCTAGGTTTCAATCTCAGAGGACAAAGCTAGACAGAGAAAACTTTTTAATTACCTCATACAGTTCCCTGATCACATGTCCTTGCTATAGAAAATAATGTGGAAAACGGTTTTCATTGCTGCAAAATTACCCCAAGTGTTTTCGTGCACATGCAGCATGACATCATAACATCATCACATTAACAAGCCTCTCGGGTTTTGGAGGCGCCAGCGTGAATACCCCCACCAAAATCAAAGCAAATGCATGAGTAGTCTGCTCTGAGTTCACTCAGTAGAGTCTAAATACACTGTTAAAAAATGACCCAATGTGACTTGTTCAAATCAGTACAGAAACCAACATTTTGCATCTGTAGCTTTCTGCAATAGAACAAAAGGTAGTTCTAACCTGCTATTAACTTATTAGTTGCAAAGATATTAATATCAGTCTAACCCACTAAGCATTTCCCAACATTATCTGTTTAGATACTGGTCTTTTTAACCTGCCTAATTGTCAGTTTGACATCTCAGTTCAATAGGAACAGATTGAGTGATCAGTAGGGTGTCTTTGAGCGCTAATGTAAGTGACAGCTCTGTTTGTGCATGTGGGAAAACATTGCGATCATTCCCTTTTGTTCTGGAAAATAAGGGTTTCAGTCAAGTCTGTGAGGGATGGGGAGGGGGAACTCCATGATTCTTTGTTTTTCTCTTCATATGCAGCTCTGTAACCAGAAACTGCTCAGTGTGATATTTGTCGATCTTCATCCAGTCTTCTGAAGTGATCAGAGAGAGAGACACACACAGAGATAGAGGGAAAGGCAAGGGCTCCAGTGACTCTCACATAAAGTTCCGATCAGGCACTTTGCTTATTTCTAGTGTGAATTTGAATGCAGAAGACACAACTGTTACCTCCTATATTTGAAGGGGAATGTTAAATCTATTGGGTGAAATTGGCTAACACCTGTAGCATAGAATGGGTTGATGGTGAATCGGAAGCTCAATCACACCACTTTTCTTTCCCATTGGCTTCCAATTTCCCTCAATCTCAGCATACACTGTAATGTAAAAATCAGAGTAAACAAATGAAAATAAATAATTGGGGCTAAATTCATACCATAGGAAATCATACCATAGGAACATGCAATCAATTTTTAATTCAACTTATACTGATGTCCTGCAATATAGTTAAGTGAACAGAAATCCAAGTGAGTACTATTTTAAAAAGGCCCAATGAATAACAATAAACTCCAGAAAAATGACTATTTTTCCTGCTGCATCTTATTATTTTTGGTTTAATTTTACACCCATTTTGAACCAGCATAATTATAGGAAATTTGCACGTATGACTCTTTAGCGTGTTGGGGTGGGGTTTGGCAGAGCCATTGTAACAAGGCTCCTCTCTGTTTCGACTGAGAACACTGGCCTCACATTTCGAGGCCTGTTTGAAAATTGTGTCAGATGGGTCTCCGGCAGCTTTTCTATAATTTCTTTCCTCCCTAAATCTTCCTGTTTATCAGTGTGAACAGGATGGTAGGCAGATGAAAATTGCCCCCAGACAGTCCTCTTTAAACTCAGAATTACTTTAACATGATAGGTTTTGTATGGTTCCAAATCTCCAGTGTAACGGAAATTGTTGGTAAGGAAATAATCGAATTAAATTATTGGCTAAACCTTTCACTCCACTACTTCTCTCTGATTAAATTCAGTCGATTTAATTTTCCATTGTGTCTCCTGCCAAAGCAAGATGGGCACCAATACCCGACTGCGCATGAACACTGGTCGCACAAATGTGCAGGAATCGAATGACATCAAGCCTGTGGGTGGGCAGGACAATGTAACAGGGATCCAGGGTCAGGGGAATAGTAATTTGAGATTGACAGTGGAGTCGTGGTCTGGGAGGAGATGGGAGCCGGTTAGCAATGTCATCAGGCAGTTCAGCCTTTTCAGCATAAAACAAGGATAGCCTTCTCAGCAGGGTTAGAACAGGGTTAGGAATGGGGAGCAACAAATTAAAGAAAAATAGAACAGTGGGTAAAGGGAGTGGGGAAGATCAGATGGGATACCTCGCATGGACACAAAGATGGTCAAAGAAATCCATGCTTCCTGGTTTCCTGACCATAACCCTTTCCCCATGCTCTGAAACCCCACCTAGAGGAAAACACTAGAAGTACGCGTGCACGGTGTTGGCAACAAACAAAGCCTTGCATTTCATTGCTCCCGCCTAGCGTTAACAGGGTGGTAACAGCCTCAAAATGGAACTTTCTGTCCCCGTTGCCATCGGGGGCCATGCTGGGCGTGAGCAGGAAATATGGTGAGAAGGCCAAAAATCAGCTTCATGCCGTCGTGAAACCAGTTT
Organism: Carcharodon carcharias; assembly: GCF_017639515.1. Lineage (NCBI taxonomy): Eukaryota > Metazoa > Chordata > Chondrichthyes > Lamniformes > Lamnidae > Carcharodon > Carcharodon carcharias. The sequence goes on from NC_054487.1 coordinate 56,406,199, forward strand.
GCGATTGCCATCTGCACCAGTCAATGGCGGGCTGTCTTTCCCGCCACCAGGCATCAGGAATATAATTTCAATGTGTTTGCATCTCATCATCCTGCCTGCTCACCGGAATCATCCCCTCGATGTCAAATTTACCGTCCACGGCAGCGGGAAAACACATCGGCCCAGAACATGTCTTGACAAGTGTGACATGCAGAAGTTGGGACTTACCATTAGGGCTTTGTTCAGATCGTGGACATCCAAGGAGCAGAAGATAGCCCTACAGCTTCTGGGGCCTGGAGGAACACATGCATTGCATGCTGGGTAGATTCACATGGACATGGCGCCACCGTAAAGCAGTTCACAGTAGGTGGGGGCTCTCTGATGATATCTGGGGTCTGCTTTGGGGCATCATGGTCTTGGCCATGGGCTGCTACAGATGAGCATCCAGGTGGGGAGAGAAGAAGGTCCAGCTGTGAGCGGCAGAGGAAGGTGTATAGGGGGCACAGTGGGAGAGGAAGTTCTAGATGTGACTGAGAGAGGAAGATGTACTGGGGGTGGGGGGCAGTGATGAAGTTGTGGGAAAGGAGGGCGTATAGGGGGTATAGGGTGTAACCGGGGAGAATGCGGCAACTGGGGAGATAGGTATAATGTGGGAAGGAAGGTGTAAGGGAAGGTGCTTGGACGGGGAAGGAGTTTGGAAGGGGGCAGGACTTCAGGGGGAGGAAGGAGTTCAGAGGTGCGGAGGAGTCCAGGGGGAGGAAGAAGTTTGGGTGGAGGAGGGAGTAAGGAGGGGGTGGGGTTGAAAAGGTGAATGTGAAAGGGAGGAGCCTGTGGAGTCAATGACTGCCTCCCGGGAAGTGAACTGAGGGTGTACACATTAGGCGGGAATGGTGAGTATGAGAGATGACAGAGGGAGCCAGTAGGTTGGAAGGGTGTGGGTACAACGGTAGCAGTAGAAGGGATGGCAAGGATGGCTGGTTGGGACTTGGAGGCAGACATGGACCCTAGGGGTGGGGAGCAGGAGGTCAGGGAAGTAAATGTGGATGGGGGGTGGGATTCTCAGGAAGGTGAGGCACATTCACCCGGACATCATAGAAAGAAAAGGGTTCTGGTTAGTGGGTGACAGTGGGGAGATCGAAGGTGATGCAAGGGGACCAACAGTGATGAGTGAAAGAAAATAGGTGACTGAGGGAGGGGAAAAGACAGGGAAGCTGAGAAGAAACCTTATTACAACCATGTTTCTGAAATAGAAACTGAATAGAACCTCGTGTTGGGCAGGGACAGGTTCTGTATGGAGTGTGATCAGTGGGTGGTTGGAGATGCAGGTCAGCTCAGATGGACAACTGAAAGCAAACCCCAGCAGCCAGCATTGAAACTGCTCAGGACATTGAGATGAGCGTGATGGAGGAAGGCTCCGCATGCGTGGGAGAGTGCTTGCGCAAGGCTCCAAAAGGCCATGACAAAATCATACTTCTCTATCAAGAATCACTTGTGGTCCAGCTGTGTACAGTTGAACTGCTAGTGGTGTGGGATGCAGGGGGAGGGCTCACAAAGCCTGTAAATAAAGCTGAAAGAGAACATTGCACATTATTCACTGAAAGTGAATATATTTTCGGATCATAAAGTGACAAAATATGTTCACTCATGCAACCACATGTGATCAGAATTTCTTAACCTTTCTAGTCCTATGGCTTCCCTGACATCCCCAAAAGAGGCAGCGACAGCCTGTGCAATGGTTGGCCTGTTGCCTCTGATGACTCCGGCGTGGGTCCTCTGGAAAGCCGAGGCCTTGAGGGCCCCAGCTCGCTTTGGCTGTCCTCCTGTGGGCCAGCTGCTCCCTCTGCAGTGACAGTGGACGAGGTTGAGGTGGTCACAGGTAAAGGGGACTCAAAGAGAGAGGACAACCTCTGAGATTCCTGAGTGGATGATCCTGGGGTGTCCAAATGCTCCTCGTCCAACCTTCGGGTGCCCGAGGGCCTCGCCCTGACTCGTTGAGGGGAAGGAGCACCTGGAGGGATGTTGAGGAGCTCCGTTATCCTAATGTATTTCCATTGATGAACTCACCCATGGCTACCGCAATGGAGCGCAGGTCTGCACACATCTCTGCGTTCTGCTGGACCCAGGTCTCCATGGTGTCCGCCAACCTCCCCATGGAGACCTCAATGGGCACAAATGTGGGCACCACTTCATCAGAGAGCAGGCGGATGCACTCCTCCAACTCGCATGTCACTCTATTGAGGGCTTCCAACAGCTCTGCGTGATGCTCCCACGCCTTCTGCTGGCTCTCCATGATGAGTTGGAAGGCTGAATCCAGAGGCTTATCATCTGACTCAGACCTCACAGATGCCTGTTCCCCAGCAGTCTTCCGAGGTGCCAAGGAGCTCGGCTGAACCTGCCTCCTGCTGCTGCAGACAGGTGTCCGTGCAGCGACCACATGATTGTGAACCCGAGCCTGCTCTAGATCTAGGTCCCACCAAGTTGTGTGTCTCTGCGCTAGTGGAGGATGTGGGTAAGTGCTATGATGGGGCTTCCAGGCTGCTTATTTCCAGCTCTTCAATGGAGGTGGTGTCCCCTTGGCTGGAAATGAGGACTTGGATGGAGCTGAAGGACTGACTGGTTGAGGACATTGGTCACTTGGCAGAGCTCCCTGTGAATCAAAGCAGAGATAATTAGTGTATGGCAGCAGAGTCAAAAGCAGGAGAGAGAGCACACACAGTTGCGTTGAGAGAGGGATGACGTGGTGCAGGATCCTCAGGAGGGTGTTTGCCGCTGACCTCACCGTCACCAGTCAGCACGATGGCACGCTCCCCAAAGTGGGCGAGGGGCCTCTTGTGGGCATTCCACCTTTCCCCCCACCCCTTGGTCTGGGACCTCTCCCTGCTGTTGTGAGCCAGCTTCTCCTGCATGAAAACAGATGAAGAGAGTGTGAGCAGGACACATGGCACTACGTGGAGTGTTTGTGTTGTGAGCGGAGCCGTGGACAGGTTGAGGATGCGAGTTCGAGAGGATATGAACCTGATGGAGATGTGAAGGTGTGCATGAGAGTTACTGGTGTTGTCCCTTGAGGTGTGAGATCCCTGTGGATGTGTGATGGGTTTATGATGACGCGGGTGAGTCTGATGAGAAGGGTGACTTATCCTGGCGGAATGGAGGAGACCATTCATATTCTTCCTGCACTGGATGGCTGTCCTCTTTTGCAGGGCTTTGGTGCTGATCGCCGCTGCCACTGCTTCCCATGCTGGATTAGTGGCCTTGCTTGCTGGTCTTCGCCCAGAGTCGGGGCAGTGAACTTTGCGGCTGGCCTCAGTTGCGTCCAGTAGGTGCTCACTGGAGGCATCGCTAAATCTGGGAGCAGCATGTTTCCTCCCTTTGGCAGCCATTAGTTCCAAGCAACTTCCTAACTCTTGAGGAGTGCTAGCTCTGTGCAGGGGCATCCTTTAAATTTGGCGCCTGGTTTACTGAAGACTTGAGGGGAGGCGGGGTGGGCAAATAACAAGCCACCCACCAGCGACCCAGCAGGGATGCATCATTAATGAAGTGGGACGCATCAGGAAGAGAATGATATGGTGCAAAAGCTGCCATTGTGGTCGGCAGGTAAAATGTGCATTTCCCCATCCACTATCGCACTTAGTGCAAATCTGGGATGATTCTGCCCTGGCATAGCCTGTCCACCAGCCACACATCCACAGCCCAAGTCAGGAGAGTGATGGAATACTCTCCACTTGCCTGGGTGAGTGCAGCTCTATAATGACACACAAGAAGCTCAACACCATCCAGGCAAAGCAGCCCACTAGATTGGCACCCCATTCACCACCTTAAACATTCACTAACTCCTCCAGTGCAATGTGGCTGCAGTGTGTACCATCTACAAGATGCACTGCAGCAATTCACCAAGGCTCCTTCAACAGCATCTTCCAAACCTGTGACCTTAGCACATAGGAGGGCAAGGGAAGCACATGAATTACCATCTGCAAGTTTCCTTCCAAGTCACACAGTGTCCTGACTTGGAACTACATCACCGTTACCTTACTTTCGCTGGGTCAAAATCCTGGAACTCACTTCCTAAGGGAACTGTGGGTGTACCTACATCACATGGACTGCTGCAGTTCAAGGCAGGGGTTCACCACCACCTTCTCTTTAGGGATGTGCAACAAATGCTGGCCTAGCCAACAATGCCCACATCATGTGAATGAATACAAAAATGAAGAAATGGAACTCAGATTGCTATTTTAGGTCAGAGCTGGTTGGATGCTGTGCAGTGCATATTCTGACCTTGGGTGATGAATGTTAAGAGGTTCACCAGAAGTTTGCGTGGAATTATCTTTGGTGAAATATAATTGAGAAAACTGTTTGGTATTAAGAAGATTCTGATGAAGCAATTCTACACAAAACAATAACTTGTCTTTTCTATTTTTAAAGAGGTTTGTGCATTGCCAATTCTTTGATGTGTTTCTATCTCTTTAGGTATCTTAAAACAATTCTCAAATGAAAACAGACTGCAGTTTTGTATTTTACACTGTTGAGAGACAGTGGTACAAGAGTGAGGAATTTTCGACTCACTGCCTGTGTGGGAGCACAGCTGATTGGATACGCAGCCTGACATAGAATACTTCTGATTTCAACGGGATGAAAATTGAACAGTTTCTATAATGAGCCAGCGATCCACTCCACCAACATATCACCCAGGTGGCAAAGTTGAAAATTATTCCAATAGAATGCTATAAATATTACGCTAATGTGACATTTGGAGCACTGATATAGGCACTCTGGTCCCAAGTCTTTGTCGATGACACTCTCTCATTTCTACTAAATATATAACAGCAGCAAACAATGGATCTTCCACCTAGCAGTATGGCTCAGCTTAGCATTACAGTGAGGGAAATCAAACTGTGGCCAGCCCAGTTTTCTGTGTTCGTGTCCCAGTGCCCCAACACACACATCATCTTGCCACTTGATTTTAAGGATTGCTTAAAATGTGATGTCACTGTTTGACAGTTCCTTTGTTCATACAAACCAATGGCAAAGCAGCACAAATCATATCTTAAATTCCCTTTGTAAATCGCTTTCCTCAAGTACCCAATAGCTTTCAACTCAACAGTAAAATATTCTCTGCTCCAATGAAAATAGGTTGGATGGAAGTGGTATACCGAAGATTTGCAAGGACTGTGGGTACCTAATTACCATATTGGAAAACATTAGATCCAATGTTAACCCTTGGAGGGAAGTTGGCCGGTGTAACAGCAATCCTGTTACACGGAAAGCCTCAATTTTAGCCTAGAGTGGAAATCGAGGGAAACTAGGAGCGAGGTTGGTGCCCCCATTCCTCCCTGCCCCACAACCTTGGCATTATGAAGCCCGGACACTTTAACTCACAGACCTTAGCTGCATGCCACCAGTAAGCTGCCTTCCCAAAATCGATGGGAAACAACAGCTGGCTCATGGGCAGAAGGGAAATTTCGATCAGGAGGAGGTTACCAGCTGTCACTAAAGGGAGGTTGGCTGAACCTCGGAAAGGTCTCACCATAGTGAACGAGCAACCAGGGCAGTGAGGCTTGAACTTTTCTTGTGTGTTGTGAAGAAACACTGCTACTCATCCTAGTCACAAAAAGGAAAATAAAAAGAAATGAATTTTAAATATCTACTTCATCTGGCTTCAGTTGGGTGTCCTTGCTGTCTACTCAGAAGGCTAAAATTGGAGATTGTAGGATCCATGTGGGACTTCAGTGAGTGACCTGCCTAAATTTAATTGCCCGCTTACTTTCTCCTTTTTCCAGTGGAGTTAATATTCCCCTGGAGACTTTGACACCAATCAGCTGTTCATCCATTTTGGTCGACAGGTGAAAATGAAGATCCGGCCATGCTGCCCAAGAGGAGGCTACTGACACCAAGGGATGTTCAGGGAAGGTAACTGAAGAGAGGGAAAATCCCAGGTCAAAAGAGGCTTGGACTTTGCTTGCACTTTTAGCTACACTATGGAAAGCGTTGGGGTTCCCTCTTAAATGGTTATTGGACTTTAGGATTTATAAAAATTACACAGACACAGTTTGGCTCAATCAAAATTTCAATGTTTTACTGAATCCATTAATACCCCTAATCCTTCTATGATTAGTTAAAATATCACAGAAAAAACCCCAAAATTAAAACAACCCATCCTCAGTACAAAACCTCCTGCGACTGGCTGAAATTGACACCCTAATTCCCGGCTAACCTAATCCGAAGTCACCGCAACTCGGTGCGGAAACTTACAAAATGCAGGCAAAGCACTGCATCTTGTCCTGAAACCTTCCAAAATCCTCAGGCTAATATCACTACAATATGGCTGGAAAAAAAACATTTACAAATTACTGGCAAAAATGCCACGCTTCCACCCCTAGCCCTGACTAAAACTCTCAGACCAATGTCACTATGATTTGGCTGAATCCACTTGCAATCCCCAACACAGTGGTTCACCTGATGTTGATTGTAGGTCCTGAGCCAAGTTGACCAGCCCTGACCCTTCTTCCGACTGTAGCCAAGAACTCTGATATGCTCTTCTTTTTATAACAATTCAGCTCAGATACATCAAAACGTTATTCCTGTTGTTCCTGCTGTTCCAATGTCTGGTAGCTAGCACTCTTTGTTTATATAGCGGGATTTTCTCCGGTGAAAAATCGATCCCCAGAACTCTGCTTAGCAGGTACTCATTGGCATATCCACTGGCAAAGATAGGATGCTACTTCAAAATACTTAATATAAGTAGTCTGGGATGGAAAATGTTTATTTGGGGGAAAGAAGAGTGGGAAAAACTGTTTGTAAATCCTTCAGACATCAGTGTTATGTAGCTAGAACATGTATAGAGACTGATATAACAATTGGGACCACAGGGATGGTTCAGTTATAGTTCATATTATTGCTTTTATTGTTTAAGGTTCTGCATGGTTTGCATAGTTGAAATGTCCTAATATGCAATTAAACTTTGATGTGCCAACTACCAGTGGTGTAGCTGGTAAATTAGGCAAGACTGAATTATCTTTTAATAACAGATAGACAAGAAGGAGAATCACTACATAGCATATATTGCAATGGGACTTCATGTTTATCGCAGTCACTAATGGTTCTTTCCAATGGCTGCTCACAATATTGTGTACAAATATAGTCACAATGAGATTCACCATATTTTATGTTGGCATAGAAGAATGTGGGTAGACTAAATGACCAAGCATCGTAATCAATCCAATTACCGTATTCATTACAGAACATACTGGGATGTTCAGCATAGCCATTAGCTGATAAATGCAAACTAACTGTAACTATTCTGCTTGAAACATGACTTTGTTTCATGAATGCTAGCTATTAGCATACGCCACTGGTGCCTTGACTGATTATGTGGCTTCTTTGAGATAGCAGAACTATTAATCGGAATATATTACTGCTATTATTGTGCTGTTTTTCAGGGTGGGTAGTGGAAGCCCATTAGGGATATTTGTTCCTAATACAATGTCATCAAGATTTTTCATGTCTTAATGGTTCTTTATTTGCATACATTTTAACTGTCAGAAATATTGAAATGATAAAGTGACCCACAACAAAATGCCTGGGCCAGAATAATAAAATTAATTACCAAAAGGTGACATGACTTATAAGGGTAAAAATCCCACTCACCAGAAATGGTTCCTTTGGAAGTGCAAAATTGTTACCTGCTTGGTTTGTCCACTGGATAAATCTGCAAGCCTAATTTCTCACAGCTATTGTTTAAACAGGCAGGTATGCCAAAGCCTCATTAATGTGTTGAAAAGGCATAGAAATTATGTTATTAGGATGAAGCTCTTGATTTCCTGTGCTTCTGCAAACTTCCCACACCAAGTTCCTGCCCTACAACCATTTGCAAACCTGCCAGATTATCACCAACCAAAAGAGAACTCCAGAAGACAAGTTGGCATTTAACATAGAGATAAAAACAAAAAAACTGCGGATGCTGGAAATCCAAAACAAAAACAGAATTACCTGGAAAAACTCAGCAGGTCTGGCAGCATCGGCGGAGATGCAGTTCTGTCGAAGGGTCATGAGAACTCGAAACGTCAACTCTTTTCTTCTCCGCCGATGCTGCCAGACCTGCTGAGTTTTTCCAGGTAATTCTGTTTTTGTTTTGGCATTTAACATGTTACACCTGTTTCAACTAAATAAAATTGGCAACAACCATTCTCTGATTCATTCTTCAGGGCAATACCTTGACCAATCAGAGTCAACCTACCTGGTTTGAATTTTAAAAAAGCTTGGCAGTTAACTGTCAGTCATCAGTTGACTGTTGCATTCCCCATGGCAACGTCTCTACCAATCAGAGTCCACTTGCCAATCAATCAGCGGTCTCTTCTCATGAAGTATAAATTGCTGTTCCCCTTGCATTTGGTATTCTTGCGAATTTTCCTGATGAGTGCAAGACAAAAAGCTCTGACAACATGTGTCTTTTCTCAGCAATAAACAGTCATTTATTTGTAAGATATGGATATTAGTATCAACACAGGATTTCATGTGAGTACAAAGAAGATCAAAAGGCGTGTCAGGGAGATCAAATAGCAGCACAGCCAGATAGCCTGTGCTCACCATTTTGTCACCAACTATATCTGCAATCTCAAACATACCTAGTTGAAAGTGATGAGGGGGAACAGTATTTGCAGGCTCCAGCACAGCAGGGAAGCAGATACAAAATTCTGCTATGTTTTGCAAAGGAGATGTTTATGGTACTGTAGATGGTGCTGAAAATCATCATCTGTCTCAATTGTTCTACCTTCATCTTTTTCCAGACTGCCATACAGCACGTTTGCTATATCAGACAATTTGCTATCCACAAGTGTATCAAATGAGTAACTTACAATTTATTCACATGATCTGTACTTTCATCTATTTTCCCATTAAATAGCAGCATGGCACAACTACCAAATTCTACCCAACTACAAGATTTCACCAAGTACAGGGGATCACTTTAGTTTCTGAACAGAAGGTTCCTACACTTATTCTGGCACCACCATCTCTTTCTCTTTATTCATGCATTGTGACTCAGTCAGTGCTAACTCCCTCAAATTCACTATCTGCATCCTCCAAGCTGTGTGCAGCAACCTGGATGCCTGCAAACTGCCAGATTAATGCATAATGCTGTAAGGTTCTGGTGCTAGAGCTAAGCCAACAATGTTTCTACCAGGTCCACAGTTGCAGAGAGAAATATGCCTTTGGATGCCAGTTCTAAGACATATCTAACAGAACTTACATTGAAAAATCAGGTCCAGTCAGATTAGGCTGTATACCCTGGACCTGAACCAGTCAGATCAGGTTGTATACCCTGGATCTGATCCAGTCGATCAGGCTGTATACCCTGGATCTGATCTGGTCAGATCAAGCTTTATACCATGGACCTGATCCAGTCAGATCAGGCTGTATACCCTGGATCTGAACCAGTCAGATCAGGCTGTATACCCTGGATCTGATCCAGTCAGATCAGGCTGTATACTCTCAATATGATGGATCAGGCCGTGTGTTGTGATCTGATCCAGGAAAGTCAGGTTGTATATCACAGGTCTGATTGGGTAAGATTAGGTTGCATACAACATATCTGATCCTGTGAGGTGAGTTTATATACTATAGATCTGATCCTGTGAAATCTGGTCTGGCAGTAACGTTAGGATGCAACCTGCAGATCTGGTTCAATGAGGATTGGATGTGCAGCACACAATTGATCAGTTTTTTTCTGCAAACATATACTTTATTCATAAATTATCCAGAAGAACATTACAAAGCATTTCAAAATGGTCATTACAGAAAGTGCAATGATTTTCAAATTATCTACACAGATCATGTTGAACTCTGAGCTGCTTCAGTACAATTGTGGTACATGTAATATTGACTATATACATTCAATGTCAGTCATACAGCTTGAGGGGTTCTATATAATTCCCAGCCCCTTGGTGTACCTGGCTGAAAGGTCTTAGACCTTTCCCCTATGTGCCTCTTCTGTGGCTGCCACAAGCTTTAGTGTATCCCTAAGCACATAGTCCTGGACTTTGGAATGTGCCAATCTGCAACAACTTGGTCAGGGACAACTCTTTGCACTGGAAGACCAACAAGTTTCAGGCAGACCAAAGAGTCTCTTTCACCAAGATGAGGATTCTCCAGCTGCTGTTGATGTTTGTCTCCATGTACATCCCTGGGAACAGCCCTTTGAGCACAGAGTCCTGTGTCACAGAGGTGTTGGAGCATGAACCAGGACAAAAAAAAATACTGCACCTCTACAGACCTTTTCAGATAAAGTAGGCTGCATGTCTGATCTGAGAATGACAGGGCGCAGACCCGTACACCTTGTTATATTAACACTTCCTGGAGGCGGAGCAAAACCGCCCCGAGTTTATCAGCGGCTGCGTCAGGATTATCAGGTTACTCACCCTGAAACTCGCAGCCTGGCATTTTCATTTTTGATTCACAAAGGACTCTAAAGATTGTGTTTTGTCATCCCTGGTGGTGAGAGGAGGAGGGTCACCTGTTGAGCAGGGGCCGGCAGCGATTTGCTCACCAGCATTGGCGCAGTGAGGATTAAATTAAAAAAGACTGTCAGCTTTAGCACCGGTCACCGTGGAAAGGAACAGAGCGGGAAGACTGCAAGATCTAACGGGGAGAAAGCGTTTGCTCGGAGGGATTTTTTACTAAAATCCGGTGGAGGGGCGAGGAATGTGGAATCTGCACTGGAATGAATGCGTGAAGCGTTGCCTGCGGGTCTGAAAAGGACATTTGGAAGTTGATCCAGGCTTTGACTTCAGGACACATTCAGGTATCTGTTCCGTTTTAATTTAACGCCGATGTGCTTTGATGAGCATCCACCAGTTTGGAATTTGTAAGCATTTTACATTGAAATCATTCCTTGCCAATGGGTTTAGTTTGGATTAATTATATGCTCCAACACTTTTGCGTTTTTTTATTTTTTTCTTCTAAGTTTTAAAACGAGTTGCAGATTATATCTTATTATGCACCAACTGTTACAACTGAAGAATCAGTTGTGGTGGAATGAGATCATGTGCACACAATGATCCAGATGATTCATCTTCCTGCATGTATTCAGTGGAGACTATAGGGAAAGTGTTAAAAAAAGACTTTGTACAGTGGAAACTGGTGCAGGTCAAATGGACTCACAAATTTCTCTGATTTAAAGAGGATGGCTTTATTCCTTGTTTATATGGGATTGAAAGTGGGTACATCGGCCGAGAGACACAAATTATTTTATTTGATATATTTATGATAAATGGTTTTAATTAATCTTTTAAATTAAATTAGTGCTGGCTAGTATTGTGTAACACTTATCAGCCCCATGTGTGAGTGGAACTGACATTTCCCCTGCATTTCACACACACACAGAAGCAGAACAATTATCAAGACCACAGTAATACACAGCACTGAGGGATTAATTATCGGTCTTACTGCACTCAGAGTTTCAGCAGTTACCCATACCATATGTGTATGGTTCATCTGATCAAATTTCAGCAGTAGCCTCTAAGCCTTGGCTCTTGCAAACTGTGATTGCATTCCTAGACTGAGGTGAGTGGAGTGTGTCATTGTAGGAAGGAAATGTGCACTCATTATCAAGCAAAACTCTACTTTTGTGAACCTTGCAATGGTTTGATATTGAAACTCTCCTAAGTGCAGGAATGGATTTCTGCAAAGTTCATTAACCAAAAACAAAGTTGTCTTCAATGGGGGAAATAACAGATTCTCTGTCAATCTCTCTTCTGCTGCAATGCTGCAACCTGCTTCAAGTATTGTGGTCCTTTGCACAATGACAGCACCACACCTGGTTGTTTATTATTCAGGTTGTTGGTTGGTTCAACTCGTGGTTGGATCAGCCATGTCTTGGACATTAGCCAGTCATATGCACCAGAAGGGTACTGGTTTAATCCTTGATCTTTGCTGAATTTGCTGTTCTCACCCATGGTGATAGTAATGGTACTACAATTGGCCACCAAAACAAGCCTTTGGAGCAGCAATGCCCCAGATGGGGAGTGGATTGGAGAGACAGCTCCAACAGAGAACAATTCAAACCTCGCTCCTTGCACGAACCCCCAGATGCCACCTGAGTGGAACATCTCCAATGGGGTGGTTCAGGATAGTTTCCTCAGCCCATCCAAAGTGAGACAATTTGTGAACACTATGGGTATGCAGGAGCAGACCAAAGGTCTGGAACTCTCAAAGACAACAGGTTTGGTAAACGACAAAATGCTTTAAGAATGGGGATAAAGATTGTATCCATAAATGTGTGTAGCATTAAATCGACTATGTGATTTATTGCAACCTTGGATTACCTTGCCAAGGTCAAAGCTGACCTGCTGTTTCTGCAGGAGTGTGTGATACCACACCTCAGCTCCTACAGGCAGCGGTCACGATGGTGGTCCCATGGGCCATCGATCTGGTCAGGAGGAAATGACTGATGTTCCTCCAGCCTAGGTATTCTGCTATGGGGAGGCAACTTCACTATCTCTTAGGTTAAGGAGGTGGTGGATGGGTGCCTCTTCATAGCAGATGTAATGTACAAGAATGCTCCACTCTGGTTAATTAATGTGTATGCCCCCGCACAAAAGGGCAAGCGGCTAGCGGTCTTTCAGCAGCTCCCACTGCTGCTGGTGACTCCCAGGACGGTCATTCTGGGCGGTGACTTCAACTGCATCATTGATGCAGCTGGACGATCCGGCAACAGACTGGACACTATGTCCAGATTCCTGATGGAAACAGTAAAGGATGCCAAGCTGCACGACATCTTCAGCAACCCTGCAGATGGAGCGCAGCATAGATACACCTAGTTGCGGCCAGATGGATCCATCCGTTCCAGGATAGACTTCCTGTTTGTGTCCTGTGCGTTCACAGTCAGATCCAGCGATGTCAAGCCAGTGTTTTTCCTGACCACTGCCTCCTACTAGATGACTATCATTTACAGGAAGACCAGAGGATTGGCAGGGGGCCATGGAAGCTGAACATGCAACTGCTGACCCCAGAGAACATTGAGGAACTCAAGAGGGATTACAAAGGTTGGAGAACCATAAAACCCCTCTTTGAATCCCTGACACACTGGTGAGAAGTGATCAAGGAAACGATCAAGAGGTTTTTCATCCTCAAAGGTGTCCAGAAAGCTAGAGAGGAACAGAGGGAATTGTCCCGACTCCAAAAAAACATGCAGAACCTGCTCCGGCTGCAGTTGATGGGGAGTCGATGTCAAGGAAGAACTCCAAGAGCTGAAGAGCCAGCAAGCCTCGCTCTTTGCCTCGGAGGCCTCCAAGATCATGTTCCAGTCTAGTGTCCGCTCTTGGGGCAAGATGAGACGTGCTCAAGTTTCTTCTTCCAAAAGGTACACAGAGAGAGCTCTGTGATCAGCAGCCTGAAGGAAGAAGACGGCTCAGTAAAGTCATCGCGGTCTGACATTTTGAGGATCAGCAAATCCTTTTATACCGGATTATATGATGTGAAGGCCACAGACAGTGCGGCCTCCCAGTCCATCTTGCCCTTTATCACGGGGGTCTTAGACTACAGTATACTGGAGAGTCTGGACAAACCGCTAACTGCTGACAAACTGACTAAGGCCCTTGAGTCCTTCGAGAAGAATAAGACTCCCAGAAGCAGCGGCTTACCAGCTGAGTTGTATTCGGCTCTGTGGGACTGGATTGGCCCAGACCTGCTAGAAGTGCACGAGAGTATGCTCCTGGCTGGCAGCATGTCAGAATCCATAAAGAAAGATATCATCACCTTCATCTACAAGCAGAAGGGGGAAAGGGAGGAAATTAGAAGTTAGTGACTCATTTCACTGTTGAATGTGGACTATAAGATTCTGTCCAAGGTCATCACCAATTGGGTCAAGTCTGCTCTGGAGTTGGTGATCCACCCTGCGCTGTGCCCAGCAGGAAGATCCCTGACAGCCTTGTGCTACTTGGGGATACAATTGCCTATGGGCAGGATAGGGGTGTGTACACTTGCCTCATCAGCCTGGATCAGGAGGAGGCCTCTGACAGAATATTGCACACCTACATGGTGGATGTGCTCTCCAAATTGGGATTTGGGGAGGGAATCCGCAACTGGATCCAACTGCTCTACACTAACATCCATAGCGCAGTCTCAATGAATAGGTGGGATCAGAAAGCTTTCCAATTAAATCTGGAGTCAGGCAGGGCTGCCCTCTCTCCCCTGTCCTGTTTGTGTGTTGCATTGAACCCTTTGCTGAGTCCATTAGGAAGGATCCAGGCATAAGAGGAGTGACAATCTCAGGCAGTGGAGGCACTCAGGTCAAAGCCTCCCTGTACATGGACAATGTCACCATCTTCTGTTTGGATCTGTTGTCGTTGTGCAGACTGATCAACATCTGCAACCAGTTCGAGCCGGCCTCGGGAACCAAGGTAAATCATGGTAAGAGCGAGGCCATGTTCTTTGGGAACTGGGCTGACTGATCCTTTGTCCCCTTTACCATCAGGTCAGACGGCCTGAAGGTGCTGGTGATAAGGTTCGGAGGGACCGGGGCATGTGTTAGAAACTGGAAGGAGCGAGTGGCTATGGTGGAAGTAAAACTGGGCATGTGGGAGCAACGTTCCCTCTCCATTGCGGGTAAGAACCTGGTCATCAGGTGTGAGGCACTCTCGCTATTGCTGTACATGGTGCAGGTCTGGCCCATTCCAGACTCCTGCGCAGTGACAATTACCTGAGCCATCTTTCGCTTCATCTGGAGGTGGAAAATGGTTCGTGTTCACAGGGACGCGATGTATAAGCCTCTAGATAAAGGGGGGGAAAAACATGCCCAACATCGCTCTCATCTTGATAGCCACCTTTGTGTGTGGCTGCATCAAGTTGTGCATAGACCCTTGGTATGCAAACACCAAGTGTCACTACGTGCTGATGATCTACCTGTCCCCGGTGTTGCGAAGGATGGGTCTGGCCATGCTGCCGCAGAACGCTCCAAGTAGTTGGAACGTGCTGTACCACCTGTCCCTCGTGGAAAAGTTTATACCAAGAAACACCTTTGACCACAAGTCCATCAGGCAATGGTCATCACGTAATGTTCTAGAGGCCCTGCGAGAAAAGGAGATGGTGGATCCTGTTGGATGGTTCCTGGAGCAGACTGTCAAAGTCATTTGGCAGAATGCCTCATTGCCAGAACTTTCCAACAAGCACCAAGATGTAGCTTGGTTGGTGGTGAGAAAGGCCTTCCCCGTCAGATCCTTCCTACACGCCAGGAGTCTCACCCCCTCTGCACATTGCCCTCGAGGTGGCTGTGGTGGGGAAGAGACTGTTCACCTCCTTGTGGGATGTTCCTTTGCAAAGAAGGTCTGGAGAGAGATGCAGAGATTTTTGTCGAGGTTCATCCCGAGCAGATCTGTGACACAGGACACAGCTCTACGGGCTGTTCCCAGGGGGACATACCGAGACAGACATCAACTGCAGCTGGAGGGTCATCAACTCGGTGAAAGACGCTCTTTGATCTGCCCGAAATTTGTTGGCGAGGAGTTGTGCCCGACTGAGTGCTGCAGACTGGCGCATTCCAAGGTTCAAGACTTTGTGCTAAGGGACGCACTAAAGCTTGGGGCAGCCGCTGCAAAGGCGCAATGGGGAAGGGTCGCTGTCTAAGACCTTTCTGCCATAGTGCACTGAAGGGCTGGGAAAGGTATAGACCCCTCAGGCTGTACATCTCACAAAGATTATCCGTAGTGAACACTAAATGTATCCTAATTGTGCTGAAGCACCTCGGAGTGCAACATGATGTCCGTCGATAACTCCAATCCCATTGCACTATCTGATTGTCTGTAATGACCATACTGAAATTACTGTAATATTCATTGATTGTATTGAAGCACCTCGTGGTCCATGTGTAAAAGCCAAATCTGATTGCACTATTTGTGATGGCCATTTAGAAATGTTTTGTTATGTTCTTTCAGATATTTTATGAATAAAGTATATTTTTCCAAAAAAAATACAGACTTTGTCTGAATGGGAGCTTTCCTGTCTGAGTTAGAAGCTGCAGGATTTAAAGACTGCTCCTGACAGTCACAGCGAATGGAGAGCAGAGCTCTGGCTCTGAATTCTACATTGACATCCAGAGGCATGCCCATATCTGGTAGGTATAGGTGCCTACATCCCTCAATGTATGGGTTGTGAGAGACCATACAATCACCACTCCATATTAGGCTAACTACCATAACAGCTGGTAGAGAAGATCATACATTGATGGAAGGAATGTTTATATTACAACCTGTTAGGCTGTTAATCAGCCTTCAAATCCTTCCAGTACTTTTATCCAAAGAAAGAGGTCTGATTTTATGGACAAATAAAATTGGCTTCTATGCTCCTCAATTCTTTTTCCCTTGAGTGCACATGAGACTACTCGTTTCTTCCCTGCTTTTAGATCCAGCAGATCATGATTTGTATTATACCTGTAACAAATTCCTTTTTAATTGGAAAGATTTTTGGCCTGACTCTCGATTCCTTACCAAGACATTGGACTAAATGCAAAGGATGAGGCTGCTATTGCCATTCCATTGAATGTGAGTATCCTACTGAATGATAATTCAGTATTCAGATGCTGGAACTCTGAACTTAGGCCACTTGCTCACCAGGACTGTGATGGTGGGTCAGAAGGGGGGTCACTCTATTCCCATTTGGCATGAGTATTCTGCTGGATGTCAACCCAGTGTTTAGAGTGGAGAGCTCTTGTCTCATCTGTCCGATGTTATCTGGAATGGGACACAAACTCATAACCTTCTAACTCAGATATGGGAATACTACCATTGAGCCCAGGCTCAAGGAGGGTGTTCCAGATCTGAGGGCCTCGGCAGTTGAAGATACAGCTGGCAATGGTGGAGTGATTAATATTGGAAATGTGCACGAGGACACCAATTTAACATGATTGGCAAAAGAACCAGGGACAACATGAGGAAAGCCTTTTACGCAACCAGTAGTCAGGATTTGGAATGTGCTGCCTGAGAGTGTGATTGTTGCAGATTCAATTGTGACATTGAAAAAGAATTGGATAATTATCTGAAGAGAAAAAAAATTGCAGGGCTATGGGGAAAAGGCAGGGGAGTGGGACTAGATGAATTGCTCTTGCAAGATAACCAACGTCAATATGACAAGCTGGATGGTCTTCTGTGATATAACCATTTTGTGATTCCATATGTGGCCAGAATTGGATGAATGCAGATATCTCAGTGAATTTAAGTCTGGAAAACATAAAAGCGATTGGGAGGGGCAAGATCATGGAGGGGTCTGTAAACGAGGATGGGAATTTTAAAATAGATGCATTACTTAACCAGGACCCAATGGAGATCAGCAAGCACAGGGGTCATGTTCAATAGGTGAACAGGACTTGGTGTGAGTCAGAACATGGGCAACAAGGTTATTGATCACTTTTAAGTTTATAAGCGGTGAAAGATGGGAGGCCAGCCAAGAATTTGTTGTAATAGGCAAGTCTAAGCATGGATAAAAGTTTCAGTAGCAGATGAGCTGAGACGAGGTGAGATCGAAAAATGTTATGGAAGTGGAAATAGGTGGTGTTAGTGATGGTGCAGATGTGTGGTAGAAGTTCATCTGGAGGTTACAAGTAATCTGGTTCAGCCGTTGCCAAGGCTATAGATGGAGCCATCAGCGAAGGAACAGAGTTTATGAGCAGGACCAAAAACAGTGGCTTCTATCTTCCAAGTATTTAACTGGAGGAAATTTCTGCTCACCTAGTTCTGGATGTCAAACAAGCAGTTAGATAATTTAGAGAAGGAGAGGTCAAGAGAGGTTGTAGAGAGGTAAAGCTAGACATTGTCAATGTACATATGGAAACAGATGCCATGATTTTGAATTATGTTGTCGACAGGCAGCATATAGCTGAGAAACAGGAGAGGGTCAAGGATGGATCCTGGAGGAACACCAGAGGTAATGATGCAGGAGTGAGAAGAGAAGCCATTTCACCTGGTTCTCTGTTTACAACAGAATAGAAACCAAGTAAAACCAGGCAAGTGGAATCTCATGCAGCTGTATGATGTTGGAGAGGCATTGGAGTAGAGTTTCATGGTCCACCATGTCAAAGGTGGCAGACAAGTGGAGGAAGATGAAGAGGGATAGTTTACCTTGGTCATTCTTTTTTGTTTGAATCCAGTCTGTAGTGGCTGTCTAATCTGGAATTCTGAGAGTGAAGAAAAGTTTGGCTGCAAAATTCAGCTCTGTGGTACTCGGTTTATCAGTATTACAAGTGCTGTTTTGCTTCCAGAAGGGCTTTCGGAGCACATTATACACACTCCTGGTGCGAGCTGCGCCTGACACCATTTGGCTTAGGGCATTTGCACACGTGCAGGGTGTGTCCTCTGGAAGTATGCAGGGTAGGAAATAATAATGTCACACCAGCTCTGCTGTTCAGGAGCTCAACACTCCAGGCTAATGCCCTCTCTTAACCTTGCACAGCTGAGCACGTGTTCAGCAGTGAGAAGGACCCACACTCCCACTCCAGCACTATTATTTATAGCGATCATCAACAACTTTCACGTTAGTCTGTTGGTTCTTGCTATGATTGTAGAAGTGCTTAGTGGTTTGCAGGGCTGTTTAAAGTTGCTGAAGACTACCTGCAGTGGGGTGTCAAGTGATGTAAGGCTTTGCCCTGACTTCAAGGATTCTGCCCAAGCCATTCACTTTCAGACATGGATGCAATAGTTTACATCCCCTTGGCCTGCAGCATGACTCGGACAATGAGAGGAGGACAAGACAAGCTGCTAGAAGAGGGAGGAGGAGGCAGCAGAATGGAGACTATATCTGCCCACGGTGTTCAGGGTAAAATTCTCGTACCTGAACTCAGCAAAGAACAATCAGATATCTCCGCTTAACTAAGGATGTCCTTGGACAAGTGAAATCTGCCACCTGTTACATCCACAAATGCAGTCTCAAGGCAGCGCAAAGCAGCATTGTCAGTAGCTGTGGAGGTGAACAGTGACCATTAACTTTCATGGGTGGTGCTTCTTCCAAATGTGGCAGGCAGTATTTGCAATATCTCTCAGTTTGCCATCCACTTTTCATAAGGAAGGTCACTCCAAAAGAGTTAAATGCATTTCATACTCTCTTGCCAGAGAGAAGCAGGAGAAGGAAGCACGTGGCTCTTTGGGGATTCCAGGCTTCCGCATGGTGCAGGATGCCACTGACTGCACGCACATTGCTTTTCTGGTGCTGCATATCAACTCTGAGATGCCCCGCAATGAAAAGGAATTCCACTCCATTGATGCCCAGCTGGTGTGTGACCACAATGCATCATTCAGGTCAGCGCCTGGAATCCAGGCTGCAGTCATGATGCCTTCATTCTGCATTTGAGCCACCAAGGCAAACCAGAAGGTGGCTACTGGATGAAAAGGACTATCCTTTGACGACACGGTTCACAACTCCAGTGTGCAGCTCCTGCACACATGGGCAGCATGCATATAATAAAAGCCATGCTTTGGGGTGGTTAACAATTCTCCACTCTCAGGATCACTCTGAAGGAGCCCTACAGTACTCAGCAGAGCACATGTCAAGATTCATGGTGCTCTGCACAATGCATGCTGCACAACCTCGCTATCATGCGAGCACAGCCCTCTACAGTAACCAGCTGAGGAGAAGGAAGAGGATGGAGACAACCACTTTCTGCCCGGGCCGTCCATGGTCGACTTACCTGGCTACAGTAGCAGTAAATACAACCTCAATTCCCCATTCATCCACAGTCACACATCTTATCTTCCATCTGTTACTGAGTGCCACAGTAGCTGTTCGGCCGTAATACAAAAATAGAAGGTACCACAAGATAAACATTTTGAATGAAATCTATTGATCAGACCATGCCATATTGCATATAAATGCTGACCAATTACATTTATGTATTCCCTTTGTGCCTGTCTTCCATGTGCCCCTGCCTGCCCTAGTGCCCCTATGCTACTTCCCCCAGTGGCTGCCACATGACTGGGAGAAGGCTGCTGACTTTCACTGTGCAAGACTGCAGATGGTCTTGCAGAATGACCTCAAACAGCTCTGTGTCTTAACGGCCCAGCTTCAGATTGGGCTGGAGCAGGCGGAAACACTGCATGCTGGCTGACAGACAGCAGCAAGGGCACTGGTGGAGTGACAGTGGTAGGAGGAAGGATACTGTCATCTTGAGAGAGGACAGCTGGTTTGTAGCATAATTCAAAGCTGAATTGGACTAAGTTTTGACAGTGCCCCATGATCCATACTTATGCTTGTCCACGTTATTAATATTCAACAACAATAACTCGCATTTATATAGCACCTTTAAAAAAGGAAAATGTCTTAAGGCACTTCACAGGAGCATAATCAGTCAAAAATTGACACTGAGACACAGGAAGTGATATTAGGATGGGTGGCTAAAAGTTTGATCAGAGTTAGGTTATAAGGAACATCTTGAAGGAGAGGGCAGTGGTGGAAGGTTTAGAGAGGGAATTCCAGAATCACGGAGCCACTGTCACTGCTCTGGGGCAATGCCTCAGCAATCCTAGTAATTTTGCCCGGAGGGCCTCCTGTCCCCCTGTGGATAGCTGCCGTCTCTGTTACATGATACAAACCAGTTATGTATTTTCAAACTATGATAGGAATAGGAACATTTTAAGACCAACTGAAAGCAGTATGTACTTAATGACAATACCATGGAATAGTATTTAAGTTACTCATTTAAAACTTATTCCAGCTGTCAATTTCAGTAATACACCACTTTTTGTGGAATTTCCCTTCATCACAAGTATACACCAATGCAGTTAAATTAATTATAAGGTTCTCCAGTAGCCCTTTGACATTACTTTGCATTTTTTTAATGGTGCCCTCCTATTTATAGCATAATTCAAAGCTGAATTGGACTAAGTTTTGACAGTGCCCCATGATCCATACTTATGCTTGTCCACGTTATTAATATTCAACAACAATAACTCGCATTTACATAGCACCTTTAAAAAAGGAAAATGTCTTAAGGCACTTCACAGGAGCATAATCAGTCAAAAATTGACACTGAGACACAGGAAGTGATATTAGGATGGGTGGCTAAAAGTTTGATCAGAGTTAGGTTATAAGGAACATCTTGAAGGAGAGGGCAGTGGTGGAGGGTTTAGAGAGGGAATTCCAGAATCTAGGCCCCAAATGATTGAAAGCCAGGCCGCCAACAGTAGTGTGAAGAGAATGGTGATACAGAAGAGGTCAGAGTTGGAGGAACACAAAGTCTTGGAGGGTTGTAGGACCAGAGGAGGCTACAAAGACTGGGAGAGACAAGACCACCAGGATGAGAGTTTTAAAGTTGATATGTTGGTGGCCAGGAGCCAGTAGGTCAGTGAGCACACAAGTGATGGGTTGGAAGGACTTGGTGTTGGTTCAGTTTCAGTGAGCTGAAGTTTATGCAAGGTGGAAGATGTGAGGTTAGCCAGGAGAACATTGACATCGTTGGTTCTGAAGTAACAGAGGTATTGAAGTTAACAACAGCAAAAAAACAACAGCTTGCATTTATATAGCCCCTGTAACATGGTTAAAAAAAATCCTAAGGTACTTTACATGGTTCGCAAACAAAATTTGATACTGAGTCACATAAGGGCATATTACAGTAGATGATCAAAAGCTTTGTTAAAGAGGTAGGTTTTAACGAGTATCTTAAAGGAGGATAGAGATTTGGAGAGCCACTGTGAAGCACCTTGGATCGTTTTACTACATTAAAAGGCATAATATTAAATACAAGTTTTGTTGTTGTTCTTCAGCTTGTGTATCCTGCCAAGAAATACATGGCATGGATGACAAAGTCAACAATGTGTTATGACGTCTAGTCCACAAATAATGTAAATATCTATTTTGTCAGAAAGCTAGCATGCAATCTATTTACGCTAAGGTTCAGACCTGTTTGTTGCAGAGAAAGTGTGTTTATATTTCTTGTTTGGTTTTGGGGCTTATAACATAATCTGATGAATCCTGGGGAGGGGGGGTTGTTTAAGGGGTAAAGTGCGAGATTCTTATTTGTGGTAATTGGATTGAATGCATGGATGACAGTTGGGCTTCTGCATGCCACTGAAGAAGTGATTTGGAAGCCAGACACACAGTAAATAATTGCACTAGTGCACTATTATTACAAAAAAAGACGCTGATTAAATTCTAAGCAGTTTGGTATAATAGTTGCACTTGTGCTAATTGACACAAATTATTATTTTAACAACATTGCCATATTTCAAACACAGCTAAATTAATCACTGATCCCTGTGTCACAGTGAACCATCATTTCTGGCACCAGGTATGTAGCCCATTGAAAAAATATCTGTTACAATGTTGTAATACGTTTTCACTCAGTAATGAATAGAGTGGCATTATACTTTGTAAAGCACAATGTCCAAGTGTGGCTAAAGAAAATGGCTTTGTTACAGTTATTTCTGTATGTACCTGGCCAGAGGAAACTTCTGATCTTTTAAAAGATAATGATGGGTGCAGTCTGTCTAATTACATTGTTAGCAATCCATTCCAAAGCTAATGGTGAGCGATGAATGGATAATATTGTGGCTGCAGGAGATGTAGAATCAAAGTTGATGTTTAAGGATGTACATGGACATGTTTTCACTGGTCAGGATATTATAAGTAAATTTCTAATCATATGAGTCACTGTGGGGAGAGGTTCCAGTAATATTGGGCTGTTCAAAAGCATTCTAAACCAGACAAAATATATATGAGGAATGTAATACTTAACCCTTCAATAAATGGTAAAACACAAAAACGTAATGGGTTCATAAACCAACCTTAGATTTAATCTTCTCAAAAATTACAGAATGAGCTGGACAAAACATGTGTGTAGGCAGATCAAAGATGAGTGAAATTTATTGCAGACAAGTGTAAGGTAGTGTTGAATAATTGGTAACATGAATATTCCAAGAATTGTGTCATAATAGTGAAGGATGGAATTGAAAGAGACAGAAGAGTCTTAATAGGCTAAAAGATTAACATGCCAGAGAGGTTATCAACAAAATTGATAGAATGCTAAACCATAAAGCTAAGTATGTCAAGATGAAACAGTGTAATGTGCTGATTAGACCACTCTTCGAGTACTGTGTCCAGTTCTGTTCACCTAGGCACATGTGGAACATTCAAGCTGGAGGTAGTTCAGAATTGAGCCAGAAGACTGATCTTTCGTGTGAAAGGTCTGAATTGAGGAAAGACCGCAGAAATTCACATTTTACAGCCTTGAATGAAGGGGTAGAATTTTCCCAGCCCTGGGCGAGGGGAAATGGAGTTGGGGAAGCAAGGAAAATATCAGAGAGCCGTGCCAGTATGGGTAACTTTGCCAGGGTTGGGCAGGAACCCAGGTCAGCTACCCACTGAATGCAGGCAGGCAGCCAATTACCATATTTAAGGCCACAATTAGGGGCGATTTAGATGACCCGCCACCCTCGTTTTGGCAGCAGTGAAGCATTGCCATTTCCATGGGGGTGGCCACCTTTGTAATCCGGGGATGCCAACAGAACCAAAGGCACATAGAAGGGGGTGGCGGGCAGGAAGTGCCACCCCACCAAGGTTCCAACATGCCATAAGGATGTGTTTCCCTCTGATCAGGAGGGCCTGTCTGCTTAAGCCCTCTGAACTTTTATTTTAAACTTACCTCTCCAATGGTGTCCACACATTCAGACATTCTCTCGACCCCTGACCTCTGATTGGGTTGGCAGCATTGGGAGCTGTGCCACCCACCCCTACCAGTCTACAATTGGACAGTGAGGTCAGAGGCGCCCAATTAGCTGCCTCTAGAAACATCCCTATGCTGGTCCGGCTGCTGGCAAATACAAGCTCCGTTTCCTATTTGGTCCTGAGGTCAGTCTTCTGAGGCCTGCAAGAAAATTCAGACCAAGGTGTTTGAGACGTGATCTACGAGTTAAATAAAATAGTAAACTGTATTGCAAAGCTTAATTCAGATAATTGAATTCAAGTGAGAGAGTAGAAAAAGGGGCCAAATGTTTAAGCTAATAAAAGGCAAGTTTAGGACTGATTTCAGGAAGTTCTTCGTATACACAATGATATTGAATGAACTCCTGCAGGGGACATCTTTACTTTGTGCACTAGTGGAAAGAGATGATAGTGAGGTGACAGCCATTTTACATGTCTCTCGAGTTATTAGGAAAAATCTTCTGTACTTAGTCTCTGCTGGAGCAGCGGGAACATTTTCAGGTCAGATACCCAATTTACTAATTGCTGGACTTATTCGAGACTCTTTCCCAGAGCCACGGTATTAGCATCAGGGCTGCCCGATCAGACAGGGAGGGAAGGTGGGATGATGCACTGAATCTGTCAACGGAATGATTTCTGACTAAAAGGATCACAATATGGGTTATAATGGCTCTCCGACACATGGATTCTTGAGGCTGCAGCAACCACAGGATTGGCGAGGAGACCCAGGAAGGCTCCGCCCACCCCCTCTCTTCCAGGTTTCTCGCTCTTGTCTTGCTGTCAGATCTGAGGGATTGCAATGAGGTGAGCTCTCCAAAGGACAGAGGAAGAGGACAACCTCTCCAATCAAGTAGATGTGGGTAGAAGTGGCTGAGGAAGTCAGCAACAGAAGTGGGATCCCAGGAGACAACCTGGAGACAGTGCCTTAAGAGGATCTCAGACCTAAATAGTGTGGGAAAGGTGAGTGGCATCGCATTTTCAGGTAGCCAAACCCCACACATTGATTTTCCCAGCATTCTCCTTCACAGCACTCCTCAGAACAACACTTCTTACAGTTCTACTCATTCCTCTCTCTCCAGGTACCTTATATCTCCATCTGAACAGCCAACACTCACACCGACCCTCGTTCTATTGCCTTCCTACATCCATGCCTCACAGTCACCCTGTACAAATGGTGTCCATCCCTAATCTCCACACAAACCCTTAAGAACGCTCACATGTCTCAGCTTTCTCTCCCCTGAAGGAGAAGAGAGCACACAACTTGCTGAGTGGCAGGCACTCAGGGATCGTGGGAAGGGTCAGGGTGGCCCTCTAGTAACAGGCACCTTGTTGGCCATTGGCAGTGTGTGACCACCTGCTCTATTGGGAAGCAGGCCTTGTTCCAGGAGGCCGCAGATGTCAGCAACAACCCACCATGAGATCCTGCGCCTAATGAGGTGCTGGTGCTCAGGCAAATCGAGAGAGCTGATCCTATGTCTGTTGACCTTGTGTTGGACAGGGCTGGGTGTGGGGGCTTGTCTCCTTCCAGGTGGAGCTTGGTGTCCATCCCCTCTGCCCTCTGGAGGACCATGCAGGCAAGGAGAAAACTGCTGTTGGTGCTGCTGATGTTGCTGCTGCTGCTGCTGAAGCAGTTGTTGGTGGTGTTGCTTCATCTCTTACCTCTTCAGCAGAAATGAAAGGTGGAGCTATATAAGCTGCTGCCATGCCGGGGTGAAGACTGGCAGCAGGGAAGTACAGCTGAAGATGAGTGAAGCGCTCAATAGGTGAAGTGCCTTCCAAGAAATTAGCAATCACTCTTTGAGAGAAGAAGTGCTTTGACCAGCAGTCTGTCACCTGGCCGTGACTGGAGTTCTTCAGTGTGATCAAAGCATTCCCAGCATTCACTTTCACTGAAGAAGCTCTTCCTATTGTTCACTTGTCTCGATAACCCTGGCAAGTTGCTGACTGGCCTGAAAATAAGTGCCTTGGTTAAGGAATCCAGATTTTAGGGTTTAAAACAGTCCCTAATTTAATTTCTTATCTACCTTAATTACTTAGCAGACAGATCCAAGAGGGTTCCCTGCAAAATTCCAAAGGAGAGTGGGAAGATGTCATGTTCCTGACCCAACAATTTCAGGTTTACTTGAGTTTTTAACAAGAAAAATAATAATTATTATTATGTTTAACCTGGTAAAATAATACAAACACTCCAACTTTCACACACGCAAACACTCAAATTTCACAAACACACACTCAAATAAATGAGAGTGGGAGGATCGATTAAACAATCTGAAGTCCAGTAGAGTTAAAGGATATATGGTTTTTGATGGTTGATGACCTGGCTGGCTTCAGGCTGAACATGGTGGTCCTTATGGGTTCAGCATCAAGATGGTGCAGATGTTGATATTTGATTTATCTCTTCTTCCAGAGAGAGCAGCCGCTGGATTGAATTCCTTTTAAAATTTCTGTCTGCAGCACACGGATGGTCAAATAGTAGATGGGGTTCAAACTTGTAGAAATAGGTGGAGAGAGAGAGATCCACATGTGGATCTTGCTTCTTCAGCATCTTATTTTCTTTTGCTGATCTGCAGAGAAAACACACAAATGAGTTAACTGGCTTGTCACATGCCCATCTCTCGAACTGCCCAGTAAACCAAATATGGTCATGGTCTGTGGATTCCAGTTGCCTGGTTTACGTGATTAGATTATGTCTGAGTAAATTCCTCTCATAGTCCCAGAGTCCCATTGTCCAAATTATTATGTCTATTGTAACAAAAACAGAAATTACTGTGGAAAAACTCAGCGTGTCTGACGGCATCTGTGGAGAGGAACGCAGAGTTAACGTTTCAAGTCTGTGTGACTCTTCATCAGAGCTAAAGAGAAATAGAAATATGGTGAAATATAAGCTGTTTAAGGGGGGGTTGGACATGTGGAGCTGGATAGAGGGCCAGCGATAGGTGGAGGCAAAGGAGAGATTGCCAAAGATGTCATAAACAAAAGGTCAAAGGGGTGTTGAAAGTGGTGATATTAGCTAAAGGATGTGCTAATGGTGACATTAAGGGTAGAAAGCAGGATGAGCAAGTGACATATGGCTCTAGTGGGGGTGGGGTGACATGGGGGGAAGGAATCGAAATAGGCTAAAAGGTGGAGATAAAACAATGGATGGAAATAAATTTTTAAAGTAATAAAGAAACAGGTGGGAAAAGAAAAAAAATTAAAAATATATAATAATAATTATTGGAAAAAAGGGGATCAAAAAGGGGGTGAGAATGGAAGAGAGAGTTCATGATCTGAAGTTGTCGAACTCAATATTCAGTCTGGAAAACTGTAAAGTGCCTAATCGGAAGATGAGGTGCTGTTCCTCCAGTTTGCTTTGAGCTTCACTGGAACATTGCAGCAGGCCAAGGATGGACATGTGGGCATGAGAGCAGGGTGGAGTGTTGAAATGGCAAGTGACAGGGAGATCTAGGTCATGCTTGCAGACAGGCCGAAGGTGTTCCGCAAAGTGGTCACCCAGTCTGCGTTTGGTCCCTCCAATGTAGAGGAGACCACATTGGGAGTAGTGAATGCAGTAGACTAAATTGAGGGAAGTGCAAGTGAAATGCTGCTTCACTTGAAAGGAGTGTTGGGGCCCTTGGACGGTGAGGAGAGGGGAAGTAAAGGGGCAGGTGTTGCACCTTCTGGAGTTGCATGGGAAGGTGCCGTAGGAGGGGGTTGAGGTGTAGGGGGTGATGGAGGAGTGGACAAGGGTGTCCCAGAGGGAAAAGTCCCTGCGGAATGCCGAAAGGAGGGGTGAAGGGAAGATATGTTTGGTGGTGGCATCATGCTGGAGTTGGTGGAAATGTCAGAGGCCCTCTATCCAGCTCCACCCGTCCCACCCCCCTTAAACAGCTTATATTTCACCACATTTCTATTTCTCTTTAGTTCTAATGAAGAGTCATACGGACTCGAAACGTTAGCTCTGTCTTCCTCTCCACAGATGCTGTCAGACCTGCTGAGTTTTTCCAGCAGTTTTGTTTTTGTTTCAGATTTCCAGCATCTGTAGTATTTTGCTTTTATCTTAGTGTTTAATTGACTGCCACTTCTCTTTCAGGAATGCCAACCTTGAAGAAGTATTGCTCTTCTCTCCGACAGGATTTCCGCTTGTCTCTTTTGCCCTGTTCACCTTCATTGCTTTCCATTTCTCTCCTGGTGTTTTGATAAGGTGTTTACTAAAACTCGCTTTCACAGCCATATTTCCTTCCTCAGTGGCTGTCTCCGTCTCCGGCTTACCCCATGTGGATTCCAACTGAAGTTCCATCCCTCATGTTTCGAACCCACCCAAGATTACAGGTATCTCTGGGACATACAACGCTCCTCGGACTGCTTTTTTCATCGCATCCTGAGATCCACATTCAGTGTCATGCGCAGCTATTATGAACACACTTGATCTCTCCTTCCAGCAGCACCGACCCACCCTATCTCTAAGCTGTCCTTGCCCCCAGTTTCATTTTATTCTTCGTCTCATCTGATGCCTTAACAAGAAACTTTGTCTCTTTCTTTCAGTGCAAAGGAACACAAGCTCCAACAACTCATTGATACCAATGCCCATGCAGGACCCTCCACCCCTGCCTGTCCCTCTGACCCCATCCCATCTTCCAATCCCAGCCCCAGCTGTGTATTCACCATACCTCCTGACCTTCCCCTCTCCGATGCTGAATGTTTAGTGCTCAGCAAAGGACTCACTTTCATACCCTTCTGCCCTCACCTCAATGAATTCCGGGCTTGGCACGATGCTGAACTCTTCTTCCGCCGCCTTTGTCTCCGTGCTCACTTCTTTGGGCAGGAGTCCTCCCCCCCCACTGTTCAACAGATCCTTTCACCCACCTCCAATATTCTCCCTCCACCTGGACCCCTCCCCCGGCTTCTTACCTTCTCTTGATCTTTTCATTGAGAACTGTCAGCGTGACGTCAGTCGTCTCAATTTCTCTGCTCCTCTCACCCATTCTAACCTGTCTGTTTCTGAACTTGCTGCACTCCGTTCTCTCAGGTCCAACCATGACCTTGTCATCAAACCTGCTGACAAGGGTGGTGCTGTTGTTGTCTGGTGCACTGACCTCTACCTTGTAGAGGCTGAGCATCAACTCGCAGACATTTCCTCCTACTTCCCCCTGGACCATGACCCCACCGCTGAACATCAAGCCATTGTTTCCAGGACTGTCACTGACCTGATCTCCTCTGGAGATCTTACCTCCACAGCTTCCAACCTCATAGTCTCCCAATCTCGGAGGGCCTGCTCCTACCTCCTACCCAAAATCCACAAACAGGACTGTCCCAGCAGACAGATTGTGTCAGCCTGTTCCTGCCCCACAGGACTAATTTCTTCCTATCTTAACTCCATTCTCTCTCCCCTTGTCCAGTCTCTTCCCAATGACATCTGCGATTCCTCTGATGCCCTACATCATATCAACAATTCCCAGTTCCCTGGCCCCAACCACCTCCTCTTCACCATGGACGTCCAGTCCCTCTACACCTCCATCCCCCACCGGGATGGTCTAAGGGCTCTCCGCTTCTTCCTCGAACAGAGGCCCGAACAAACCCCATCCATCACCATTCTCCTCCGACTGGCTGAACTTGTTCTCTCACTAAGCAATTTCTCCTTAAACTCCTCTCACTTCCTCCAAATAAAAGATGTGGCTATGGGTACTCGCATAGGCCCCAGTTATGCCTGTCTCTTTATGGGGTACGTGAATCATTCCTTGTTCCAGTCCTACCCCGGCCCCCTCTCACAACTCTTTCTCCAGTACATCAATGACTGCTTTGGTGCTGCTTCATACTCTCGTCTGGACCTGGAAAAATTTATTAATTTTGCGTCCAATTTCCACCCCTCCATCACTTTCACATGGTCCATCTCTGACACTTCCATTCCCTTCCTTGACCTCTCTGTCTCAATTTCTGGTGATAGACTATCCACTGACATTCATTACAAGCCTACCGACTCCCACAGCTACCTCGACTACAGCTCCTCACACCCCGCTTCTTGTAAGGACTCCATCCCTTTCTCTCAGTTCTTTCGCCTCCGTCGCATCTGTTCTGATGATGCCATTTTCCAAAACAGTTCTCCTGACATGTCTTCCTTCTTCCTTAACCGAGGTTTTCCACCCACAGTGGTTGACAGGGCCCTCAACCGTGTCCGATCCATCTCCCACGCATCTGCCCTCACACCTTCCTCTCCCTTCCAGAACCATGATAGAGTCCCCCTTGTCCTCACTTATCACCCCAACAGCCTCTGCATTCAAAGGATCATCCTCCACCATTTTCGCCATCTCCGGCATGATGCCACCACCAAACACATCTTCCCTTCACCCACCCTGGCGGCATTCCATAGGGACTGTTCCCTCTGGGACACCCTGGTCCACTCCTCCATCACCCCCTACACCTCAACTCACTTCTATGGCACCTTCCCAACCAACAGTAGAAGGTGCAACACCTGCCCCTTTACTTCCCCCCCTCCTCACCGTCCAAGGGCCTAAACACTCTTTCCAAGTGAAGCAGCATTTCACTTGCACTTCGCTCAATTTAGTCTACTGCATTCATTGCTCCCAATACAGTTTCCTCTACATTGGAGGGACCAAACGCAGACTGGGTGACCGCTTTGTGGAACGCCTTTGGTCTGTCCGCAAGCATGACCCAGACTTCCCTGTCGCTTGCCATTTCAACACACCACCCTGCTCTCAAGCCCACATGTCCATCCTTGGCCTGCTGCATTGTTCCAGTGAAGCTCAACGCAAACTGGAGGAACAGCACCTCATCTTCCGATTAGGCACTTTACAGCCTTCTGGACTTAACATTGAGTTCAACAACTTCAGTTCATGTGTTCCCTCCTCCATCCCCACCCCCTTTTTGATCCCCTTTTTTATAATAATTTTTATATTTTTTCTTTTCACATCTATTTCTAATAATTTTTAAAAAAATTATTTCCATCCATTGTTTTATCTCCGCTTTTTAGCCTATTTCGCTCCTTTGCCTCCACCCTGCCCCCACTAGGGCCACCTGTCACTTGCTCATCCTGCTTTCTACCCTTAATGTCACCATTAGCACACCCTTTAGCTAATATCACCACCATCAACACTCTTTGACCTTTTGTTTATGACATCTTTGGCAATCTCTCCTTTGCCTCCACCTATCGCTGGCACCCCGGTTATTGTCTGGATGGGTAATTGTTAATTGGGTAAGAGATGGCCCCCATTCATTCTCCAAGGTAATTGTTCCTGGCGAAGTTTTGTGGACAGGTTGTCTCCATTTCACTAGCTTTGTAATTTATAAGTTACAGGGAAGCATATGTTTAGCCATCTTTGACTGTGATTTCAAGTCATTGCAAAATGGCTTTGGTCTTTTTAAAAATTCAATACGTGGTTTGCAGAAAGTAAGTTCATAAAGTAATTTTTTTTTATATAAAGCATGGTTTCACAACATCGTCTCTCTTTCTGAAATCATGATTATTTCTCCATTTTCCAGCAGCCCCAATGAGAAAAGAGAACTTGAAAAAGTACCCACCTCCACTTGGATAGGAAAATAGCCCCCATTATTTTGAGTGGCTTAAGGGAATTGTTTCTCTTACTCTGCCTTGTGATTCTTTCAGCCCGTCAAATCTGTGTCAGCTCTTTGAAAGTACTATTCAGTTTGTTCCACTCCCTTACTCTTCCTCCATAGCCCAGAAAATTTCAGCTTTTCAAGTATATCCCAATTTCATCTGAAAAGGTACAATTGACTCCACCCTTTCAGAGTACAATCCAGATCATAACAATGCACTACATAAAAACATATCTCCCCCTTCCCCACCTTGGATTTTTGCCAATTATCTTCAATCTGTGTCCTCTGGTTACTGACACTCCTGTCAGTGGAAACATTTCCTTCCGATCAAAACCTTCATAATTTTGAATCCTCACCCACCACCTCTTAATATTTTTCTGTTCTAAGCAGAAAAAAAACATTTTCTCTAGTCTCTTGACAGAACTGAACTCTCTCGTCCCTAGTATGGCCCTGGTAAATGCCATCTGCACCTTCTCCAGAGCCTTGATGTCCTTCCTAAATTGCGGTGCCCACATTTGGACACAAACCTTAGCTGAAGTCTAAATTTAATTTCAGTCTTAAATTTGTCTTTTACTAGTTTAAACCTGTGATCTCATCCTCCCCTCCCAACCCTCAACTCTATTCTAATTATGTAGTTAAAGTAATTAGCTAAATTGACCTTTTTCATACTATTTGCCGTCTTGCATAGTCCTGTAAGATTATCTCTCAAACATTTTATCTTAAGACTGAAGAGCCCAAGCTTCTTCATTCTTGTTCACAACTGAGACCTGTTCAGACTGGGAAACAACATTGTGTCTGTCCTTTGCACTGCCTGCCATGCCTGAATACCTTTGTGACTCAGTGATCAGAACTGCACACTATACTCAAGGTGTGGTCTGATCAGAGTATTACATAGTCTGACCATAGCTTCCTCTGACTTGTACTGCTTTGAAAATGGTTTGTCATGCTCTTGTGTTTGTAGGTCAGATAAGAGCGAAGATCATGTTGGTGCCTTGTTGTGGCACGGATCTTGTGGGAAATGGAATCAAGCTATAAATGAACAGGATAGTCCAGTTGCAGTTTGTCCAGCCTGTCTACTTTAAAATGACAACCCTAGCAGCTTGGCAGGAGTGAGCCCCTCGAATTTATTTTCTTTTCCCCAATGTTTTGTTTATGATGGGTGACTTAATACGTGAGGGAGATGAGCTTGGATGGGCTGAATGGGTTTTTATTTCTTTGACTTATGTCTATGAATTTGGCCAATTAATGGTACTACTATTAATAATTTAGGGGAAAAGCTCCTTTAATACACAGCAGCAGCTGAAGCACTTCACATTGTTTTATTAATGGAAAATTGCAATTATGGGCTTTCTAGAGAATTTTACAACTCGGTTATTCAAAGTATCGATTGAGAATAATAAAATCAGGGAGTGAATTTTCAAGATTATATTATACCATTATGGAGAAAATCTTGATGAGATTACAGCCTTGGAAAATTACTCATTATTCTCTTCTCATTAATGGAACATATGCATTCTAATAGAGTTGGAAAGCAATTTTATATAATTTTTGATAGCAGATTGTCGTACCCAAACATTATGGTTGATGTGTGCTGGGCTCTTTCATAGAGGATTCATACAGGTGATCTACCCACTTGCTGCAGGTTTATTAAGACATGCTTCAGTTTATTGCAGAAAGATTAGTCACTGCACCTATTCAGAGGCACTCCATTGAAACATTTGAGGTGCAGGGGAGTGAAAACATTTTTTTTACAAGGAGCAGCACATTGGCACACCTACCTTCCTCTAGAGGAACAAATGAATTTGAAATATATACTGGTTCAAAACCTCTCTTGTTCAAATGTACCCTGCAGAGAGGGAGATAAATGCATTTCCAGCATTGTTCATGCCTCACAGACATGTCGAGTTGCCATTTTCTCAAAAGCTCAAAGGGATGGGGAGGGGGCGGGCAGGGGCAGGGAGAAGCAATTACATGTAGATAAATCACTCCAAAGATGCTTCAGCAACCTTTTAACTTTGTTCTGATATCCCAGAGGAAGGTCCCTGACAAATAACTGCAGCTGTAAACATGCATTGGAAATCTCAAAAGCACTTCTTATATACTAACGTAGCAATTTTCACACCCTCCCCCCTTCCAGGATTGGTGGGGGAGGGGGGAAGAGAGGGACAAGGGGAGCTTAAATTCTTAATGACGGGAACCCCAACCCACCACAAAAAGGCCTAATTCCAATCTAACTGAGTCGGTTTGGACCATGCTAATAACCTGTCCTCGAGAGGTGGGTCATAACTTTAAATGTTAATGAGACTGCTTGCCTCAGACTTCAGCAGCCATTTGGATTTAATAGTTGCAGGCCTGGCTTCTTAGGGCTCAGAAACTCCAGCAACTGAAGGAAGCTGAGAACTGTTACATGCAGCATTTAAATGTAGTTCCAACATGATTTGTAAACCAACAAGTAAAGGATTCCCATCATTCCCTCCCCCCAAAGAAAAGCTGCATTCTGTCTCCTGTTTATCTGATGCCTATACACACACGCCATGGCTTGATGCTGATCTACGATCTCTGCCTCTCCGACAATCTTCTGCTTCTCTCTCATGATCTTTTCCCTCCTGTGCATTCTTTTACCTCTTTCTCCCTCACAATCTCTTTCTCCTCTGCAATCTCTTTCTCCCTCTACAATCACACTATTGGCACTGCTATTTCACACCCACATGATCTCCTTCTGCCCCATAATCCTTCTCTCCCCACTATTGTTCCCCTTGCCCCACTCCAGGCCTGCACTCCCTCTCACCCTGGTCATTAGCCTCTGTACACCCAAGGCCATGGCTGTTGCACACCCAACCCCAGCCCTTGGTCCCTCTGCCACCCCCCACCACCACCACCACAGCCATTGTTCCCTCTCCCAAGCACCACCGACCCCCAACCACCACCACCCCCACCAGCTGTTGCTTCCTTATCCCTGCTATCGTTCTCTTCCCCGGCCATTGCTCCTCTCCCTACCTGCCATTGTTCCCTCTCCAACAGCCCCCTGCCCCGGCCATCTCTCCCTCTCCCCTACTATCACACCCTTTCCCCCACCACTGCTCCCTCTTCTTCCGCAATCTCTCCTCGCTGAACCGTTCCATTTCCGCAACACAATCACTCCATTTTCCCCCACGATTATTCCCTCTATCCTGTGACCCTTTCCTTTTTCCCCCAGAGTGGCTGATCCTCCCCCACCCAACTTCACTACCCCACTCTTGCTTGCTTCCTCACTCAGGTCCTTGTCTGCGGCTTTCAGTTGCAGGCCTTCCCACCCGACAACTGGCCACCTCCCCATTGGGCTGGCTGTCCACAGGAAACAGAGAAAAAAGAGAATCAAGTAAGGTCCTGCTGTCACATTCAGCAGGAGCTCCCTCTGCACATAATTCCTGGCTGCTAAAATTAGCCCCCACTCCCTCCTTATCTCCACGTAAATATTGAAGCCTGCATTTGCTTAGCTGGATGCGAATATGTATTTTAATCCCTTAACAATCAAAGTAGCTCAAAACAGCATGTTAAAAACGAGAATGATTTCTCATAACCCCAGCTGGAAAGGGCTGAATATGATTAAACAAAGGAGATAAATGAAATCAGTCAGTAGAAAAGTGGGCTAACTGTTAACCTCTGCAAATGACAACTTGTGCCTTTAATTCAAGAAGCAAGTTGGTGCCTGTAAACTATGCAAAGTTCTATACATTTGTCCTTATGAAGAAATTGTTTCAGTCAACCTAAAAATTGATTTGTCATGCTGATACATTTTGTGCAATAGGTTGTTGCACAGGATTTGAATAAAGCGTGCAACTGTTATCTCTCTTAGTAATTTAGATAGATTTCAGCCAAGCTCTTGCACTTGAACTGCTTTTACATGCTACTTGACCTGTGCTACTGATTTTGGGTTATGACGTACAAGTATTAAAGAGTCAGCTGCAACCCAAAGAAAAGGTTGCTGGAGTTTGATCAAGCCTGTGGCTGAAAAGACCCAGTGTTGAGCAATATGAAAGTGTTCAAACATGCTTAAAATACACAAAGGAGGGGCTTCATTGGACTCAACAGTGTTTGTCCACAGCAAAGACAGAAAATGCTGGAAATGTGGTATGGTAGTTTAGTGGTTATGTCACTGGATCTGTAATCCACTAACGATCTGGAGAAATGAATTCAAATCCGACCTGGAGTTTAAATTCAGTTAATTAAATAAAAGCTGGAATAAAAAGTAATGGTGATCATGATTGTTGTTTAAAAAAAAAGCCCATCCAGTTCACTCATGTCCTTTACGGAAAGAAATCTTTTGTTTTAATTATATGTAACTCCAGATTCACTGCAACGTGGTTGACTCTTAATTGCCATCTGAAATGGTCTTCCAAGCCGCTAAGTATCAAACCGCTACTTAAAACAACAAAAATAAAACCAGGTGAACAATCTGGCCCAACCCAGACACCGATTACAACAAAGGCAGACCCTATCTAGTCAACCCTGTAAAGTCCTCCTCACTAACATCTAGAGACTACTGCCAAAATTGGGAGAACTTCCCCCACTGACTAGTCACACAGTAGCCTGACATGGTCCTATTCTCTGAATCATATCTTGCAGCCAGACTCATCCATCACCTTTCCTGTGTATGTCATGTCCCACCAGAGGTGGAGGCACAGTGGTATACAGGCGTGAGGGCATGGTCCTGAGAATTAATAAATGTGGAATATAAAGCTAATTTTGGTAATGGTGACCATGACAACTATCATCGATTGTTGTAAAAATCCATCTAGTTCACTAATACCCTTTAGGGAAGGAAATCTGCCAACCTTGTCTGGCCTGGCCAACATGTGACTCCAAACCCGATTCTAAACTGCCCTCTGCAATGGCCTTGCAAGTGACCCTGTTCAAGGGCAATTAGGGATGGGCAACAAATATTGGCCTTGTCAGCAATGTCCATATTTCATGAAAGAATAAAGAAAAAATACTTGGAAGAAACACAGAGGGTAGCAAGGACACAGAATGAACTCTGATAATCCAAATAATTTTGGAATTGGTTTTCACTTTATTATGTTAGTTGCATTGCTTAATTCAACATCTTGGATTGTTTACTTCAAGCAAATAACAACTGTGACTTATCAAAGTTAGGCTGTACAATGCATTTTCAGTCAGTAGAGAAAAAGAGGTTCAT
Source organism: Carcharodon carcharias (assembly GCF_017639515.1). Taxonomy (NCBI): domain Eukaryota; kingdom Metazoa; phylum Chordata; class Chondrichthyes; order Lamniformes; family Lamnidae; genus Carcharodon; species Carcharodon carcharias. The sequence continues at coordinate 56,442,572 of NC_054487.1, forward strand.
GCTTTGGGTAGAACATTTCCTGCATTCCCTGTTTATGTTTTAGATGCACTTGTGCTTTTTTTGCTGGTCAAGAGCAGTAGATTGAAGTTTCAGATGGAAGAGGGAATATTTTTATGGCCTGAATTTTTCCCGCGTCAGGCGGGAGCGGGCGGGGTGGTCACGGAGCCGACCACCACCCGCGATCGGCTCCACGCCGCCATTTTACGCAAGTGGTATCAGTGCAACCGGTGCAGGCGGGGGGAGGAGGGAGAGCCAGGGCCAGTGCTCTGTTGTGCATGCATGTGAAAGAGCGCTTCAATCTCCCTGAGGCAGCTCCGTGCTTCAGGGAGATTGAAGCGCTTTTGAAATTAACAAATAAATGGAATAAAAATTTAATGCAAAATGTCCCCTCGTGTGGCTGTTTCACATAAGATGGGACATGTTTTTACATATCAGAAAATAATTTTATTCAGTTTGTTAAAGCTTTAGAAAACCTCATCCCGCTCGTGGATGAGGTTTCCTAAAAAATGTAAAGGCCACTTGGCCTTTTCGCCTGCCCGCCAACTGTAAATTTGAAATTAATTCCTTAATGGTCTTAATAGGCCTTGTAATTATCGGCGGGCGCACAGCCAACTCCGGCGTGCGCCTGCCCAACGAAACATCACGAAACAGCACGATGACATCAGGACACATGCCCGACATCATCACGCATCATTTTACCCGCAGGCCTGTTGGACCCACCCCCGCACGCCGACTTAAAAATCCTGACCTATATGATTCAAGCTTATCTCCCAACACTTAAATTTTGTGTTCACAGCATAAAGACAATATCCATATGGAGACTGAATCTCCTGTGCACTAAAATTTGTACCCGTATGCTAACTCAATCATGGTTATGTATATCATGAGATTAACAATTACTCTCTGGCTGTGATGCATAATGTATCGAACAGCACATAGGATGCCCACCAAGTTCTTCTGTCATTTTGAAAAGGCAGGAAATACCATTGGACGAATGTATACCAGCTTTTACAAATAGACGTATTCATACAGGGAGACAATGTGGCACTTTACGGAGAACACAATACTTAGGAAAACAAAGATAGAATCAGTCCACAAGAGCCCTTGTATTTCTTAAAGGGTAGGTAAGCAGCAGGACTTTTAGATGGAACAATCTTTCTTCCAGAGACCTTTGTGATAGTAAATTTTAAGTAGATGATTCTCCAGGGAAAGCTAAAGACTCATGAGCAATCTCCAGACCTGAACAAATCAGTAACATTCATAGTCTGAGCTGTCAATGATCCTTAAAAAATGACACAATGGTCAGGAAGATTTTATAAGAGGTATTCCTAGCATCTAGACCTCTTACACCTCCTAATTCTTTAACCTGACTAATTTGACTAGCAATTAGAACCAGCCTGGAGTAACCCCCTGTCCTATATAATTTAAATAACAAATAACCTCACTTGAAGTTTACAGAAAACTGTTCTAGTCTCTGTCAGGGGACTAAAACATCACATATATATTTTTATAAAATATATGTAGGTTTCCTCGTGGCTAATTTCTAAAATTTTAAAAACTGGACAAAGACCTTAAAATAGCTGAAGCTATGTCTGTCTGTGACCCTGAACAAAAGGAGCTATGATGGCAGCATTGCAGAAAATTGCACCTCGGGAAGAGACAGTAACAACCCCTGTGGACTGCAGAGACCAAATTCAAAGAGAACCGTAGAAAGGCCATCTGCATTTCATAAGCCAAGCCTGGCCAGTGGAGCCTATTTGTCTGCTAGGACAAAGGATCCTGCAAACTTCCTTTCAGGTCTTAATGGTTGGAACATTTAACCATCTCAGTAACCAGGAGGTTTGGGGCATGCTTAGCAAAGGATGAATCATAAAGAGATCCTAAAATCAAGAACAGAAATTTACACGGTAGATCAATCAACATCTAAAAAGAGAGAAAGAGAAAGGTTTATATTACAGTTGGTGACTCCAGTCCAGACACCCCAATCCGACTTGGCATGAAATTTGGTTGGAGGAATAGCAGAGGCCTGCAAGTTGTGGCAGAATCCAGGTCCAGAGTACTTTCCCAATTCACTAAGCAACAGCAAACCTGACTGATGGAGGGGGAGGGAAATGTTGTTCTCCTACTTGCACTTGCCCCTCTCCCAACCGGACTTTTGGGGGTGTTTGGAGTGTTTTGGGCTATGACAGAGTTAAATGGCAATCATTCCCTAATTCTGGGCCTAAAAGCTTTGAACATTTTTGTTCCAATCCATGGCTCAACACTCTTGTGCCTCTCCATCTCAGAAGGTTGCTACTGCCATGTTCTAACTGGCTAACAGTGTGGGACACCCTATTACGTTGCTGCTGGGATGGTTGCTTGCCCCTGTATGGGAATGAGCCACCTTCTGTTATTTTCCTGACAGCCATTTGGTGAAGGAAAAAACGAGAGCAAGTCTTTACTTGGTTTATTCACAGATTAAAACATTACAAGTATATCTCTCCTGACTCCACTCAACTCCTGTGTCAGTAAGTGTCCCTTTATATGTGCGCAAGTAACTATCCAATCAATGCCCTCCACTTATATGTACTGAACCTCAATTGATACAATTAACAACCCTCCACTGGAGATAGGGTGTTGGCACAGTGCAAGTTCCACATCATTGCCATACAGGCAGCACAACCACATCAGCAGAATTTCTCCACTTCTGCTAATGGCCAGTGTTTCATTTAGAAATCCAACTTTTTTTCTCATGTGCTCTTTTTTATTCACTCATGGGATATGGTCGTCGCCAGCTGGGCCAGCATTTATTGCCCATCTCTAACTGCTCTTGAGAAGGTGGTGGTGAGCTGCCTTCTTGAACCACTATAATCACTGTGGTGTGGGTACACTCAAAGTGCTTTTAGGGAGGGAGTTCCAGGATTTTGACCCAGCGACAGTGAAGGAATGGCAGTATATTTCCAAGTTGGGGTGGTGTGTGACTTGGGGGGGTACTTCCAGGTGGTGGTGTTCCCATGCATCTACTGCCCTTGTCTTTCTAGATGGTATGGGTTGTGGTTTTGAAGGTGCTGTCTAAGGAACTTGGTGAGCTTCTGCAGTGCATCTTGTAGATAATACACACTGCTGCCACTGTGCATCGGTGGTGGAGGGAGTGAATATTTGTGGATGGGGTGCCAATGCTTTGTCCTGGATGGTGTCAAGCTCCTTGAGTGTTGTTGAAGCTGCATTCATCCAGGTAAGTGGAGAGTATTCCACCACTCCCAACTTGTGTCTTGTAGATGGTGGACAGGCTTTGGGGAGTCAGGAGATGAGTTACTTGCTGCAGGATTGCTAGACTCTGACCTGCTCTTGTACCCACAGTATTTATATGTTCTAGTCCAGTTTAGTTTGTGGTCAATGGTAAACCCCAGGATGTTGATAGTGGGGGATTCAGCGATGGTAATGCCATTGAATGTCAAGAGGTGATAGTTATTGCCTAACACTTGTGTGGTGTGAATGTTACTTACCACTTGTCAGCACAAGCCCGGATATTGTCCAGGTCTTGTTGCATTTGAACATAAATTGCTTCAGTACCTGAGGAGTTGTGAATGGTGCTGAACATTGTACAATCATCAATGAACATCCCCACTTCTGACCTTATGATGGAAGGAAGGTCACTGATGAAGCAGCTGAAGATGGTTGGGACTAGGACACTACCCTGAGGAAAATCTGCAGTGATGTCCTGGAACTGAGATGATTGACCTCCAACAACAACACCCATTGACTCCAGTTTTGCTAGGACTCCTTGATGACTCTGTCAAATGCTGCCTTGAGTTCAGCTGTTTTGTCCATGTTTGACCCAAGGCTGTTATGAGGTCAGGAGCTGATTGACCTTAGCGAAACACAAACTGAGCGTCAGTGAGCAGGTTAGTGTTAAGCAAATGCTGCTTGATAACACTGTTGATGACCCATTGCATCACTTTACTGATGATGGGGCGGTAATCGGCCAGGTTGGATTTGTCCTGCTTTTTGTGTACAGGACATAGCTGGGCAACTTTCTACATTGCTGGGTAGATGCCAGTGTTGTTGCTGTACCAGAACAGCTTGTCTGGGAGAGCGGCAGGTTCTGGAGCACAAGTCTTCAGTACTATTGCTAGTATATTGTCAGGGCCCATAGCCTTTGCAGTATCCAAGCCTTCAGCCATTTCTTGGCATCACGTGAAGTGAATCAAATCGGCTGAAGACTGGCATCTGTGATGCTGGGGACCTCCAGAGGAGGTCTGCTGTGTGTTTCCTCCGTTGACCAAATTTATTTCCCATTTTTCAATTTCTGTATTTTCCAGTGAATACTTTTAGACTTTTCAATACCAGTTTTATTCTACCCTACACGTTTTAATCCCATCTAAGATTCATTGATTAGAGTGTTTCACACAAGAGTTGAAAAACAAAGCGCTGCGGGGGGGGAGGGCAGGGCGGGCGGGGCAAGCCGACTGCTCACTCCCCAGAATGAGAGTTGGTCTCGAACCGACCGACTTTTGGAAAGCCTGCCCTGCAGCAATAACATGCTGGGGCCGGGCTAAACTTATGCCCCTCAGTGGACAGGAAGTCTCACCCTCAAGAGCTGCCAGGCTATCCGATTGCCTAGTAGTACCAGCAGTGCCAGTATTCAGTAGTGGGCGGGGAGAGATGAGAGAGCCTAGGGATGGGGGAGAGGTTGTGGGTGCTGGGTTTGGAGGGTAGCTGGGGAGGAATGAAGTGGGGGGGGGGTGACATCTTGGTGAGGTACCCCCGATGCACCAAGGGCACCCCACCGCTCCCTCACCGGCTGACTGATAAGTCCCCCCTTCCTTCCCATCTTTTCAAAGAATCCATTTCAAACGCGGCCCTTGCACCCTGGCCCGCCTGCCACTGCCCAGCATTTTATGGCAGCGGAGGCAGATTGATGCCTTTAATTGCCAATTAATATTTGCAGTTAAGGACCTCCAGTAGACCTAAGGGCAGGCGGCTCAGTGGGTGACTGGCCCTCCTCCCTCCCCCCATATTTTGGGGAACAAGTCGCAGGTGGTGGGAAGGAGGTGGGCTGAGCACCCAACATTTTTTTACATGCCCCCCAACTACACCCTTACCAATAGCACACCTGGCAGGGGCCTGTAAAATCCAGGCCAAATATACACATTGGGAAACCTGCAAGAGACACCCGATCCTTCAGGTTAAACAAATCTCTCATTTAATAATCAAATTAGAAATGCTCCATCAGCAAACTGTTTACTGTTCAGTTTAGAAGTGAAGGAAAGCGGCAGAGACTGATAACTTGGAATAGATTTATTCTCAAAGTAATTGGCAGGGGAATTAAATCTATCAAGATTTACAGCTCACACGACCTGTGGTGTGGAGAGGCTGTAAAGATTTGACTCCTTTATAGTGGTTGAACTTCATTCCTGATTATTGGGTCACAAATAATTGCCACAATGTTTTCCCTTTTACTGGATTAGCAATGACTAGAAAATCTATACTCCAAAAATACTGTATCTGCAGTTTCAGCTGAACTGTTGATTGATGGGTGTTTTGCCAGTGGCTAGGACCACTCCTGTAACCTTGCCATTTCATGTGGCCTCTCTTTCAGTCATGTCAATCACAGATGATGCCTTCTCTGACCAATTCTGACCCTCACTCTCACATCCCCTTCCAACCCACTCCCTTCTGCCTCCGGCCCTAGAAAAAATGCTCCCTCTAGATATCAACAATGACACTTGCAAATTCTCTACTTTCTAGCCTTTGGCTCTCCAATTGCCACAATAACTTCTGCAAGTGATGGAAGCATAAATAGTAACTTTCAAAATGAGAATTAAAACCTACCTCTGTGGCCAAGCATTTGGTCATCTGTCCTAATATCTCCTAATATGGTTTGGCATCAAATTTTGTTTAATAAAGCTCCTGTGAGGAGTTACATTTTTATTTTGTATTTGTTCATGTGATGTGGGCGTGGCTAGCAAGGCCAGCATTTATTGCCAATCCCTGATTGTCCTTCAGCTGTGGCAATGAGCCACCTTCTTGAACCACTGAGTACACCTACACTGTTATTAGGGAGAGTTTCATAAGATATTGTGTAAGAGTGAATTATTTAACATCACTTCCAGCAAAATAGTATCAGTTAGCAATTTCCATTGAGATAGCAAATTCACATTTTTGGAATCATGAGTTGATCTTGTGCTCTATTTCTGGAATATTGAGGTAGATTTTATGACACTCCCCCCCACCTCGGCCGGATGTGTTTTGGTGGAGAGTGGTGGGGCATGTAAAATACAATGATAGCTAGGCCATCTCCTTCCAGATCACCCCAACCCAATCCCCGTAATACAGTGGGTGGGTCAGTCGCCCACTAAGCTGCCTGCCCTTAGGCTTATTGAGACCCTTAACAGCCCAATTAAGTGGCAATTAAGGGCCTCATTCTGCATCCACTGCTGGACAGTGGGAGGTGGAAGAGAGTGCAGGAAGGAAGGGTTGGGGGGGGGGGGTGGTTTCCTTCTTCAAGGGCTGTCCTGTGCCCATTGGGTACCCCCTCCCACCTTTTCCTAGGGTGCCCAATCCCTCCCCATGCAAAAAGTCTGAACTCAGCTCATCTTGTATCCATGCTGCCTTCTTCGTGGGACTACTTGCAGCCCCAGCAGTGCCCACTAATTCTTAAGAAATTTCTGGGACTGCAAGAGATGCCAGCCAAATAGATTGGTCGGGACTTCTTTCCGCTAAGGGACGGAAGTTCCACTCTCAGCTTGTTAACGTTGCTGGCAGTATAACATTACTGCAGGGTGGCCTTTTATAAGTCAGTCAGTTTGTGACCCACTTTCCTACTGGGGGGTGGTGGTGAGCAATATGCGCCCCCACGCGCCCCCCCCCCCACCCCCCGCCATGAAATTCACCCCATTAATTTTAATAAGATACGTCCAAGTTTTAGAAAGTTTATTGTATTATTCATCGTTCTTCGAAATATTCATACAATTACCAGTCAGCATTTGCTCATGGGAAAGCAAGGATTGCAATGTGAAAATCTTTCTTCCATCCCTCAGTAGTTGATGGGCACTGAGGCCAATTCTTGCATTCATATGCCTCCTTGACCTAAGTCAGTGCAGATTCTTAATTGCAGCAGATGCTTTTCTGGTCGATGTGCTTCAATCCCACAGCGTGCAGTGTTTTATGTAGCAAACTGTCATTCTTTCTGCTGAGTTACTCTTTAGTGGCTTTAGGTGCACAGTTACATGACAGAGTCAAAGATAATGGGTGCCTCTGATTATATCAACACTGTGTTTCCTGCCAACACAAGATGGCCATGCAAAATGGCCGCCGATACCCATCTGCACATGCGCAGAAAGCGAATGATGCCATTAGTGGGAGACACAGTGCTAGTAAAACCCAGCTTAAAAAAAAACTTCTGTGATAGATGGGAGGGGAATATTAAAATAATCAGAGAAACTTTGTTTTCTCTTCCTAATTACACAAACAAAGAGTTAAAAAAAAATCTTGAATGATGCAGACTGTGTATATAATTGCTGTGACAAGCCTGGTGCCTTGAACTGAGTTGGAGGTCGAGGGAAAGCGGTACACGCGCCTAGTTTCTGGCTCACCTTTAACTTGCAGTGTCAAGTTTTATTTTTTGGAAACTTATTTCTGTTAAGCTACATGCATTTTTTTTATTTTGGTCAGTCAGTTTAACTACTTTGTGGTTTTGATTCTGACCTCCATTGCTCACAATGACATCACAGAGTAAACCAGTACAACTGTGCGCGCACCACGTTGGCAGCAAACGTAGCCTTAGATCAAAGTGTGGCTGATAAACCTGAAAAATTGAACTGCTAGTTTTATCGCCACCGGGCTAAAACTGCAACAACTCAGGTTCTTAAAGGGGAGAATTTTCTCCCCGTCCTGTTGGCTGGGTGGGAGCGGGTACGGGTGGGCCAATTAAGGCCCGCCCAGCATGACGCACACCCAGAAGCGCTGAGCTGCCTCAGGGAGATTATTTTCATTATTAAAGTTTTTAAAAAGTAGAAAAAATTATTCAGACATGTCCCCTCATGTGACAGGCCCCACCCCCACTTGCCGACCCAAAAATTCTGCCCCAAGTTTTGTTTGCTGAAAACTTACATCTCCCCAACTTTTCATTTTACATGAAGTAATCTACCATTATTGGAATCCAAACGTATTGATAAATTGAAATTGCAGGCCATTGTTATAATTGTCTGTCTTGTTTATTCGACACAAGTAAAACTATCTTTATCTTTTTCTTTGCAGATGATTGAAGGAGACCAACAGAATAGAATTACTTCCCTCCCTTTTGTTCACACAATTAGATTTTCAGGGCTTTCTTGCTGATTTTAGGTTGTAGGCCCACCTATATCAATAACAACATATTAATCCTAAAATTGTACAGCAAATTGATTTAGTGCATACCAACTTGCACTCTGCAGCTTTTGTTTTTGCCTAGTATTAAAAAGTTGCGAATTTAGTTTCTGTAGCAGCGTCTACATCCTGACCAATAGAAAGGCCATAAGCTTTCAGGACACCCTGTCATAGTAAATTGTCATAAAGATCTTTACAAGTTCTAATTGGGATCAACCACACAGGTTGTTTTCATCAATAACCAAAGTAAAAGCTGTTAGTCAAATGATATATGTGCGTAGCAGTTTTCTAAATGGCTGTTATCCCATTCTCTTGTAACACTTAACGAAATTAGTTGATTTGTTGTGCAGCCCTATACCAGATCAGTGGACACAAATATAATTTTGAAGAGCAAGCACAGTTGCCTTCTGTGAATCAGTCGTCTGCATTTGCAGTGGTATTATAAATAAAATCCACAAAACCACTGATCGGCTCCTTGGGGAAATTACTAAGACTAGTGAAAGCGTATCTTTGATGGGTGCAGAATAATAATAAACCACATCATCCATTCAAACAGTGGATCCTAGTAGAAGAAATATGTAATTTTTGTTCTGTTGATGACAACAGTAAAATGACAATGGACGAATAGCAGAAAAATGAGTTGTGTAATCCAAACCACACAAAAGGATTGGATTAAAATGAAATTGTTTGATGTCCCTTTACAAAAATCTCCAGGAATGAACCACATGTAGTTAAAATGTGGCATTATCAATGTATGCAATGCTTTGCATTAATCTTTTGAATAACATATAGCTGTTACAGCTTTCAGAATGTAGCCATAGTATCTATGAAGTGAGAATGATCCTGTATAAAGTTTTCAAAAGCACATTGAAGGCAGGAGGGCGAGGTTTCTGATCTTCTGCCTCACTTTGACTTGGCTGCTGCTCCCCATGTCCCAATACTGGAAAATCATGGGGTGTTGTCTTCTGTCAGCCATAGTGGAATGCAGATATACTGCACCTGTTGGGTGCCCATGGAGGAAAATAGCTCCTAATTGTTTGGAGAGTGCACACAACTGTGTCTGTGTCTAACTGCTTATGAATTTAAAATACATCCAGAAAGTACAAGGGAGCCTGTGGGCATTCCTAAACCACTTTGACACTGCACAAGAGTTCCATTCCAGCACAGAGTCTTTATTAGATTGCCTTCTCCAAGAGAAACAACTAGATCTGTTTTACAACAGAATCTGTTGTGCTACTGTTCTGATATCAAGAAGAGCAAGAGCTTTGTCTGCAGAAAGAACAAAGATTACTGCCTCCCTGATGGCATAGTGGGAGAATGCACCACCCTGAACGGGTCTTAGTCATACAGCTCTCATTCTGTGTCTATGCAGTGTTAACTGATCTCTGCTGGAGCAATTGGAGCATAACCATTAGCCTTAATGATCTTGGTTCTTAAAAGGAGAAACCTCCTTGGTTTCCTGCCCTTGATTACTAGTAATTCCTGCTGGAAAGTGTGCAATGTGCTTGTTAAATATGAATAGCGTAACACTCTGCTGTTTTGCTGACTTCATTTACAATCTTCCAGCTTTCCAGCTTCCAGCTATCTGGGAATGCAGCCTGAGGTATGGCTGCCTGGGTAGGTTGCTGCAGGGCTGCTCATGCCTCCGGAATCATATCCCAGGAAGAGATGTCTTCCAAATGAAAAGGGAGAAAATTGAAATAATACTTCTTAAAAATTGGTTATTTTTTTCCAAATTTGTTAACAAATTTTACCACCTCTAATCTAAAGGTCTTGACCCTTACTAGAGTTTGATTCTATGGCGTTGGTTATCTTTGATACCTTTCCCATGTGGTGAATGTCAATAGATTAAATGATGGTGGGCAGCGTGGCAGGCATTAGACCTGAGCCTTCAGACCTAACCACCTCCTCTTTTCACTTCCAGTAGGAACCCATACATAGCCATGTATGGTTGTTTATTCCTCTTTCTCCATCCATGCATTCTGAGGTGAACTCTACCAGCACCGTAACTGAGATCAGCTAACTTGGCTCAGACCAGTGATGTTGTTGTTATGTTTGGATTGCCTAAACTTAACCAGTTCAGCCATCAGGGCACTGCTGGTTTTAATTATGTTCTGATAGTTTTATGTGTTCTTAGGAACTGTTAATTAAACAGATTACAAATTGTAATTAGTCTTGCCATTGATTGTAATCTATGATTTATTAAACTATATTTTTATCTTGCAGCTGATGTTACTTTCTACAATGAGCCATCCGTCAAGAATTTCTTGCCTTTTGATGTTCTTTGGGAGTTTGATGGTGCAGCTGAGCAATGGAGAGTGTGAGCCCACAAAAAAGCATGCATACCTGGACTGGAATGTGCAATACAACTTTTCTAGCTTCAAAGCAAAAACATTGATACAGAACATAGTCCTACATAATCAACATATATATGTAGGAGCAATAAATAAGATATATGTTGTGAATAGTAACCTAGAAAAGCTCTCTGAATTCAAAACTGGCCCTGTTTTGGAATCCCTGAACTGTTCGCCATGTGACAACTGTGAGGAAAGTGAAAACAGCTCTGCAATTATATGGAAAAACAACACAAACATGGTCTTACTTGTAGAAACGTTTTATGGAGATCAGCTCATTAACTGTGGCAGCACAAGGAATGGTGTGTGTTTTCTCCACAATCTCAAGCATGATGATCCTGCTGATATTTCAAGCAATGTTCAGTGTATGTATTCACTCCATAACAACAAACCCAACAAGTGCCCAGATTGCATTGCTAGTCCTCTAGGTACAAAAGTGTTGATGATGAAGCAAGATGGATTTGTGAATGTGTATACAGTAGCAACACTGAGCTCTGCTCCTTTGGCATTCCAATTGCACTCAATATCTATAAAGAGATTAAAAGAATCTGAAGATGGTTTTCAGTTCCTCTCAGATCATTCCTACATGGATGTTATTCCACAATACAGGGATGCCTATCCTATTAAGTATCTATATGGTTTTGAAAGTGGGAGCTATGTTTATTTTTTAACTGTGCAACGTGAATCTCTGGGCTCGCAGGCATCTCACACCAAAATTATTCGATTAAACAAGTCTGATCCTTATTTACATTCTTATGTAGAAATGCCACTCGAATGTATTATCAGTGAAAGACGGAAGAAGAGATCCGCAAATATCGAAATCTTCAATATCATGCAGGCAGCGTATGCAACTAAACCAGGTGCAGATTTTGCTGGGCAGTTAGGTGTTTCTGCGGAAGAGGATGTCCTTTTTGCAGTATTTGCACAAAGTAAACCAGAGTCTACCGAACCTGCCAATAGATCAGCTGTCTGTGCATTTTCTGTAAAATCCATCAATCAGTTCTTTGAAGATTTCATTGATGATTGTTGCAAAAAAGGTCTCTCAAAGGGTCTTCACCACTTTTATAACGCTGCTGATAGATACTGTGTGAATAAGGTGAGTTAGTTAAACAGATATTTAAATGATAATATTGCAGATGCAAACTTTAGTTATGATGCATGAAAAGGTATGTTTTCATGATATTTATTATTAAGAAGACATTAAAAATTTAAATGCAAGAAAAGATGATCATTGTCACTGACTTTCATAATTTTAGTGTATTGGTGTTGCTCTTTCCTGTGGGTTGCTTTTGCTATGCATTTTGCCAGATGGATTTCAGGAATCGATTTGATCACGGCAACAGATGAGTTATCTTTTTTTCTCCAATAATGAATGAGAATAAGAGAGATCACAGGCTATGAAAGACTCTCAGTGATGATATTGTGCGAATGCTTAAGATACTTGTATCAATTTCCTTTCTCTTCTATTTAAAAGCCTTCTTAACTGGTCTATTTTAAACTGATTAACACTTCCATTAGATTGATAGAGAAACATGTGGCAAGGGATAAAACACTTTAGAGAGAAAAAAAAATCACAGTTCCTTGCCAAGGATCACTTTGCTTATGTAAAAATGTGGGAATATAAGAATGTATAAGACCACAGAAGACCAGTCGTAGTTCCTAGGACATATCATATTTCATACCTTATCAATATTTCGGCCAAGTATTTCCCAATTCTTTTCATTAAAATCAACCCCCACACACAAATATCTCCCTAGACAATCTATCCCATGTATTTACTCCCCTCTGTTAAAATCTGAGTTGTTTTTTCACATTCTCCTTTTCTAACCTTGAGGCTATATCCTCTTATTGCAGAGCTTGTGACAATGTTAAAAACATGAACATTTATCTTAGCTACTCAGCTTAGTGTCTTGAATACTTAAATAAGATCACCCCCTTAGCATTCTCCTCTGTAAAAATAATCCCACCTTTTGTAGCTTCACCTTCTAATCTAGGGGCCTAACCCCAGTTATTAATTTAGTTGCCCATTGCTCCATCTTGTCCAATGCCCATGGGTGTCTCTCACATAATAATGAAGCCATAATTATAGGCTGCACACCTGTGCAAGCTACTCTGTGCAAGCTCAGAATTTCTTCTTGAGATTTGTGCTCTATTCTCTTGGCTATTATAACCTATGGTCACATTTGCTCTTGTTACGGCTGGTGCACAGAGTGCTGATGGCTTCAATTATCTATCCACCAATAACTCTCAAATCCTTCTTCAGTGTTGTGTCCTGTATAATAATACAATTTCACATGTGTTACCATTTTTTATTATCCTTTACAAATCTCATGACTGCACTTTCCACAGTAATTGGGTGTAAGCCTTGGCTCAGTAATAGTTTGCTTATCTCTTGAGTCAGAAGGCCATGGATTCAAGTCCCATTCCAGTGATTTGAGTATATAATCCAGGGTGACACTTCAGTGTGATGCTGAAACATAGTTCCCACTTTCTTTACTCTCAGTGATAGCGCCTTTCACATAAGACTTTCAACCAAGACCCCTGCCCTCCACAGGTGGATGTAAAAAATCCAATTGCACTAATCAGAGACGAGCCGGGGAGTTCTCCCAATATCCTCACCGATTGCTTAATTTGCAACTGTCACCAGAAAAATAAAATGATCTGAACATTGCCTCTTTGTGGCATATGGCTGTCTGCAAATTGGCTGCCACATTTCCCTACATTGCCACAGTGACTACTTTTCAAAAGTATCTCTTTAGCTGTAAAGTGCTTTGGGGCGTCTTGAGGTCATGAAAAGGGCTCTATTGATGCAAGTCCTTTTCTTTCCTTAATATCTGACACATATCAGCCTAGCTTCTCAATCTAGCCAGGTCCCTTTGCATTTGATCAGCCGATTCCTGACTGTATTCAGTTCCCTTCCATTTTGGAGCCGTCTGAAAACTTGGAGAGTTTTGCTTTCATCCAAATACCATGTCATTTCTGTACATTTGTAAACAGCAGCAGCCTCTGCATTGATCCCTGAGGCATCTGACTAATTACCTCTTTCTATGTCTTCCACCTCCATGTACAACTACCCTTTTGGTTTCTCTTCTTCAGCTTTTTATTGATCCAACATTTCAGCAGCACTGCACCTATGCTGTGCCTTGCAGTGTTGTGTACCAGTCTCCTATGTGAAACAATATCGGCAGTTTTACTAAAATATCAATAAACATAATCCATTAGTGCTACTGATGTTTTCCTGACAATACTACAACATATTACAGAAATTCTTAAAAGGACAGGGTGATCTAAATATACTTGTAGTCTGGTTTAGGCATCCATAGATGGGTGACAATTTTGGCAAGCAATTTTTAAACTGAGTTATACCAAACTCTAAATTTATACTCAAATTACTGAGCATTTTGTACCAGCCTTTTTCCCCGTATTCTACTTCTAAATATTGCACAGACATTTACTGAAAAGTTGCCTTGTATAGTCTCTGTGGGCACATGCAAATTTTGAAAGAGAACATATCACAGCTTTCCAATGATACCAACAAGGGTGAGACAAATGCATTCAGCAGTGGGACTGTGGCTAGTCCTGGTGAGTGAGTAATTACAATCCATTCATTGTGAATACAAGCTCACTGCATTCTGCTGCACCACTTTGGAGGTTCTATTTATGAGTTTTGTTAGAATTGCATGCATTTATCAACTGATGTCAGTATGGATTCAGGTTTGAGTCTTTCCTCTGAATTCCACACAGATCTGCATTTCTTTAATTGGCCGTGTTCAAAGGATTGTCGGTTGTTAGCAGTCCATGAAAAGTTTAACATGGCAGTTTCCATAAAAGTTTAAAGAAATCCTAAACTGTATGGCAGAGCCACCTTATTTTGCATATAATATAATTGATCCAAAAGAATTGTTTGATTGTAATATTGCTCTCAGCAGACAATTGATTTTACTTTAAATAGCTGTAATTTCTTGGGAAACTTGGCTCTATTTCCTGATTTATTTAAACGGATATGGATAAATGTTATCTTGTGTTCCATCTTTTGTAGAATAAACTTGTCCAAGTTTTATTTCTTACTGCAGCTTAGACAGAGCATGAGTATTTTATACAGAATGTAAGCACTAGCATTTTTTTTAAAGTATTGATGAAAATCCTTTAAATTTTTTGAAGAAACATAATGTGGACATTGAATTCATTAAGTCTGTGAGTATATCCATATCTCTTTGTTTCATTACACAAATTGACATAGCAAATTGATTTCTGCCTGTAATGGCACTTACATTGTGATAGACCATGTCCCTTATGAGCTCAGATTAGTGTCTGGTAATGGTTGGTATTGATTTGTCTCGACTATGATGGTCCAAATGAAGCAACATCCACATGTATTGTGTAAGGAAAAATTGATGTTCTTAACAGAGAGCATTTTTACTATTAATTTTAGATCTAAAAAACTTCAATGATTTAAGATGATTAAAAAGTATTTTTAACTTTTTCAGAACTCCATTGTAAGATTTTGTTTAAGCATTAGTGGGGGCGTGCTGAGTTTAGGCTTAGTACACTAAAGCTGGACTGTATCTTTTTTATATCCATCCTGGGAGTCACTCGTAAAGCCAACATTTGTTGCCCATCTCTAATTGGCCTTGAGAAGGTAGTGGTGAGCCACCTTCTGAACAGCGGAGTGGTTTGCTTTTTCAGAGGGCAGTTAAGAGTCAACCACATTGCGGTGGGTCTAATAGAGGCCACTGGGTAAGGATGGCAGATTGCCTTTCCTAAAGAACATTAGTGAACCAGGTGAATTTTTACAAGAATCCTGTTGTTACATGGTCACCGTTGCTGATACTAGCTTTTTATTTCCAGATTTATTTAATGCACTGTATATAAATTCCTTAGTTGCTGTGGTGGGATTTGAATTGACGGACCAGATTTAGGTCTCCTGTTGGAGGCAGGAATGGGGTCAAAAAAGTAAAAACTTTAGGATTTGGCTGCAAATTCTAATTTGAAGTGCCTTCACAACCTAGTTTTGTGTGGCTTCTTCGTGGTTTGGGAAGGCCTTGAGTGCAAATCCCACATGAACCTCTTCTGAGGCTGGGGTCACCTTTGTGAGGACTGTAAGAAATTTGAATTTACTTCCCCCCCACTATTTTTATGTGCTAGTGTGAATTTTGGAAGCCCTAAAAAAGCCTTGCTAGGTTTGAGAGTTTGTGACTAGCAGAGGAAGCCAGCTGAGAAGTCAGGAACACTCTGACAGCTAAGTGTTAAATGTTTTAACACCTTCAAGTGTCACTATTAGATATTGTAATATTGATATTTTAGTGCAATGATTGACCATAGGGCTCTGTCCTATAAAGGTAAGTTGACCATTACATTGACCAACTGAGATGCATTAGAGTACTTTTCCCATTGGAGAAAGTGCCACCTTGCATTCAAAACTGTAGAAAAATGTGCTGGGAAACTTTCCTGTTATATTTTGAACTGTGAGTTAAAAAAATTAATCTGACAGGCAATTTGCACTGAAATGGAACACTATCTGCCTTTCAGTTTCAGGGCCTGGAGCTGCAAGTTAATATTTTAATAGCTGTAGCCGTTATGAATGATTGGCTGAGTTTCAAAAGCCGTGAGCACTGATCTTAGGTGGTCTGTTGACACAATTGGTCAGGGGAGTGATTGACAGTTTTAAGAGGTTATAATAACAATATCTGCCTTTGGTCTGATTTCTGAATAACTGTTTGTTTACATAACTTAATGGTCACTTAAAGTCATTTAACTTTTTTCTATAGGACCACAATTTTTTTTCTTTTCCGTATCAATGTCAGATATTTGAATGAGAGTTTTTTAGATTGTTACAGTTTTAATTTTTTTCATCTGCAAAAATTCCCACTGCAATTATTGCCCGGCTCCTGAGCACTATATATAGTAAATACTGGGTGAGTGACTATGGACAGTGCATGGGGGATATGAGCTGACAATGGGATGGCATGGGGATATGAAGGGAATGGAGGAGCCATAGGTCTATGAGGGGCATGGACGGGGCATAGGTTTGCATGGGGATATGAGGGGGCATAAGGGATATGAGTGGGCATGAAGGTTTTTAGAGGGCATGGACGGGGCATGGTGGTGAGTGGGGGGATGAGAAAGGTGAGGTTCATGAGATTCAGGGGGCAGGTTGGGAGCTGGGCTGCTGTCCTGGAGAACCTAGACAAGCCTTCTAACCAGCCCACCTCCACACTTGCAATCATCCCACACTGCATCACAGCTCGCAAAATCCAACCCCTCCCTGCTCATGTCTCTCAGAGACAAAAATATTGTGGAAATGGGATTCGGGGGTGGGCTCAGGTTTCAGAAGTCGGGAAAAGGCCTAACTCGTGTTTCGCAAGCCTGAGAGGAAACCCAGGGCATTAGTCCAGACCCCTGGATCATCAGGCCTGTAAGGTAACCACTATGCTACCATTCCCATTCGGAGATGGTTGACTGGTGCAGCAGTAACACTGGTGTGATTCTGGGTTAACAGGAAAATAAGATCAATTAGGTTATTTGTTCCCATCTGTCTGCAGTCAAGACATCAGCTCTGAATACAACATTTGTTTTGCAAACAGATAATTATAAGTGCTCCATTATTATTGAAAATTAACAGATGCACTATCTGTAAAGTGGTGGGAACAGATTGGTTTGAAGGATGAGACCTTTAGTTGGCTTGCTATCATCTGGCCCCAGTGCATTAAGAATGATTGTTAATGTTTACCATTCAGTTTGTTCCTGTCATGTTTGATCAACTAGCTGTTGCTTTCTCTGACCTTTTTAGCTTTCATGCATCACTGTTTCAGCTTGTAGATATCTCTCCATGGCCTCTGCAGCATGGAACTGTGTGTTTAACTGATATTCCCTGTTGTGTGTCTGTGTGCATATGTGTGACTTTGAAAGGCAAGTCATGCCTGACGAAGCTGATTGAATTTTTGAGAGGTGGCTGAAGTAGTGGACTGTGAATGTTATTTACATGGACTTCCAGAAGGCATTTTATAAAGTGCAACATAAGAGACTGTTACCTAAAGTTGAAGCTCATGGAATTGAAGGCAAGTATTGAGCTGGTTAGAAAATTGCCTGAGTGACAGGAGACAGAGAGTAGGGATAATGGCAGGTATTCTAATTTGCACAATATAACTTTTGGTGTGTTACAGGATATGTGGTGGAGCCTTAACTACTCAACAGATTTATTAGGTGATGGGACAGAAAACCACATATCCATGTTTGTCAATGACATAAAGATAAAGTGGTATTGTAAGCAATGTAGATGGAAGGATAAAATGACAAAGAGATCATATGAATGAATGTGCAAAAAAATGGCAAATGGATTCCAATATAGACAAATGTGAGATCATCCATTTTGGGTTTGAAAAGGATAAAACAAAGTACTTTCTAAATGGTGAAAGGCTACAAACAGTGGAGGTCCAAAGAGATTTGGGGTCGCAGATACATAAATCATTGAACTGTCATGAACAGGTACAGAAAATAATCAAAAAGGCTAATGGAATGCTGGCTTTTATATCTAGATGCAAGGAGTTAGAAGCCATGCTTCAGCTATACAAAGCCCATGTTAGACCACACCTGGAGTATTGTGAGCAGTGGTAGACACCACACCTTAGGAAGGATATATTGACCTTGTAGGGAGTGCAACATAGATTCACCACAATGATACCTGGACTCCAAGGGTTAAGTTATGGGGAGAGATTACCAAAACTACGTTTGTGTTCCCTGGAATTTAGAAGGTTAGGGCTAATTTGCTCAAAGTTTGCAAGGTGTTAAGGGGAACAGATAGGATGGATTTCCGCTGGTTGGGGAGTCATGGAGTAGGAGACATAGGCTGGGATTTTCTGGCCATGTCATGGTGGGACCCATTGCTGTAGATTTGGCAGCGCAGCCAAAAGGCCATTGACTTTCTTTCATGATCGACTTTTGAAATCCAAAGACATTAAGGGATATGAGACAAAAGCAGGTATATGGAGTTTGGTTACAGATCAGCCATGGTCTCATTGAATGATAGAACAGACTCAAGGGACTATATGACTCCTTATGTTCCTCCATTTCTATGTTTCTATTTGTTAATATCATTCAAATGCCCTCAATTTTTACCCAATCAGAAGGCAGTAATTTCAAAAATTGGTGAAATAAAGCTGTAGTTTATTCAATATGAGTGGAAGAGCAAATAATGCCCAAGTGGTATGAATGTTATAATATTGATAGGGTTGCCTTTGTGTCTTATGCTAATACAATGTGTTACAACCATTTTATTTATGTCGGTTGGCTGGTTTATCAACCTCCAAAATGCCATTTGGTGCTTTTAACTTTAAACCTTATAAATGGATATCAATTAAAAAATTCAAAGCTATCATCAGAAACAGGAACCCATACCATTCTAATTCTGCCCATTTCTGGGTTTAATGGAGGTGAACAAAGGGTGAACAATTAATCTGCTTGAGGGAAAGAGGGTTGGGGTCATTTAAATATTATAATGAGGCTGTCTGCCTTCATTTTTAGTGTTATTGTATTTTTAACTCATTTCAAGGTTTCCCAGGCCTCGAGAAATTTGGCAAGAAGCCAAGAAGGGCTGAAAAACAAAGTGCCTTTGTTACACTGGTTATGGACCAGGAGGAGAAAGAATGTTTCCTCTCTAGCCAACAAAACTGCTCAGTAAACACTCATCCCCACATGATCCACTTGCTTTCCTCTTCCCCACCCCCGCCACCATCTATCCCCTTGACCATCAATGCCCAGCAATCAGCACACGATCTCTCTCACTCCAACATTAGACCCACCTGCTCTTATTAACTGCAGCCTTGTGAAGTAAGGTGGCGAACAGCCTCTCATTCAGGCTGCCCATGGCAGCAACCGGGCAGAAAATTTTAAAGGAGCCCTACAGTTTAAAAACTACAGGACATTCAGGAAACCCATTCTTCCAGTTTCCCTGATCTCATAATATGCCAATATTGAAAGATCATTTTAGAGGAAGGAATCAGGCTGAGTGTTTCATATAACAAACCATGCATTTGGTACTAAGGCCACAAAGCACCTGAATATTCCAATGGTACATTAGCAGTTGGAGAAGGGAAGAAGAAAAGTGGCTAATGATGTATGTGGCAACAAATTCACCACTGCAATTATTGGGGTGTATCTCATAAAACATAAAAACCTATCTTGGTATAAAATGCACAGTAGAATGAGTGGCATGAAGAGGCTTGCAGTCCGTGCTGCTGACTGAAGTCAGAATCATTTATTTCATGTTCAGAATTATCTCCAAACTGAGGTAAATTTGATTGGATGGACAGATACTGACTCAGAGTGCTTAAAGGCAATTCAGCACATTTTTGCTTTTATTTCTATCCAGTTTTTGTGCCAGTGACTTGTAATTGATTGTGGTTTCTATATGTCTTACTAAATAAATGTCAAGAATTAGGCTGTAAAATGTTAAGTCAAATGTTTTATACAAACAGCGCAGAGAATAAAACACAACCTCCTATTGGCCCTCCAGCTTCCGGAGCTCGCTGTCATCCCTGATTGGATGGCGAGCCTGCTCACTGCCGTTAATTGGCCTGCCTCTTTAAAAATCGGGGTGGAGTTCCCAGAACTGAACCAATGGCTCTTTGCCGATATGACAAAAAGCAGAGCGTACAAGTGTTTCTGATTGTTGGCCTTGCTTTCCCTTTTTGGTTACCGCTTTCTGGCTATCTGCTATTATGATGTGTCACATGGGTGAAAATGCCAGACTTCACAAGCATGGAAATGTCAAACAGCTTTGGAGAGGGAAGCTGCCACTGTGGTCAATCTGACCATAATAAGGCCATCAGAAAAAACCCAATCCAATAACAAGCAGCTCCAACAGGGCAATTAATTAGGGCACGCAATATTCAATTTTCTGATGGGGCACAGAGGCATGTCTGGTGCGCTGCCCAGCAATCACCATGATGCAGTTAAAGTATCACTGGACAAAAACGTAGTAGGGAGAAATCTGTTCACATATGCAAAAAGAGGTGCTATGCAAACTATGTCAATTCCTCAGGTACAAACAGACCTGCTGGTCAGTAGCTTCATGGCCCCAGTGGGTTTTCTCAGTGAAACCCATATGGGCTGTGCAAACAGCAGCTTGTGATGCTGCCTGCCCCCGGGAGTCAACATAGTCTATGTGGCACCATTAGAAGTGACACAGCGCAGTTTTCTCCCCCAGAGGTTGCACTGAGATGTGCGGCGCTGAATGAGATGGAAGTTTTTTATTTAAATGAGTATGTGAAATACATTGACCTGCGTTGAGTATAAGGCATTTCTGCTAAATTTAGTGCATGTGGCTAAAATGGTGTCACCGTAGCCATGCTTGTGGCTGCTCAGAAATCAACACTACCTGAAACTTTGTATAAAGATATCTATTTAAATTGCTACTCATGTAAAGCTGTAGCTTGTCAAGTGACATTATTAGCTTGCAACATTATTAGCCTGCAGCAATGATTCTCACCACACAATTGCTCAAAACTGAACAAGAATCTCATCTATTGGTTTCATTATATCAGTGGATAATGCTGTGGTTCAGCAAGATAGGAAGGAGACTGTGGTTCAACAGGTTTCATAAAAAAGACTTTGTTTCAGAATTGTGTGGTGTAAAATGCAGCTGACAGCAAGTGTCCCCTGAGAAGTTTAAACTATAAAAAGGCTGCAGTTCGTAAGAAGCATATGATTCTGAGTGTGTATGTTTATTTGTTTTTAATCGTTGCTAATTATGATTTCTAGCCTATGCCAAGATTTCTGTTTTCTTTATGCAAATACCATTTAAGCTTCTGTACAGTACTTCAGTTGTTTTAGCAAGTGGCCAGACACTTTTAAGTATGAACCAAAACACAAGCACAGACATTGCTGGAAAAACTCAGCAGGTCTGACAGCATCTGTGGAGAGAAAGACAGAGTTAATGTTTCGAGTCCATGTGACTCTTCATCAGAATTTTTAAGTACAGTTCATTATTGGCTGGTCAGTTCCAGTAAGGATTCCTCACTAAACTCAAAATTAATATACTGTGTTTTCTTTTGTACGTGAAATTCATTATACAATTTGCCACGGTAAAAGTTTATCTATACCTGGGGACAATTCAAAATTGGTTGATACCAAACAAACAACAGTACTGCAGAAGTGACCGTTAAGGTTGTGCTGGTTTTTCTAGCATAATTTTCCTGAAGTTGGCCAAGCCAGTGCAAAAGATTAAAGATTTCAAATACATGTTACATGCAACACAAGTAGAGTTTTTGTGAGCTTTTGTGCTGCTTTCAAAAACATTGTGTTGGAAGCTGTCCATTTCCTCAGACCAAATTAATCACCATGGCGATCTAATTGCGTCCCATTGTTGGGCCTTCAAGGAGGCTCTTAAAATTAAACGCAGAACTTTTACCACAGCTTTCAGGATCCTACGGACAGGCTCGAATTTGGGTTTGAAGCCCATGCTTTGTGAGGAACAATCATTCTACTGTGATTTTCCCTGAATCAGCCAATTAACGGCCAGAGGATGGGATTGGATCCAATTATGGACGGTGGGTGGGCTTTCAAAGCTGCTCAGAAGGAGCAGGACCTGGCCTTTCAAAGGTAAGTGAGAGAGAACACACCCCAAATCTTTCAAATTTAAAGTAAAAATTAAATTTGAGCAGCTGGGCCACCATTGTGGAAGGGGGAGATCTCTCCAAAGGACTGCCTGTAGTTACAGCTGTGTCCATACAGGCAGAGAGGGCTTCTAAAACTGTGCAGATTGGCTGCCGCATTTCCTATATTACCACAGTGACAACACTCCAAAAGCATTTCATTGGTTGCAAAGCACTTTGAGATGCCTATTAGTCATGAAAAACACCAAATAAATGCAAGTCTCTCCTTCTTTCTTTCAAAGACGCCATTCTCAACTACCTCCGGTTTGTGCTGTCTCACATGGAATATTTTACATTTGTGCTGATGCAAATTAGTTTGAGTGGCAACATGTAAAAAAAAATTCGAAAACTAGCGCAATGCTAAGCACAAATTGTAATACAGGTGGCACAGGCTAATGGTTTAATTCTTTTTCAACCTGGTCTTATATTTTTTTCCTAATAATAGTTCAAGAGCTAAAATATGATGCAATATAGTTCCAAATGAGTTAGTTGGTAAACCCTGGTCAGAGGATGTGTACAGCAGAATCAGATTTTTTTTTTTAGAAGCGGTAGATGGAAAGATCCAGGTGTAGATCTTTGAACTTGCGAGGCTAGCAGCAGAGACCCAGTGCTCAAAACAGGATGTGAATCTTAACCATTCCAGGGCTTCTTTGAAAGGAAGAAAAACTTGCATTAATATGGCACTTTTCACGACCATCGGACATCTCAAAGCACTTAACAGCCAATGAAGTACTTTGAAGTGTAGTCACTGTTGTAATGCAGGAAATGTACAGCCAATTTGCATACAGCGAACTCTCACAAACAGCAGTGTGATAATGGCCAGATTATTTGTTTTTGTGATGTTGATGCAGAGATAAATATTGGCCAGGACACCAGGATAACTCCACTGCTCTTCTTCAAAGTAGTGCCATGAGAGCTTGTGTATCCACCCAAACGGGAAGGAGGGGATTCGGTTTAACATCTCATCCAAAAGACAGCATCTCCAATAGTGCAGCACTCCCTTAGTACTGTACAGAGTGTCAGCCTTGGTTTTTGTGCTCCAGTCCTGGAGTGGGA
Source organism: Carcharodon carcharias (assembly GCF_017639515.1). Classification (NCBI taxonomy): domain Eukaryota; kingdom Metazoa; phylum Chordata; class Chondrichthyes; order Lamniformes; family Lamnidae; genus Carcharodon; species Carcharodon carcharias. The sequence goes on from NC_054487.1 coordinate 56,465,982, forward strand.
CTTGAACCCAGAGCCTCGTGACTCAGAGGCAAGAGTGCTACCAACTGAAACCAGTTGGACTTTGCACAGTGCACACTTTGCCCAGTTCAATCCAAGAATGAGGAGCGGAGTCCTATGCATATTATTGTCCAGTATTTTCAGGATTTCTGTTTCTGCTGGGTGGGAGGCCTGAAAATTTACCCCTTAAAGTTCAAAGGTAAATTTGACAGCCTTTTCATTATTAAACATGAGACAATATTGAAAGGAAAATGGAGAACATTCATTTATTGACAGCAATGAATGTGAACAGAGCAAAGCAACATGAATACACCTTAAGCAAACATGCATATTTTTTATCCCTAGGGTGAACTTGTTCTGCAACAACTGATTGGCTCCCTCAAGGGATCTAGCTAAACTGCTGTTCTGCTTTCTGAACCTTTTCTCATTACTAGTTCTAGTACTAGTTGCTACTGCTTCATTCGGGGAGCAAACTCTGTGCTGTGGGCTGCAAGCATGAATTCCCAGAACTGCATTCCTGAAGCAGGGATTCCTGCCTGCAACAGAGTGAAACAGCAGTGTCAGGTACCTGCTGCACACAGACTGCGATCAATATAAAATAACTCGGGGATAGTGTCCATGTGAACTGAGAGGCAGGAGATACAGGGGAACAAAATTATATCAGTGTACTTGGGAGAGAGGGATATTGGGGAAGATTAAATCAGTGGACAGGAAGGAAGCTCGAGGGGGGAATTTCTCAATGAATGTTGAAATATAAGAGTAGAAAAGCCTCTCTGAGCAGGGGGAATTGGAGGGAAAGAGTGCCTTTAGGTGAGAGAATGATTATCCAGATCGCATTTGGAAAGGTGGTAATCTGGGTTGATCTGACTATGGACAAATGTAAATGTTAAAATTCTTTTCTATTTGTTTAGAAATTAAAAATCTACCAATCATTAACTAAAATCAACCAAAAACACTACTTTAATTTAAAATGTTATAATTTTCCAGGGATCATTCCTTCTAGATTCCCCTTCAAGATTCACATGTTGGTGATTACAGTTGTAATCTAGATCATGTATTTAGCTCAGAGCAATTTTTATGCAGGTGATTGACTAATATAGCAGGCTTGAATTTCATCCCTGCACTTAATTAATGTAGTAAAACAAAATGTCAGATTTAAACCAGGGCACAGAAAACAACACTGTGACTTGGTTTATAATTTAAGTTTTCCTTGTTTCAAACATAGACAATTATTAACATTATCTGTTTATTTTTTTTTGTCTGAATAAATAAGTCGTTCAAAGTTCAAGATTTCCAATGATCCACTGACAAGCAGCTACTTTATTATCACTATCCCATTTCCAATTGCGATTTGGTCTCAAGTATGAGTAGGCCTCAAGCTTTACTTGCCTAATTTGAGCAAGCTGCTTGCTCCTGTCATGTCCAGAAGTAGCTTTCTCAACTACTATATCCAATTTCTGGCCACCTGCCTCATCAGCAGTAGCCCTCAAGTTATTCGTAGCAGGTGATGTGAACAGGAGAGCCGATCATGACCCTCAGGCAGACTATGGCGAACCCCTGCTCCCTGATGACAACAGAAGGTCTTCAAAAAGAATAACCTTTTGATGGCATCTGCTGCATAGGCCACAGCAGTTGCTGAAAAATCCTGCTGGAAGTTGCCTGCACTGCACAACCCAATTTAGGACAGCGGTTCTAAAACTGGAGTTATATCCTCTGTATGTGTAAAGGGGCCTATTTTCTGATTTCGGTGTGTACCAGAAGCAACTGAAAATGGCCCAACATAATATTGGGTCAGTCAACGTTCAAGCGATTGTGGAGTGCAGGATGTTGACCCTGAAATTAGCCATCAATACATCCATTATAGGGAGGTCTTGCAACTCAGAAGGTAGTTCCCCTGCCTCTAATATAGAAGTTCTGGGGTCAAGTCCCATTTCAGGACTTGTGGACCATGGAAGGAGCATTCAAGATGTGGTTCAAACTGGCTGATAATCAGCCTTCTAACCCTTCTAACACTTCTCCACTCTTCCCCAAAGGAGAAAAAATGTGTGTGAAGTTGCAAAACAAACAAAGCATCCAATTTATGGAAACATTAAGATTTTGGTGGGTGAGGTCATAATACTGGAATGGATTATGGAAATATAGAAGGAAAATGTTGTGGAAGGATTTAAACATAATGATAAGAATCTTCAACTTGAAGCACTAGAGAACAGGAAGCCATTGTACATCAGTGAAAGCAGGGGTGGTGAGCAAACTGGAATTGGTGTTGGATAAAATATGGACAGTTGATGTATGGATGAACTGAAGATAATAGGTAATAAGGCATGGGGGTGAGTGGGGTTGGGGGGGTTGGTGGTCAGGAAAGCATTGGAGTAATTGAGTCTGGAAGGGACAAAGATATGGCTGAATATTTAAACAGCAGCGATGGAGGTGTGTGAATTATAGAGAGGGAGGTATGTGGCCTTTGAAATGGAGAGGGTATTGGGTCACAAGTTCAGCACTAGGGTGTATAAAATGCCAGTGCTGTGAAAAGTCTAGTGCAGCCGGAAACAACAGCCAGGAGAGAGCTAGAGTTGATGACCAGGATATAGGCTTTGGATTTTGTTGCAGGGCTGAACATGACTTCAGTCTTCTCAATGCTTTAGTTGGTGGAAGTAGCTGCTCCTCCATTACTGGATATTAGACAAACAGAAGCAACGGAGTGGCAAGGTCCAGATAGTTAGATAGAGAGGGGGAGAGAAATGGTGAGAGATATAGAGTTGAATGTTATTAGGATACATGTGGAGGATGGTTGAGGATGAGTGACAGCATGTAGATGAGGAGGAGGAGAAGGTCAAGGGTGGATCTGTGGGAGACCCCCAGGGTGATGTTGCAAGGGTGGGGAGTGAAGCAATTGCTGGGGATGTTCAGGCTCTGATCAAATGGCTAAGAGCAGAACCAAGCAAGGTCCCACAAAGGTGAACAACAAAGGAGCAGTGTTGAAGAAGGATAGTAAATTATGGCCATTTTAATGATTAGAAGGGATAATGTGCCATGTCACAGAAATGTTTTTGGGACTTTGGTTATGGCCATTTTAATGCTGCAGGAAGGGCAGAAATCTATTTGGAGGGATTCAAACAGAGAATTGTGTGAGAGTTGGCCCTGATCTGGAAGGCAATAAAATTTTAAAGGACTTTGGAAAGGAAAGTGAGGTTAGAGTTAGGGGAGTAGTTTTAATACACAAATGTGGGTTTTTTGAGGAGATGATGATGATAGCTGTTTTGAAGTGGAAAGGAGACAAGGAAGGAAATACGTTTAATTGGCTGTTCATTGCGAATGGAGTCCAAGAAGTAGAAGATGGGTCCCATGGATGAGGTGACCTCAGAGAGAACATGGGGAAAGATGGCAGTGAAATAATTATTCTGTCAATAAGACATGAAAGAAATCCAGACTGCGTACATCAGATTTTATTGGGGTTTTTTTTGCTATTTTTTAAAAGTGGAGTTGCTATGACAAATCACATGACCACAGGGTTGGGTCATTGATCCGGAAGCTTCCAATCAGTGTTACAAGAACAAAAGAATCCTCCTCTCATCATTGTGGAATCTCACACCCAATTGTAAGGACATTATAATCAAGAAACGAGCGGACTTGCAGATCGAAACTTGTTATTTCTGCAGAGTTATTAACAGACCCATCTCGCATCTAGGACTGTCCAGGTCCATTTCAAAGGGGCACCATTGAGGGGACAATGGACATCATTTGCATCTTGATAAGCTTACCCCTCTGGTTGAGTCAGAGGGTCTGTGCAGACAAGGGCTTCTGGACACAAGAACCTGAACATGTATGGTAACTCTTTCAAAAACTAATGGCTGGGACATTATCACTTCTGAAACCGAAGCCAGTCCCAGATACTAGATAAACATCCCTTTTGCAATCATTGTGGCGAAAGAAAGTCACATGACTAAAGTGACCATTTTGAAATCTCTATATTCCTTTGAGAACTGAGAAACCCTCAGTCTGCTGGTTTAACACCAATCAGAAAGAACTCCAGCACATTTCCCAGCTGACCAAGCAGCTAGTCACCATCTCTCAGCTCCTTGCAGCCTGTTTGATTTTTAAAATTTCCAATCGTCACCTGCCAAGCAGTCTAAGATCAGAAATCCCATCATGCTGCATCATCATTAATTTCAAGAATTTTTGTGATGCTGTCGCCAACCAGGTACTCATCTTGATTGATCTCCACCACAAAGGAAACACCCTCTGGACTTTGACTTTTACAGACTTTGGAGATCAGATTAACCACAATATTCATTTCTATGGCTCTTTTACTGTTGTTATTCAGAGTTGTAAAAGCTCCCTTCTTTGGCCCCCTTACTGTATATATCAGTGGAATTTTACAGACCCTCCTGCCAGCAGGAGTGCCTAGCCCTGCCAAAGTCAATGGAGTTTTGAACGGCTCTCCATAGTTTCGGGCCCCGCCCCCACCAAGATGGGGCTGTAAAATTCCCCCCTGCATGTGATCTTTAACATGTGACTTTGGGAACAATTCCCCCGCCTCCCCCCCCTCCCCAGGTTTGGATTACATAACCTGAGGGTTTGGGGAGCACACCACAGCCCACTTTGAAAACACCTCAGATGGTGAGAGGATAAAAAAGTTCAGTTTGCCTTTTCTGTCCGTAACACAACAGAGTGAAAAGAGACTAATACGAAAGCAAAATGCTGTGGATTCTAGAAAGCTGAAAGAAAAACAAAAAGTGTTGGAGATATTCAGCAGGTCAGGCAGCATCTGTAGTGAGAGAAAAACAGGAGTTAATGTTGCAGATCAAGATGACTTGAAACATTAAGAGTGATGGGAGATACGGGATGGAAATTTGGATTCCTGGGAAAGGAGAAGTGATATAAAGGAGTAGGATCAACTGAATGTATTCTGTCCATCTTGGCGACAAAGAGCTCAGTAAGTTCCTTGCACGTATTTCTTGATGTGAAAGTGGAGGTGACAGCGAAGATCGTTGAGGAAGGCTGTTGGTAATGGGTAAGAAAGAGCCGAGGTTATCTTTATTCTCTGACATGATGTTGACAATAATCTTTCTGTAATACACAGCAATTCAAGTGCATAATTATAACCAAATTCTGTATTTTAAATGTCATTATAGTTTTACAGCTATAATAATACCATTAAGTTGTGTCACTCCAGTGAGATCAATTTTCTTTCATTTGTCCCTGCTTGACTTGATAATGTATCACATAATTCATATCCCGATGAGAACTTTCTGTGCTCTGCCACAGGACTTGTGTACATCACATTCCAAGTCCTAAGGTATTCTGTATTATCTAAGGTGCCATTCCTTGAATGACCCAGACCTGTCTGCCTGTTTTGATGGTTCAGCTGGATGCTGAAAACCACATGGCATTAATCGAAGAAGAGTCAGGACTTCTCCCTCTGGTCTGGCCTGTCCTATGTTCCTTCCTCAGCTAGTATCACTTGTGGTTTAAAACAAAATCAAATTAGCTGGGCATTGATCTCAGTGCTACTTATGGGATCTTGATATGTACAAAAGCAACTATCACATTAAGTTTACATAACCATCCGCACACATCTAAGCAACTTATCACTTAAGAAGTACTTCGAGATGTTTTTAAATGAAGACATAAGACACTATATAAATCAAAGTCTCTTCCCAAATGTTAGGCTGTAAATCTGTGTTCCATAATATCCCGGATTTCCTATTAAAGAGCTCAGCGGCATTCAAGGAAAACTAATGACTGAAGAGGAGCAGGAAGTATAAATGAAACTCTGCTGTAGATGGATTTTCATTTCTTTTTAAATTGTTGATTCCTCCTCCTTTCAGTGAAACTAAGTTCTGCATTTACCAGTTTTTGTACCAGGGTATTGTCGCTGGACTAGTAATCCAGAGACCCAGGGTGTAATGCTCTGGGGACCAGGGTTCGAATCCCACCACGGCATATGGTGGAATTTGAATTCAATAAGAACCTGGAATTAAAAGTCTAATGATGACCAAGAAACCATTGTTGATTGTTGTAAAAACCCATCTAGTTCACTAATGTCCTTTAGAAAAAGAAATCTGCTGTCCTTACCTGATCTGGTCTACATGTGACTCCAGACCCACAGCAATGTGGTTGACTCTTAAATGCCCTCTGAAAGGGCCAAACAAGCCACTCCATTGTATCAAACTGCTACAAAGTCTCAAAAAAGGAATGAAACCTGACAGACTACCCAATGTCAACCTAGGCACTGGAAAGGACAACACAAACTCAGCCCTGTTGATGCTACAAAGTCCTCCTTGCTAATGTCTGGAGGTTAGTTCCAAAATTGGGAGGGCTGTCTCACAGACTAGTCAAGCAACAGCCTAACATAGTCATCCTCATGGAATCATATCTTACAGATAATGCCTCACCACCATCACCAACCCTGGGTATGTCCCACCAGCAGCACAGACCCAGCAGAGGTGGCGGCACAGTGGTATACAGTCAGGATGGAGTTGCCCTGAGAGTCTTAAACGTCGACTCCAGACCCCATGAAGTCTCTCATGGCATCATGTCAAACGTGGGCAAGGAAAACTCCTGCTGATTACCACGTACCACCCTCCCTCAACTGATGAATCAGTGCTCCTACATGTTGAGCTCCACTTGCAGGAAGTACTGTGGGTAGCAAGGGCACAGAATGTACTCCGGGTGGGGGACTTCAATGTCCATCACCAAGAATGGCTCAGTAGCACCACTACTGACTGGGTGGCTGAGTCCTAAATGACGTAGCTGCTCGGCTGAGTCTGTGGCAGGTGGTGAGGGAACCAACAAGAGGGAAAAACATACTTAATCTCATCCTCACCAACCTGCCTGCCGCAGATGCATTTGACAGTATGGGTAGGAGTAACCACCACACAGTCATTGTGGAGACGAAGTCCTACCTTCACGGTGAGGATAGCCTCCATCATGTTGTGTGGCACTACCACCGTGCTAAATGGGATAGATTTCAAACAGATCTAACAACTCAAGAACTTGCTGCACCCCTAGCCAAGCTGTTCCAGTACAGCTGCAACACTGACATCTACCTGGCTATGTGGAAAATTGCCCAGGTATGTCCTGTACACAAAAAGGACCAATCCAACCCAGCCAATTACCGCCCCATCAGTCTACTCTCCATCATCAGTAAAGTAATAGAATGGGTCATCAACGAAATGTCCGATGTCTTACAGCTGCCATGCTATTTTGTCAGTGACCTTCCCACCCGGAGTGCACTTGTGCCACTTATGTGGCCAATTGAGGGCCTCTTCTTGCCCCCGCTAGCATTTTTACTTCCCTGTGGGCTCCGGGGAGTGAGAGGCCTCATTTTTGGGCATTTTTGGCCTTGGAGGGGCCTTCCCAGGGCATTAGATGCTCCCATGGCATCAGTGCTGCCTGCTCTGATTGGCCCCAGAACTCTTTGACCCCACTTGCCTGGTTATGAAGGTGCACATCCAACTCTGGAGCTTCTTCCTCCAGATGCAGTCCCAGCAGCAGCCATTGTTCCTGGCTGAGGTTGCTGAACTGCTGACCCTCTGGGCTGGCAGCTCTCGAGACACTGGAAGGCACTTAGTTGGCTGTCACACGTAAAATGCAGCCCCAGGTCCCTCCAGCCGCCAAAGCAGTGTTTCCCCACCTCCACCCTGCTTCTGGCCCCAGCTGCGGGATCCTTGCTGCCTTGAGAAAATCCCAGTGGTGTGTTGCAGGACTATTCACAATGGAGTATCTTAGCTGTGCTTGATTCCAGCCTTAGTCAGGGCTAGTACAAGAGCATTTTCCAGTGGGCATCAATCAATAATAATCAGGAATGAGAACCCTGGCAGTTTCTTTTATCTTTCTCCTCCTCCCCCAACCTTCCCTTGCTCCTTCTCATAAGGTGGTGACCAATTGTATCATTCCATCACCATTTCTGCTAATTCCACAGGTACCAATGCTCAACCTTCCTGGTCCTTATAATAGAATTACACTCTGGGCAATCTGTTTTCTTAGATTAAGTGAGTTTAATTTTCCCTATGCATGGCCCTACAATTGATAATTTCAGTTTTAATGGCTTCTGCTGACCGCTTAGTAATTATTGCCAGAAATATAATAAAAATTGCCAATAATCAGTGCGTGACAATAATAAAATTGAGTAATGCAGGCTCCTTAAAGGGAAATGGCATGAGAGGTCAGTGCAAATGGATAATCTATATTCAATCTTATCTTTGTAGTAGAATTTGGAATCTGAAGCATCTGCAAAATAAACAATGAGTAATGGCATCTGATTTAGCCAGCATTCCTCAAATGTGGCTTGTACAAATAACCCTGATTAATAACCCTGGAGGTTTGTACCTGCACCATGACTACTGCAACTGTGCCTATCTTTGGCAATATTGTTTCAGATGTATTTCATACAATATGAACCCTGTTGAATTTTTGATGAGGCAACTAAATTAGTAGACAGGGGAATGGCTATGGATATTATTTTAATGGACTTCCTGAGAGGATTTGATAAAGTCCCTAATAGGAGCCCAAACAATCCATGCTCCACTCGAACCTACTCCCATTTTCCTCACCTAATTGTATCTGCCTAACTCCCCCTTGTCCCTCATGCTTACATGCTATCTGGAGTTAGGTCACAGATCAGTATAATATCATTGAATGGCAGAATAGACTCGAGGGGCTAAATGACCTACTCCTGTACTTAAGTTCATCCTATATTCTTTCACAGCCAGAGAATAGTACTGAGGTATCAGGGCATCCATCAAAGCACATATATTACATAAATGGTATGACTTGCCCACTGATGTATGGTCTAAAATCAGCACAATGGTGGAATTCAGAACTTACATACCTTACTTCCTGAAAGGTCTTATGGCGCAGTGATAGCACCCTTGTAAATCCTTCCAATATGGCTGATTGCAGGTAGTAAAGAGCAGAAGAGTTTCCTGGTCAGCCATACTGCAAAAGGCAATGGCAAACCACTGCAGTACTTTGCCAAGCATAATCATGGACCAATCCAATGGAAGTCCATGGTTGCCAATGCCCTTTTAGGGCATGGTACCTGAAGGAGGAGGGCTTCCTGAAAAGCCAGTATGAGGTGTTAATCTGATGATGGTGTTGGTACCTTGGCAACAGCATGCCACAAACTGAAATACCAAGGTAGTCCTCCAGACAGGTTTTTGATTTAGACTTGAGTTGTTGGACAAGATGTCACACTTTACTAATGGGAAGTAAAATCAGAATGGTTATCTCTTTACTAGCTCACTCCATTTGTTGAAAAAAGTACTGTATACATGAAGATCACTGGAGGTGCCCACAATCTTTTGGTCTCTGTCATGGCAGCCATATAATGGGCTGTAGAAGGGAACAGAAAAAAAAATTGAAAAATATTTTTAAAATTATTTTAACAGTTTCTAACTTTTTAATTTTAATTCCAATATCTGATTAGTTTCCTAACATTTCAATAACAAATGCCCTTCAAGTGCCACCTTGAAGAATGCCATTGCAAACTTAATTGAGTATTGCTTTCTGAACTTTGCTTTCTTCCTGTAGAGTTCATCAGCTACGGAGACATATTGTGGAGGTGATAGACTCCAGATGGAAAGGACAATCCCCGTGCAACGTTTGGACCTGTTTCTTGGGCAATTCCGAAATGTATTGTTAACTTCAATTGCAGTTTTCACTCAAGGAAAAGTAACTATTGCAAATCTGGGAACTGTTAATGGTCGTATTATACAGGTAGGCCTTGGATTATGCTATTCCTTTTGCCATTGTATTCTTCTTCTACCCACAGTTTCTGCCTGTCAAGCCCCACCCCGAGTTTCTCAATGAGATATCACCCCTCTTTTCCTCCCTCAATCTCTGCTCTAAGCGACTCTTCATCCCTACTGAAATCAGGCTTTATCTCAACTCCCTTCATTCTCTCTCCTCTGAATGTATTGCCTTCCTGACCTCCCTAAATCTCCTTTTTCAATTAAGCCTTCCTATTCACATTAACACCCATGCCATCTCATTTAGCCTCTTTACTCCTATTGTCTTGATTACAGACAGGGCTGCCTCTCACCTTCTATTCCAACACCCTCATCCCCTACGTTCTCTGTCTGCACTTGGAAAAAAACCTCCCACAAATCACATGCAATTGCAATCTCTAACTCTCAACTACCTAGCCTGTGATCTTTCATTTGCCACAATACTTCTGCATCCTTCCATCTGCTCAACCATTCACTCTTTGATACCCTTGCCCCAAGAAAATCCTTCACTCTCATCCATCCCTGTGGCTCCTATATTTTCTCCTTCAAGTCCAAGCAGTGCAGACATGAGCATACCCAGTGTTTAATTGGTGTAGCCACCTATCACCAGATCTGGCTGGATTACGTCAACTGCTATCGAGATTGGACAGTAAAATGCAGGGACAGAGGAGGTTACGGGCCATTTGTTTTTTTAGGAGGTGGTGCTGATGAGTGTTTTGAAAAACGAAGGATGCAATACTGGAGGAGAAGAAACCATTTAAAATGTCAACTCGTATGGGTGTTATGAAGGACATTGGGTGGTCAGTAGTTTAGTATGAATGGAGTCAAGAGAGTATGAAGTGGGTCTCATGGATGAGATGAGCTCAGAGAGAGCATGAGGATAGCTGGGAGAGAAATTTACAATTTAGTGCTGAGGTACAAGAAGGTAGAGAGAGCAACTGCTGTGTAGATGGCCTTAATTTTAGTCACAAAGAAATCCATGAAAACCTCACACTTTCAGGTACCGTGCCCTAAAAGGGCATTGGCAACCATGGACTTCTACTGGATTGATCCATGATTATGTTTGGCAAAGTACTGCAGTGGTTTGCCATTGCCATTGGCCAGAACCATCTGCTCCTGTTGGCAGTGAGCGTCATGGCGGGTGAGGGGAGAATTTGGCGGAAGGGACAGAAATCCATTTCATGCTGGTGTGAACTCACAGCAGGATCATCATGGTGTCCACCGTGGCAGACCGCAAATCCTGCTGGAGGCCGGCATGAACCCAATTTGCATCCCATCCGAGGGGAAGAAGATGCTGGAGTCCTACAGCTACCGGACCCTGGAGGAGCACGTGCATTGCATGCTGAGTGGATTCTCATGCACATGGCTCTGCTGCAAAGCAGTTCTCGGCAGTTCGGAGGTCTCCACGCAGCAGCTTCAACTTCGCTGAAGCTGTGGAACCTCACGAATTCACCATGGGCTGGTACAGATGATCAGCGAAGCGAGGTAGGGGGAGAGGAAGGTCTAGGTGTGAGTGGGAGAGGAAGGTGTACCGGGGGAGTGGTTGAGTTTGGAAAGGGGATTTGGGGGCAAAGGTGTCAGGTGGGGGTGAGGTTGGAAGGTGGGGTGAAATTGTAGGGGCATTAAGGTTTGGAAGCGGAAAGAGGGTGTCCAGGGGAGGAGTGAGTACAGGGGGAGGAGGGTACCAGGGGAGCAGGGAGTAAGGGTGAAGGAAGGTGTTGGGGGGTGCAATATCCAGGTGAACATGCAAGGGAGGGATCTGTGGAGTCAATAATTGCCCGCTGGAGAGTGAACTCAGGGCAGGTGTGGTAGGAGGGATTGGTGAGTGTGACGGGGCAGAGTGAATGGGTAGGGTGGGAGGGTGAGGGTACGTCGGCACCAACAGAAGGGGCGGTGAGGATGGTTGGTGGGGACATGGAGGCAAACATGGACCCTGGGGATGGGAAGGAAGAGGTCAATGTGAATGGGGGTGGGGTTTTCAGGAAGGGTACAGGTGCTGCATGGGAGTGCAGTCAGTGGGTGGGCGGAGATGCAGTCAGCTCAGATGGATGACTGAAAGAGAACCCCAGCAGGCAGCATTGAAAATGCTTGGGACAGTGAGATGAGTGTGAGGATGAAGGCTCCGCATGCATGGGAGAGTGCTTGCACAAGGCTCCAAAAGGCTCTGCCACACACAATTCTCCCTCCAGATTCACCCCTGGTCTGGCTGTGTGCAGCTGAACTGCTAGTAGTAGGGGAGGGGGGAATGGATCCGGGGGAGGGCTTGTGGAGCCTGTAAATGAAGCTGAAAGACAACATTACACATTATTCAGTGAAAATGAATATATTTTCAGATTATAAAGTGACAAAATGTGTTCACCTGTTCAACCACTTGTTATCAGAATTTCTTAACTTTTCCAGGCCTACCATTTCTTCTAAAGTGCTGCCCTGACATCCGCAGCAGGGGTAGAGATAGCTTGTCCAATGGTTGACCCTGTTGCCTCTGATGACTTTGGTGTATGTCCCCTGGAGAACCGAGGCCTTGAGATCCCCAGCTTGCTTTGGCTATCCTCCTGTGGGCCAGCTGCTCCCTCTGGGGTAACAGAGAATGAGGTTGAGGGGGTCTCAGCCAAAGAGGACTTGGAGAGAGCAGACAGCCTCTGAGATTCCTGAGTGGATGACCCAGGGGTGTTTAGCTGCTGCTTTTTCCTCCCCTTTCGAGTGCCTGAGGGGTCCGGCTTGACTCATTGAGGGGAAGGGGCAACTGGAGGGACGTGAAGGTGTCCCGTTTCCCCCTCATGTTGCCACTCTAGGAACTCACCCATGAATACGGCGATGAAGTGAAGCTCTGCACACATCTCTGCGTTCTGCTCTACTAATGTCTCCATGGCGTCCACCATCCTTCCCTTGGAGAACTCCATGCGTGCACATGTGGGCACCACTTCATCAGAGAGCAAGCAGACGCATTCCTCCGACTTGTGTGTCACTCTGTTGAGGGCTTCCTACAGCTCTTCATGATGTCCCCCCACCTTCTGCTGACTCTCCACGATGAGTTGGAAGGCCTAATCCAGAGGCTGCTCATCTGACTCGGGCTTGACAGATGCCTCTTCCCCAGCAGTCTTCCGATTGCCAAGGAGCTCAGCTGAACCTGCCTCCTCCTGTTGTGGATACATGTCCATGCAGTGACCATCAGATTGTAAACCCAAGCCTGCCCTAGGTCTAGGTCCCACCAAGGTGTATGTCTCTACGCTGGTGGAGGGTGTGGGGTAAGCGCTGTGATGGATCTTCCAGGCTGTTTATTTCCAGCTCTTCAACAGAGGAGGTGTCCTCTTGGCTGAAGGTGAGGACCTGGATGGACCTGAGGGACTGGCTGGCTGAGGGTTTCAACCACTTGGCAGAGCTCTTTGAACCAAAGCAGAGATAATTAGTGCATGGCAGCAGAGTTAAAAGCAGGAGAGAGAGCACTCGCCTTTGCGTTGAGAGAGGGATAATCTGGTGCAGGATCGTTACGTGGGTGTTCGCCGCCAACTTCACCATCACCGCAGGCACGGTCCTTGTCCTCACCGGTCAACGTGATGACCGATGAGTTTGCGAAATATACATCATGAAATGATCTGTGCTCAGATTCACCTTTGAAATGGAGTTGTCAAATCAACTCCCTTTCCATGACGTACTTGTTGAGGTATCTGCCAGGGGGTTCTCTACCATGGCCCACCACAAGCCTACCTTTACTGGTCATTATACACGTTGGGACTCTTACAGTTCCATATGCTATAAGATTGGCCTTATGAGCAACCTCGTAAATAGGGCCCGAGCCATTTGCTCACTGTACAGGCTCAATGCTAAAATAGGGCTTACCAAAGACAACCAAAGGCTACCCTGATCAGATCGTTTCACACTGTATATCGTTCAAACTCATGAACAGGCCTAAAGACACCACTTTTGGCCCTGATAAATGTCCAGTCTACGTCAAATTACCTTGGAAGGGTAAGGTATCTCAAAAATTTGAGCAACAGTTGGAGCTAGCCGTTTCACGCTGCTACTATGCAGTGGCAACACGAGTGTTATTTGCCACTAACAGGATGCTGCCGTCAAGCCAAAAAGACATTCTGCCTACCACACAAATGAGTAATGTGGTGTATAAACTTCAGTGCCAGTGTGATGCTAGGTGTGCAGGCTGTAAGTCCCAAAGACTGGCGGATTGTATTGAATAGCATGTCCCTTTGGCTGTTCACAATGGGCAAGGTACAAATCGTACCCAATCAACCCATGATCGCAAAACTCAAAACAGTGTCCAACATTGGATGTAATTCCACGATTGGACAACATTTGCTAAATGACCCTCGGTGTTAAGAATTACACTGATAATCAATTTGAGATTGACAGTTGGGCTCGCAGTGTGATGCATTTTTGGGTCCTGGAAGCTACATGTTTAATACACAGGGCCCTGTTCTTTGCAGATAGAAAGAACATATACACACATTGCCCCTGTTTCAGCTAAACAAAATAAATGACAGTCATTTGCGGTTCATTCCCCAGGGCAATGTCTTGACCAATCAGAGTCAAGCTGCATGGTTTAAATTTCAAATAATGCTTGGCGGTTAACTGTTAGCAACCATCAATTGGTGCATTCTTCATGGCAATGTCTCTACCAATCACAGTCCACTTGCAACCAATCAGCACTCTCTTCTCATATAGCATAAATATGTTGTATCCCCTGACATTGGTATTTTCTTGCGAATTGCCCTGATGAGTGAGGTCAAAAAGCTTTGACAAATAATATCTCCTTTTTTCAGCAATACTCAAATTCTGCACTACCTAACAACTATTTATCTGAGGAGTTGTGAATGGAACTGCACGCTGTGCAGTCATCAGTGAATATTCACACTTCTGTCCTTATGACGAAGGAAAGTCACTGATGAAGCAGCTCAAGATAGTTGGTGCTAAGGCATTTAGTCCATGAAACTATCAGAAGTTTGAAGATATTGCTAGGCCATCCCTCAGTCTTCTCTTTTGCAGAGAAATGAACCCAACCTGGTCAGCCTTTCCTAATAAGTATATCCTCTTAGTTTGCGTATCATGCTTATAAATCTTTTTTTACACGTTCTCTAATGCCTTTGGTTCAGCATCCATTTGTGTTTGATTATATCTCTGTTAAGTGTCTTTGATAGTTTTCTTCTGCATTAAAGACATTATAAAAGCTGTAGTTTTGGCAGAGAAGCAACAGAAAGTATACAGGGTAAGATCATATCTAATATATTGAAACTGAGTGCAGCTTTGGGCCGGGGGAAAAAAAAATCAGTCAGGCCAAATTTGTCTGATTTAACTGTCAACTAACGTTGCATTTAGAAGCTGATATTACAAGAAGAAATTTGCCTTCCTACATGACCAAAAATCTATGACTTTCTTTGTGTAATCTAGCCAGAGTATTTTAATAGGTAATTGTATTGAACCTCCTGTCTTAGAGTATTTGCACAAGGTCAGCTGAACCTTGAAACAAGAAGCTCGCAGTGATAAACAGCTCATTAAAATGGGCTTTGACTGAATGTATCATAATTGCTAAAATCAATTTTCTACCATCTTAAGTGTATTTTCAAGAAAACAACAGGAAATAATACAAACTATTAAACTGCTATTGTGTAATTTTCATATTCATGCTCTGTTATGAATAGGTAGCTTGATCATCTGTATGAAACCTTCAGTCTTGGCACAGTGTGATGGTATTTGTGGTTGAGGAAGGGAGAGTCGGTGTCATGTTATACACACTTGAACTGCCTTCTTTTAAAAACAATAGTACTCAGATGCACAGTTACAAATGTTGTCCTTCAGAATATGGATTATTTATGTTAACTGGGTTGCTTAATGGTGTGGAAATGACGAATTTTGAAGTGCCCTGAGAGGTTATATTGCACAACACATTTTTGTTTCATATCTTCACATTTTTTTCACTTTGAGGAATAATAGGGAAGTGTTGTAAGGATTATCAACCTGTTGAACTCCATGTCCAATGTTCCTTACATGGTCAACAAGCCATGGAATGGGACTTGGACCCAGAGCTTCTGGCTCAGAGGCAGGGGCACTACCCGCTGAGTCACAATATCTCCTCACGCACACCATTAAAGTATGTTGACATAGGTGTGATTTTCCCCCCTTTTTGCCTCCTTATTCTTTTGCTGACAATGTGCGAAATAAAATCATTAACAAGTTTGATACTTTTTTTCAGACCCAAACTTGTAAAAAATCATTTACATGGGTTTTAATGTTTATAGAACATAGCATTACATAGCCAGCCAACCCAGGAAGGTGTTTGGAGGCAGCCGCAGGAGCTGGCGAGTGCCTAGCCAGGCTGTTTAAAAGGCTCGCCTTGGTGTTATGGGAGTTGGTCCCAGTTAAAATAAAAACACACAGGCCCTCCAGCCCTCACCCCCCACACACATTCCCATGCCCATCCTTGCTACCTTATGCCACCCATCCCATGGCTCTTTATGTCCCTTATGTGCCCCTCCACCCATCCCAATGGCCCTCATGCCTGATGGCTGAGAGCCCAGACAACCATTAATCTTTTGAAACAGCAGCGCCCCAGAGAAAACATTGTTTGATTGGCAGCTCAGGCTCTCTGTGAAATTGACCACAGAGGTCAATGTTTATTTACACAAGGTTAAGTGGCTTCAAAGGCTTGTGGTTTTTGTTATTGATACTTTTAAGGGCCTGGATGATTGACACTTTTATTGCCTTGTAGTGAAATGATTTTTTTTCAACATAGCGGAAAGTTGTGAATGAATTACTTTTTTTCAAGCTTTGTTATTTACACATCCTGCTTTCACTACAGGGTTTATTGGTTCTATACTGTGTATAGTGGGTCAATAGGCATGGATGTGCCATAGCTTGGCTTTGGGAGCATGAGGGGCCATGGGGGGGTGGATGTGTGGGAGGCATATCTTGGCATGAAGTGTATGAGGAGAACCTTTTGAACATACCTTTTGAAAGGTGTCCTCATGCAGAATAGGGTTCACGGCTTCTCTGAGGGGCTGTGAACTGTTACTCTTTAAAAACCTGGTCCAACACCATGAAAATTGCGAGGAGTAGGACATGCCTATCTCCACAATGGAGTCAGCCAGGTTGGGAGTGTCGGTTGCAGACTTTTGACAGGAACCAGCCCTCACCTTTTAAAGGCACTCCTGAAAATAGGACAGCGTGAGAATGGGGTCAGAAATCCCAGAATTGGGAACTGCCTGCCATTTTTAAAGGACCCCCAAGTCAACTTGATAAGTGAAAATTCAGCCCACTGGCTCAGATTTTGCAGTTAGCAGCTATGAAAGAGCTGCCTTGAGCTGCTCATAAAGACCCTGTGATCCCTGCAGCATGGATTTCTCCTATCCAATGTGAATTTGAACCTTACATCAAGTCAAGTGGACCTCCTGGCATCCACCAACAGTGATGTCATCAAGCAGAATAAGTAACTAATCACATTGAAGCATTGTCATAGACAGCAAACCAGGAAGTAAAATGAACTGAATTTTTCACTTATACTAAATTTTTATAGAGTGCAATAGATGTTTGGAACACACACATGGGATTAACATAGAAGCTGAAATATTATAAGCAAATATGAAAAATAAGTTATTTTATCTGATTGGAGAAATTTGACATTCAAATAATATAAAATTATTTTTGAAAGGAATTATGAATTTAGAAGACTGTTAAACTCTAGTAACACCTTGTTCAACAAGGTGTGACTTTTCAAGAGTTTCTACTGTGAGACTTATAGCATGAAAGAACAGGTTATTTATTGTCAGTTCAGTAATTTCTAATTGATTGTAGCCTGAAGGGACTTTCAGCAGTGCAGCTTATGGAGAAATATAGAATTACTGAGAGCAGCCTCTGGTTTTCCTTGTTTATCTGCACATGTGTGGACTACAGAAATTGCTGTCAGTTTCAGAGGAGTGTTGACAGTGAACGCTGACAGTGTGCTGTCATTAATACTGCAAAAATCTGGGCCATTAAAATAATGCCTGTTGTTTCAGTGGCTGCAATAGAATCTCACTTGGAAGTTTTATATTTGGCTTCTTGACTTTTTTAATCAATTTAGAGTTTTCATTCGGAGGGCAATCTCATAACAATGATGAGTAAAATGGTTAGGAAATGTTGGAATGGATCAACTTTCTGTCTTAATTAAGCAACCTCATAACCTTGTTTTTGTTCTTTTAAATGTTCATAACAACATGTTTGTGATTAACTTGTTTGTTGTGTGCCTATTGAGTTAGCATTAGGTGAGCATTAGGCTTGATATATTTAAATTAACCGCAGGGATTTAAGGATACCTTTAGGACGCTAAAACAGAAGCAAAATTCAGAGGTTGCTGGAGGGGTTGCTAGAAGCACACAGTCATAACACCCCATTTTTTTCAGACTTAGGTGCTGGCACTGATTCTGCTATTGCCATTTATATCTCTTCTAGACCTATCTTTTGCTTTTTTACTTATCCCATTACCACCTCAATTTGCATTGCCCCATCCTTCATAATGTCATTTAACCACTGCTGCCTTCCAGCTGATCACAGACCTTCCCTTTTGTTCTTTTCTCCCCTTCCCTCTTTCCCTACCTCTGCACTTACTTACAACTTGCTGCACCTTTAATTTTCACCAGTTCTGATGAGAGGTCATCGTTCTGCATTTTAAATTTTGTTTCTCTCTGCACAGCTGAGGCCAGATCTTAGTATTTCCTGCATTTTCTGTTTTTGTTTTCCTTTTATCATACTGTGCATCTATAATGCTTTCATATTTTTGTATGATTGCCAAAAAGCCCCCACCATATAGCAAGATTCTAAATCCTCCAACTTTTAATTATTTCTCTGGAACTGATTTGCCCTTTTTCCATTTGTACAAGTGTGTGGTGCAATTCTTTGAGCCTACCTATACTCTTTCATCTAGCCTCTCTCTAGTTCACGGCCTGGCAGCTTACAGTAGTTATTTCTTCAAAACTTAAAAGCAGCAGGCACCATAAGAATTACATATGAATTAGGAGCAGGAGTAGGCCACTCAGTCGCTTGAGTCTGTTCCACCATTCAATACGATCATGGCTGATCTGAATGTAACTTCAACCCTATATTCCTGCCTACCCCCAATATCCTTTCACCCCCTTGTTAATCAAGAAACTATCTAGCTCTGCCTTAAAAATATTCAAAGACTCTGCTTCCACCATCTTTTGAGGAAGAGAGTTCCAAAGACTCACAACCCTCCTGAGAGAAAAAAATTCCTCTTACCTCCTCTCACCTCTGTCTTAAATGAGTGACCCCTTATTTTTAAACAATGGCCCCTAGTTCTAGATTCTCCCACAAGAGGAAACATTCTCTCCACATCCACTTTGTCAAGACCCCTCAGGATCTTAAAGGTTTCAATTAAGTTGCCTCTTACTTTTCCAAATTCCAGTGGATACAAGCCTAATCTGTCCAGCCTTTCCTCATAAGCCAACCCACTCATTCCTGGTATTAGTCTAGTAAATGTTCTCTGAACTGCTTCTAACGCATTTACGTCTTTCTTCAAATAAGGAGACCAGTACTATACACAATACTCCAGATGTGGTCTCACCAATGCCCTGTACAACTGAAGATAACCTCCCTACTTTTATAATCAATTCCCCTCACGTTAAATGATAACATTCCATTAGCTTTCCTAATAACCTGCTGTACCTGCATACTAACCTTTTGTGATTCATGCACTAGGACACACAGATCCCTCTGAATCTCAGACATCTGTAATCTCTCACCATTTAGATAATGAGCTTATTTTTTATTCTTCCTGCCAAAATGAATGATTTCACATTTACCCACATTATACGCCATTTGCCAGATATTTGCCCACTCACTTAACCTATCTATGTCGCTTTGTAGCCTCCATACATCCTCTTCACAATTTACTTTCCTACCTATCTTATTATCGTCAGCAAGTTTAGCAACCATTCCTTTGGTCACTTCATCTAAGTCATTTATACAAATTGTAAAAAGTTGAGGCCCCAGCACTGATCCCTGTGGCACACCACTCATCACATCCTGCCAACTCTCTGCTTCCTATTAGCTAACCAATCTTCTGTCCATGCTAATATGTTACTGCCTACACCATGAGCTTTTATTTTCTGCAATAACCTTTGATGTGGCACTTTATCAAATGCCTTCTGGAGTTCTAAGTACAGTACATTCACTGGTTCTCCTTTATCCACAGCACATGTGACTCCTTCAAAGAACTCTAATAAATTGGTTAAACATGATTTCCTTTTTACAAAACCATGTTGACTCCACCTGATTGCCTTGAATTTTTCTAAGTGCCCTGCTATAACATCTTTAATAATAGCTTCTAACATTTTCTCTATGGCAGATGTTAGGCTAACTGACCTGTAGTTTCCTGCTTTCTGTCTCCCTCCCTTTTTGTATAAAGGAGTTACATTTGCTATTTTCCAAACTAATAGACCCTTCCCCAAATCTAGGGAGTTTTGGAAAATTAAAACAAATGCATCAACTATCTTACTAGCCACTTCTTTTGAGACCTTAGTAATAATGACTGAAAAATAGACCAGGCCATATGACAAAGTACTATGCCGGAAAGAAATCTAAATCAGTGAAGCAAAACAATGAAAGGGGATAAAGATTAGTGGCAAGGGGAGACAATTCACAAGGATTAACCTAAAGTTCTGAGAACAAGCTTCCATAGTACACAGCACATTGACACCATACTGTACACAACTCAGTAATGGGAAGTAGATTCATCCCTGTAGCAGGCCCGTGCGATCAAGTTTCAGTCTCCACCAAGTTGTCAAAAGCAAGTGCTGAATGGAATTGGCACATTCTCCCACAGAGGCTTTGCAGACTTATACACTGCACACACACATACAGCTCTGAACAGCATGGACAAGAAGCTGTGAGGCTTGGAATGCCATGAGAAAAAAATGAGGTACAGAAAGTCTTCCTTTTTAAATTTTAATGTTGTTTTGAATTTTCAATTTAACACTAAGCTGCATCTTTACCATTGTTTTGTCATGCTTTTTTCCTTAGTTTATATGTGGGTATTGCCTAGCAAGAGCTAATTTAGTTGTGGTATCCTGTAGTATATTTTGCAGTGTTGGTATTGCAAGTTTTGATGTTAAGGCATTATAAAGTTTTTTTTCTGTCCGCTGACCTTTCCAGCACCAGAATCTCAGATAACAGAAGCTGACCCAGTTGCAAACAGGAGCAAATTTACCTGACTAAAGAATTAGCTACCACACCCTGTTTTGGTTAGAAAGAAATGTACATATACAGTATTACGTACAGGGCTACATGTGTGATTAGCCAACTTTATCAGAATACAATAGGACTTGTGTTTCTGTGCTGATACGTGACCAATTTATGGGCATTTGCAGATCAAGTTGTGTATATATAGGGCTATGATGCAATGCAGTACCTTCAATGAAGGTGACTATGGGACACAAGCATAACATTGCATAACATTGGGGTGAGTGTCAACAGTGGTTGGATGAATGGGGAGGTGATGAAGTACATACAAAGTGAAAGCTAGGTACCCCTGAATGTTGAGTGGGTGTGATGAGTGAAGTGATGCTGAACATTTAGCAAAACAGAATGAGGAGGAGGGATGCTTAAAGCACAGAATATGGTTGAATCAGCAAGTGAAACCATTGAAACCATTGTATCCATGACCTGGGTGCCATGCTCCTGCTGCTCACCTCCTCAGCTACCTCCAACTGTGCCTGTGAGACAGCCGATTTCTTCCTCCCCCCTACTGGGGATATCTCCCTCCTTCTCCTGGTTGAACCTAGCAGCAATTCCAGCAGAGCATCATTAAATCTTGGTGTTGCTTTTGTTCCATGTCTTTACTGAACACCTCCAATTTCCATTTGTACACTGTCATGTGGGTGTACATACCACACACTGCACAAAATCCAGAAGCCAAAATGAATTGGTACAATTCTGTTGCAATCATAAATTCTGACCTGCTCAGTTAACTTCCAGGTTCCTCCTCCCTTCCAATCCCACACACACATTTCCAACCCCACTCCTCCCCTGCCAGCTCCAAAGTGCCATCATATTAGTAGCAGGACCTTTCACACTGATTGAGTAGGTGGAAGGCTGAATTAGACACTCACTAACTGTTGCATAAAACAGACCCGCGGTATTTTGATTCCCAAGTCTCAAACATGCCTCCATTCAACTTCCTTCCAAGAAGTCGGGGGAAGTAATTACTAGTCCATGGAATGCAGGTAAGTGTCAGGATGGTCTTGTGGGAGGGAAGCGGGAGTGACTGGAGCAGAGGCAGTCTAAATTCACCTTGGGATCCAACACTGGCCCCCGCAGGGAAAGCAAAACAAAAAAATTACTTTGAATGTCCACTTTTGGCCATAGATCCTCTTCTCACTTAACTTTACCTGGAAAACTATAGTAACTTCCCACTTAGCAGCCCATCAAAAGCCTGAGCAATTACTTCTGAAGTAGAAAAACAATCTGAAAATACATTGAAGCCAGAACATGATCAAAGATGTTAATGTTTAACAAATCTGAACATCTCTTCTTTCATGGTTGATTGATGTTTTAATAAAGGAACAATAGCCCTAATTCTTAAATAATGATGAAAGGAAAGACTACTCTGACAGCATCACCAATGTCATATATGAGTAATTGAGGATAGTTACAATGGTGTGATTTATTCTTGTAATTGCTAAAAAAAAGTTATTAATCATTGTGCTAAAGAAAAGATCCTAACAATAGTAGTTCATTCATCTCTGTGACATGCAATGTTTTAGCAAACTATTGTGCCCTTGAAGTACACAGTATATAAACAACAACAAAAACAGCAGCTTGCTATTATATAGGGCCTTTAATTGAATAAATTCTAAAGGAACATTATAGAACAGAGTTGGACACCTTTGCCACCTAAGGATACTTTAGGCCAGATGGCTGAAAGCTTGGTCAAAGAGGTTGATTTTCAGGAGCATCTTAAAGGAGGAAAGAGAAGAGGAGCAAGCAAGTGATGGAATTTCTGAGCTGAAGTCTTAGGCAGCTAAAGGCATGAGTGCTAAAGGTGAAATGATTGGAATTCCAGTGGCAGGGAGAAAGCCTGCTAAAATACAACTAATAGAAACCTCATTTAGCTAGACCCTTGCGGAGTGATAGAAAATGGTTCACTCATTTCAAGTGCTTTCCCCTCCCTTTCAAATCTGTCAGCATCCATCCCCTCCTCAAATTTCCCTCCCTTGACCCCACTGTCCGTGCAGATTACCATCTCCAGCCTCCTTCTCCTCTCCAATCTTTTAACGTATTATCACCTCACAAATCGGTGCCCATCTTTCTCACAGTTCCATGTTGAATGTCTTTAATCAGGTTCCCACCCTGCTACAGCATTATGACAGCTCCAGTCAGTCACAGATGAATGGCTACCTGAATGTGACCTCAGGCTGAATTTAATGGAAGCTAGTCAGATGCGGCTTCTCTTGCGCCGACATACAATATGGCTTGATAGCGTTGGGTTAACAATCCGCCATCATCCCGCCAGTCCCAACTATATGGAAGAAGAGTGGGGCCCGAAATCAGAAGCCCACTAGCTCTCATGTATAGGCCAGTTAAGAGGCGATTAAGCTTCTTAATTACCCAATTGTCTCAAGTTTTTTTGTGGCCCATTTCATTTTACAGAAGTCACATGGGAAAATCATGGGGAGTGAGTTACTCCATGTATACCGGGGGTGGGGGGGGGTGGGGGTTGGAGTAGGGGGCAGCAGCAGCACAAGGGCAAATGATAGGGCCTGCAAGTGGGTCTATCATAGAAAATGTATGTAGCAGTAGAGTCTGCTGCTCAAGGTGACAGCGTTTGGCTGTCAGTAAACGTGAATTATTTCCGGGTCTCCAGGCTGACGGAACAATGAGAGAGTGAGAGGACAGTGGGCCTGGAGACAGGGGTATTCTAGAGGGAGGACTCCAGTGGGGGACCAAGAGCTCACTGTCCCCATGGGGATTATACACTCTGGAGGAGGCTCCCCAGTTAGGAGGAAATGAGGAGACAGAGGAGGCTGGCTGTCCAGGGAGAGGTGCACCTTGCACTCCAGGCAGGTGAGGGGCCTGCTGCTGCACAATGGCCAGATGAAGATGGAGAACAACAGCAGCCAGTCCATTGTAGAAGACACTGTCCTGTGCAGAGACTCTACAGGCAAATGATGAATCACATTCAGCTCTCAGTATGCCAGTGTCTTTGCAAACTGTGTCTCTTCAGGAAGACATTGATCTCCTTTTGTAAATTGCTAACTGGGAGAACAGTTCAAATTGTGCCACCCCTTTGCCTGTCACTCTCAAGAGGACTGTGACCTTGAACTCATATGCATTGGGGTCACTCTGAGCATCAGTCAGAGATCTTTGCGGCATATCTGAAGCTGCGATTCATCATTACATGAAGGTAGTCACAGATGCAATGTTCAGGCAAATAAATGATTTCATCTCCTTCAGCACCAATGACATTAGCCCGGCTGAGAGAGCCAGAGGCTTTGTGTGCATTGCTGGACTCCACAAGTTCAAGGTGTGGTAGAGTACAGCATGTGACCATTAAGGCTCCAGCAAGCCAGTAGTCATTCCCAGATGTTCTGTCCAGCAGAGCCATTGGAGCGTTGGATTCTTGGAGACAAAGGCTACTTACTGAAGAGACGGTTCGTGACCCGGGGAGAAATCCATAGGCTGAGATGTGGTAAAATAAGAACCACGCATCTACCCAGGCCATCATTGAGCAGACCATTGTCAGAGAGCAGGCGGCTCTCTGCCATATTCTCCAGCTTTGGTCTGTTGCACCATATACTAAGCGGTGCTCTCGAGACTGGAGGCCGTGGCAGAGAACGATCTACCGCATCCACTGACAAGTCTCAGGAGGATTTTGAGGGCAGGCAGGAGGAGTCAGGCCAGCCAGCTGCGGAACCTGAGTTACAACAGGCTTTGGCAGAGAGATGTGGGAATCTTGTAATGCATCGTTTTACCTTGGAATGTGGAATTCATCAAACAAAACCATCTTTGCCTCAGTCACCTCATTTTTGTTACTTCTAGGCATCAACACCAGAGCCAACTGCATGTGTCAAGAGTGAGGCACACTGAGAGTCCATTCAAAGAGGTCCACATGAGCAGTAACTCCCTTGATAGTCGTCAGTCCATTCAAATCTCAAACAGGAAACCACACACATGAATCACAGCTGAAGCCAGAATGGCAAGTACACACTTAAGCACAAGCATTAAGTAAAGATTTTCATCAACATATCTGAAATACAAATGAAAGTGAACATCCACCTTTGTACACCATGTGTGACTAATGTGTTTTCTAAATTCGCTTGCAGATAAGGCGTGGTGCTGTTCCCTCCCCCTGGCTGCTAGCTTTGCCTGGTGGGAGTCTCCTGCACAGTGGCAGGAATCTTATCCATTGCTGTGGTATTCTCAGGCATAAGTGTCACTGGCAGAGTGGCAGAGGAGAAGCTGTTCCTATCAGAAGCACCCTGAGAGGTTCCCCCGATGGTGACAGCAGTTGCTCATCCACTGCCCTGAGGTCCATTTAGCCCTTCCTGTTTTCCATAGAGGAACCAGAATCTAGCGATAACTCCAGGTGCCTTGCACTTCCCCCCCCCCCCCAACCTCTCTCCTTGGCTCTGTCTGCTTGAGCTCAGAGACAAGGCGCTGAGCTGCTAATCAGAACACATACTCAAGCTCATAGTTTTGCCACAACAAAGAGGCTCTCCGTCAATGCGGAGCTAACAAATGTTAGTGAGGTTGTGCTGTAAGTTCAGCAGGATCTCCATGGTATTCGCCTTGCTTGCTCCTTCAGCCTCAGCTTTGCGGGGGTGGTTAGGAACTGAAAGAAATACTGGGGTAAAATCTTGTGGAGGTGATGGGGGTCTCGGCCATCGGCTGGACTCACATCGCCTTTTTCAGGAAGGCCCCGCTGCATTTCATGCCATTCAGGCGCTTAACAGGCCAACGGCGGGGTCTTCCCCTGGGATCAATGACTCAAGGAGTGGAGATCCCGCCTGCCAAGAGCTGGTGGCCAATCAGAGACCAGCAGTTCTTCTGTACTCAGCAGAGCCATGGGGGAGGTGGTGGCTGTTGGTGGTATGACACCCATCCACGGCCTCGGATCAAGGAATGAGCCAGATACAGGTGAGTGATGTCAGCAAGGTGGTCGCAGAACAGGGGAATGCCGCTCAGCTGCGCCCCAACCCCCCCTTCCTTGATGCCAGGTACTTCGATCAGGCATTGAGTGCCTTTGAGCAAGGGACACCCCCACATCCCCCCACCCGGCCCAGGAGCCTGCAAGCAAACATGCCAGGGCTTGCTTGTCTTGCTCCCTGCATGGCAAGCACCCCCTCCACCCAAACCCCACCCCCACCTGCCACTGGGTTAACACCAGCAGTGGCAGGATTGAGGCCCTTAAGTGGACATTAATTGCCCACTTAAGGACCACAGTAGGCAGCAGAGTGGAAAGGTGGTTCACCACCGCCTTTCTGCCATGGACTTAATCAGAGTGGAAATGAGAAGGTGGTGGGGTCCCCACCCACCAAACCTCTTGCCTGATTAAATGCCTCCCCAGCAACAAACTCACCAAGTAGGTGGGTACAAAATTCCTCCCGCTGTCTGGAAATAGCTGTTAGTTTTCAGGACAGATGGCACTACTTGGTTAATGTGACTGTTTGTAATTAGAAACAAGTTTGTTGGTGTTAGTACCTCAGGTTTATAAAATGTTAAATCTGGAAAGGTTCTCCGTGTTTAACTATTTGATATCCAGTCATGATAATGGCTGGATGTCAGTTCTTCACACTCTCAAAAGAAATAGCAAACTGCATCGAATTACATATTACTAACTATAAATAATTCTTTAAATCATAGAAATTCAAAAGCATAGTGAGTTTCCCCCATTGCGCCAGTTCCCTTGTTTCTAATATATATTATATCCAGCCCATTCTGCACATTACCTCCTCCAATTTTATCATCACCTCTAGTTTAGCATCCCCTACAAATTTGCCTGATTTGAGTTTCTGAATTCTTGTCATTACAACAAAGGACAAAGAAAAGTACAGAACAGGAACAGGCCCTTTGGCCCTCCAAGCCTGCACCGATCATATTGTCCGTCAACTAAAACATTTTGCACTTCCGGCGTCCGTATCCCTCCATTCCCATCCTATTCATGTACTTGTCAAGCTGCCTCTTGAACACCACTATGGTACCTGCTTCCACCACCTCCTCTGGCAGCGAATTCCAGACACTCACTAACCTCTGCATAAAAAACTTGCCCCACACATCTCCTCTATAGTTTTCTCCTCTCCCTTAAATCTATGTCCCCTAGTAATTGACTTTTCCACCCTGAGAAAAAGCTTCTGACTATCTACTCTGTCCATGCAACTCACAATTTTGTAAACTTCTATCAAGTCGCCCCTCAATCTCCGTCGCTCTAGTGAGAACAATCCGAGTTTCTCCAACCTCTTCTCATAGCTAATAACCTCCAGACCAGGCAGCATCCTGATAAACCTCCTCTGCACCCTCTCCAACACCTCCATATCCTTCTGATAATGTGGCAACCAGAATTGCATGCAATATTCCAAGAGTGGCCTAACCAAGGTTCTATACAGCTGCAGCATGACTTCCCAGCTTTTATACTCAATACCCCTGCCAATGAAGGCAAGCATGCCATATGCCTTCCTGACTACCTTATCCACCAACACCAAGCCCTGCACATTCTGCACAGTATTCCATTCCCAGTCCAAGTCTTCTGTCAAGTACCCACTACTTATTATACTTCAGCTAATTTAAAATCCAACCCTAACATTTACTCTGAATCCTCATGGCTCTGAACTTAATTTTCACATGGAATTTTGTTAACTGCCCATTTGAAAGATTTTCTACAGTTCACTTGGTTGTCACTGCCTCAAGAAAGCTGAGGAAATTGGTCAGGCAGAATCTTTCCCTTCTGAGCCCATATTGACATATTTATTGGGTTATTACTGTCTATGAATCCTAACATTTTCTCCTGATGACCAATTCCATTATTTTACAGTAAGAATAATGGGTTTTTCATTGCCTGTTCTGTTTTGCTGCCTGACTTACATTGGTTGTTTCCAAATACTGGTACCTCCACAGTGTCCAGTAGCTTCCACATAACAAATGCCAATATTCACAAATCTCCAGATAGTCTCATTCTTCACTCTAACGTAAATACCACTTATCCCTGGAGGTATGGGCACTGCTATTTACTGAGGCAGGATTATTAAGCAGGGGGAGGAGTTCTGGTCTGACTTTTCCCTAAGCCCCATGGAGTTGTCAGACTTGGCTCCCTGTTGGAAATTTCCAGAAAAGGCTGCAGCCCAGGATCAGGTAAGTTTCTTGGGGTAAAGATCATAAAGAATGGAATGGAGTAGAGCACGGTTTGAAGATTTGGGGGTGATCATAGTGGGGTCAGAGAGATCGGGGCAGAGATAGTGGGGAGGTGGTTCATGGGGATCTGTGATGAAGGGGTAGGGGGTTCCGATCATGAGGCAAGGGAGAGGTCAAATTGTGTGAAGTAGGAAACAGGTTTGTTTGTGGAGCCAGGGAAAGTAGCCCTGCTCCTGTTGGACCACGAGCAGGGTGGAAAAATACTAATGCAGCAGCCCTTGCCTCCCTTTAGATGTTGGGTTTTCTAAGGCTCAGGAAACACAACTGACTAAAGTTAAACTGGAAGAGAGAGAGAACCTGAGCAGCCTCATTAAAATATTTAAATGAGCAAACCTCCCAAATTAAAACCCAAGTGGGCATATGTGAGGCAGATTGGGTTTTGGTTTGAGATTTATTTACATTTTAGCATCCCACCCGCTCCAACCCACCCATTTTTGGGGGTTACAGTTACCTTGGTACCTATCATTGATTGCAGAGGAGTCCGTTTAGTAGTTTCAGACTTGCATGTCAAAGTAATTTATTTTTGAACATTTAAATTAAAGTAAATTACCAGAAGGAAAATACAGTAAAAGCATTAGAGCTCAAAAGATGTAGGCAGAGTTAATATTGACTCATCTAGCAGTGAAAGAACGGGATAAGGACAATGTATACCAGTTAGGATAAATTCAACTCCATAGATTTGAGCATATACTTTACCCCCTAGTACAGTACTGAGGGAGCACTGCACTGCCTGTAGTGTCATATTTCAGATGTGATGTTAAACCCCATCAGCCTCAATGACCCTATGGCAGTATTTGAAGAAGAGCAAGGAAGTTTTCTTGTTGGGAACAAACATCATTAAAACTGATTATCTGGTTGCTATCTCACTGCTGTATTTATGGAACCTTGCCTGTAAATTGGCTGGCATATTGTTCTACATTACAACAGTGACTACACTTTAAAAAGTACATCATTGGCTGTGAAGTGCCTTGAGATGCCCTGAGGTCATGAAAAGCATGATATAAATGCAAGTTATTTCTTTTTAAACAGGAAATAAACACGTTACTTTAATTAAAGGTTCTGAGGGTCTCATGGTTTCACATATAAAGATCATTCAAATAAAAAGCTGGTAATTTCCAACTTGATATTAGCCACAGAATTCTGGCAGTGGTTTCAGGATTTCGTGCCGAGTGGTTATTAATCTTCGGTGATCAAAGGCAACTCTAGTCTGATATATAAATATTTAGATTTATTAATTTAAACTCATGTATATCTGCAACTATTTGATCGATTTGAAAGCTTTCTCCAAAAATATTTAATTATGCCCAGGGCTTTGGGGCTGTGAAACTTTAAATTGATATGTTGAATCCTTTAAGCATCTCCTTGTAAACAAAACAGAAATCAGAAATGTTATCTTTCACAGAAGAGGTGGTTGGTTCTTATAAATGCAACTCTTTCTTTATCAAATAGCTGAATCTTTGGTCTTTCCAGCAGTTAAAATGCTTAACAGATTTGGCAATTGTTTAACAGGCGAATAAATAAAGGCTGTAAAATTTGCCCTTAACTAATGAATCACTCTTTAAAGCCATAAGAAAGCATGACTGATAAACTTGTACGTCAAGGTAGAGCTTCATTAAGTCAGTTTTGGGTGAAACATTTCCTTGTGTGATTAATCTCTCAGTTTCTGCCCTCCTCCATTGTTGTTGTAATTCCTGTATCCTTGATACAAGATAAAATTAGTGAGCATTTTGAAATTCCTGTCTCTATAGATAAAAGGGATTACAAAAGATTTTCAGAAAATACTTGTTCAGGTGTCTGCCAGGATGACATATGCAAACATTCAGGTCCGTAGTAGAAGAGAAAATGTAGCAGCAAGTTTATAAAGTCAGTTGGTGGTCAGGAACCTGTGTTAAAGTTAATGAGAAACAAAAACAAAAGTTGCTGAAAAAACTCAGCAGGTCCGACAGCATCAGTGAAGAGGAAGACAAATTTAATGTTTCGAGTCAATATGACTCTTCATCAGAGCTAAAGAGAAATAGAAATGTGGTGAAACATAAGCTGTTTAAGAGGGGGGTTGGACAGGTGAAGCTGGATAGAGAGCCAGTGGTAGGTGGAGACAAAGGAGAGATTGCCAAAGATGTAATAAACAAAAGGTGGTGATACTGGCTAAAGGATGTGCTAATGGTGACATTAAGGGTAGAAAGCAGAATGAGCAAGTGACAGATAGCCCTAGTGGGGGTGGGGTGGGGGGGAAGGGATCGAAATAGGCTAAAAGGTGAAGATAAAAAATGGATGGAAATACATTTTAAAAATAATAATAGAAATAGATGGGAAAAGAAAATATATATATATATATATAAAATATAATAATTAGAAAAAAGGTGATCAAAAAGGGGTGAGGAAGGAGGAGAGGGTTCATAATCTGAAGTTGTTGAACTCAATATTAAGTCCGGAAGGCTGTAAAGTGCCTAATCGGGAGATGAGGTGCTGTTCCTCCAGTTTGCGTTGAGCTTCACTAAAACATTGCAGCAGGCCAAGGACGGACATGTGGGCATGAGAGCAGGGTGGTGTGTTGAAATGGCAAGCAACAAGAAGGTCTGGGTCATGCTTGTGGACTGACCGAAGGTATTCCACAAAGCGGTTACCCAGTCTGCGTTTGGTCTCTCCGATGTAGGGGAGGCTGCATTAGAAGCAGTGAACGCAGTAGACTAAATTGAGGGAAGTGCAAGTGAAATGCTGCTTCACTTATAAGGAGTGTTTGAGCCCTTGGACGGTGAGGAAGGGGGAAGTAAAGGGGCAGGTGTCGCACATTCTGCGATTGCATGGGAAGGTGCCGTGGGAGGAGGTTGAGATGTAGTGGGTGATGGAGGAGGGACCAGGGTGTCCCAGAGGGAATGGTCCCAATGGAATGCCGACGGGGGGGTGGTGAAGGGAAGGTCTGTTTGGTGGCGGCATCATGCTGGAGTTGGCGGAAATGGCGGAGGATGTTCATTTGAATGCGGAGGCTGGTGGGGTGATAAATGAGGACAAGGATGACCTTATCGTGGTTCTTGGTGGGAGAGGAAGGTATGAGGGCAGAGGCGCGGGAGATGGGTCGGACACGTTTGAGGGCCCTGTCAACCACCGTGGGTGGAAAACTTTGCTTAAGGAAGAAGGAAGACATGTCAGAAGAACTGTTTTGGAAAGTGGCGTCATCAGAACGGATGCGACGGAGGCAAAGGAACTGAGAGAATGGTATGGAATCCTTACAGGAAGCGGGGTGTGAGGAACTGTAGTTGAGGTAGCTGTGGGAGTTGGTAGGCTTGTAATGAATATTGGTGGATAGTCTATCACCAGAAATTGAGACAGAGAGGTCAAGGAAGGGAAGTGTAGTGATGGATCATGTGAAAGCGATAGAGGGGTGGAAATTGGAAGCAAAATTAATAAATTTTTCCAGGTCCAGGTGAGAGCATGAAGCAGCACCGAAGTAATCATCGATGTACCAGAGAAAGAGTTGTGGAAGGGGGCCTGAGTAGGACTGGAACAAGGAAATGTTCCACATACCCCTAAAGAAACAGGCATAACTGGGGCCCATGCGGGTACCCATAGCCACACCTTTTATTTGGAGGAAGTGAGACAAGTTTAAGGATAAATTACTCAGTGAGAGAACAAGTTCAGCCACATGGTGGAGAGTAGCATTGGTTGAGGATTGTTTGGGTCTCTGTTCGAGGAAGAAGTGGAGAGCTCTCAGACCATCCTGGTGGTGAGTGGAGGCGTAGAGGAATTGAATGTCAGTGGTGAAGAGGAGGCGCTTAGGGCCAGGGAACTGGAAATTGTTGGTATGATGTAGGGCATCAGAGACATGACAGATGTAGGTGAGAAGAGACTGGACAAGGAGAGAGAGAATGGAGTCAAGATAGCAAGAAATGAGTTCTGTGGGGCAGGAACAGGCTGACACGATCGGTCTGCCGGGACAGTCCTGTTTGTGGATTTTGGGTAGGAGGTAGAAACAGGCCATCCAAGGTTGGGAGACTATGAGGTTGGAAGCTGTGGAGGTAAGATCTCCAGAGGAGATCAGGTCAGTGACAGTCCTGGAAACAATGGTTTGATGTTTGCTGGTGGGGTCATGGTCCAGGGGGAGGTAGGAGGAAGTGTCTACGAGTTGGCGCTCAGCCTCTGTGAGTTAGAAGTCAGTACACCAGACAACAACAGCACCACCCTTGTCAGCAGGTTTGATGACAAAGTCAGGGTTGGACCTGAGAAAACCGAGTGCAGCAAGTTCAGGGAGAGACAGGTCGGAATGGGTGAGAGGAGCAGAGAAATTGAGATGCCACCCCAACAGTTCTCAATGAAAAGATCAAGAGCAGGTAAGAATCCAGAGGGAGGGGTCCAGGTGGAGGGAGAATATTGGAGGCGGGTGAAAAGATCCATTGAACCGGGAGAGGACTCCTGCCCAAAGAAGTGAGCACGGAGACGAAGGCGGCAGAAGAAGAGTTCAGCATCGTGCTGAGCCCGGAATTCATTGAGGTGAGGGCGTAATGGTATGAAACTGAGTCCTTTGCTGAGCACTGAAAGTTCAGCATCAGGGAGGGGAAGGTCAGGGGGTATGGTGAATACATGGCCAGGGTTGGGATTGGAAGACAGGATGGGGTCAGAGGGATGGGCAGGTATGGAGGGTCCTGCATGGGTGTTGGTATCAATGAGTTGTTGGAGCTTGCGTTCCTTCGCACTTGAAAGAAAGAGAACAAAGTTTCTTGTTAAGGCATCGGATGAGACGAAGAATAAAATGAAACTGGGGGCAAGGACAGCTTAGAGATAGGGAGAGGTCAAGTATGTTCATAATAGCGGCTCATGGCACTGAGTGTGGATCTCAGGATGCGACGAGAACAGCTCCGAGAAGCGTTGTATGTCCCGGAGATATCTGTAATCCTGGGTAGGTTCAAAATATGAGGGGTGGAACTTCAGTTGAAATCCACGTGGGGTAAGCCGGAGACGGAGACAGTCACTGAGGAAGGAAATATGGCTGTGAAAGCGAGTTTTAGTAAACACCAGGAGAGAATGGAAAGCAATGAAGATGAACAGGGCAAAAAAGACAAGCGGAAACCCTGTCAGAGAGAAGAGCAGTACTTCTTCAAGGTGGGCGTTCCTGGAAGAGAAGTGGCAGTCAATTAAACACAAAAAGTTAAAGGTTAATGAGTGTTGCTCAAATTTGTGAAAGGTTAAGAGTAGTGTACTCAAAAGAACGGTGCTGGGTCCGCTTTTGTGTTCTCCTCTTCTGTATATGATGTGGATTTGGTCATAGGGAGCACAATGTTGAAATTTGCTCACTACACAAAGTTCAGCAAATAACATTGAGAACTGCGGAAACCATGGGAAGATTAGTGGAATGGACAGATAGATTACAGTCCAATTTATTACAGACAAGTATGAAGTATGCATTTTGAGAAGGAAAACAGAGAATGGGAGCAGACGCTCCAGAGACAGACAATGAAAAGTGATGCGTGTGATGGAAGACAAAAACCTAGGGGTGCAAATACATAATTCCCTGAAAATACAGGTGAAGGGAAATTAATTCATGGTAAATGCATGAATTTACCATGCATTTGTAAATGCATGTAATTGTAAAGTGAATTCACTTTTTGGATTCCATAAATAGGGGCATAGAGTAAAAAATACGAGCGTATGATAAATTAGTACAAGATAACAGTTAGGCCACCAATTAGTGCGTGGAGTTTGGCCATTTCATTATAGGAAGGGCATTTAAAGCGTTAGATTTTTTACAATGATAATACGGATAAGAATCCATAGTTATGAGGCGAGACTTGAGATGCTGGGCACAAGGAAGGCTATGATCAAATTTAATAGATTTTTTAAATTATGAAGGGCTTTGATAAAATGATTGGGAAAGATTATTTTCTCTGGTTAGAAAGTCAGTAATGAAGGATCATCAATTTAGGATTATTAGCAAAAAGAAAGCATAAAGATATAAGTTAGGTGAAATTTTTGGATCATGGACCAGGGAGTAGTTAAGGCACACGCTTCGCATCGTTTAAACGGAAAATGGCTAAATAATTGAAGCAGAAAAAGATACAGGATGTGGGGAGAAAGAAAGACTGTGGGATTAATTTTGACCTAACGTAGAGAGGGCATGGAGATTTATGAGGCATTGGAGGACTCAGTGGTCTTCCACAATGCTGCACACAGTTTTGTCTCTATGGTTTTGGATGAATGATTGCTGCCCCCTCCATATAACTCAGGGCATCAAAAAACTAGAAGAATTGATGAAAGAAATGTTTATTGCTCAATCTAAGTAATGGTTGAGACGTCATATATGCTTTCTATCTAAGAAGGAAGACATGTCGAGGCTTGACTGGTGCATAGTTTGTGAAGAGGTAATTACAAGGAATTCTTAATAGAATAAAATGGAAATTAATAGGAAGAATCTTACAAAGACTATTGGTTAAAACTCAAAAACCAATTTTTTAAAAATAAACCATTTTCATACATAGAATGCAGTTAATACAAATATGAAATGACTGATTTACCAGGAGTTTTCTCTTGCAACGTCTTAAATTGGTAAAATCACCTTTTTGAAGGTGGGTTGCAAGCAACAAACATTGTATTCAAAGACTACTTTGATTTATTCAAGATGCAATATTAATAATATAAGATCTGCTTTGAGGATTTAAAGTACTGAGAAGCTTGGTGTGGCACTAAACTTCAATCGCAACTCCATGGTGGCAGAGAGTATTGGGAGTGGAGTTCAACCTCCCACTTTACCAAGAAAGGTGGGGAACAAAATGGGGTGGAATTTGAACTTTAGTAATGTAGCAGGAAACATAATTTTCTTGACTAGTCGGTGGGAGTGGGGTGTGGGCCAATTGCAGGAAGCCTGCAAGTTGAGGTTGCATCTTGGGTTAAGGGGCTTAAGCTCCACAGTGTGCAAATAACATTATTCCCTGTCCAGAAACTAGCCTGATAGGCAGGCTTGGCATCCATTTGGACAGGGAGCAGTTCAGAGGAGGCTGCAGGGCCAGGTAAGTCCATGCCCCGATTGGAGGGGTGAGTGATCCTGAGGTGGGGGTTGAGAGCCTCTGATTCTCAGGATGTGGGGCGAGGTCAAATCTGAGGAGGGCGTAATGAACTGTTAGGACAGTGGGGTGGTGGGGGCAGATCAGGGACCTCGGGTGGGATAGAAGACATGGGAGTGCGGGGTTTGAGGCCTTGTGGGAGGGTGCTGGGGAGAGCTCAGCGGTATGGGGAGATTGAAGGTTTTATGGGGAATGTTGTAATTGTCGATGGGGGTGTTCAGTCAGAAAGGGTTAGGGATTTGGACTGGTGCTGATTCCAGTAGTCCCTCAATTTGGTTCAGCTGACAGGTCTCCCAAGGCCTGGAAACCTCCTCATCCTGTGTTAAATTTTTGCACAGTTGGTCACCTGCCCCTGTTCCAGCTCCATTAAAACAGGAAGTGGGCAGGCTGGAGACGAGTAGGAGTAGGAATTCAGATTTTTAACAATTTAACTCCCTCCTCTCTGCCATTCCAACCTGAACTTGCCTATTTTGGGGGTGTTAAAATTCCCTCCATGGTACTAGTATGAAACAGGAGAAGATCTTTGGACCATCTAGCCCACCCTATCCACAGCACTCACTTGGGTCTTTGTAATATACCTGAATCCCATTTGTTCACATGGATCTGTTTAATTCCAACTTGAAGCCCATTAAAGTTTGTTGTCCCATCACCTTTGCCAGTAATCTACTTCATGTACTGACTAACCATTTCCGATTTTCATTTGTTGTCCTTAATTTTTACATGTGACCCCTGGAGTTTAAATTATGTACATGGCAGAAAAGCTCACGATTATTGTCATTGTTTGGGACCAGACGCATTGGCAGAGGTAAAATGCTTTCAGGACCTAAGGCGACTCTAGCTTTAAAATGCAGCTTCTTCTGGCATAATTACCGTCTGAAATGTTGTGGGCTTGAATTACAAGTATGAACCAGAGGTATACCATTCTTTGGCACAGTTCAGGTTTACAATGCCAATAAAAAATGCTTTCAAACTGAAGTAACTCTTGCGGTGCTTTGCTTACAGGCAAAGCAAGACATTATATTGAACCCAGAGAACAAGCCCAATTTTAGGCATCAGTCTATAATTGAAATGTTTTGGCTAATCATCTGTGATGCTTGTGCCATTCTGATTTCAATTGAAACAAATTTGATTTTACATTACGTCTGTGACTTAATGTCAGTAAATAATGATGTCTAAAATTTAGTTGCTATACAAACAGAACCTGAACATGGCTATATTAACCATTACTGCAACTTGTACATTTAAGATAATAAAAACAGAAAATGCTGGAAAAACTCAGCAGGTCTGACAGCATCTGTGGAGAGAGAAACAGAGTTAACGTTCCAAGTCTCTATGTATATTTAAGAGTTTAACTACAACAGGGTGGGATGGGGCGGGGTATTTTAATCACACCATCTCACCAATTTCAGGCAGAGGCAATTTTTTTCTCTTCACATAATTACCCAATCCTTTTTTGAAGGCCTCAATTGAATCTGCCTCCACCACATGCTCAGGCAGTGCATTCTAGATCCTAACCACTCTGCATTTTAAAAAAAGTTTTTACTCTGTCCAGGCCCCCCTTGATTTTGAGCACCTCTACCAAATCTCCTCTCAATCTTCTCCAAGGAGAACAGCTCCAGCCTCTCCAATTTATCCATAGTAGCAGAAGTTCTTGCCTCTGGAACCATTTCCATGAATCTTTTCTGTACCTTGGGATGAGAATCTGAAGCTCCTGATGGAATCAGGTGAGACTTCATTACCATTTAAAAAGAAGGCATGGATGAGCTCTACACTATTTCCAAC
This sequence comes from Carcharodon carcharias, assembly GCF_017639515.1. Taxonomy (NCBI): domain Eukaryota; kingdom Metazoa; phylum Chordata; class Chondrichthyes; order Lamniformes; family Lamnidae; genus Carcharodon; species Carcharodon carcharias. The sequence goes on from NC_054487.1 coordinate 56,502,946, forward strand.
ACCAGGGTATCCTGGAGATTTGGCATCCGGCACATTCCGGGGACTGTAAATGGTGCAGACCCTTCCACACTCTTTGTAGGACATCTTGCCCAAGTGACCATTTCTTCATTTCAGTGTCTAAACAATAAATCTTGGGTGGACTGTTCAACTGTTGGGACATCCTGTCCTTATCCAGGACACAGAGAATTATAACCTCTTCTATCAGACCAGTTAACTCAGTGTCACCTGGGAATTGAATCAGGAATCTTTTGGCCTAAGATGACATATTCTATGCTTGTTTCTGTAACATTCCAAAATATGACAGAAACAAAAATAATACCTTTTGATAATTATGGAAAATATATAGGTTTTAACTGATTTTGTCAATGTTTCATGTGAAGTACTCTGGTACAGAGGAATTAGATTACCGCGTATGTCTAGAGGGTCAATTATTCTGGGTCTAGCACTCCATAAGGCACAGCTAACTGGAAATATGGGCATAGCCCTCCAACACGCAGGTCCAAAGATCCTTTGTCTCAGCCTCTCTGACACCTCTGTCCATGGGTTTCAGAGTAGTTGGATAGTATTGACCAGTTTCATTCTTTGTTTGAGCCACCCTTGTGTGAGCCAGTCAGTGGAGTTTGTCACAGTGCAGCCAAGGTCTGTGTTGCAGCAGTAGAAGTATTCATAAGCGAACCTATGACTGTTAACAAGGGCTCTGCTATGAGGGGCTGAGCAGTAGATGATCCTGGAACGCCCACTCACTTCCAGAATGATTCTGTACTTTTAATACCATAAATCAGCATCCTTACTTGCAGGAGTTGGATTACTCAACATTTGTCATCATGGTGCAGATGTTGTTTAGCAGACCTTCTAATGACTGCAGCAATCTATCCTTGGAAGCATTTGTTTTTTTAAATGTCATGCAATGGCAATCAAACTGCTTCCTTCTCTTGCTGCTCCTGCTCATGCTCAGTAATGCTCAGTGATTCCACCTCATACTCACCGTCCATATATTCCCCCCCCAGGTTGATGTGACTGGGTATGCCAATTCTTGGGGTTGTGATGGGGTATCAGACAAGCTGCTTTTTGCAGATTCTGTGAAAGGTTAGCCTCTGATCAGCTAAACATTGATTTCAAGTGAAACAAATTTGATTTTGCTTTGTACGTTCACCATGACCTGAGGCTTAATGTCAGCAAACAATTATGTCTTAGATTTAATTGCTACACAGACAGAATCAGAACATGGCTAGATCAACCAATGCTGGAACTTGCCAATTTAAGGGTTTAAATACAGCGGTGACGGGCGGTTGGGAGGGAGGGGGGAGGGTAGGAGTGGGATGCATGAGGAATTTTCAATCAAACTATCTCCCCAATTTCAGGCAGTAGCAAGATGGAAGAGGAACAAAATCCACTGAAACAGACAAGAAATAGGGACGAATACAAAGACAAATTAATAAATGAATCACTAGAAATGGATTTAATTGTCCATTTCAACTGCTTAGCAAGGTTCTCTACCTTTTTAGTGACCAAGACTCGGACCAAGGCAGGAAAGAAATTGATGAACTCCCAGTTGGGACATGTCCATCCATTTCAGTATCACCTGCCACTTCACTCAAATTGCATAGCTGAAACTCCCTTGTCCTTTCCTCCTTCATTGGCTGTGGTTTACCATCTTCTCCTGCAGACACATATAAGGTTTCCATGACTAATTACACCATCATGACCCCTTACCACATTGGATGTGATTTCTCGATTTGTACTCAGAGGTAGTTACAGTGATTGCAAAGGTGGAGCTGCTTTACTTTCATGCAATAGATACTTGTGGGTGCTTGTATGGAGTAAATTTGCCTTATGACAAGTGAATCAATCCATATTGTGCACAAGACTTTACCATCTTTAACGGTGATTTTAACTAGCTCATTATGTTGAATGATAGAAGACAGTAAGTTGTTTCCACAGGCTCACAAACCTTTTTAAATCAATATAAATGTTCACAATTATTTTCCTCCTCTGGTGAAGTCATTAAAGTTCTTCTGGCATTGCAGTCATGACGAATTTGCCTTTTGATGTCATTGCATTAGTGATTACTTATGGCAGATAGAACACTGACCAATTCTGCAAATGTTTGAAAGTTGCTCTAAATGTTATCATTGCAGGTGGTGCTTTCCCGAACTGAGCGATCAATGCCCCATGTAAATTTCCAGCTCGATTCCAGCTCGGTATCTCCTGAAGTAATAGTTGAACAATCTGGATCTGAAGAAGGCTATATAATTGTCATCACAGGGAAAAAGGTACGTTTTGCTTTGATTGTAATACAGTATCACATGAAAAAGTGGCTTCTTAAGATTCTTTCACCTTCACCTTCAAATATTTGCTTTCGTCACAATGTGACATGATGACTAGTTCATTTGACTTCCATGAATACTACAGCACCAGTTCATCTTCCATAATGTCTAAAGGCACAACTGGTTTTTACCATGGTCCAGAATTCGCTGGGAAGGTAGCAGTGAGTTTAATACTATTAATAATGTGTAAATAGCCCAGCAATTTGTAGCAAGGAGACTGAGTTGTGAATTGCCACAAATTGAACAATTTACACTGCTTCATCATTAACCTTGTGAAAACAGCAGCTTACCATCAACTTCCCCACAATTTTTGAGAAATTGCTGCATTTGGACTGTTAAAACAAATTAAACTTGCCGCAGAAAGTTACTAAACAACATAATGACCCTTTTTATGAAGAGATTTATGTTCCTGCAATTCCACTCAACCTATTCAGCCCAGAAGGGGAACAAAACTCAAATTATGCTGAGTTTTTCCAGGTATTGTTGTTTTTGTTTTGGATTTCCAGCATCCGCAGTTTTTTGCTTTTATCAAATTATGATGTTTCATTCCTGAAGGTATTAAATTGCTCTTAGAAATTTTTAAAATTTAAAATGAAAAATGCTAACTTTTTCATGCTTTTTGTTTCCCTTATCTCTTTTTCTCTCAATTCAATCCTTCCCTCATTATTTCTCATTCTGTGCCTAATTTGCTCACTCTAATTTACCCTCCTTATCTGTTTCATTCTCTATCCTTAAATCTCAATGGTTAAGGAGATGGACTATTGGCCCCATCATTCACTCAGGTCCCAGATACACGTTGATCTTGCTGTGCCATGAACAGCTCATACCTTCCAGCAATTTCCATTACCAAACTTTTTCCAGTTTAAGAGTGAGGGGGCAAAAAAATCTAATGAACAGGGCATGCTATGAGATATCCAGTTCCAGAAAATTCTGGATTTATCTGTTGCAGCTTCCCAGTAGGGCTTGTCATGTAATTCCTTGCTTAATGTGGTGGTTGCGTTCCTGAAAAGAGCGACTTTAAGTGAAACAACTTTAAGCAAATCAGATTTTCCCATTCTAACCAGTGCAAAAGCTTTAGTTAGGTTCTGTAGGACTTGTCTCATGAGAAGAAAAACATTAAAACATTACATCCAGTAAGCTAAATACTGTACAATCTTAAATTCCTATATTTGTAAATTAAATAACTTTTAGAATACGACAAATTTCAAAATATATAACAAATATGCTAACTCTTTCTACTTAACTCCCATTTGCCTACTCCCTCCTGCTGGCCATCTTCCTCCTGCTCACCATTTTGCTCTCTGCTCCCTCCCATTCACTGCCTTTCCCCCTCATCGCTTCCCAACTCTCCAACTCGCCTCTTCCCTCCCCCTCTCCCTCCTGCTCCCCGACTCTTCCACTCAATGCATCCCTCCCCGACTCCCACTCTCCTCTTCCCTCCTCGATTCTCCCACTCATCACTTCCCTCCCCCACTCCCTCCTGCTCCCTGACTCTCCCACTCTCCTCTTCCCGCCTCAATTCTCCCATTCATCACTTCCCTCCTCCTCTCCCTCCTGCTCCCCGACTCTCCCACTCCCTGAATCCCTCCCCGACTCTCCCACCTTCCGCTCCCTTCCCCGACTCTCCCACCTCCCGCTCCCTTCCCTGACTCTCCCACCTTCCGCTCCCCTCCACGACTCCCCCAATCCACCGCTCCCCACCCAGGCTCTCCCACTTGCCTCTTCCTTCCCCGACTCTCCCACCTTCCGCTTCCCTCCTGGATCTTCCCACTCGCTGCATCCCTCCCCGACTCTCCCAGTTGACGTTTGCTCCCATACCATAGAACCATAGAAAGTTACAGCACACAAGGAGGCCATTTGGCCCATCTTGTCCATGCTAGCCCAAGGACACCCAGCTGCCCTTTCAGATCCCACCTTCCTGCAGCTTACAGCACTTTAGGTGCAGATCCACGTACTTTTTAAAAGAGTTTAAAGTTTCTGCCTCTACCACCAACTTGGGCAGTGAATTCCAAACACCCACTATCCTTTGCGTAAAAAAGTTCTTCCTCATGTCACCCCTACACCTTCTGCCACTTATCTTGAATCTACGTGCCCTGGTCCTAGAATTCTCTATCAAGGGAAACAATTCTATCCTGTCCACTCTATCTACTCCCCTCATAATTTTGTACACCTCAATCAAGTCACTTCTCAGCCTTCTTTGTTCTAAGGAAAATAACCCCAACCTATCCAATCTCTCCTCGTAGCTACACTTTTCTAACCCTAGCAACATTCTTGTAAACCTCCTCTGCACTCTCTCCAGACTAATTCGTCCTTCATGTAATGTGGTGACCAATACTCCACACAATACTCCAGTTGTGGCCTCACCAGTGTTTAATACCATTCCAACATTATATCCTTACTTTTATATTCTATACCTCTGCCAATGAAGGAGAGCATTCCATATGCCTTCTTTACAACCTTGTCTACTTGAACTGCTGCCTTCAGGGACCTGTGTACTTGTATGCCAAGATCTTTCACTTCATCTACCCCTCTTAGTATATTCCCATTAATTGTGTAATCCCTGTAACTGTTTGACCTCCCTAAATGTATGACCTCACACTTCTCTATGTTAAAATCCATCTGCCACCTTACCGCTCCCTCCACCACTAACCCATCTATATCATTTTGGAGATTATGGCGATCCTCTACACTATTCACTACTCGGCCATACCCGCCCATTCGCTGTTTCCCCGGCACCCCCACCCCCGACTCTGCCAGTCAACACTTCCCTCCCCAACTGTCCCACTTGCTGCTTCCCTACCCAACCCATTTCCCTCCTGTACCCTCCCACTCGCCGCTTCCCTCCCCAACCCTCCAACTCGCCACTTCCCTCTGCCACTCGCCGCTTCCCTCCCCAGCCCTCCCATTTGCCGCTTTGCTCTCCCACTCCCTCCCATTCACCTCTTCTCCTGATTCCCTCTCCTACACCCTCACTCAGGGATAGGGAGAGAGAGGAGTTGTGATTGGGAAGGTCAGACAGGGAAATGGCATGGAGACGAGTCAGGGAGGGAAACGACGAGAGGGAGAAAGCCATGGAGCGGAAAGAAGTTGGGGCGCAAGAGAGAGTCTCAGTGCAAAATGTTTCTAGAGCGAAATCCCAACATTAATTGTGCACACTGGTACCGGCCCTATTGTATCCACAGTGCTAAGGTGAAATGAGGCAACTTAAAATGGGGACTCATTGCATAAATTAGGTCCTGGTGTACATTAATATGGTCCTCATAGCACTACCTGTAACCACAATATATTTGGAATGATGTGGCCACTCAGTTTTAAATGTATGATAAATTAATCACTTACTTATCTATTAGCTAATGGGTCAGAGAAGCTATTTTATTGACGTAATGAATTCCCAACTGTTCACAAACAAACTGCACTGTAAAAATTTACTATGTTCTTCCTTGCCAGATAAGCAGAATACCATTAACAGGCCCAGGGTGTGGCCATTTCTTGTCCTGCAGTAAATGTTTAACAGCTCCTTCCTTCATGCGTTGTGGGTGGTGTGGTGATAGGTGTTCCAGAATACAGGAATGTACAAATCAGAAATGGGCCCAGAATATCTGCCCTCCTATCATCAGTGAGGTAAGAATTTCTGCTGTTTCTGAAAGTACAATAAATGAATAGTTAACTGTTGCTCCTTGGATTGTATTCCCGCTAAATTTGTAGTATTTTTGATTAAAAAAATGCATGGTGTGCATTTAATTCCAACTTCACCGACAGAAAGATAATATGGTCGAAAAACTTATCTCTTAATCTGATTTACTGTGAAATGTGAGATAGATTAACCCTCATCATATTTGTGCTTTGCTACAAAAAGCCCTTTGACTAAATTCCCAATCTTCCTCCCACATTTAAGCTTGGTTTAAAAAAATCTTGTAAAGTTTTGGGTCATTCTTTAAAAATCATTCATGTAGGCTTTAAAATTTGAAGTCCAGTCAAGGACATTTGCTGGCCTTAAATAATTTTTATGGGCTGGATTTCACAGATGGTGAGGGTCGTATTGCTCACTCCCCACCCTCAGTTGCAAGTGGCGGCCAGTGCACCCAAAACATAGCCCACCCTGCAACCATATCACACTGCAGGCGGACTACATAGGAAGAGAGTGAGACTTCTGCCTTCAGGAAGCTCTAGCGATCCCAGCAGCACCAGAACTGAGTAGTGGATGCTGCTGGGGCTGTGAGGAGGCCTGAGCAGAACTTCAGTGGATCCCAGAGGCAGGTAAGCCCCTTGCTTTTAGAGTGAAAAGATATCGGGCAATCGAGGGAGGGGGTTGGGGGTGTGGACTTTGAAGGCCCATGGGGAGGAACAAAGAGGGGTAACATCTTGGGGAGGGGACGTGCCCCCGATGCGCACAAAGGCACCCTCTGAAAGATGACCTCCCTTTCTTCCTGCCTTTTAACCATTCAAACCGTTCAAAACGTGGCCTGCCCACTCCCGCCTGCTAGCCCACACTAACCATATTATGGCTTGGGCAGCATAATATAGGGGTCAGTTGGCTTGGTAACAAGCTTGATTGACAGTTCACTTTTTATTTAAAAGTGGCAGGCGAGCTGCCAGTTTCAGTGCCCACACATCTACCGTATTATGGGGTCAGCTCATGGATGGGCGGAAAGGCGGCAGGCTTCCCACCCCTCATCTTTTACGTGTCCACACCCCCACCTAAAACACATCCAGCTGGGGTGGGGGGGGCAGGCCCTATGTATTTTATAGCTATTGCAGCTCTCTAATATGTTAAATTGCAGTATGTTTACATATTACCCTGAATTGATGATCGAATGATACCATAGCATTGGAAACGCCAGTTCAATTTCCAACCCCAATGTGCTAAAATCATGGAATTTTATAGCATTTGACAGTTGTGGTGCCGCTGGCTCTGCCAGAGCTTCCAGCTACTGAAAGGCAGAAGTCCCACTGTTCAGCCTGCCTGCAATGTGTTATGGTTGCAAGGTGGGCTATTTTTTAAGTGCCTGTGCTACCTCTTTGAGTCCCAATTCGTCCCGTTTCCCCCTGCCCTACCCCAAACATTTTTCACACTGTGCCCACTTCCCTTTTAAAAGCTGCTAATAGATCGACTATGATTTTTCCCCACAGTAAGTCAGGATACAAACAAATTTTCCTCAAGCGTATGGCTAATGCTGTGGGTATAGATTTGGATTCTGCAGCTTCCAGAGCTTATGGTATGCCATCTAGTCACAGGAGTGTAGAGCCATAGGTGTGACTGTCACACAATGACAGTGGCCAAACAAGGAGCGTCCATACATAACAGATTTATATGAATATTATAGATTCTGCTTGTACTGCTGTTTCTGTTGGAACATTCATTGCCTGAGTGCTCTCTGTGTAAAAGGAATTCCTGCATAATTCCCACTCATTCTTTTGATGATGATGCCTTGGTAACATCTAGCTATGTTGCGTATCATCTGAATGTACTGAATCAGCTTTATCATTTTTTTTCCATTCATTCACGGGATGTGGGCTTCGCTGGGTGGGCCAACATTTATTGCCCCTCCCTTGTTGCCCTTGAGAAGGTGGTGGCGAGCTGCCTTCTTGAACCACTGCAGTCCATGTGGTGTAGGTACACCCACCGTGCTGTTAGAGAGGGAGTTCCAGGATTTTGACCCAGCAACAGTGAAGGAACGGTGATATATTTCTAAGTCAGGACGGTGAGTGTCTTGGAGGGGAACTTCTAGGTGATGGTATTCCCATCTATCTGCTGCCCTTGCCCTTCTAGATGGTAGCGGTCATGGGTTTGGAAGGTGTTGTCTAAGGATCCTCCCAATATTTATATCTGTCTCCTTCAGTCAGTGAGTCAATGGAGTGATCACTGGTCACACAACACATCACATCTCGGTAGCAGAAAAAAGCAATAAGAATATAGACATTAAAGGAACAGAGTATGTCTAAGTGGCCGAAACAGAGGAAGGGATAGAAATCATAGAAAACCTGGGGGTATTGTTGTAAGCTAAGTAGGTTTGAAATTTAAACAGACAATGCTGGCATAATACATAAGATCCACCATCTCTAAAAGGACAAAGGACAAATCCAGCAGGGAGGACTGTGTTCTGATTAAAACATCTCCCACCAGCCAAACCGCTAACCTATCTCTCCCCACATTCCCTCCGCCACCCTGCAAAATATCAACCTGCACAACACCAGCAACCCCTGCTGTGAAGGAAACAGAGGGTATAACTGGAGCCTGAAGTTACTGAAGTCAGTGCTCTGACCAGAAGGTTGTAAGATAGGATATTGTTTGTGAAGCTTGTCTTTGAGTTTTGTTGGAACAGGTCAAAGGCCAAAAAGTGAAGTCAGAGTGGAATGGAGCATCTCGCTGTGACAGACCACAGACTGCCACATTGAGGCTGCCTCATTAAGCTAGCGGCCTCCCCAAATGGTAGGGAGCTGCTCCTCCACTAGCAAAATGCCAGCCAACGTTATAGATGGCCCTCAATTGTGGCCTTAAATTTGCAAATTGGCTCCCCACCGCCAATGCCGGTCCTCCCCAGGGAAACATCCCTCCCAGCAGGAATACCTTTTTTGGGAACCATCCTGATGTGGCTTCCCACTATTTTCCTGGACTCTGCACCCCCTCCCCCCCATCCCACGCCCCCTGCACCCCACCTCCACTCCTGCCGCCCTCAGGCTGGAAAATTCTATCAATTAGGTCAGATTGCCAATGGTTGGTCAATGAGGTAGGTTTTAAGGAAAGGAGCGTCTTAGAAGAGGAAAGCGAGGTAGGGAGGCAGTGAGGTCTAGGGAAGGAATTCCAGAGCTTAGGGCCTAGGCAGCTGAAGGCACCACCACCAATGGTGGAGCAATTAAATCTGGGATGTTTAGGAGCCTAGAATTAGATGAGTCTAGATATCTCAGGGGACTGTGGGGCTGGGAGAAGTTACAAGGATAGTGGGGTAGAACAAGGCCATGGAGCGATTTGAAAACAATGGGCAGAATTTTACATCCTGCAGGCAGGCGCATACCTGATCTGATCGAGTATAAAATAGCGCACAATGACATTGGGCAAGCAACCCAACGTCATCGTGCACTCGCACGATATTTCAGTCGGCAAGCGTGTGCAAGAGTCGGTAGCTGCCGATGATTGAGAGGCCTATTAAGGCCATTAAAGTATTAATTAAGGAAGATTTTTCTCTGCCTGACCAACATTATGGCTGGCGAGCAGGCAAATCAGCCAGGTGGCCTTTGCATTTTTGCAGAAACCTCAACCACGGACGGGGTAAGGTTTCTGGCATTAATTTTTTTTAAATTAAAATGTTTTGACATAATTTTTATTATGTATATGTTCATGTGTGAGTCCCATTAGGGACATTTTTTTCTGAATTCCCAACTCTTTATTTTTGCACTGAAAATTCTTCAGCCCCCTGAGGCAGCTCTCTGGCCAGCCAGCGTGAAATTGTGGCCTTCCTGCCACATCCAACCAACGATCCAAAAATCCCGCCCAAGGATGAGAATTTTAAAATCAAGGCATTGCTTAATCGGGAGCCACTGTAGCTCACTGAGCACAGGGGTGATGGGTCAACTGAACTTGGTGCGAGTAAAACAGAGTTTTGATATAGTTGAGCCTAGAACTAACAAAAGCACAAATGAGGGTTTCAGCAGCAGATGAGGTGCGACAGGAGTGAAGTCAGGCCATGTTTTTCTTTATTCTTTCATTGGATGTGGGTGTCTCTGGCAAGACTAGCATTTGTTGCCCATCCTTGCTAGGCCATTTCAGAGGGCAGTTAAGGGTCAACGACGTTGCAGTGGGTCTGGAGTCACATGTAGGCCAGGCCACATAAGATTTAGTGAACCAGATGAGTTTTTACAACAGTCAATGATAGTTTCCTGGCTAACTTTATATTCCAGATTTATTAATTGAACTTAAATTCCACCAGCGGCTGAGGTGGGATTTGAATCCATGTCCCCAGCATATTAGCCTGGGTCTCTGGATTACTGGTCCAATAACATTACCACAGCATCACCATCTCCCACTGTTGCAGAGGTGGAAATTGAGGGTCTTTGTGTTCGCATGAAAAAGTGGCCAATAGTTCATCTTGGGGACAAATACAACACCGAGGTTGCAAACAGACTGGTTTCATCTCAGACCGTTGCCAGGGAGAGGGATGGAATTCAGATCTTGGAGCAGGAACCAAAAACAAGAAATGTAGCAATCAATGTGTGGAAATTCTCTGTATTGCATTTTTATCTTTTTGACTTAGAGAATTGTACAACAATAAATTTGTGAATGTGTACAGCTTGTATTTTACTGTTTTTAAATACTTGTAGATCTCCCCGCGAACTGCACCTTTTGAGGGTGGAACAAGACTATCCATTTGTGGGAAGGATTTTGGAGCACTGAAAACTGGAAAAATAGGTGCTAAAATGATTGCCATAGAAGTTGGAAATGCTCCCTGCAAATTGGAGGCAAACAAAAGCAACAAGAACAGGTATGGTAAGAAGAATACAATTCTGACTAAATCCTGACTGCTTCAGTGTTTTTAGTCATGGTAAAAGAGAATCACATCCAATTGGAAGCAAGAGAGCACTTGCCATAACATCTTGTGTACTGGCAGACAAATTGTAACTGGTATAGGTCACAAGTCTTGCCCCAGGCTTACAGATCATGAAAGCTAGCACACAGATGTGGCACAAAGCTAAAAGCTATCTACCACAGTCAAGTTAATATTATCTCTTTCTGGTGGGGCTGCAAGTTGGTGTTCAATATGGATATGAGACATTTCAGACCCACTGTTAACTTGGCCTGCCTGTTGGGAATGGTGTAGACGGTGTTTAAAAAGGCGGTAGACCACACCTCCCACATTCGTAGCCACCATCATTTTAAGTTTCGGGTTTTCGGGAGTAGTGAGGCTGCCCGCCCCATGCAGGTGTAGTATCAAAATATCAGTATCTACTGATGTCTCTCAGACCCTGCCATAAAGTTCACTCAGGATTGCAGCTGCAATGCCAAGTGCCAGAGCCAATAGGAAAAGCTGGTGAAAGACATGAACCAAGGCCACGAAATGCCCAGCTAACTGACTCTCAGTCTGTCAAGGAAACTTTGTGCCTTCCCTGTTCTGTGCTTTCCCCAACCACAATTCACATTGGAACCCCAATGATTTATCTTTGTGCCAGGGACTATTCTCCTGGATTGCCAATGACAACTGCCTGAAGCCAAAATCTCACCGGCTGCATAACCACCACATCATCGCTCTGGGCTCGGGCAGGACTCAGCATGGTAGCATTTAAATAAGGCCCAGGAGTTCAGTTTAGTCACGTTTCATGGTGATGCCATCATGGATGCTTCCTTCCTACTGAGCCCCCATATACCACACTGCCATCTCAGGTTAAAAATCCAGGCTGAACACCTTGAAAGGAGGGAAGGAAATAGAGATTAGCTAATGCAGTACACAGCTTTAAATCCGGCTGTCCAAAAACTGGAGTTGTCTGAAAACTAGACATTTTTAGAATGTTGCATGTGTCAATTTTAATTGAGTAACATAAAAAATGCTTACCTAGACAATTGGGCTAGGCGCTGCATTATGATGCCTGACTAATTATGTTAATGTTGAAAATGCTGTGACAACTGAGTGCATGTTCTAGTTGTGATTAAGAGCAGCTGATACCAATTGGGGAAAGGCTAGGCCACATATATAAGAACCAGTTTCCACCTGTGTAGGGGGAACTATGTGATAAGTAGTCTGCACGTATGTTATGCTGAGTCTTGGGAACAAACCTATGCTGAAGACAGACTGGCTCCAGCTTTTCCATTTGTGAGATGGATGTTCACTGAACCAACACATTGCTCCCCTTGTCGCTTGCACACTGATCTCTTCCTGTGCTCCAAGCCATCCTTGACCCTACCTGACCCAGCTTGGCAGGAACTGCCCGTGGCACCAACCACCCAACCCGAAATCCAGCAAGGCCTCAGCCCCAAGCTTGCTGGTTTTGAGACACTGGCTGGGATTTTCCAGCCCTGCCGTGGTGAGTCCCCCTGCAGCAGATGAAGCAAGCCATTCAGATGTCCATTTACTTCGGCAGGACTGGAAGATGCCGCTGGTGGGAAGGGCCAAAAAATTCCGGCCACTGTATCTGTACCGTCTATCCTTTTTCCCTCTCCTGTTACTTATTTTTTAAGTAATTCTAGGTTAACAGTGGTTACTTGTGAATCACATTTACAATATATTCTGTCTCTTTGTGCTCTGTTTATATTTGTAGTACAGCATGATTTTCTAATATTTTGTATTGGTGGTTGTTTAAAAGCCTGGTCACCTTATTGGAGATTTTAGACTTGAATTAACAGTGAGAAATAAAATGCTTTATCAAGAAAAAGATGGGAACGTAGAAGCAAGCCAATGTATCCGAAATATTTGATCAACTTGGTAAAATGTAAACAATAAAATAGCTATACTATTTAGAGTCATGTTTCCTGACTTATAATGCCAGATAACAAATTTCTCTTTTTCTTTCCAAAGACTCCTGTGCATATTAGAAGCAGTCAATGACACACAAGATTATAATCCCGTCTATATTAATTTAACTTTGAACAGAAGTTTGACAACACAAATGTACGGCTTCCATTTTGTGGTAAGTCATGGAGTCTGCTCATTTTTTGTTAGAGTTTCTAACCATCTAGAATGTGACAATGAGACCCAATTGTGTTAATCATGATTTAAAAATGACCAAACTCTCTTCTGAAACATATTGGCACTGGCCCAGCTTTGCATGCACTTTTTATAAGACTTTAAAAACACTTTCATACCATCCAGGCCCAGTCCTCACCCAGGGAAGAAAAATGTGCTAACAGTGTCATCCATTTATCCCTGCCTTGATCTGTAAAGACATCCACACTTTGAATATCCACCAATCTACTTTTCACAAATTGGTTCTTGGTTTCTTCTGAAACTTGTACATGCATCAACAAGCACAAAGCTGTCACCAGACATTAAGATTGCTCAATGAAAATTTGGGAAAACTTCTCAGGTGTTGTGCACTCATTAGGCAGTTATTTCAAAAATGTGTGGGAAGCGCTGAAAGCTGTCGAGTGTGAAGACTAAAGGGAGAGGGAAACTTCTAAAGCCTTTTGATCTTAACAGCCACAAAACTGGTGTCATTTGATCAAAACTGGCCTCATGCAAATTGACGTTGTGCCTAATGGCTCAAATTGTCATGAAGGAAGAAAGAGAGTATTGGAATTTGAACAAGATAGGGCTCTACAGATTTATATTTATGTTCAGTTTTTCTCTTTGTCTTGATATCTTTTGCTTTTTTTCAATGGTTGCTGCAGCAGCCTCTTATGTTTTATCATGGGAATTTTCTTGAGTCTTTTCTGGTTGATATTTTTCATAAGGAATGATTTGAATGCATTTTTATAATAACTCATAACTGTAAAGCTGTGAATTACTGCTTACCTCATAGTTCTGTCAATTAACCCAGTGTAGCTAGTTGATCTGACCAGGAGATAATCTGGGATTTTTCTGGTCTATGCTAAACTAATTAATCTAGGCTGCAGCTGTAGTACAAACATTATGGGTGGAAATCAATACTCTGCCCTTTGGCAAGTTTGGGCAGGGGGGCATTTACTTGTGCAGGAGGCTGGTGGGTGGGCATGCATGCCCCCTTCCCGCCTCTGCCATGATTAAGTTAGGGGCGGGAAGGCTCGTAGAAAGTCTGCCCGCCCCACCACCAATTGAGGCCTTTTCATGTGCAATTCCCTCTTAAGGGCCTCATCCTGTCGCTGCTGATATTCAACCAGTGGCTGGTGGGGCAACGGCCACATGGGAAACCCGAACAGCAAACCCAGTCAGGGTTGTTTGAGGGAGCCCCCTCATTCACATGCACTCAGTGTCTGATCGAGGGAGACAGCATTGGGAAGAGGGGGTCCACTGAGAGCTAAGGCCCCCCCATCCTCACTGCTGACCCCACTCCTCTGATCTGCACTGCGCGAACCCTATCGTGTCATCATTCACCTGTGATCTGGCGATTCTAGGCCTTGGCGCATCTATGCTTCCCCAGTGGCACTGCCTGCAGTGCACAGCTCCCAGCTTCTGATTGGTCGGCAGCTCTTGGGGGCAGGATTTCTGCCTCCAAGATCTGCTGGCTCCTTAAGTGCCTGAGAGACACTGAATTCGGTAGGCCTTCCCACTAACACAGGGCTCTCAATGGCTCTCTAGTGGGCAGTTGAGGCCCCTGTCGCCTGCATTAAATGCTGATTGGTTTTGGTGTCACTGGGTTAGAGAGGGAATATCATCCAGGGTTCCTGCTCTTAATGAGAGCAGGGTCAGGATCCTTTTAATAAACAGCCAGCCAACACTAACTCCTAGGCTCAAATGTGAAGAATAACTATTTGGTTGAGGAACCAGAAGGTGGCTGATAACTATGGAACTATTGCATAGCAAAATGACAGCCTTCTGGAGGGAAGGGGAAGAGGATTGCTGGGTAAAGAAGCGAGATGAGGACAAAACTAAAATGAGATCATAAAAATTCAGTCCCGACAGTTGTCCAGTGGATTTTTAACCTACAATAAATGATGCTGAGTTTCACTGTTTTCTTTCTTTTGGGGCGGGGGGAACAGAATCCAGCTGTAACCCACATCTCCCCAACTCATGGTCCCAAATCAGGAGGAGCCTTACTTACCCTTACGGGAAAGTACTTGAATAGTGGAAGTAGGAGGCAAGTTTTAATTGGAGGAAAAGTGTGTGATCTAAAAAGGTATGCTTTTTATTTTCTTTAAACACATTGTAATTTTCAGAAGAAGTATTTAAAATGCTCTGAGTGCAAGATCTTATTTTAAAAAAGGAATCTTCCATGTGTTTAAAAGTTTGCATTGATTTGAATGTTAATGGTTTAGCTGTCATGTAAGCAAAATACTGCAGATGCTGGAAATCTGAAACAGAAACAGAAAATGCTGGAAACTCTGATCGACCTTAAATCTTATCTCCATTTTTCTCTCTCTGTAGATGCTGCCGGAGCTATTGAGTGTTTACAGCATTTTCAGTTGTTTATTCAATTTGCTGCTTGTTGCATTCATAGAATTTTTGTATGATGATGTATTAATGTAGTTATTCTGTTGAGCTGTAAGTGGCCAAATAGGGATGCAGACTTGAGGACCAGGTTGCTGTTGAAAGACAGAGCAGTTTGCATACAGCTTTCTCGAGCACCCAGCAAAGCTTGTTGCCACTCTAGTCCACTAACAGAACATGGGAATGTGTAGTCTGCTAGCCCAACTGCCCCATCTACTGTTCCAGTAGAGAACTGTCACAATTTACCCAATAGTGACAGGTGACTTATATGTAAAAATCAAATAAAATAAAACTGAGTTGGCTCAGTTAATTATTTTATGATTAGAAGTATAGTGCATTCCTGAGAGAGGTTATTGTGTAATTTCTTTTTGAAAAATAGCACTTTACCTTTTCCTTCTTCATTGAAGTACCAGTTATTATTTTATGAGGTGTTATGTTATGTGTCTTAATTTGTTAATCAGAATACTTACAATGTTACGGATTACTTCTGAACTCCAGCGAGTTCTATTGATGTTGTAATTCATATTTTATTCAATTCCTATATTTGAAGCATTATAAGAAATGCTTATTTGGTTTATTACCACATCAGTAACAACATTCTGGTGCTTCGCTAATGTCAAGTACACGTTGGAAGTTTTATTGCTAAATCCAATCAGTGGAGACTTTTTTTGTTTGTATCCTGTTGTAGGGTGTCCGAGTTGTACTATTAGTGATAGAGTTGATCTGCAGACACTTGTTGGGTAGAAACATTAAGCTTATTTACAATATACTCAGCAGCAACTAAACGTGTGCTTTCAACTCCAACTCTATTTCTACACTGACTGCTGATGTAGCTTGTACTACTCTCCTATTGGTTACTACTGATCATGTGATCTTTCTTAACACGTGTTATTCTTAAAGGTACATTACACTCTAAATAAAACCATAATTACTACATATCCATTCCCAGTATTTATTTATATTGACTTCTCAGAGGTTAGAAAGATAATTCTATTGTGAGCATTACCATATCTATTATTGTTAAACTCATTTTGTTCGGATGTTTTTAAAATGGAGAAAGCAATGTGCCACAATTTCAGTTAAATAGATTGTGTGAGTTATATCCAGAAATTTCGTTTCTTACCTTAATCATTCATAAATGTTGGCTTTTATTACTGTTCAGTCTCACAAGCAGTCATTTTCCATTTGCTCCTAAAACAATATTTTGTCTGCCTCTACATGCTTCTGATGGCATTAACTCTTTCTGCGTTGAATTTACAAGTAGTGCTTCCAGTACACTCACGTGTCAATTATCCAAGCATGAGCCTTGACAGTGAGGGCGGAATTGTCCCAGATTTGCACCAAGTTTTACCAGCCGCAATAGCGGTTTCTCACGCCATATCATCCCAAACATGCCGCATTAATTATGCGTTCCCGGGAAACATGACTTTTCCATGGCAGGCAGGCTCTCATCACCCATCACGCCATCACCTTACTGCTTCATCACGCCGGGTGCCACGCTTAAAATGCAGCCACGTGCAGACCTCTTAAGTGCTTCCAGCCCAGGACTCCCACACGGAAGACAGGATGGCCCCAAAATACAAAAAGATTGCAGCCCCGCAGTTTAGTGACATGTCCCTCAAGCGCCTTTTGGATGCCATGGAGACCCACCGTGATATCCCCTACTCCCACTCTGGCCGCAAGAGGGGCAGTGGCATACCAATCCAGTATGGAAGCTGGCAGCGGCGGTGGTCAGCGCCAACGCCCTGCAAAAGAGGACAGCCACCCAGCGCTGAAAAGGGGTGAACTATCTCCTCGGTTCTTCCAGGGTAAGTCACTCTTCTCATCACTCTCACCTCACAAACCCATCAGACATCCACACGGCCCTCACTCACTACCAGCTCAAGGCACATCATCATTTACTCTCTCTCACACACTCCTTCATTGTCCTCATCTCATCCATGGGATCACTCACCAGGCACACCTGCCAGGCATACTTATCATCTGGCCTGGCAGGAGTCCTGCTTACACTCTCTCCATCTCTATTCATGCAGGACAAGCTGGCACACAAGAGGGAGAGGTCGCAGACGGGTGGAGGAATGTCTGAAATCAAGGTCCTCATGGATTTCAAAAATAGAGCTATTCAGCTGGCAGGCTAGGATCTGGACTGCTCTGTGCTGACGATGATGTTGGTGCTGCTCTACTAGTGAGGATCCAGCAGTGGAGCATCCATTAGGCAACCATGCTGTGAGTGATGTGCCATGCACTAATTATCTCTCCTTCCTTTCACAGGCACATCTGGGAAACTGCTGACAGGGTCCACGATCCAGGGCCTCCAATCAAACTCAAAAGAAACCTCTGAAGAGGAATCTGAAGGCACCCTCCCTGAAGTCCCATCACAGCGCTCACTCACACCCTCCACCAGTGCAGAGACAGACACCTCGGTGGGACCTAGCTTTAGAGTAGCCTCGGGACCACAATCTGGTGAGCGCATTGCACTATCTGATTCACAACAGGTGGCAACAGGGACTTCTCAGGTCCCTGGCACTCGGGGGATGGCTGGAGGACAGAAATTTGCTGAGTCCGAGTCAGATGACGAACTTCTGGAATTGGTCATGTCACAGTTGCTGGAGCTGCAAAGGCAAGCTAGGGAACAACAGGAAGGGATGTTCGCTGCACTCCTCCGATTGCAAGACACGATGGAGGAGTCCATCCGCCTTCAGTCTGAGGTGATAATGTCGACACCGAGGCCAACACCGGTAGAATGGCAGCCGCCTTGGAGACCTTGATCCAGGATGTCGCTGCTGCATGGGCTGAATTCCATCGTCAATGCCATAGTTGGCCTCCAACAGTGTGTACACAAGACGGGTGTGGGGTAGCTGATCTCACTCCAGCTAACCCTGCTCCTCAAGGAGCCAGCCAGGGGCCCTTGGGCACCCATAAGGAGGAGGATCAGCAGGTTTACTCCCTGGAGCCATCCATCCAGGTGACTCCAGGGTGTCCAGCACATCCAATTCCCCTCTTCCTGTGACCTTAGCAGTCCAGCTCCACAGGCCGAGGAGGGTGCCTCCGCCACACAGCAGGGCCCCGAAAGCAGGCAGGGTTCCCCCAGGTCTCGGCCCTCCAGAGGACGCCCGCCTAGGTCGTCGCAGACAGGGCATAGCAGTCAGCAGGCTGCCTCCACATCTGCTGTGGACGTCCAGGAAGCACCAAGACGTAGCGGCAGGGTTAGGAAAGTTAAGAAGATGTAGTTGCACAGCCTGGCATGGGTGTTCATCACTTGTACATAATATTCACTATTGTAAATAAACTCCCAAGAATGTCTCCCTGCCAATGGCTCCTTTTTCTGATGAGCAGTGTTCATGTCATTCAGATGTGAGACCTTTCTGCACAAGATAAAGGCAAGTGCCTCAGTCCAGGGCCTCTTCCCTGTGCTTTGTGCAGCCTTCAGACCAAAGTGATGGTCCGGCCTCATGCTCCCTGGACATGTTACTGATGCCTGCACCTCGATGGTGCTTGTCATTGCTGCCAGAACGTTGTGGGCAGGTGTCAGAGTTCCATCATTCTCTCTGTGTTCTCTCAGCACCTTTCAGGTGGGGCTGGCCCCCCATCTCTTCTGCATCTGTGACCAGTAATACTATGCTCCTGAAGGCTCAGGTGCTGAAGGTAGACAAAGGATCAGATTCTTTTAAAGTTTCATGGCTGCATCTCCATGGTAAGGCTCTGATCACAGAGCACAAGTGAGCTGACAGGAGTCAGACATTCTCAGAGGCTTTGTGAAGATCTTTGGAGTATCCTCACTGCATGTTGCCATCATCCTTCTGCAATCGAGCAACTATTAATGCACCCACTGCATCTCAATGACAGGAGCATTATCACATAGAGTATGTGCGTTGCTATAAGCCAGACTGGAGTCAAACATCCATAGGTGCAATGTGAGGATCTGTAGTGTCTGCTCACTGCGTGTTGTCGTCATCATCCTCCACGAATCTAGCGACTATGATGGTCTCCCAAGTGCACCTGCCTCCTCTGGCCAGTGCCGGGGTCTTATTGCCGTCATTGTCACCTTCCAGGACCACCTCACCCTCATCACTGTCAACGTCCTCCTCATCGGTGGAGACCTCCAGCTCCTGCATCTCCTCAGCCTGCTCCTCTCCCCGTTGCAGCACCAGGTTGTAAAGGGCACAGGTGACCACGATGCCTGACATCCTCTGTGGACTGTATTGCAGGGCTCCACCAGACCAGTTCAGGCACCGGAACCTCATTTTCAACATCCCGATGGTCTGCTCCACCAAGTTGCGAGTTGCTGCATGAGCCTCATTATACCTTCTCTCTGCTGCAGTCTGAGGCCGCAGCACAGATGTCATCAGCCATGTCTTCTATGGGTAGCCCTTGTCCCGTAGGAGCCAACCCTGCAGCCTGTGTTGACCCTGGAAGACATTAGGGATTTGTGACCAACTGAGAATGTGGGAGTCGTGGACACTCCCTGCGCAGGCCTGCAGGATGCATTTGTGATGGTCGCACACCAGTTACACATTTAGCGAATGGAAGCCCTTGCAGTTGACATAGTTGACCCACTGTTGTGATGGAGAACTGAGCGCCATGTTAGTGCAGTCGATTGCACCCTGAACCTGTGGGAAACCCAAGACCTGGGCACATCCAGTCGCTGTTGCATCCTGGCTGTCCTGGTCCTGGGCGAAATGCACCAAGTTGTGTGCTGTTGCAAAGATGGCATCCATGACCTCATGGATACATTTGTGGGTGGAGGCTTGTGATCTCCCACAGAAGTGACCAGTGGAGCCCTGAAAGAAGCTGCTGATGTAACAATTGAGCACCATGGTCCCTTTTGTGGCCACTGGCTGTGGATGCCCTCCATGTCTCCGTGGTGCCAAATCCTGCAGTAGCTGGCAGATGTGACCTACCAGTTCCCTAGACATGCACGATCTTTAGCCAGCACTGTTTGTCGGTCATCCACAGGAATGAAAGGCGGCGTCTAGCTAGGCAAAGGCCAACAACGACTTGCTGTCCAGTGGTGTGTGGGAGGACCGGAGCTGCTCCTTTTTTCCAGAGGGTGCTGCTCCTCCCTCTGCCCAGCTAAGCGCCTCCGTCAGACTCTCTCCATCGTCCCCGCTTTCTGTACACCATGAGGCATACAGCTAGTTCACGAGGCTCCATTCTCCTGACATACTCCTCCTGCAGGATGAAAGAGAGAGACACATGGGTGTACTAAGAACTTCTCTTGGTTAAGTCTGAAGGCTCCTTAACACATCCTGGAGATTGCCACTACTTGGATGGTCAGAGTTTAGTGCGCTACATGGCTGCCCGAAACCCCATCCTCCTCTGCCCCACTCCACCTGACCAATTGGTGGCAGCTTTGCCCATTGGACTGTGCTCTCAGCTCAGGCACAGGCATTCTCCTAACCCACTCTGCAGGGCTGCACTGTTAGCTTGACCCATGGGGGAGACTGGTCCAAACCTGAATCATGACATTGCCAAGGGGCTGTGAACCCTCCAGCAGTGACTGCTCCATGGCCAGCTTTAGCAAGGAGATTGTACAACATGCCCAGTCATCCAACTGTTCTGCCGTCCACTAAAATGCTCATTGGTTTGCAGTCTGTGCCCAAGGGGTGAAAGACTTTGGAGCAGTTACTGACCCTTCCATGCCTCCGCGAGTCTTGAGTGGGTAGATAAGCTAAAGGCCCAGCTCTATGCATATCATGTGGCTGCATCTGAACTGTCGCACCTGCAGAGGAATGGTTACTTTATACAAGGTTTCCCTAATGCGCGGCCGCTAACCCACCCCACACATGTTTATGCACTACCTTAAATCACAGGGCAGCCCTTGTCGTCATCCGTCTCTCCCCCCGACCCAACAATGCACCTCAACCACAGGGCATCCCTTGTTCCCCCCACCGCCAAGTCGCCTCAAATGCAGGGCAGCCCTTGCCCTCACCCACAAGTTGCCTCAACCTCAGGGCAACCCTTGCCCTCACCGCCAAGTTGCCTCAACCTCAGGGCAACCCTTGCCCTCACCCACAAGTCACCTCAATCTCAGCGCAGCCCTTGCCCCCACCACCAAGTTGCCTCAATCTCAGGGCAGCCCTTGCCCCCACCACCAAGTTGCCTCAATCTCAGGGCAGTCCTTGCCCCCACCGCCAAGTCACCTCAATCTCAGGGCAGCCCTTGCCCCCACTGCCAAATCACCTCAACCGCAAGGCAGCCCTTGCCGCCCACCCCCCAACAACTCCCACCAACATGTCTCAACCTTGAAGTCCAACAAGTGACCCAGGCGATCACTGAGCAACGTTACTGTGCACTCACCTCCGAGTTCCCCTCAAAGTGCAGCCCGCCAAGTACACGCCATTTATATGCTTTTGTGAAACATGTCGGTGTGGGTGGACATTCAGTGGGGAGAGGGGATGACACCAGAGGGCTGGCCTTATGATATGTAGATGTATTACAATATTACAATGAGGTTCCCAACGTCTGACGGTGGGAAACGCGGCCTGCCATTGACGGTCTGAGCAGACAATTGCCTGGTCATCTCACAATGTTGTCCACTGATGCTGCCGAATGCATCTGACGCCAGCAGGCATGGAAAATTCCATCCTGTGTCTGCAGTCTATCGGGCTGTGGAGGCCGCCACAGCTGAGTCCATTTCCATTCTCGCTTTAATATCCACTTTTTCCCAATGCTCATATTTTTCAGCAGAAGTTAGCGTCTACCCATCAAAAGCAAAAGTCTTTTTTTATTTTTATTTGCCTTCCCAGTTCAGGATTAGTGTGGTCAATGTGTCACCCTAACCATTTCCACAGCCAAAACCAGATAACTTTGCACAGACTAGGAACTGAACCTGGAATTGTGTGGTCTGTGATCTTTGTGGTTTAGTGAATCTCAACAGTGTCATTTTTTTTTAAGCCGAACTTTCATTCCTGCTCTCTTTTATTTTATTCTTTATTCTTTCCAGCGTCTCTGAAACTAAGATTGAGTGCACCACTCCTGCCCACGCTTCTCTGCTGACACATTCTGTGGTTTTGAAAATAGACTCTGCTGTCCGTGAGGTCAAAAATTCTTTCATGTATGTGGAAAATCCATCTATCCACAATATTTATCCAGCTTGGTCATTTAGCAGGTAAGACATGGTATAGTCTTCCATTTTGATCTGTGTCCCTTTTCAAGAACTGGGCACTGGAAGCTCATATGTTTCTCTTCATTGCAGTGGAGGCAGCACAGTTACTGTGAAAGGAATTAACTTGAATATTGTACAGACCCCCCAGATGGTAATCACTCTACAGCAAATACCAAAGGCTTTTCATGTGGTAAGTTTTCCACATACCTATGACATGATCTGACCTTGTGTAACTGTTACATAGGCGTTGGCTATTCAGCTCCTCGACCTTTCTCTACCGTTTAATTAGATCATGACAGATGTGTAGCTAAACTTCACTTACCTGCCTTAGCTCCACCTCCCTTAATGCCACTGCCACTAAAAATCTGTCACTCTCAGTCTTGAAGCTTTCAGTTGACCCAGTGTCTGCTGCCTGTTGGGAAAGAGAACTTCAAATTCCCTTTGTGTGCAAAACCTGGATTTTCACTCCTGAGGCAGGTGCGCAGAGTTGAGAAATCTCCTGGCTTGCCACACCCACCTGAGGTAAAAGTGCCCTGAGTGGCAGGATCTTCATTTTGAGAGGCAGGGGCAGGATAGAATCAGACCTGCCATCCCCGGACGCAGATCGGCGGCGACCACAGGGGTTTTCATTATCTGCACACTCTTTTCATGGGATGGGATGGGAGGGCAGTCATGGGGGCGGGCTTAGGGTTTATCATCCATATCCCTGAACATCCAGTCTCAGGCTCCTCTAGAAGGCCAGAGACACTGAGTGGGGCTGACTGGTGCAGGATGAATGAATTATGGCTGCTGCCAGATTAATGAGCATTCATGACCTTGGCATGGTCGCACACCAGCTGCACGTGAATGGAGTTGAGTCCCTTGTGGCTAATGTACCTCTCCCTATTGTCATGGTGAAACCCACAGAGCTTTTTGCATGCACTCAATGTTATTCTGCGCCATTGGAAATCTTGATATCCTGACAAAGCTGCAAATCTTTTCATCCTGCTTGTCCTTCCTGAGTGAGAAGACTCTCGTCTATACACTCTAGACTATACTCTCTATACGCACCTGTTTTTAGTAGATAGTCTCTGGGACCCCACCCCTCTCTAGATGCTTCAGTGGATCATGTACTGAAATATGTCGGTGGTGTCTGTTGCTTCCACCTTGAAAGACCTGGAAACAAAACTTTAAGATGACAGTGACCTTCACTGCCACTGGCAGGGCAATCCCCACCTTAATGTGAGGCTCCAAGTTGGGTTATAGAACCTGATTCTCCTCAGTCACATTGATCAGGTAGTGGTAGGAGAGACCTGAGAAACTCTTGGTGGTGTAATGATATGCCAGGCTGACCAAATCCACAAGTGAAACTTGCCCACGCTATCACAATGATTTTGGAATTTGTATTTAATATGAGAAGGCTTGTGCATTAAATTCAGAAGTAATGAGTCCACCACCACCTTTAGAGATTTTAAAGATTAAATTAAAACATTTATTAACAAAAGAAGAAAAAGCTTAAACACACACAAGATTACAGTTATAACAGTTCACAAAATTTCTACTTAACTAGACTCCCAACTACACACCCTCTTTAAGGCAACAGTCCAAATAGGTTCCAATTTTATAAAGTCATCCAGCAATATTACCACAAGCACCCACTGGACAATGGACTTCCAAAGGCTTTTAATACAGTTTTGGTTACTGGAACAGCAAACTTCTGCAGGGTGATTAGAGGCTTTCCACCAAGTCTGTTTCACATAGTGCACCTTTCAAGATCTCACACGGCCACACCTCACATAGCCTTTCACCTTTCTTTAAATATATTTCTCTCTTTTTGATCTGTAAATCCCATTGTTATCATTATGGCCAGCATTTTTGGGAAAAATTAAAGTAATAACCTTGCCTTATTTATCTTTCCATGTCCCAATTATCTAAAAAAAAATGCAAATATCATTCATACCGTCATTACTGACCTCACCCTAGCTTTACTCATCTCCATTTCAAATGTCGGTTTTACCCCTCACTTCTTTGATCATTTAAACCTTGCAGTCTAATCGTCTCTAGTTTAACTAAATTAGCCACATAGAACCATTTACACACAAAAACATAAGCCTGCTTTAAAGAATCCCACAGTAATATTAGGAAAAATATGCTAGTTCCTTACCAGTGGCTAAGGCCTTCTGTGTAGAGCCTTCATTCTCCTCACTGAGCTTCCCTCTCTGCAGCCTTTGCTCGATCTGTTGGCCATGTTGCAGACCAAGAGGCATTGCAACCACAGCCCTGATACCTCAGACAGCAATTCCTGTGCTCTCCCTGATTGTAAGCATCAGCTTTCAAAAACACAGGTCCAAAAACACAGCCCAGTATTTATACAAACTCAGCCTAAGCAGAAGTAAGTTAAAAGCATCTCACCTGCAAGTTATTGTCTGGCCCTTTAAGAAGCACTAGTGCTTGGCCCCTCTGGCAGTTAAACACATGTCTTTGCTGAGTGAGAAGCAAATACATTGAATGGGCCTGCATGGTCCAAGTTTGCAAATAGAACATCACTCAGCACTGGTTTAGCAGCCTCTGGCGTATGCAAGGGATGCCCATGTAATTGCCCTTACCAGCACGAGGTGCTACACAGACTGAGCCAGAAGTGGCAGGAGGTGCAGCATGACCCACTTAAAGAGCCTCAAAGTTCTGGGACACTGTCTTCAGCACCACTATGGACCTGAATTTTAAACCACTTGAGTTAAGACTCAAGTGTTAGATTTAATAAGCTGTACTGGTTGACACTGTACTGGCTGTATGTACTTAGGCACTCATGGCTTAATTTTTGAGACAGGCATATGCTACAGACAGTGTCAAGCAGGTCACTGAACCGCACTTTCAACAGCTTGGGAAGGATCTGGCTGAGATATCATAGATCAAGAAGTTTGAAAATAACCTGTTGTACATAAGGAAATTTGTTCAGCTCAGCATGAGTCAGTGGTTACGCAATCACAGCAAAAGTGCTTAGCTCGAGATGTGGGGGAGTATTAGGAAAGAATTTGAAAACCAGTTTACAAAAGATTTACTCAGGGATGGAGTGAGTGATTTTTTGTTTTTGGTCACCCAATTCCCACCCCCTCATTTCCCAGTGCACTGGATAGTCCTCTGGTATGTGGTCAAGACAGGATGCACAGGAGCCAAGTGAACAGGTAAGTGGATCAGATTAGCATGTGGGTTGGGCAAAAAGATTGGAAACATTGGCAGGGAGGTTGATAACTGCTACTGAGCAGAGTAACTAAGACAACAAAAGAAACTGGTGGGTTAGGGGGCATTCAGGGTGGGCCAACCTCTGGCTGGGCAAGCTGCAGAAGACGGCAGAGGGCTCCAGCAGCCGGCAGCCGCACCAAGAGGGACCCAAACACAGCTGAAAGAGCATCGCATTCCCCTAAACTATCTGCAGATGTCTGAGTGACAGTGTCAACGAAGACTGTGGATCTCAAGAGAGGCTGTCATGGACCTATCTGTCATGCTGCAGGATGAGCTGCAACCCGTGGGGTTCGGTGGACACCCAGTGCCAAGGCCCTGACGATCACTGTGACTCTCAACTTGACTTATCCTGAATCCGGATATTTTCAGGAACTTACTGGGGACATGTATGGGGTCTCCCAGGCAGCAACCCATTGCTGCATCAAGAAGGTGACCAATGCCTTACTGAAGAGGGCCGGCTACCAAACCAACCCGAGCCATCAGGCGGAGAGTTCCATCGGCTTCAGGTCCATTGCTGGATTGCCCCAGCTGCAAGGTGTCATCAATCGCTTGCACCTGACCATCAGGTATCACACGGACCAGCCAGTGGCGTTCATCGACAGAGAGGGCTTCCATTCCATCAACGTTCAACTGGTCTGCGACCACTGAATGCATATTCTACAGGTGTGTACCCGCTACCCTGAGAGCATTCATACCTCTTCAACACGCTCAGGTGCCACAGTTGTTCCAACCCCACGCAAGCCTTTGGGGATGGATGCTTGAGGACAGGGGTTACCCAGTCAAAACATGGCTGCTGACGCCAGTGAGGAGCCATCACACTGCAGCCAAGGAAAGGTCGACCCGAGCAAGTATCGAATAGGCCACTGAGATGAGATTCTACTCCTTGGAGCGATCTGGTGGAGCGCTACTGTATTCCCCAGGGAAGGTTTCCTATATCGTCATGGTCTGCCGTGCTCTGTACAATCTAGCACTGCTGAGGGGGGGGGGCCTTGCATCAGGAAGGGATAGATGAGCGTCACTCCTCATCTGATGAGGAGAATATGGAGGAGGGGGCAGAGCAAGCAGGACAGGATAATTGCAGAAGAGGCAAGGGGCATTGAGAGGCACACAAGGGAGGCTCAAGACATTTTCATTCACACCTTCTCCCTACAACCATGATGCCCTTTCAGTGTCTGTCTTATTAAAAACTCACCCCTACCTTGGCCAGACATCGTATCCTTCAGATCACACACCAACACCTAGTGCCCAGCTTCACCACACGCACTGACACAACTGAGGAGCTGATCAAACTCAGCTTGCCCCCACACTGGGAACCCACTGAGGGTGCAAGGGTATAGGTGGCATCTGACAGGGCAGCAATAATTCCACTGTTACAAGATCCAACTGCATTTTATCTATGAGCGGGTCTGGAAACTGCAACTCCCAGCATGCCCCAGGAATTTTGTGCAAGCACGGACCAGGAGCAGGTGGCACATGTGCAGTCCGGTGTTTTGTAGTTCTTCGGGCTGAGGAGGAGCCCAGTACGCCTCCACAAAAAGAAAACGGCATGAAAAATGGGGTCGTGTGACCGGGAGCCAGGTACCGTAATCAAGAAGAACCCCTGGCAGGGGACAGGGAGAGGTCCCAGTTAAGAAGAAAGAAAGAGAGGAGCAAAGAAAGAGACTCCAAGCAGAAAAAAGGCTACAGTTGGCAGACTTTAAGTAATGGAGGCTTAGGAAAAGTCTTGAAGATCTAAGAAGGCAGTGAAAGGTTGGTGACTTTGTGCTGCGGGCATTGGACCCAAGGTAACTCTTTGGAGCTGTAGTGTTCTGCTCGGCACAGCTGATGCAATGAAGTTGTGCTTGTGAATTGGTGCTGGAGTGCAGACTCAGGAATCCAAGGGAAAGGAGTCTCGGGAGATGGGTTTGGGCCAGGTGGGCCATCATTGAGGCTGTCTGATTTGGAGCGACTTTTGGAGAGAATTCCAAGGCGAGATCTTCGAAGGTGAAGACTGGAATCTCTCTTAAAGAGAACAAGTTTCAACAAGATTGGTTGACTCACAGTGCTTACTGATGTCCGGTGGGTTGTTGAGAAATCCGTGGAATCTGTCTTGGTCACATCTATGATTTATTGTGCAGTGCGGTGTGTTCGACCACAGTTTGCCTGTTAATTCACATGTACTTCATATTAACCCTGCATGTTAGAGTATAAGGTAGATATTGTAAATTGTTTTATCTTTCTGACGTTGTAAAGTTTGTATTAGTT
Organism: Carcharodon carcharias; assembly: GCF_017639515.1. Classification (NCBI taxonomy): domain Eukaryota; kingdom Metazoa; phylum Chordata; class Chondrichthyes; order Lamniformes; family Lamnidae; genus Carcharodon; species Carcharodon carcharias. The sequence continues at coordinate 56,530,893 of NC_054487.1, forward strand.
TGCTCAAAGCCTGTGGAAGCTTATGGCTTTTTCTCTGGCAAGTATCTTAATTCTCAAACTTTGTCTACTTTAAACAAAAATTTACTGGTCCCTAACCAGATCGTACCAAAAACTTGGAGGTCTGATCTAGGATTCGAACATCACAAACAGCCCACATCAGTAACTGTGACATTAATTTATTGGAACTGCACTATCAATTCTTAACATGTGACAAGCACCAACACCTGTGAGTCCTGGTGCATCTCCTCTTAACTCTCTTTTGTGTGCTCCTACAAAGTGTGATCTCTCTGCTTGCAGCTGGACTGGAGGCAGGCTGCTAATCAGGCTGCCCCATTGCCTTGGATGACTTGAACTGCTGTCCTTCGGCTGCCTGAAACCTGGAGGGCCCTGGCATGCTATGGGGCTCCCACAGAGGTGCTGGATCCTCCTTAGCCTCCGTAGCTACAGGAGGCACTGGATTCACTGGCAGAGGGGCTGATTAGCCACTGTTCACAATCAGAGCACCCTGAGAGGTGCCCCCAGATGCAGAAGGCAGCTGCTCCTGCTGTCTTGCATGACACACTTGTACTTCCCTGCTCACATGAGATGGAGGAACACCTGGAGGAAAGTCCAAGCACCTCATCCCCTCTCACCTGGCCACTGATGCATTGAGCTCATTAATGAGGTAATGGCAGGCAGGCCTGCACACAACTCTAGCACCCATTCAGTGGTCTGCTGGATCTGACACACCATGAGAGTCGCCAGCCTCTCAATGGAGGAAACCATACATGCACATGCCTGACATATGTCCTCACTGTTGGATGGACTCCTCCATTGCCTGTGCATGGCCTCTGGCATCTCTGCCAGATGTCCCCCTACCCTTTGCTACATCAGGTGTCATGTGGCTGAAACAGAGGCCTCTGACTGTCACTGACCTTGGCTGTCACAGCCTCCATCAGCTGCTTAGGTTTGTCTGTGATATGTCACTATGTTGTGATCCTAAGTCTAATCATGAACACAAGGCTACCAGTGTGAGAGTATCTGCTCTGGTGGAAGATCCGGGAGAATGACATGGCTTTGCACCCTGTAAGTATCCCTGCTTCTCCTCAGAGGTGCAATGCTGGCCCCCACCCACCACCTTCTGCCCTCTCTCTCTCACACACGCGACGTGCCCTCTCTCTCTCACACACGCGACGTGCCCTCTCTCTCTCACACACGCGACGTGCCCTCTCTCTCTCACACACGCGACGTGCCCTCTCTCTCTCACCCACCACCTGAATGAGGAAACGCAAACAGTTAGGGATTAGGGCTTTACATTTTCTCCACCCATCCATGCCTGTTGTGATCTCCATTTGTCCAGTGGTGGATATTTGATTTCACAGCCTCCTCACTCACTTGGGTTACTAATCCGCTTCCACCATCCATGATCACCCAGCTGCCCATGTGTCGCAGCTGGTTCAGGGCCTCCTCTGCTAGTGTCAGTACTCTAATGTCGGGTACTCCACCACCGTGTCTTGGACCTCTCTTAACTGTTATGGGCCTGTTTCTCCTTCAGGCAGAGCCAGGACACTGAGCTTCACACAAAGCCTAGCACAACACATACACTGATGGCATCCTTCTGGCTCGTGATGGAGACTCTCAAATTCCTTGGTCATACATACACACTCCACATCCCCTGAGAGTGTATGTGGTCATGCATCATCAGGCAGCTGGTGCTGGCACTGCCCCTTACCTGCCCCTGATTGGTCAATCCTTCCCCATGTGACAATCCATCCCGCGTTGCCATATGCAAGGCCCAAAGTGGGCAGCAGTATGGAGGACCCGCCCCAACAGAGTGGAGGAGGTCATTGAGCCATTTGTGGCACTGCACCCAGGACCGTTGGTGGTGGGGGGAAGGTGTGGGTGACCCCATGGCTTGCTGACCTGCTCTGCAATCCCCATCTGGCTTCCTCAGTCGGACAGGAGGGGCTCTTCTTGCCACCCATCGGGAAGAATAGCTCCCGCCTATCCCAAGCAGCCTGGAGGAAAATTGGCAAGGGAAACCAAAGAGCCACCTGATGCCTTCCCTTTGGTATGTCTCCTTCACTGACTGGTTGAACCACAATCTTTGCTTTTGACTCAGACGTGGCCTGTACTCTGGTTCCTCCACTCAGCAATGGTCAGCCCACTCTGGAGCAAGTTCCCTCCCTGAATTGCTGTTGTGTCATTTGCTGCATTACCTCAGGACTGAATGCAGGCCTGAGAAGACCTACCTCTACATCAGCTGATGCTGCGATTGGCGCCTTGTCACCCACCTCCACAACACATTGGATGGACCCCACACCTCCGGGCCATTAATTGATCAGTTGCTGCATGCTCACAGTCAGCCAGGTTGCTTCTGTACGGCGATGGCGACCACCTCAGGGTCCTCCGCTTAGATGTGCATTAAATTCAGCCAGTGGAGTGTGAGAAATGAACTTTGCAACAGCACATGACAAAATTGTGCAATGAAGGATGATTCGGCCCGGAAGGTGGTTATCAGTGAGTTCGCATGTTTGAGGTATGGATGCGCTGAACTGAGAGATTTGGTAGTGCTGGTTATTGAAGTATAAATGTGGGAAAGGGCTGAAAATGACTCTGGGTGGATCAGAGCAGGCTATGAACAACTGAGGGCAATGCCTATGTAGAGTTCTAGATAGGTGGACAAGAAATAATTCTAAATAATCTGGCAGCAAATCAACAAAGCCATTCAAGCTGTAGCTCAGTACTCCAAACTTAGCATCATATACAAAATTTAGGTCTCTCTCAGAAAATGCTCTTTTAGGAATCTACAATGCCATGCATGAGACTCTTGAGCACAAGTAGGTATTTTTTTTAAAGTGTGTTTCTTCTTTATTTCTGTCTTCTGCTATCAATGTTACTTTTACTGGTAAATGTTCAGCTTGGGGGCTGATTTAATGCTAGCAGCCTAAAACAACTTCAGAAGGCTTTGGAACCGTATTGTTGGCAATTTGCTGCTGCTTGACAGTGCAAGATTGCTAACTTTCAAATTTGAAAATTGAACAATTTGATTGCATGGTTTCCTGTGGCTTATTGTTTTTCTTTGTTCCCAACTAAATACTTTGGATTTGTTCATGTTTGGTCACCCCTGCAATTCCTCATTTCAATTAATTCCTAACTTGCAGATTGAAGAGATTTCACTGCTTTGAAAGTTGCAATAGACATGAGTTAAACACAAGACTTTGGATGCAAGATGGATAAATAATAGAATTGTAAGAATAGGCTTCATTAATAAGGAACAAATCAAGCCTAAAGTGGGGAAGAGGAGAATAGCAGGGGAAAAAAAAACAAACATTTCCTTTGTTCGAATTATTCATTTACGTAGCTTAAATAAAGATTCCCCTAATATCGGATTAGCTTTATCACAGCTTTAGTGTTTGTCTTATCAGTCAGTGCATGAACTTAATGAAATTGATTTTCGAATTTTGTGATTCTGAAAATATTTTACGCAAAATGGTAGCCCTGCAAGCCTTGAATTTCCTGAAGCTGTCAATAGTCTGTGCCTTGTTTTATTTCTGGTATATGCACCAGTTACTCATGGGCAAGTTCTTCAAACTGTCTCTACCAAAGAGAAGTCTAAAGGAACAAACCACCTTCAAATTTGTCTTTCCAGTTGTTCGAAGAATTGATTTGAATTACATTTATACTTCAAAGCTGTGTAATTTTACACTCTATTTTACAAAAAAAGGAAAATGTATTCTTCGATGTATCATAAATGTGTATCCATGAAATTACTTTTGCACAATTATTGATGAATTATTTATATTTCCTGATGAGGATTAGAATGTGTCATCAAATCTATGTAATGTAGCTAAAGCTACATTGTAGCTGTAGCTATTATATATGTATGTTTGTGTGTGTGTGTGTATATGTATTTTTTAATATATATCCTGTTTTCTGAATGTGTCTGCATTTTTAATTCACAAAGTTAAACATATACACTCTGAAGTATTGATTCATGAAAAGCTAATACATGTTTTTCTTCTCAAATAGATGTGTAGATATGTGGATGACTTAGAGGTGATCTACTGTCAAACTCCTGCTCTGGATCCCTTCAAACTGACACAACCTGCACAAGGCAAAGCTTCCTTTATCTTTGATAATGTCACTGTGGGATCCTTTGATTTTGGCTATGCTGAAGATCCTTTGTTTAAGACGTTTAAAGTTCCGAAAGAAATCAGAAAGGGTGGCAGTAATTCTCTTGATATTGAAGTAAGTAACTAGAATCTGAGTAGATTTACCATCTATTAACGTATTACCTGTAAGAATGTAATTAGGATTGGAATCTAATGAGGTGATTTTGTGTAATTTTTATTCTCTACCAAGTTGGCTTACTACTTTCAAATAGCTTGTCCCTAAAAACTCTTGAGAAATTTGGCTATTAGATTTTACAGTACATGGTTTTTTTTTGAAGTATGCATAACTACAATTGGTGCTAATCAGTGGCAATATAGAACAGGAAATAGTTGACCATGTGGTGTCAGGAAACACTGGAATCGGGTGCGACTAGATCTTTGTTCATTCCCAGTTAACAATAAAGCATAAACATGTAGGGTTCTATTATGCAGGGCTCCAATGCTGAAACATTTTAATTGTCCTTCAGCCCCAGAAATTAGCAACTATCACATATCCATTCAAGCCATCTACATAACTTACTCTGTTTTGTCAAGAGGCTGGTTTCGTTTTGTAGTAATGTGACACTTGCCTTTCTGAGTGGTTTGTTTTTATAATTTAATAGTAATTAAGGATGATCTTTGTAATGACACTGGCAGATAACTTTATAAATGCTTTGTTTTAAGTTTCAAGGAGCACAGATTAAGCCTGAAGCTGTTGATGGTAAAATCCTAACAATTGGAAACCAAAGCTGTGAGAATATCCACCTGAAACCAAACACCATAATTTGTATCATACCTCTGGAACTTGTATCTTCAAGAAGTGAATTGGATGTAGTGGTAAGATATGTTCAAATTTTGTATAATTACATTACATGTGGCCACAGGGTGATCATATGACTGAAAATGATATCTCCAGATATTGTAGAATCTTCATATGAATGCCTGACCATGGTGGACAAGAACTGCTAAAAGAAACTGCTTACCTACAAGAGTCACTAGTTTAAATATAACATATGTTGATATTCTCAACAGTGCGCCATGAAAGAAATGTTAGTTTAATAACGTGACTTTCAATGTGCTTTATTTTTCCAAATCCTTACTTGAAGTGTGGATTATATACCAACTCTCTTTCTCTGCCTGTATTTCATCTGGGTGTAAGCTTATTGAAACCAGTATTTATCTGAAAACACTTTGAGACACAAATCAGTGGCACTCTTAGTTCTCAATTGGTGTCAGAATTATGGTTTGGGCATTAATTCTCACAACGGCTTTTCAAAATCCTTTGGATTTCTGCTGATTTGTCACAACCTCCAAACCTCCCCACCCTGATTGCAGACTCCACCTGGGCATCACCAGCCTCTTCCACCGCTGCCATCTTTTCCTCAAGCTCCTAGTGCAAGAATTTCTAGGATATGCCAAGCCTTCTGCCTCTTGTTCATGATGGTTTCCAAAGTCTCTAATTCCCCCAAATGACATGATTCAAATTTGAAGTGTAGTTCAGAATTCCAATCTGTTGTACTTTTGCCACCTTCCCCTTCCCTTCCCCCATGCACTTTTGATTAAGAGCTGTTCTTCATAAAGGAGTAAATGCCGTGTATGGCATACTTCAAAATGCCGGGGGTGGGAGGCAAATATCTCCCGAGCTACCCCTCTCATTTCTGGGTTCAACTCATCTGCGTAGATCTTTTATTCCTAAGCACTGGCCAGTGGCTAGGCAATGACCTGAGCATCAATGGTCGTCCTACTGGCTTTGTATGGAAGAAAGATACCGAGTTTCCAGGGCCTTTCTGAGCTTGCTGCCAGCTCCTCTGAAATTCCCCAGTGAAGGGAATGGGTTAAGGCCTTAAGATGTACTAACTGTGGGCATGTCTCCATTTGGGCTTTCATTAGCTACAGTGTTAATTCAAACAAAATCACAACTATCCAATGACTCCTGCTAGACAGGAATAGATATTGGATGATCACAGGGTTATATTCAACAGTATTGTGCACTTTTATGATTCCTCTCTCAATGGCAAAGTAACTTGCCAGCACTTACTATGCATGAAGAATGACCACTTGGGTAAATTGTTCAAAAACTGCTGGTGGTGGCTTTGGGATTTTATTACCCCATGCTTAACTACCTCCAGGGCAACTAGGAAGACAAGAGGAGGATATAAAGGAGGGAGTTAGTCTGAGGTAGATGCTGTTACAAAACCACTTTTCTTGAAATACTATGGGCTGGATTTTATAACTGCAAATTGTGTGGGCCCCCCACCACCCCACTCCCACCCCCATCGCTGCAAACATAAAAGGTCGGATCACCAATTCGATGTCATCACACGAGTCTCCAAAATTACAGAAGGTGAGCGAGCATGCAAATCGGCAGCCCACCTGCCATTTTGAACTGACTAATTAACAAGCTTGTTAACAACCCAGCCATCTGAAAGTTTTCATTGCACAATTCATTTTTCGGTTGTCGGCCATGAAGAAGTTTTGGGAGTGTCTTACAGCAGCCATGACAAGGTGGCATAAGGGTGGAAGGAAAGACCTGCTACTAGAACCATGGCTGAAAATACCAGCAGATTCTTGTTGGCGGCATAACCCTTATTCCACATGACATCCCGGCCTACTGTCCCAATTGGGTGCGGAGCCTGCCTTGGCACCTCTAATTAGTCTCCTTCCTGCCAGACGGCCACTAATTGGCCATCCTTTACTTGACTGGGCACAGGAGCGAGTGAATCATTCAGTTTCCATTCCACCTCCCTCACCCCGCTGAAAAACGTAAAATCCAGCCCAATGCGAAATTAAGTATTTTGAACAATTTGATATTAACTCAATAAGTAAAGGCATTGGTTCTATATTTTCCACAAAATTCTATTGCCTAATTTCTTGGTTAATGTGTTTGTTTATTTTCAGTGGAAAAAAGCCAATTCATCAATTTATCTGGGAAAAGTAATCATCCTTGAAAATAATAATTTTATTACTCTTATTGTCGTCATTGGGTTAATCTTGCTGATTCTCTTCCTGCTTGGAGTATTTGTTTGGAGATACAGAAAGAAACAAATAAAAGGTATAACACATTTTGATAAACTATTTCAGTGAAAGCAACAATTAATTACAATAGCTTGGATTTTGTTGTCTTTGTTGCTGACCTCGAAGAAAGCTGTGCAGAAAAATCTAGGAATCTTTAGGAGCATGAACTTTCCCTTTCCTGACATTAGTTTGAATCTGGCAGCAAGTCAAAGGCATCTCCTTGCATCCAGTAGCAGCAATGTCATCAAGCAGGGCAAACAGCCAATTACATTGTAGAATTCTCACATGCAGTAAATCAGCAAGTAAAATTTGTTAATTATTCTTTACTCATATATATTTTACAGAGAGCAAAATAAAGATTAGACATTAGAAGCTTAAATATCATAAACAAACTCTTAAGAAAATAATCTTTATTATGTTAAAGTTACTATGAATTTTTTGTCGTGATAGAAAAATTTGGATTATACAATTATAAAATTCGTCTTCCAGGGCTAGGGTGGCTTTTCAACAGTAATTATAACTTAGTACATTGTTAAAAACCCAGTTATGTCACATTAACAAGGTACAATCACTCACAATCCCTCAGATACTGAAGCACTCTATGCGGCAAGACCTGGGCAACATTCAGGCTTGGACTGATAAGTGGCAAGTAAGATTCGCGCCACACAAGTGCCAGGCAATGACCATTCCCAACAGAAGAGGATCTAACAATTTCCCTTTGACATTTAATGGCATTATCATCACTGAATACCCCACAATCAACATCCTGGGGGGTTACCATTGACCAGAAACTGAACTGGATCAGTCATTTAAACACTGTGGCTACAAGAGCAGGTTAGAGGCTGGGAATTATGCAGAGAATAATTCCCCTCCTGACTCCCCAAAGCCTGTTCACCATTTACAAGGCACAAGTTGGGAGTGTGATGGAATCTTATCCACTTACCTGGATGAGTGCAGCTCCAACGACAAGAAGCTTGACACCATCCAGGACAAAACAGCCCACTTGATTGGCACCTCATCCATTACCTTGAATGTTCACTCTCTCCACCACTGACACACAGTGACAGCGGTGTGCACCACTTGCAAGATACACTGCAGCAACTCACCAAGGCTCCTTGGACAGCAACTTCCAAACATGCAACCTCTGTCACCTAGAAGGATAAGGGCAGCAGGTACATGGGAACACCACCACCTGCAAATTCCCCTCCGAGCCACACACCATCCTGACTTGGAACTGTATTACTGTTCCTTCACTGTTGCAAGGTCAAAAATCCTGAAACTCCCAACAGCACTGTGGGTGTACCAACACCACATGGGCTCCAGTATTTCAAGAAGGCAGCTCACCACCACCATCTCAAGGGAAATTAAGGATGGGTAACAAATGCTGGCCTAGCCAGCGATGAATCTTGTGAAAGAATAAAAAATAAAAAGAAATTGGGAGGTTTTAACAATAATATTACAGCTTAAAAGGGAAAGTTCTCATCAATTCAGTGATTTCTGAAAGATTGATGTCTGCGGAGACTGCAACAGCATACCCAGTGGGGGAGCGCGGAATCACTGGCTGCAACTTCTGGATTTCTGTATTTAACTGCGCTTGTACAGATGACACAAGGACCCATTAGTTTCATAGTTGTAATGATGGTGAACACTGACAATTTGCTTTTGTTACAATTGCAAAACCCGGCCTATGTTCTTCTTCTGAATTTTGGTGTTAATTCAAGTTGCGACTTTCCCTTGTTGTACCCTGTAAAATGACCTTGCTTTATTAAAAGACCTAAACCCAGATGAAGTGCGGTATGATGGAAGAACGCATACTCTGCACCTGGATAGACTTGTGAATACAAGAGCACGAAACAGTATCACTGCGGAAATGATTTCTCATGACTCCTCTGACTATCGAACGACTCTTCAAGAAGGTATGGATGATTTCATTATTAAGTGGTCTATAACTTCAATTTTGAAAACACATGTTTGTGCAATTTTTTGCCCCTTTTTTCTCCTGAAGCCAATAAATCTTACTCGGGTGGTGATTCCACTGATGCCAGTTGTTCTCCAATACTGCACCCAAGTGGTCATTAAATACTTTGTGAACCTGAATATTGACTGTACAGCAAAATCTTACCCTTTCTTCATCTGATGTCCACACAGTGCAGCAGGAGTCACTGGACATCGGCAGCAGTAGAAATGTTGGTTGATGTTCCTTGCTTGAAGAGATTGAGGTCAATCATAGCAATGCCACCATGTGAGATCAACAAACTCAATATAGACCTAGAATCTTTATGATCTGTATGCTCAGCTCCACGCTGTAATTCACCCATTGCTCCCTATTCCATTTCCCTTAAGCTAGCAGTTAAATGTGGATGTGCTACACTATTTGGCATTGCTGTAATTCTCTTGATCATTTACTACTTAGTATACTAACCACGTCTGGAAACGTTTCTGGTCAGAGAGATCTGCTTCACCAAAAAAAAAATTACCCAACTTATCAATAACCAAAATTGTCTTTACTTCTTGAGGTATGTTGAAGTGTCTGTGTATTTTTAAGTGCATATAATCTTTTCAGTGGTTTTTGTTTAGGTGACTTGGGTCAACTGGAGAAGCTAGGGTGATTCTCCTCAAGAGTAGAGAAGGCCAAGAGGAGATTTGATAGAGTTTTAAAATCATAACGGGTTTTAGTAGAGAAAATAAAGATGAACTATTTCCAATGGCTGAAGGGTCAATAGCCAGGGAGCACAGGTTTAAGGGACTGCATCTTCTGGCAGCGAGTGGGGACGGAGCCCACTTGCCAATGCAAGGTTGCCTGGCAGGCGAGAAGGGCAGATAGCCTTTAGCAAAAACGTGAAACCTCATCCACGGGCAGGATGAGGTTTCGTGAGGGCTTTAAAATGTTTATGAAATGTTGGAATAAAAGAAATTGACATGTGCCAGCTCATGTGACACTGTCACATGAGGGGACATGTCAAGAATTTTTTTTCCACAGTTCCACAAATTTTTGAAACTTCCAGCAATCTCCCTGAGGCTGCACTTTGCCTCAGGGAAATCTGTGTGCTCTCTCGCGTGCATGCACAAAGAGTGCACTCCCAGCTCAGGGAACCTCGCCCTGCCCGCACAGGGAGCGCACTGTGCTTCCAAGCAGATGTCACGTTCGGCGGGCCTTAATTGGCACTGTCACATGAGCTGGGACATCCATTACTTTTATTTAAAACTTTCTGGAACATTTTAAATCCTTCATGAAACCGCATCCTGCCCGTGGATGAGGCCAACCTTAAGGTTGGACGGGCAGATCCATTAAGTGTTTTAATTGCTTTATTAATGGTCTTAAGTGGCCGTTGACAGATTGGCTGCACGCCCGCCGACCTGAAAATCTAAATACGTGGGGTGACATCGGGACGCACGCCCAATGTCACCCCGCGTCATCTTACACGTCAGCAAGCGGGCCCCACCCGAGCTCGCCAACCTAAAAATTCTCCCCATTAAATCTAAAATACTTTTTCAGTTGAAAATAAATGTATTCCTATTTTTTATTAACAGATCCATTTCAGAATTTGGCACAAGTTGCATCACACAGACAAGCCCAATTTTCTCATTCAGATCTTACTTGCATATTATCAAGTGGAGACTCAGATTCAACCATGCCATTGCTTCAGAATAATGTGAACATCAACTTCTGCAGTTTGGACTCTGAACTATTGAAAGAGGTGCAGCACATGGTTATCAGTGCTGACCAGCTCACAACACACACCACAGAGGTGATTGGAAGAGGCAAGTTTCCGAATATTTTCTGCCATAAAATCTAGGGCACCAAGGAAGCAGCTCATCTTAGAATAATTTCATATATATTCAGGCTTATTTTAAGATTAGTATTTCTTTGTATGCATAAGGAACTTGGTAAGAGTTTCTATGAGTTTGCATTCCTTTCTCCTTCCTCTTTGTCCTCTTCCTTGCTCTTTCTCCTTCTTTCCTCTTATTCCTTCTTCCTCCTCTCTCCTTTCATGTCCTTCTTCCTCCTAGCCCCTCCTTCATCTTCCTGTTCCTCCATCTTCCTCTTCTCTTCCTTATCCTCCCCAGAGGTCCCTCAAAGTACTACTATGGTGATCCAGTTGCATTGTCAATACCCCTTTGGTCCTAAGCCTACAATAGCACCTTCTTTTAAAAATTGTGATTCTAAGAACAAGTTACCCACAAACTAATGAAAGAAAATGTTTCAAAAGCTGAAAACAGCTTTACCCAGACAGCAGCTGAGAATTCTTTTGAACAGCGTTTTCCAAGGCTGGCTAACATCTTCCATGGTTTGGGGAGGGAGCAAGAAATGTCCTTAGTCAGGAGTAAAAGGTCGGGAAATCAGTGTCTTAAGGAAGACATATGACCCTGATTTGCATTTATTCATGAGTTTTCTGCCTATTTCAGGCCAAAGCTCTTGACCACCCTTCCCCAACCCACCCCACCCCACCCCTGCACCATAAAATCCATCTATATCTACAGCTGGATTTTATGATGCAGTCTATAGTACAAACTAGACAGAACAAATTCACACACTATTTTGTGTCTCCTAATAACCCATTACTGGGCACAAGCAGGACAGTAAGGTGGTAAAAATCATTCCCGTAATAGTTTGTTATGGTTCAAACAGGAAGTAAATGTATAGTTGCATCTAATTGTAGTTACTGATCAGATTGCCCTTTCCTCTACATGTATTTCCACAATGAGTTACGTGTGTTTTCTGTTTAAGGTCTCATTTTTTTTTTCTTTTGTTAATGTCTCAAAATTTAATAGGCCATTTTGGGTGTGTATTCCATGGAACTCTCTTAGCCCAAGATGGGAAGAATATACATTGTGCAGTGAAGTGTCTGAATAGTAAGTAAATAAAACATTAGTTTTAATATGATTTATAGTGTAATTTTGTTGTTGCCAATGCGTGACTGAAAAATATGTCTTAAATTAGATGTCGAAAATTTCTAGTAAGCTATGCAAAGCTAAGGTACACAAGAACACTAAGTGAAGAGCTAATTATGCCATATCTACTTGCACAGGAATCACTTGCTTAGAACAAGTAACTCAGTTCCTGAAGGAAGGATTAATAATGAAAGATTTCAAACATACCAACGTTCTCTCTCTGCTCGGAATCTGTCTTCCTAACCAAGGATCCCCGCTGGTAGTACTACCATATATGAAACATGGTGACCTACGGAACTTTATCAGAGATGAAAGTCATGTAAGTAAAATCACAGCTTCATAATGCTAGAGGGAGAATTTGAACAAAATACTTATAGCAGGTTTATCACTTTAGACCTAATTTGTCTGGAATACACCAGGTCCATTATAACAAGCCAAGTCTTGTGAAACTGACAGCAGCTTCTGGAACCTGCACATACCCAGGAATGTGAAAGTTGCTGTCAGTAATTCCTTGCTCCTCCACAGGGTGCGCTGTTGAAGTCTCTGCAGACGGCAAATCTTTAGAAATCACTGAACCGATTAAAACATCCCCTTTAACACTGTATTATCACTTTCTGAAGGATCCTTTCTGAAGTTCAATTATTGTTGTTACGCAGGCAAGTGTAGCAGCCCAATTGCACACAGCATGATCCTACAAACAGTTCATCTGTTTTTGATAGTGTTGGTTAAGGGAAGAATAGAAATGCATCTGTCACTTATTGCAGTATTTTCTTGCTACTACATTAAAGTCTCATCTTAGATATTGTATATATTGGGTTCAAATGCCAGTTTAGATTCTGTACTCAAATCAGAAGTGGAGTAGGCCTTCAGCTTTCTTATCTCTTCTCACCCAGGGGTGAGAATGCTACTAATGGAGCTGAGCTAACATCTTAAAAACCTTGTGAAAATTCACCATTGGAGGACATTTTATATCAGGTTCATCAGGCTAGAATTAATTACTTCAGAAAGAGTGTCTTTAAAAGCCTCTGATAATTCTATATTTATTATAGAATCCAACAGTAAAGGATCTTATTAGGTTTGGACTACATGTTGCAAAAGGAATGGAATACCTTGCAAGTAATAAGTTTGTTCACCGAGATCTTGCAGCAAGAAACTGCATGTGAGTATGAAAGCAGAAATTACCAAAAATGTAGAGTGACTTTTGCTTTGTAGAGCACTTAAATAACATCCTGAACTTTGTACTACATTGTTGCTGTGATAAAGCAGATACTTAAAATGTTTGTCATTGCTTACATAATGCCTTCATTTGTTGATATTATAACTCAGAGAGCCAGTTGGTGAAGGAAAGTACTGGAGCCAATCTTTACTGTCCTATATTTATTTACAGAGTTAAACATTACAAACATACAGCTGCTAGCTCTACCCCACAGTTTTAATAAGTGTCTCTGAAATGTCTCTTCAATAAGTGTTTGAGTGAAACTCCAATTAATGCCCACCACTTGCATGCAACTAAACACAATTAATACACAATTAACAAAGATACTTATAGGATCACTCACACCACTATGACATGGTGCACTCTTCTGCCATGGAATGTCACACTGCTAAATTTGACTTTGTGGTGCATGTTTTTGGCCACAATAAACACAGCACAATCCTCCTCCATAGAATGCTTAGCCCTACCTCTACATTATCCACCTTGACCTTGCCTCACTGTCTCCTATTGGTGCACTTAGTGCAAAATTCTTGTCCTTATTTACAGGTAGCCTGCCCACCTTCTGCAATTTCCTCTAAATACCAGCCCATGTTGTTTGGTCTTGTAACTTTGGCCTCCTGTATAACCAGCACCTTCACTGACAGAAGTACCTTCAGCCATTTCTTTCCTTACTCGCTGGAACTTCCCCCTTAAAGTCTTATGACATTTCTACCCATTTTTGAAAGCCTCCTCAAAACCTTTCTTTGCAGCCATAGACATTTTCCTTAATTCTTCCCTTACTGTTCAGTGTCCATTTGCCTTACCTAATGGGCTTTGGAATATTTTCTACATTAAAGTTGCTGTACAAATTGAAGTTATTGGCCAAACTGTGTCAAAATAACAGCAGATTGCTATAAACTTTAATGGCCTTCAGTACAACAAGCTCTTTGGGTTTGAATGCACTAATTATAACTAGTGTGTTTGTTTTCCCTTCATAACCTATACACAAACTAACAATGTCCTGGGAAAACGTTATTGATTTTAGCTCTTTAGCACTGTATCCTCAAGGGTGAGATGAAATATTCACTTACAGCACTGTTAACCCCACATATTACAGTGTCTCTTCACTTGTCTCCAGTCAGCATCCATAATTCATGTTTTTTCAATGTTAAGAAGTAAGTCTTTTCGCTGGTGACAAATTTCATTCAGCCATTCAGAACAGGATTTAGATTCTGGTCTTAAATTTTAATTCTTTGTCTGCTTGAGGGGTAGTGCTGATGCGTTTGTTTATGGGCAGTGGTAAATTCTATTTTCCAGCCCACCTCCCATTTCTAAGCTATATATCATCTTTTGCTGGAAGGCAGACAAGCAACTCACTGCCTGGCTTGTGCCAATACAAGTCTGTGGTTGGCTGCTAATTCATATACGAGGATGACTTGAGCTGATTAGGCCCACACATGTTTCCATTCCTACCACTGGTAAATGCCTGGTCTTCACTCTACATCAGGAGCTCACTATTTATGGAGCAAATCTATTTCCTCCCATAACATGATACAGTGCATGGATGAGAAGTTTTGCAAATGTTATCATTGTTTCCTTGGAACATTTAAGTACAAAGGCCTCAAAGGCTTACGAAAGCATAATCCTGGGTGCTCGGTCAGTGAAATATATATTTCTCCATTCAATTATTGTATATAACCTTACAACATTTGTACTGTAGGTTAGATGAAAACTATATTGTGAAAGTTGCTGATTTTGGGCTCGCAAGAGATATTTATGAGAAGGAATATTACAGCATTAATAACAAAAGTAGTGCCAAACTGCCAGTGAAGTGGATGGCCCTGGAAAGTCTGCAGACACAGAAATTCACAACAAAGTCTGATGTGGTAATGTATTGCCTCATTTATCATGTGGGTTAGCAATAATAATTTAAAGAAGGTATACTGCAAAGCTTATTCTTTTTATATATGCAAGTTGTGCTTAATAGAAGAACTGATTTAAATAACCCTTTTCTCTGGTTAATCAGATTAAAGCTACTTTGAATCTTGCATAGTATGATCAATGGAACCAGTCACATGATGGCCACACAACCAAGCTGATGTGATTTTGGCTACAAAGACATCTAAAAACCAGAAATGTTAAATGCAGACACAGGCCAGAATTTTCTGGCCCCGTTGGCATCGGATGTCATGGTGTGCGTGAGCAGAGAATATGGCGAGAAGGCCAAAACTCGGTTTTATGCCATCGTGAAACCAGGTTGCGATCATCTGTTCCACCCACCCATGTTTCCCACCGTCCAGTGTCAGGAACCTACTCTCAATGCATTTGCATCTCATCATCTTGCCTGCCCGCTGGAATCATTCCCTTGCCCCACGTCGAATTTACCTCTTACATCGGCATGACTTCAGAACAATGTGATTCACAACAGCATTTAAAAGGCATGCACCGGGCAATCTAAATTTCAAGGGGAGCTCTGAGGTGAGGGCACAATAACGTTGTGCAGCTCTCATGAAGGTCACCCGTTCGACTTCAAGGAAGGCAAGTCGCTTTTTCCTGGGTGGCTGACAATGCAGTGCCAGGGCAAGGGCTGCACTTTTGTTGAGGGGGGCTGGGTACGGTCTGATTAGTGCACAAGCACATTTGGGGGGTGGGGGGGTGCTGGGGGGGTGTGTGTGTGTGTAGGGAAGCAGCCTCACATTAGAGAAACCTTGCATAAAGTGAGCATTCTTCCGCAGATAAGACAGCTCAGGCACAGCCACATTGACATGCTTGGAGTCAGGCTGTAGCTTATCTGCCCACTCAAGCAATGCAGAGGTATGAAAGTGCCACCAAGTGCTCCTGAACTTTTCACCCCCAGGGCGCAGACTGCAAATTAATGAGTGTTTTAGGGGACTGCAGAACAATTGGATGACTGGGCAAGTTGTACAATTTCCTTGCTAAAGCTGGCCGTGGAGCAGTCACTGGTGGAGCTGCTCACAGCCCCATGCAATGTCATCATCCCAGTTTGGACCAGTCTCCCCCATGGTTCAAGCTAACAGTGCAGCTTTGTAGTGCGGGTTAGCAGAATGCCTGCACCTGAGTTGAGAGCACAGCATGCAGTCCAGTGGATGAAGCTGCCACCAATTGGTCAGATGGAGTGGCAGAAGTGGGTGGGGTTTCGGGCAGCCATGTAGTGCACTAAACGCTGGCCATCCAAGCTGTGGCCAGCACTGTCCAGGATGTGTTGTGGGAGGCTTGAGATGGAGCCGGAGCCTCACACGTAACCGTGAGAGGTCCCTAGGAAACCAATGCTAACCTGCTCATGTCTTTCTTTCATCCTGCAAGAGGAGTACATCAGGAGCAGGGAGATTGGTGACCTAGCTGTATGTCTCAGGGAGGAGAGACAAAGGAGAAGAAAGCAACAGAGGCGCCTAGCTGGGTAGAGGGAGGAACAGCACCCTCAAGAAGAAGGGACGGCTGGGGCTCCCACGCATGCTGCTGAAGAGCCACTACAAGCTGTTGCGGGTCAGCGCCTAGCTAGACCCAGGGACTGCAGACGGCGCTTGTCATTCCTGCAGATGACCGAGAACCAGTGTTGCCAAAGACTGTGTATATCCAAGGAACTGGTTGGTCACATATGCTGCCTGCTGCGGGATTTTGTGCCATGGGGACATGGAGGGCATCCACTGCCAGTAGCCGTGAAATTGACTGTGGTGCTCAATTTTTACACCAGAGGCTCCTTCCAGGGCTCCACAGGTGACCTGTGTGAGATCTTGCAAGCCTCCACCCACAAGTGCAAGCAGGAGGTCACAGATGCCTTACTTGTGAAGGCGCACAAATTTGTGCAGTTCAACTGGGATCAGGCAAGCCAGGAAGCAAGAACACTGGGAATTGCATCGATCTCTGGTTTCCCACAGGTACAGGGTGCCATCAACTGCACTCACATGGTGCTTAGATCTCCGTGGCAACAAGCAGTGCAGTGTCTGAACTGCACAGGCTTCCACTCGCTGAATGTTCAGCTGATGTGAGGCCATCACACAAACATCCTGCAGGTCTGCACACGATTCCCAATGAGATTCCATGACTCCTACATTCTCAGTTGGTCTCAGAAGCCCGATGTCTTCCTGGGTCCACAGAGGCTGCAGGGATGGCTCCTCAGGGACAACGGCTGAGGACTTGGTGGATGACACCCGTGTGGCGACCTCAGGCTGCAGCAGAGCGAAGGTTTAATGAGGCTCATGCTGCAACTCACACCTTGGGGGAGCAAACCATCGGGATGCTGAAAATGAGGTTCTGGTGCCTGGACCGGTCTGATGGAGCCCTGCAATACAGACAACACAGAGGGTGTCTCACATCATCATCACCTGCTGTGCCCTTCACAACCTGGCACTGCAATGGGGAGAGGAGCTGACTGAGGAGGCGATGGAGGAGCTGCAGGTCTCCTCCGATGAAGAGGACGTCGATCGGAATGAGGATGATGAGGTCCTCGAAGGCGAGGATGATGGCAATGAGGCCATCATGTTGTCCAGACGAGGCAGGCGGGCTCAGGAGGCCCTCTTGCTGCTAGATTTGTGGAGGATGATGACGACATGCTGTGAGGACACTCCATAGATCCTCACATTGCATCTGTGAATGTCTGGCCGAGGGCAGCTCGATTGCGCTCTGTGATCAGGGTCATATCTTGGAAATGCAGCCATGAAACTTTAAATGCACCTTTGTCAGCCTTCAGCATCCGACCCCTTCACGAGCACAGTGTCACCGGTCACAGATGCTGAAGAGGTGGGGGGCCAGCCCCACCTTAAAGGTGCTGAGAGAGGATGACAGAACTCTAAGTCGCCTTCATATGGCATTCTGTCAGCAATGATCAGCGCCATCGAGGTGCAGGCATCACTACTGTGTCCAGTGAATGTGAAGCCGGACCATCACTTTGCTCTGAAGGTTACACACTGCACAGGGAAGAGGCCCTGGACTGAGGCACTTACATTTGTCTTGTGCACAAACCAAGGTTTCACATCTGAGTGACATGAACACTACTCATCATAACAAGGAGCCATAGGGAAGGAGATATTCTTGGGAGTTTATTTACGTTAGTGAACATTATGTACAAGTGATTAAGAGTTGTGCCCACATGGTGCAACTACATCTTAACCTTCCTAACCCTGCCACTATATCTTTGTGCGCCCCCAACAACCACAGCAGAGGTGGAGGCAGCCTGCTGACTGCTACGTGAGCGGGCGTCCTCTGGAGGGCTGAGGCCTGGAGGGCCCCAGCCTGCTTTCGGAGCCCTGCTGTATGGCAGTGGCATCTTCCTTGGCCTGTGAAGCTGGAGCTGCTGGAGTCACAGGAAGAGGGGATTCAGATGGGCCGGACACAACTTGAGTCAACTGGGTGGATGGCCCCAGGGTGTGCAGCTGCTGATCCTCCTCCCTATGGGTGCCTGAGAGCCCCTGGCTGACTCCTTGAGGAGAAGGGAAAGCTGGAGTGAGATCGAGCTGCCCGGCACCCTTCTCCTGTTAACACTGTTGGAGGCCAACTATGACGTCAGCGATGGAGTTCAGCCCGTGCAGCAGTACAGGACCGATGTCCTAGACCAAGGTCTCCTTGGTGACTGCCATCCTACCTGTGTTGACCTCGGTCCATTAGCATGCCAGCCCTATCACCTCAGACTGAAGGCAAATGAGCTCCTCCATTATGCCTTGCAACCTGAGGAATGCAGCTGGCATCCCTTCCTGATGATTCTGAGCTTGCCTTTGTGGCTCCAGCAGCTAAGGTATGACTGAGTCCAGAGGTTCCTTATCTGATTCGGACTCAGCAGATTTCTGACTTCCAGCAATCCTTCGAGTGTTGGAAACCTGGTAAATCCCTGCCTCTGCCTGCTGTGGATCAGACAGTGCAATGTGCTCACCAGACTGTGACCCCGAGGCTACTCGAGGTATGTGTCTCTGCATTGTGGGTGTGGGTGAGTGCCGTGATGGGTCTTCAGTTAGGGTGTCATCAGATTCTTACTCCAAGGTGTCTTCAGGATTTGAGTCAAGGACCTGTGTCGTAGACCCCCTTCGCTGCTTCCCAGATGCGAAAGCAAGGAGAGATAATTTGTGCATAGGGGACTTTGAAACAGGGTAACTGACTCACAGCATCGTTGTCTGATGGATGTTGCACTGCTGGATCCTCACTTGGTTGAGCACCGCCAACCTCAGTCAGAACAGGAACGGTCCAGATCCTCGCCAGCCAGCTGGATGACTCTGTTTTTAAAGTCTGTGAGGATCTTGAAATCAGACATTCCTCCACCAGTCTGTGACCTCTCCCATTATTGTGTGCCAGCTTGTCCCATATGAAGATAGATGGAGAAAGTGTAAGCAGGGCACCTGCCAGGCCAGATGATAAGTATGTCTGGCATGTGTGAGTGGTGAGTGGTGCCATGGACAGGATGAGGACACAATCTGCAGGGTAGATGAAGGTGTTGAGAGAGTGAATGATAATGTCCATTGAACTGGCAGTGAGTGAGATCCGTGTGGATGGGTGATGGGCTTGTTAGTGTGTGAGTTGAGAGTGATGAGAAGAGCGACACCCTGGTGGGTTGGTGAAGATCATTCATCCTCTTTTGGCAATAGATGGCTGTTCTCTTTTGCAGGGCGTTGGCACTGATCAGCTCTGTCACTGCCTCCATTGCTAGATTGGTGACATTGCTTGCTGGTCTTTGCCCAGAGCAGGGGTAGAAGACTTCATGGTGGGCCTCCACAGTGTCCAGTAGGAGCCCTTGGGAGGCGTCGCTAAATTTGGGAACTGCACGTTTCCTCCTTTTGGCAGCCATGACTTTTCAGCAGCTTCCAAAGCCTTGGAGAGAACTAGCTCTGCTCAGGGGCACCCTTTAAATATGGCGCCCGCATTACTGAAGACCTGAGATGAAGGCAGGGCAGGTAGATCAGAGGCTGCCCCACCTATGACCCAGCGTGTTTTCTGGAATGCATTATTAATGAGGCTGGACGCGCCAGGAATGGAACAATACAGCGTGAAAGCCGGCAGCTAAAACATCCTTTTTTCCGCCTGCTACTGCCCTTTGTGCAAATCTGGGATAAATCCTCCCACAGTGCTTGGGGTTTGAAATGCAAACATTACTAAGTTGACCTTGAGGGAATGTCTGGGGCAACCATGATACAAGCAGTCCAATAAAGCCTCTCATTGAGAACACACTGAAGAATAACAGCTGTCCTTATACATGAAACATCGTGTCAAAAGTGAAGAAAAAGAATAGATTTCTGAGCCCTGGAAATGGTACAGGGAAGACACAGCTCAGAACAACACATGGAAATGTTCAAATCCGAAAAAAGAAGCTGCTTAAAAAGGAGTTCAGGAAAATCACTGAGCTGCAGGAAAAGGATAAAGGAAGCAAAGACAAAGGCTGCAAGTGAGTAAAATGGCTACAGTAAATTTTCCACTTACATCTCCAGTCAAATTGAAAAGTGATGAGTTGCAAAAGTGACACTTTATCCACTTACAATGGTAAAACTATGAGATTGCAACAGACTTAATTAACAAGCCTGAACTAATAAGAGTAGCCATACTTTCAACACTGCTGGGGAGAGACAGCTACAAAGTGTATACCACCCTAAGTCTAACCAACGAACAAAGAAAACAGACGGCAGAGATTTTGAACACCTTGAGCACACATTTTAAACCCCAAGTGAATGTTACATACGGATGCTATGTATTCAACACTGGAGTTAAGGACACAAACGAGGCCATTGAACAGTACATGATTACAGTAACACAGCTTGTGAATTTGGACAGCCAAAAGGAGACCCAGTTAAAGATAAATTTGTTTTAGTTGTGCGAGTCCGCGCGCGCCGCCCGCCCCCCCCCCCCCCCCACCGCCCAGGGAGAGCAAGTCTACTGAAAGATGAGAAACTGATGCTAAATGATAGATGTGTTTCGAAATGCAGAAGTTGTTACCAGGGGACACATTATGGTGAGAGACAGTACAAGCCGAAACAGCAGAGCAATTGCAGACAAAGGGCAGAATGCAAATACTGTGGAGGACTGTTTGCACAGAAAAAGAAGGATTGCCCAGTATGGAGAAAGCAGTGTTTTAACTGCAAGAAGCTGAATCATTTCACACACAAGTGTTTGACGAGAAAGAAAGAAAACAAGCCTAAACAGATGGCCACCGGAGAGATATCAGCAGAAGAGTCTGATTAAGAGCTGTGCAAAATACAACAGATTAGTTCTGTCAAGACTATAGACAATGAATGGTTTGTGACACAATGATGACCACAGAGGGGGAGCATCAAGTGAATAAGAAATACCAGATAGACATTGGTGCATCATGCAACAGAATGACCATCACAGACTTGTGTGAAGTGATATAATGATCTGAAAATGAAACCCTTGGAAGTGAGACTGAGGCTATATGATGGCACAATACTCATACCAAGAGGGAAAATTAGTCAGAGCCAAGAGCCCAATACATATCATAAATTGGATGCACTAGCCACTTATCTCAGCTAGAGCAAGTCTAAAGCTTGGGCTGGTAATCCTGAACGTGCCAACAGAGAAAGGGCATCAAAAGACCCCAGAGAGAAGGAAACAAAAGACTCTCGAGCGATGGAGGCAATATTCAAGTATACCACAAGATGATTGCTGATCATGTCAATGCAATGAAAGGCACGAGCCAAAGGTAAATTTGTTCTACAGGAAAATATTCACTTCAGACCTGAACTGGAAGATTTGGAGTGCAAAATTCAAGCTGAGTATATACCTTTGAACACACACGATAACCTGAAGTCTTCAATGAACCAAGCCGTGCAAGATCTGAACAAGCAAATTTCAGCATCAAAAAAGAGGCTATTTGAGGGTTCGTGGGAGTTTACTAATCCAATCTTACTCTTTTGTAGACCTGGAGAAGGCATATGACCATGTTCCTCGGGATATTTTGTGGTAGGTGCTGTGGGAATATGATGGGCTGGTGCTGCTTCTGTGTGCTATCAGGTCCCCCCCCCCATTCGCGGAGCCAGAGTTGTGTCTGCATTCTTGGCATTAAATCAAATTCATTCAAGGTGGGCATTGGACTCCACCAAGGGTGCGTCTTGTCTCCACTCCTGTTCGTGATTTTCATGATATCGTGATATCAAGGCGCAGCCGAGGTACTAAGAGTTTCCAGTTTGTGGCTTGAGAGTGGCCTCTCTGCTGCTTGAAGATGATGTTGTGCTTTTTGCCTCATCCGACTATGACCTCCAGGACGCACTCGAACGTTTCGCTGCCGAATGTGACATGGCTGGGATGTGGATCAGCACCTCCAAATCTAAGGTCATGGTTCTCTCCCAGAAAACAATGGGTTGCTCTTTCTAGGTGAGGTGGGGATAGCTTCCCTTAGTGGAGGAGTTCAAGTATCTCAGGATCTTGTTCCTGAGCGATGGCGGGGGGATTGTGAGATTGACCAGCGGATCAGTGCGGCGGCTGCAGTTCTGCAGGAGCTCTATTGGTCCGTGGTGGTGAAGTGGGAGCTGAGTTTTAGGATGAAACTCACGGTTTACGGTCAATCTACGTCCCCATCCTCACCTATGGTCATGAACTGTGGGTAATGACTGAAAGGATGAGATTGCGTGAAATGAGGTTTCTCCACAAGGTTGCTGGATGTACTCTGCGGGACAGGGTGAGGAGTTCGGCAATTGGGGAGAGCCTCGGAGTAGAGTCAATGCTCCTCCAGATTGAGGGGGGCCAGATTAGGTGGATCGGGCATCTGATAAGGATGCTCCCGGTCAGCTCCGGCTGGAGCTGTACTGGGCACGGCCCACTGGGCGGAGACCTCGAGGCCAACCTAGGAAACGCCAGAGGAATTACATCTCCCAGCTGGCCTGGGAACGTCTGGGAATCCCCCAGGAGGAACTGGAATCTGTGGCTGAGGAAAGGGAAGTCTGGTCAGCCCTGCTCAGCTTACTGCCACTGTAACCTTCACCAAGAGAAGCAGCGTGTAAATGGATGGATGGATGGAACATAAAGGTACCAGGAGGAAATAATGAACCTCAATTCCACAGTTGGCAACTCGAAGTGAGAGTTGAAAAAACTCAACCGCCAGGCAAAACAGCACACAGGCGGAAAGGGCACACAAAAGTTGCAACCCCGACAGACTCCTTGAAGAATCAATATGTAGCCATGAGGAGCCAGTCAAGGTACAAATCCTCAAGACCCTCAACAAGAGTCAGCCCTCATGCAAACTTGGAACACGCACAGAGAAATTGTCACCTCGCTCATATGTGGTGCAAGTAAACAACCAAATATACCGGACCGCAGGCATATCCAACTAGCGAAGCTGTTCCTTCACATTAATCGGCCTGTCAGGAAGAAGGAATCTCATCGGCAGTACTGAGTGGAGAACTACCATCAATTCCAAAGGTCCACGTGCCCCCAATAACGGCAATGGAACAATAACAGATACCATGGCAACAAGTGCTAAACGACACTTTCCGGACAATGAACGTCACCCAGATGAACAGCCAATGTCGACAATGTATCATTAAGAGACCTTCACGATTGAAAGACTGTGGGCGGAATCGTCCCAGATTTGCACTAATTGCGGTAGCGGGCACTAAAAAAAGACATTTTATCCACGGATTTTCACATCGTATTGTCCCCTTCCCACCTCATAGATTATGCAGTCACGGGAAACACACCAGATCTCTGGCAGCCGGCCTCCGATTTGCCCGCCACACCATTACTTCGCCACTTCCTCACTCTGGGTGCTATTTTTAAACTACAGCTTCATGCACACTTCTCAATGCTTGCAGCCCAGGACTGCTCCGGTGCTGACATGGCCCCAAAAGCCAAGAAGAGTCATCCCCCCCCCAATTCAGTGGCGCATCCCTGGGATGCCTTTTGGACGCCATGGAGGCCTGCTGTGATGTCCTCTACCCTCGCTCTGGCTGCAGGAGGCTCATCAGTCTCATTACTCCAGCTTGGAAGACGGAAGCAGAGGTGGTCAGTGTGCCAACACTGCACACAAGAGGTCGGCCATCCAGTGCAGAAAAAGGATGAATGATCTCATCCATGCCACCAGGGTAAGTCAGCCATCTCTTCACTCTCAACTCTCACACTCACAAACCCATCACATATTCATTGGCATCCCGCTCACTGCCAGCTCAAGGGACATCACCATTCACTCTCTCACACACACACACCCCCTCTCACATTTCCATCTAGCCTCATCTCCTCAGGAGATTGCCGCCTCATCACATCCATGGCTCCACTCAGTACACCCGCATGCCTGGCATCCTTCTCGTTTGCTCACACTCTCTCCTTCAGTCTTTATGCAGGACAAGATTGTGCATAATCAACAGGAGAGGTCCCAGACCAGAGCTGGAGAGCCGGACATCAAGGTCCTCACTCCGTTCGAGAGTCGGCGTTGGAGCTGGGCGGTGAGGATATGGACCATTCCTGCAGAGACAGTGAGGTCGACAGTGAAGATCCACGTGAGGATCCTGACCACAACATCTCTTGTTCAACGGTACTCTGAGTCCACTGTTCTGTGTTCAACACAGCTGTCAAGCACTAATAATCTCCACTTTCTCTCATAGGCACATAGCCTTCAGACAACCTTGACCCTGACCCCAGCACTAAGAGCTTATCAGATGAGGACCCTGAGGGCAGCACCGTTGAAGACCTGTCACTGCGCTCACCCACACCCTCCAGTAGCGCAGCGTCATACACTTCAGTGGGACCTAGATGTAGAGCAGCCTCAGGATCATAATCTGGGGAGCACAGCATGCAATCTGTTCCACAGAAGGTGGAGGCAGCGACATCTGAGGCCGCTGGCACTTGGAGAGTCTGCTGAGTCCGAGTCAGATGATGAGCCTTCGGGACTCAGTTCTCAATCAGTTGTTGGAGCTGCAAGGAAAATCACAGGAACATCAGGAAGGGATGTCTGGTGCACCTCTTAGGTTGCAAGGGACGATGGAGTAGTCTGCCTGCCTCAGGCTGAGGCGATAGTGCCGGCATGCTGATGCACCGAGGTCAGCATTGGCAGGATGATGGCTGCCATGGAGACCTTGGTCCAGGACATCGGACCTATACTGCTTCACGGGCTGTACTCCATCGCTGACATCATAGTTGGCTTCCAACAGTGTCAATGC
Organism: Carcharodon carcharias; assembly: GCF_017639515.1. Lineage (NCBI taxonomy): Eukaryota > Metazoa > Chordata > Chondrichthyes > Lamniformes > Lamnidae > Carcharodon > Carcharodon carcharias. The sequence goes on from NC_054487.1 coordinate 56,556,230, forward strand.
AAGAGGGGTGTGGGACTGCCTGATCTCTCTCCAGCTTCCCCTTCTCCTCAAGGGGAGAGCCAGGGGTCGTCAGGCACCCATAGGGAGGAGGATCAGCAGTTCGACACTCTGGGGCCATCCACCCAGGTGACTCTGGAGTGTCCAGCTGATCCAAATCCCCTTTCCTGCGTCCTCCATAATCTCCAGCTCCAAAAGCCAAGTAGGGTGCACCTTGCCCATAGCAGGACACCCAAAGCAGGGCGGGGTCCTCCAGGTCTCGACCCTCTGGAGGACACCCACCAAAGTCAATTTCAAACAACAGGGTGTCGCAGTCAGTAGGCTGCCTCCACCTCCACTGTGGATGTCGGGGGAGCACCAAGACGTATGCGGCTGGGTTAGGAAGGTTAAGAAGATGTAGTTGCACCGTGTGGGCACAGGTGTTACTTGCTTGAACGTAATGTTCACTTTTGTAAATAAACTCCCAAGGATGTCTCCTTATCTATGGCTCCTTGTTATGATGATCAGTGTTCATGTCACTCAGATGTGAAACCTTGGTTCCTGCACAAGATAAAGACAGGTGTCTCAGTCCAGGGCCTCTTCCCTGTGCAGTGTGTAACCTTCGGAGCCAAGTGATGGTCCAGCCTCACACTCACTGGACATATTAGTGATGCCTCCAACTAGATGGTGCTTGTCGTTGTTGCCAGACTGTTGTGGGCAGGCATCACAGAGTTCCCTCATTCTTTCAGTGTGCTCTCAGTACCTTTGAGGTGGGGCTGCCCCCCCATCTCTTTAGCATCTGTGTTTGGTGATGATGTGCTCCTGAAGGGTTCAGGTGCTGAAGGCTGACAAGAATCAGGCACTTTTAAAGTTTCACAGCTGCATCTCCATGATATGAGCCTGAACACAGACCGTAAGTGAGCTGCTCTCAGCCAGACAGGAGTCAGACATTCACAGAGGCTATGTGAAGATCTGTGGAGGGACCTCACTGCATCTCATCATCACCCTCCACGAATCCTGCGGCTATTAGGACCTCACAAGCACACCTGTCTCATCTGGCCAGAGCAATGGCCTCATCACCGGTATCCTTGCCTTCAAGGACCCCATCATCGTCATCCCCTTCGACATCCTCCTCATCGGAGGAGATGTGCAGCTCTTCCATCTCCTCAGCCAGGTCCTCCACCTTATGGAGCATTGCAGTAAGTGACGATGATGCGCAACACCCTCTGGGGACTGTATTGCAGTGCTCCACCGGACCCGTCAAGGCACCGGAACCTCATTTTCAAAATGCCTATCGCTTGCACCACCAAAGTCCAGGTTGCGGTATGAATCTCGTTATACTGTCGCTCTGCTGCAGCCCGAGGCTGATACATGGGCGTCATCAGCCACATCTTCTGTGGGTAGTCCTTGTCCCCGAGGATCCAACACTGCAGCCTCTGTGGACCCTGGAACATGTCAGGGATCTGAGGCCTGCTAAGGATGTAGGAGTCGTGGACAATCTCTGGGCACCATGTGCAGACCTGTTTGTGGTGGTCGCACACCAGCTGAACCTTGTGGTTGACGCAGTTGACTGCTTGTTGCCATGGAGATCTAAGCGCCACATAAGCGCAATCGATAGCACCTTGCACCTTTGGAAAACCAGAGATCTATGCAAATCCCAACGCTCTTGCTTCCTGGCTTTCCTAATCCCAAGCGAAATGAACAAATTTCTGTGCCTTCCCAAAGATGGCGGTCTGTGACCTCCTGGATGTACTTGTGCGTGGAGGCTTGCGAAATCCCACAAAGGCCACCTGTGGAGCCCTGGAAGGAGCCACTGGTGTAAAAATTGAGCACCACGGTCACTTACACAGCCACCAGCAGTGGATGTCCTCCATGTCCCCCTGGTGCCATATCCTGCAGCAGTTGTTATCTATGACCAACCAGTTCCCTAGGCATGTGCAGTCTTCAGTGAGACTGGTTCTCAGCCATCTGCCGGAACAATAACACCGTCTATAGACCCTGGGTCTAGCGAGGCACCTATGAACGACGGCTTACTGTGGATCTTCAGCTGCATGCGCAGGAGGACCTTGAGGGTGGTGCTCCTCCCATTGGCAAGCCAGGTACCCTTGCCTCAGTCTTCTCTGCTCCCTGTAAGGCAAGAGACATACTGCTAGATCACCAGGCTCCATAATCCTGATGATCCCCTCCTGCAGGATCAAAGAGAGAGGCACATGGGTTAGCATATGTGTTCTAAGGATCTCTCTTAGTTAAGTCTGAAGGCCCCTTCACGCATGTAGGAGAGTGCTCTCCACCATTTATATGGTCAGTATGTAGTGCGCTCGTTGGCTACCCAAAAATCCACCCACCTCCACTTGACCAATTGGCAGCAGCTTCAGCCACTGGACTGCATACTGTGCTCTCAGCTCAGGCGCAGGCATTCTCCTAACCCGCACTGCAGGGCTGCACTGTTAGCTTGAACCACAATGGATACTGATCCAAACCTCCATAAAGACATTACAAGGGGCTGTGAGTGCCTCCACTAGTGACTGCGCCATGGCCACCTCTAGCAAGGGGATTCTATAACCTGCCCAGCCGTCCAATTGTTCTGTAGCCCCCTAAAATGCACATTAATTTGCAGTCTGTGTCTGAGGAGTGAAAAGTTCTGGAGCACTTGGTAGCACTTTCATGCTTTTGCGTTGCTTGAATAGGGAGAAATCCTTCAGAGGCCCAATTCCAATCAAGTCAATTAGGCTGCTACTGAACAGTCTCGCCTGCAAAAGAATGGTCACTTTTGACAAGCTTTTCTGAGTGTGTGGCTGCTTCCCTCACCCTCCCCCCACACCCCATCACGTGCAAATGTATTTCCTTCAGTCTGTGCTGCCTTGCCCAGGCACCGCACTGAAAGCCAGCTGGGAAAAAGTGACTTGCCTGTACCCCCTCTGAATGCACAGTGCCTCTTCTCTGATGTCCTACGGGTGTTTCTCATGTGCGCTGCGCAAGGTTGTGTGCAGTCTCTGAATTTTCCTCGAAGTTCAGCTCGCCAGCTGCACACCTTTTTAAGTCAGCCATTAATCACGCTGGTCTGAAGTCACGCCCCTGTGGGAGGTAAATTTGACATGAGGGGTTGATCCTGGCATGCTGCCAAAATTGAGATGCGAATACATTAAAATTAAGTTTCCAACATTGGACAGTGGGAAATGCAGCCTGCCATTGTCGGGTGGAGTGGACGATTGCAAACTGGTTTCACGACACCATAAAACCTATTTTTGGCTCCTTGCCATATTGTCCACTCACACCCACCATAATGCATGTCACCAATGGGAGCAGAAAGTTCCAGGCTATGTGTGCAGTTCAAGTACTAGTCAGAGACTGACTAGTAGAAGAAATGGTTGCATGAGAATAGTGGGTAACTTGGGAAACTCAGTTACATATGATTGTGAATACAACTTTGTCTTTTGTTTGCTAGGAAAAGGGAGGTGTTTGGGTTTTGAAATGCAATCATTACTAATGCAGTCATTACCCGGCTTGCCATAGTCATGTGACCTTGCCATGAGGGAATGTCTAGGGAGAGCCATGATACATGCAGTTCAATAAAGCCACTCACTGGGAACACACTGAAGAAGTATAGCTGCCTTTGTACGTAAAACACACAGTAACTACAGACTTTACTGTCCTCAGAATATCATAAAAGAAAGCCAGCTTTCCTACACTAATGATCAAAATGATCTTTTGCATATCAAATTGTAATATGTATTCTCTTCAGTTTAAGGAAGTAGTTATCAAAGCTGCAGTTTAAACTAATAGCCAGGCTCCTGTTCAAGGGTATTATAATATTTGTCCATCATTCCTGTGTTCGCTGCTCCACATTGGCTCCTGGTCCAGCAATATCACAATTTTTAAAATTTGCATCCTTGTTTTCAAATCTTCCATGGCTTTTCTCATCACTAGTTCTGTAACCTCCTCCAGCCATACAACCCTCCGAGACCTCTGCACTGCTCCAATTCTTGCCTCTTGCGTATCCCCTCATTTAATTGTCCACTACTGGTGGCCATGCTTTCAGCTGCCGAAGCCAATAACACCGGATTCTCTCCCCGAAGCCCCTCTGCCTCTCTATCATTCTCTTTTCCTTTAAGACACTCTTTGAAACAAATCTCTTTGACCAAACTTCTGGACATTCATCCTAATATCCCCTCCATATGATGCAGTGCTAAATTTTGTTTGGTAACACCTGTGTTACCATGTTAGATGCATGTTGACCCCTCCCCCACCCATCAATCACAGTTAAAACTCCTGGAGGACAGCATCATGTATTCCAGAAATCCATATTGTATTTTTATTCTTTTTTATTGTTGCAGTGATTCTTTAGTTATGAGAATTAAAAACATTTTTTTGTTCCTGCCAGTGGTCTTTCGGAGTGCTGTTGTGGGAGTTGATGACACGAGGGGCACCACCTTATCCTGATGTTGACTCATTTGATGTTACTGTTTACCTGCTACAAGGGAGGAGGTTACTGCAGCCTGAGTACTGTCCTGATTCACTGTAAGTAAATTATTAAGTATAGCTTAAGAAGACATTTCAAAATCTACATTTCAGAAAAGAATAGACTCGTGAATTTTGATATGTTAATAATTTACAGGATAGAAACCTTATTCAATATTCTTCCATTGCAGATATGAAGTAATGCTAAAATGCTGGCACCCTAAACTTGAAACACGACCAACGTTCTCTGAGGTAGTTTCAAAAATATCATCAATTCTTTCCACTTTTACTGGGGATCACTACATACAGTTAAATACAACCTACGTGAACATAAGCTGTGGAGTACCCTATCCGCCTGTTTATTCATCTCAAGATCATTTGGATGGAGATGCTCACGTGTGATCGAAGGCAATTTTTTTGTAAAGGATATTTTAACAGCAGGCGATGCAGGAAGTCAGTTCTGGCAGCTACAAGAAACAAGCCCTGCACAAAATGTGCTGTTTGTATCAACAGTAGCAAATGTGTGAACCTTAAATTACTTCAAAGAGAAATTGAAAGAGATGAATCACATCTGAAGACTGTATCGCTGTTTGTCATCTTTGGGAAACCCATTTGTAGTCACTGTTGTAATACGTTGTGATGTTAACTGTAAGAAAAAATGGTTATGACAGATTTAAATTCAAAATTACTTCCGTCCTGTAAAATTAATAAAATGTTCTATTTTTTTATTAAGAATAGGTTTATTTTTAATTAAGTAGGAACCGCCAACAGCAACATTAAAATGGAACCATTTTATTATTGCACATAAAAAATCTTTTATGAACTAACATTTTTTCTTATTTTCCCACATCATCTGCAGCATAGCAATGTTTATAAATAACACTTTATTTCCAGTATTACTAGCATTACAGTGTCTTGAATAGAATCCAGTAATAGTGAGATGTCGAAATGATCACAGCGATGGATGTAACTGACTGTACCTGAAAAGAATAATGTAGGTATTAAATTATTAAAATTGAGACTGTAGAATATTAACTATTAAAAGGGCTACTGTTAACTTTCATCAACTAGTGATAAAATTAAAATTACCCCTAAAAGTTTGCCTCAAAGTGGGGCTTGTTACTGAAGGCATACATATCACTGAGAAAATTTGCAGTACATTGCATTTATTAAGGGTTTGTCTTTATTTTAAATAGATAATAGACAATAAACTTTGTCCAAACTTATGACCAGTTTTATGTTTGTATTTAATATGAACATATACATGAACATTTAATGAATTTACAGAGTGCTTATATTTCAATGGCATTTTGGAGGCTAAATGCATCAATGACTAAATGTAGTAAAATGTAGTTTTGTTCAAACAGAAAGTTAACAGAAGGTATATAATATCCTTCAAGTAGTTTAGAAAAATTTAGTTAACAACAACAATTTGCATTGATATAGGCATTTTGTAGAGACATCAAGGAAAATAATAAATTCCAAGACTAAGACGCAGATATTAGGAGACTTGACCACAATTTTGATTAGAGGTAGGCCTTAAAAGAGGAGAGGATGATAGAGAAGTGGGGAGGTTTAGGAAGGGCATTCCCTACCATTGTGTCTAATTGGCAGAAGGCACAGTCACCGATGATTGGGCAAAGAGAGGGTAAAGTACGCAAGAGGCCAGAGCCCAAGGAACAGAAAGTTTGTGAGATGTTGGGAGACCAGAAATCAATGTACCTCAGTGAGAGCAGAGGTGATGAATGAGTAGGACATGGTGTGGGATGTAATATGGACAGCAGAGTTTGGATGAGCTGAAGTTCACAGAGGGTGAAGGTTGGGAGGCTGGGCAGGTGTGCATTGTAATAGTTGAACCTCTGAAGTAGGAATAAAAGTTTCAATGGCTAAGGGTAGGGGTCAGAGGCAGGCAATTTAATACAGGTGGAAATAGGCGGCCTTTGTAATGGAGGGTTTGCAAGCTCACTTGAAGGTTGATAGGATGTTATGGTTACAAAGTCTGGTTGAATCTAACCATGGCCAAGGTTGAGAATGGATTTGGTAATAAGGGTATGGTGTTTGTGGCGATGGGCATATGCAGTGGTACACTCTTCCCAATATTTAGCTGGAGAAAATTGCAGCTCACCTAAGACTGGACATCAAGAGAAGCAGTCTAACTCCAAAGAGGCTGAAAACGATAGAGTGCGCTGGTGGAGAGGTCGAGCAGCATTTGGTCAGTATTACTTTGGAAGCTCTGTCAATAGATTATTGCCAGCAGGCAGATGAGGGAGGGAATCAATGATGAATCCTCGGGAGACTTTTAAGGTACTAGTGCAGGGGTGGAAACTAAGCCATTTGTAAAGGTTCTCTGGCTACAATCAGATAATTAAGAGGATGGTGTGGTCAAGTCACTGAGGGGTAGTGGAGTGCAGTCACAGAAAATATCAATTGTGACTTTGATTAGGCCCATTTCAGTGCAATGGCAAGGGTGGAAACCTGATTGGAGAGGCTCAAACATGGGGTTGCGGGAAAGGTGGGCATGGACATGGGAGATGGCAACATATTCAGGAACTTCAGAGTGGAAAATGGAAGTTGGAATATAGTAGTTTGCAGAGCCAAAGGGATTGAAAATAAGTTTTTTGAGGAGAGTGGGCAATGGCCATTTTGAAAGGGTGAAGTAAGTGTGCCTGAGTAAAAGGAACCATTTACGATGTCAACCAGCATGGGGGAAACCAAGAAGAGAATTTGTGTGGTCAATAGTTTGGTTGGAATTGTAGTTGAGGGAATAAACTGTGGGTGACCTGGATGAGATGGGGACACAATGAAGCACAGCCACTTTGGAGGTCCAATATTCAATAAAATATGTAGCATACTTGCTTCATATATCCCACCTAGTTTTATTATAGCAGTGGTTTTACCAAGGCAACAAGGATATTCACAATTCGTATTCAATATTTCAACTGAATTAGTTCCCTACCTGCGGCTGATGGACTTTGTTACTGGTTACAAGGTAGTGGCAAAACTGACTCAGCTCAGCAATACAAATGTACTTATTGTCGAAACACACAAGTGACACCTGTCCCAAGATCCAGGAAATGATAAGTTAAGCCAGTTTAGAGAACAGAAGCTCAGTATTGTGGCTACGTTGATCTTTCAGAAAGCTTCATGCCCCTTACATCCAACCTTTGAAGATGGGGGCGAAACTAACATGAGCTCATGGTTAGGGTAGTGATTAGCTGTGCTTTAGGAGGAGAAATAGGATCTTGTTTCTTCCATTACTCAGGCCCAAAGCAGGTGCCAAATTTACAAAGGTTGGGCACCAGTCACATCCAACCAGAGCAACTTGTCGATCCTCGCCTCTTGAATTTAATGTTTTTTGAGGGAGCTGGAGTTCTACGATGCAGATCAAAATAACAAAGCAATTTTATTTTTCACGCTGTTATCCATACAAGCGCTTGTTATCAGCGGGTGATGTTGCTGGGAGACCTCCACAGTCATCGCAATCTACCCCTCCACCACACCAAAAGAAACTGATTCCATACCTGTTGCTAATGAGGATTCCGGGGTTGTAAAGGTATGAACAGAATTGTTAGTTTAAACTTGGGATTTAGGAAGACCATGCAGACAACCAAGAAAGCAGAACGGCTGAAAAGTGACATGAATGAACTGATTGCTTTTTTACTCTGTTTTCTTCCCTTCCTTCCTGGAAGGTGCAGACTAAGAGTGGGTGGGGTATGTCGCATAGAACTATCAGCCCCCGGCAGTTATTTGAAATTCTTTGATTGCTAATTATACTTAAGTATTGACTATGTCAAAGTACAGAATATCAAAGTAAATACAGTTATGTTGTCACACAAGTTAATGAGCTGTAAGTCCAGGCACGATGGACTATTTCCTGCTTAGTGAATCATTTAAAGCCACATGACCTGTAAACCTCTGAAAATACTATCTTGTTTCTTCTTCAATTTCAGCTTTATATTCCTATAATAATCATATTAATAGTGAACCAATGCAATAAGCATCAACTCCTCAGAGTAACGACACATTATTGAGAAAATAATTTTGATACAAAATATCACAGGAATTTTACAAGAGGAAAAGTCAGCAACAGTAAAAAGTTGCACTTCTGCAGTGCCTTTTCACCCTCTCAGGTTATCCATCCTTTTTACGTACAAGAATTTCTGACTTGCAAAGCAGAAATGGATAGGAAGATGCATCTTTACTGAGCTACTTCCAACCCAAACATTTCAGTTTGTTCTACGTAGATCGGTGGATTTTATTGAATGGATGTCACAAGAATTTGGGTATTTCTGTGAGAATGTAGCTTGTCCAGCATAAGAGAACAAGATGCTGCGGGCAATAAATGCTGGCCTAACCAGCAATGCCCACACCTCATGAAGGAAAACAAAACTGTAGGTTGTCCCATTTTCAGTGGGCCTCTGATTACCACAACACCAGTGAACAATTATTTGCCTTGTATCTTTTTAGTGCTCTGTCTGACGTGGCTGCATTGCACTGTACACAAATAGGACACGTATAGTACAGGACGCAGCATAGAAATTGTCACTTTAGTAATAAAATTAAATATACAGTATTCTCAATGGCACTTCAGCTGCTAAACAGTATGTCCAGTCTATATCAATGCTAAATCACCAGTGATGGGTCACATCTTTGTTGTGAAGTTGCAGTGCAGGAAATAGAAATCGCTCTATGCAAAAAGGCCACTAGATGGAGCCGATGTCACTGTATCTGAAAGTTTTTCAATCTTTTTGAAAGTTTGATTTTTGTATATTGAAATCAAAAGTATAACTTAAGCAGTTGATATTTAGAAAAACACGCAACCCTTGATGGATCTATGATTATGCACAATTAGAGTATATTTCCATCAAATATTGCTCAACCATGGATCTCATCTATGCACAGTTTATTAAGAAGCAGCGGTGCCATTGCTGTGTTCCAGTACAACACAAATGTTTTCTGGCGCAAAGAATAATAAAAATGGATGGAAAGTGAAATTCATCCCTTTTGTGAAGGGGGGAAAATTGTATTGTCCAGTTATTACAATGACTGAGAATGTACTTTCTCACTTTGCTATAGATCACATGATATTTTCATTTCCAGGGCTTTGATATAAATGCATTGTTGACCCTTTCTCCTACTGAAATAAATAGTTGAATTCAATACAGCCTCTAAAGATCACCAATCCATTGGCGGCTACTGATGAGAGTGTAATGGTCCAGCTTGCTATAAACACAGTGATTTACCACAAAATTACATAGGAGTCTTTCCAGCTGATGTATCTTTTCAGAAACAGCCTGGTAATTACACAATTAGTTCAATCACACAATACTGGAAATCAGAATGAGGGGAAGCAATGGCACAGTGCAATTCTAATGTGCTGTTCCATGGAGAAGCATAATGAAGATTTTGCATGCAATTCCAAGATGTTGAGAGCTTGGGCTGCAGCAGTCTGGGCTATCTAGCTCAGAAGGGCACTGGCAGAGTGGCAGGGATGGGAGGATGAATGCAGTCATCCACATGAAAATTCAGTTGAAGGGTTGAAAACCTTTCTGCCATCACAACATCTCACGTTTACATTTATGATCACAGTGCCTTGGTCTGATCCCATCATCCACAGCTGAGATGGGGGCAGGCTGCTGAGTACGATGTCCCGTGGCCTGAGAGGACCTTGGTGGACATTCTCAGGTGGTCCGAGGCCTGGAGGGCTGCAGCCTCCTGAGGATATTCTGCATGGGTGCAGGTGCACCCTCCTTGGCCTCACCTACTGGAGGCACAGGGGTCACTGGCAGAGGGGATGAGGAGGGGCAGTTCACTCTTGGACTGCCCTCAGATGAAATCCCCATGGCGGCTGGCTGGCGTTCCTCCTCGCTCTCAGTGTGTGATAACACCTTCCCAATTCCCAGAGGAGAAGGAGCCTGGAGGGAAGTCCAAGTGCCTCATGTCCCTCTTGCCTAGCCATCGCTGCATAATGCCCATGGCCAGATCAACGGAATGCAGATCCAAGCACATATCTAGCATTCACTGAGTGCTCTGCTGAACCTAAGTCTCCATGGTGGTCGCCAACCTCTCCATGGAGGAAGCCACAAGTCTGAGACATGGCATAACTCATGGCTTGGATGGACTCCTCCATCATCTGCGCAAGGCTGCGAATAGCCTTGGGCAGTTCTTCCAGACATTCCCCAGCCTGTCTCTGAAACTCCAGCAGGTTTCTTGTTGCCAGAAACAGAGGCCTGTCATCAGTATGGGTTCAGCATAGGCTTGATCTTCAACAGTCCTCTACTGTCAGGTCCCTCAACTGTGACAACCTCCATCAGCTGCTGTGATATGTCTGTGACGTGCTGACCATAGTGTGACCCAGAGCCTAATCGTGAGCACATGCCCCCAGAGATGACTGTCTCTGCCCTGGTGGAGGGTGTGGTGAAAGATGTCTTGAGAGCATCCTCTGAGTCTTCTCTGTCCTCCGCCTCATGGATAGACTGCTGGGGCATTGTTGCTGGAGCTGTTCGTCCCTCCAGAATGAGAGCACCTGCATTGGAGAGTCAAAGAATATGGTTCACATTAATCTCTATTTCCATCACTGTATCAAAGGTGCCTCTGAGCCCAGTTGTCAACACCAGATTGGAGGCATCCTCATTCTGCCCTCTTGGCACACCTGCCTTGCCTCCTGCAATTGTCACCCAGCCATTTCCACGGCCTCTTCCTCTACATGGGCTAGGTTGGGGATATCAGGCACTCCTCCACCCATCTGGCATTATGTGCCAGTTTATCTTGCAGGCAGAAGGATAGATTTATTGTCATCTCAAAGGGCAACTAACTCTCTTATCTACATGCATCCCTCTTGACAGATAATAGCTCCTCACTAGTAAGTGGTCTGTAGTATATTATAGCTACCTCTCTGTTGAGCTCATGCTGCCCACTCTGTTTCTGTTAGGGTGGTATAACTAAAGTTAGTTCAACAATGGCTTCTTGCAGTGAGTCCACGTGGTGAATCTTTTCTCAGTGCAATGCATACCGGGAAATTGGTGATGAGGCTGGGATGGAATTTGTTTTTATATTTCACTTGAGAAATTAAGGACTGAAGGCCATCGTGACACACGTTTTGCAATTTCTAAAGTTGATTTTGAGGACGTCTGGTGGTTTTAAAGGTTGGTTTGTATGTCCATGAATAGCTCAGTAAATCAGCAAGATATGTAATTAAATGAAAAATGGCACTGAAGGCAAATTTGGGCACAAGGCCTAACAAAGAGGATCAGTGTAATTGTGAGTAAAGATATCACATTTAGCTGAAAGCAAATAAAACAAAAGATGAGGATAAAGTAAATGTTTGGCTCACCATGATGGAGCCAATTGTTTTTGATGCAGCATCTAACCAGTGTTGCAGAGAAACCCCAGTACTATGGACTATGCTGGAATTAATGAGATTCTGAACTCGTATCATGCCATGCCCAAGAATGAAAGTGCCCTGAGAGCTGCATTCAGGCAAAGGAAACATTTGCCAAGTGAGACTGTAGCACATTATATTCTCAAGTTAAAGAAACTTCATTGTCACGAACTTAGAAATATTTTTGCTGGAGGTTGAAAGAACAATAACATCAAGGCCAAACTTTTGTATGAAGGCAATAAGCCGACATGGAAGGAGACCTGCGATGAGACCACAGCCATGGAAATGGCAGAAAGAGATAGTTGTAACTTGCAAAGGAGTTCTCTTCCTGAGCCAGCAAGGGAGGTCCCCCAGATTTCAGTGGGATCCAGGCCATGGCAGCCAAGTTCACAAGCCCAGAGTAAGAAATTTAGATGCTTCCATTGCCATCGTGGCCACCAACCATCTAAATGCTCCCCTTTCCAGTCAAAGTGCTATACCTGTGGGAAAGTCTGTCGTATCCAGACAGCATACAGAAGTAGAGGAAACATTAAGGCTACAAGTCGTGGTAAAGCTCCAGGTCGCAGTGATGTTGTGATAGATCTAAAGCTAGTTCAGGAGCCTGGAAGTCCTCTAATGGGAATATGATAGATACGGAAACAGAAGTTGATGCTATCAAGCAGGAAGGTCCAGAGTTGTCCCCAATCAGAGATCACAAAAAACAGCATGTGCGAGATGAGTGTAATAGTACTGAAGTTAGAATTCCAGCGTCCATGATAGAAACAAAGTCGGAGATACACAACTTACTTTCATCGCTGATACAGCTGGAGCATTGTCTGTTACTTTGGAATAAGCTGACAAGAAATCCCAAAGTCACATTCCCTTACGCAAAACTGGGATCAAACAGATTAGTTATTTCAATAACGGTTATTCCAGCGTTAGGTCAGTTAATGTTGGCTGGAATATGGTCATATATCTAATTACTTAAGGTGATGGTGTAGTGGTATTGTTGCTGGACTAGTAATCCAGAAACCCAGGGTAATGCTCTGGGGACCCATGTTAGAATCCTGCCACAGCAGATGGTGGACTTTGAAATCAATAAAAATCTGGAATTAAAAGGCTAATGATGTCCAAGAAACCATTGTCGATTGTTGTAAAAACCGATCTGGTTCACTAATGTCCTTTAGGAAGGAAATCGTTTGGCCTACATGTGACTCCAGATACACAGCCCTCTGAAATGGCCAAGCAAGCCATTTGGTTATATCAAATCGCTACAAAGTCTCAAAAAAGGAATGAAACTGGTCAGACCACCCAGCATTGACTTAGGCACCGGAAATGGCAACGGCAAACTCAGCCCTGTCAACCCTGCAAAGTCCTCCTTACTAACGTCTGGGGGCTAGTGCTAAAATTTAGAGACCTGTCTCACAGACTAGTCAAGCAACAGTCTAACAGAGTCATCCTCACAGAATCCCATCTTACAGATAATGTCCCAGACACCACGATCACCATCCTTGTCCCACCAGCAGGACAGACCCAGCAGAGGTAGTGGTATACAGTCGGGAGGGAGTTGCCCTGGGAGCCCTGAACATCGACTCCGGACCCCATGAAATCTCATGGCATCAGGTCAAACATGGCAAGGAAACCTCCTGATGATTACCACGTACCGCCCCCCCCTCAGCTGATGAATCAGTGTTCCTTCATGTTGAACACCATTTGCAGGAAGCATTAAGGGTGGCAATGGTGCAGAATGTACTCTGGGTGGGGGCCTTCAATGTCATCACCAAGAGTGGCTCAGTAGCGCCACTACTGACTGAGCTGCCTGAGTCTTAAAGGACATAGCTGCTAGGCTGGGTCTGTGGCGACCTATGGTGAGGGAACCAAGAGGGAAAAATATACTTGACCTCATCCTCACAAACCTGCCTGCCACAGACACATCTATCCATGACAGTATTGGTAGGAGTGACCACCACACAGTCCTTATAGAGACAAAGTCCCATCTTCACATTGAGGATACCCCCCATTGTGTTGTGTGGCACTATCACTGTGCTACATTGGATAGATTTCTAACAGATCTAGCAACTCAAGGCTGGGCATCCATGATGTGCTATGCGCCATCATCAACAATAGAATTATACGCAAACACAACCTGTAACCTCATGGCCCAGCAAATCCTGCACTCTACCATTACCGCCAAGCCAAAGGATCAAACCTGATTCAATGAAGAGTGCAGGAGCGCAAGCCAGGAGCAGCATGCTAAAAATGAGGTGACAACCTGGTGAAACTACAACACAGGACTACTTGCATGCCAAACAGAATAGGCAGCAAGTGATATACAGAACTAAGCCATCCCACAACCAACAGATCAGATCTAAGCTCAGCAGTACTGCCAAATCCAGTCATGACTGGTGGTGGACAATTAAACAACTCACTGGAGGTGGAGTCTCCACAAATATCCCCATCCTCAATAGGGGAGCCCAGCATTTCAGTACAAAAAATAAGGCTAAAGTATTTGCTACTATCTTCAGCCAGAAGTACTGAGTGGATGATCCATCTCGGCCTCCTCCGGAGGTCCCCAGCATCACAGATGCCAGTCTTCAGCCAATTGAATCCACTCCACATGATATCAAGAAACGGCTGAAGGCACTGGATACTGCAAACACTATGGGCCCTGATAATATTCCAGCAATAGTATTGAAGACTTGTGCTGCGGAACTTACTGTGCCCCTAGACAAGTAGTTTCTGTACAACTACAACACTGGCGTCTACCCGGTTATTTGGAAAATTTCCCAGGTATGTCCTGTACACAAAAAGCTGGACAAATCCAACCCGGCCAATTACTGCCCCATTAGTTTGCTCTCAATCATCATTAAAGTAATGGAAGGGGATCATCTACAGTGCTATTGAGCGGCACTTACTTAGCAATAGCCTGCTCACTGACACCCAGTTTAGCTTCTGCCAGGACTACTCAGCTCCTAACCTGATTACAGTCTTGCTTCAAACGTGGACAAAAGAGCTGAACTCTCGAGGTGAAGTGAGAGTGACTGTCCTTGACATCAAGGCCGCATTTGACCAAGTGTGGCATCAAGGAGCCCTAGCAAAACTGGAGTCAATGGGAATCATGGGGAAAACTCTCCACTGTTTGGAGTCATACCTAGCACAAAGGAAGATGATTATGGTTGTTGGAGGTCAGTCATCTCAGCTCCAGGACATCACTGCAGGGGTCCCTCAAGGTAGTCCTCGGCCCAAACATCTTCAACTTCTTTATCATTGACCTTCCTTCTGTCAGAAGGTCAGAAGTGGGGATGTTCACTGAAGATTGCACAATGTTCAGCACCATTCACAACACCTCAGATACTGAAGCAGTCCATGTCCAAATGCAACAAGACCTGGACAATATCCAGGCTTGGACTGACAAGTGGCAAGTAACATTTGTGCCACACAAGTGCCAGTCAATGACCATCTCCAACAAGAAAGAATGTAACCATTGCCCCTTGATGTTCAATGGCATTGCCATCACTGAATCCCCACTATCAACATCCTGGGGGTTACCATTAAACAGAAACTGAACTGGACTAGCCATATAACTACTGTAGCTACAAGACCAGGTCAAAGGCTAGAAATCCTGCAATGAATAACTCATCTCCTGACTCCCCAAAGCATGTCCACCATCTACAAGGCACTAGTTAGGAGTGTGATAGAATATTCCCCACTTGCCTAGATGAGTGTAGCTCCTACAACACTCAAGAAGCTTGACACCATCCAGGTCAAAGCAGCCCGCTTGCTTGGCCCCACATCCACAAAAATTCACTCCCTCCAATACCAATACACAGTGGCAGCAATGTGTACCATCTACAAGATGCACTGCAGGAACTCACCAAGGCTCCTTAGACAGCACTTTCCAAAACCATGACCACTAGAAGGACAAGGGCAGCAGACACATGGGAACACTACCACGTGGTAGTTCCCCTTCAAGTCACTCACCGTTCTGACTTATGAATATATCGCCGTTCCTTCATTGTTGCTGGGTCATAATCCTGGAACTCCCTTCCGAACAGCACTGTGGGAGCACCTACACCACATGGACTGCAGTGGTTCAAGAAGGCAGCTCACCATCACCTTCTCAAGGGCAACTAAGGATGGGCAATAAATGCTGGCCCAGCCAGCGAAGCCCACTTCCTGTGAATGAATTTTTTAAAAACTAGCCATTAGTAGTGGCAGGAGGGAACAAAGTCTCCCCGCTGGCAAAGAAATTGGTTTAAAAAAAGTATATGGTTAAACTGGGCTGAGTTATTTACAGTAGAGGTCAGTAAGAGTGCATCTGACATTGAGGAAATGCTAAGAGAGCACAAGATGGTCTTTGAGCAAGGAGGACCAAATGATAAAACTAGCCATCAGTACAATATTAACTATTTTCAGTCAGCAGATAATGCAAATGCAGACATTCTTTCAAGATTTCATGTGAAAACTGATTGATTCTTAGCCATCGAGTTACTCAGCAAAGCATGGTGATGTGAAACTACAGGAGTATGTCACATATAGAAATAAACTGAGTGTAGGCCAAGGCTGGGGTTTAAGAGTCATTATTCCACAAATGTTTAGAGAGATGTTGTTAGGGGAACTTCAAAAGAGAACACAGGGATAGACCGAATGAAAGTAGTAGCAAGAAGCGATTTTTAGTATCCAAAAGTAGATAGAGATATTGAAGAGTTGGTGAAAAATTGTGAAGTGTGTCTCAGAATGAGAAATGATCCGCCTTGATTCATTTCATGCCGTGGCCAAATACAACAAAACCATGCAAACAATGTCTTTAAAGTGGATGGGAAAGACTACCTTGTTTTGGTCAATATCTATAGCAAATAGATAAATGTTGCATCTATGTCCAATACCAAGAGTGGCAAAACTATTGAGGTTTTGAGAAGTTTGCAATTTATAAGTTGCCAGAGGTGTTGGTGTTAGACTGTGGTCCGCAGTTTATGTCAGAAACGTTTGAAATATTTATGAGTAAGAATGGAGTCAAACACACACTAGTACCACACATCATCCAGCATTGAATAGTGCTGCAGAAAGAAATATACAGATTGTGAGATCTTTGCAGAAGTACTTTCTAGGTGTCAAGCCAGACAGTAATTTCTATGTTTTTCTTTGACACAGGATAGACAATTTCTGTTCCCTTACAGAATAAGCCCACAGTCCATAGGAGGTTGCTCACCTTACATGTTAGTACTTAAACATGTCCCTGGGATAACGTTTAGTTTGCTTAAGCCTGACACCAATCGCAAAATAAGAGAAAAGCAAGACAAAGTGAAGGTGAGTCATAATACACCAGGCATGAAACTTAGAGAGTTCTGTGCTGGTCAGAATGTCTTGGTGAAGAACCATTGAGGTGATAAGAGTATAAAAATTTCAGGTGTTGCAGAAACTAGGTGCATTCACATATCTAGTGAAGATTGGAGAGAGACTCTGTCAGTGGCTTGTAGAAATTTGCTTGAAAGAGGAAATCTGACAAAAGGAGAGCATGATAACCCTCCTATAGTCCAAAATGCAAGTCAGAAAAACAATGGAAGATACAGAGCAGGATCTTCCCCCCATTGGAGAGGTTGTCAGGAGCGGGCACGAGCGGTTGGGTTCCCAACTGGCGCCCACGGTTGGGGGCGTGCTGCCATTTTACGTGGGCGGGCCAACTAAGGCCCACCCAGCGTGACGTGTGCCAAGAAATGCTACGCACTACCTAAATCAGGAGTGCGCTCTTTCACGCATGCACGCAAAACAGTGCACAGGTCTCCCTGAGGCAAAGTGCTGCCTTAGGGAGATTGGCTCAGGTTTCAAACATTGAATAAAGATGAGAAAAAAAATTATTGACATATCCCCTCATGTGACACTGTCATATGAGCTGGGATATATCCATTCCTTTTATTTAAAAATTTCTGGAACATTTTAAATCCCTCATGATACCTCATCCCGCCTGTGGATGAGTTTTCATGGTTATCGGGCTCCCAGCCTGCCCACCAACCTTAAGGTTGGACCCACAGGTCCATTGATTACTTCAATTACTTCTTTAAAGGCCTTAAGTGGCTGTTGACAGGTCGGCGAGTGCACAGCCAACTCGCCTCTGTGCCAGCCGACCTGAAAATGTAAATGACGCGGGGTGACATCAGGACGTACTCCTGACATCACCCTGCATCATTTTACACATCAGCAAGGTGGCCCCATCCCCGCTCGCCGACCTAAAAATTCACCCCACAAAGAAACTGAAAGTTTGATGGTATCACAGAATCTACCATGACAGCAAAGTTGGCCAGGGTTTTTGATTAAGACTAATCAATCAATGTCACAGTCCCAACCATTAAGTTGGGTTGGTCGTCAAAGTCACAGGGTTGACATAGTCAAAGATGTTGAGAGGGCAGAGTCAACTAATGGAAATTGAAGTGGAAGAAGATACTAGACAGAAAGAGAAAGAAACCAGATAGGTTAATTGAACATATTTAGGAAAGAAGAAGAAGGAAGCTGCTCTTTTCATTATTTCTTGTCAAATGATGGTATTTTCATTAAACACATACTGGTATTAAGGAAGTTTTTTTATGTAATTTACTCTGGGAATATCAGTCATTTACCTTTCTGTTGTGATCACTCAAACAACAAATTTGCAACTCAACCTGTTAAATTTGAGGTTTAGTTCATGTTGTTTTAATCATATTGTATTCTGGGAAATTATGTACATGTACCATTTTATTTGTTTCTTTGAGGTGGAAAGGGAGTGTAGTATATTACACATGCTTCCCTGCTGCCCTCTTGGTTTCTATTGCAGACGTGTAAATAAAGTTAGTTCACAATGGCTGCTTTTAGTGAGTCCGCATGGTGAGTCTTTAACAAATAGTCCACACTGGCACTCTCATGAGACTTGTATAACTTTATCTGCATAATCTGGCACACACATTCAAGCCTTGTGCTACATGTTATGCTGAGGCTAACAACAGATTCTACCACCTGGCCTACTTCTCCACTTGCACAGATACATTGCTTGATGTCCTCGTAAGAGCCACTTTGCTGGAAGGCCACCATTGCATTTACTCTGGTAGCAGAGGAGGTCATTGCTACTTATCCTGCATTGGACCCAGGTGTGCCTGTGGATCCCACTGCTGCTAATCGCTGCTGTAATCTTCATCCTGGCCTTCTTGTTCAGGTGGGAGGAACTCCTGGTGCCATCGCTGGGGAAGAGCATCTCTCACAGTTCCCAGAGAGCTTAGAGGAGAACCTGCAGGGAGGCATTGTTTAACTGTGGGGCCATACGTTGTCTGTCCGACTGAGTAGGGGTTGGCAGCAGGTGAGTGCCTTCAACAGGCGACAGATATGTATAGGGTGGCAGCAGGTGGTCAACTTCAGCAGGGGGACACAGAGCAGAAGTGATGCTGCTGGCTTGAAGGGAATGGATGCACGTCCAGCTAGCACTTACAATGGTGCCCACACCTTTCACCCTGTCAGCTCACAGTGGGTTTGTAGACTTCCCGCCTGCCCCTGCTGCGTAATTGCCATGCCTCACACCTCCGCATATTGTTACAATCCTAGACCAGGCCCCCAAATTTGTTGCAATCCAATTAGGGAGCAGTAACTTTTTGTTTAAAGTAATCAAAATTTTAAATCTCAGTAACTTACTAAGAGAATAAAGCTACAAGATTGCATGATTTAAGCAAACAAAAATGTTTTTACTATACAAGAGTCAACAAATCAATCAATACTATCTATCTTGTATTCTAACATACAGAATTAACATGAGGTAAATATGAATTAACAGGCAAACTGTGGTCGAGCATACCACAAACTGCACATTAAATGGCAGATGCAACCAAAATAGTTTCCACAAATTTCTCAGCAACCCATCCAGACATCAGCGATCACTGTGATTCACAAAGTCCTTGAAAACGTTGTCTTCCTTATGAGGGATTTTAGCTCCTCTATTTCAAGGATATATCTTCTGATTTCCCTCAATACCCACTCCAAATCAGACTGCCCCAATGACTGCTCATCTCCCAACTGCTGAATCTCTTCTCCCAAGACTGCATCCCTCAGGATTCACAATGCTGCACCCCAGTATCTAATCATAGGCATGATTCCAGCTATCTAGCTGCTTTGAGAAGAACATCATTGTTCCTGGGCTTCCCTGAGCCCCAGTTCTCAGCTGCACTGAGTAATACTGTTCCTGGGCTTCCCTGAGCCCAAGCAGTACGGTGTTACCAATGGCTCCTGGGGCTTCTCTGAGTCCCAGCCCTCTCAGCAGCACAGAGCAAATGACAGCACTTCAGCTGCATGTAGCCAACCCTCCTGTTCATCTGCTCTCGGCTCCCTGTCATGTGGGCTCATTTCGCGCCATATCCCAGCCCTGTGATTGTTGTTTACATGCTATCTTTTACACATGCGCATTGCTGTCAGGATGCCCGAACCCTTCAGTTTCCATTCTGAGGCAGGGCCTGGGGACTAATGCTCTCCGACCACCATTGGAAAAACGATGTGTGCCAGGTTTTCAACTTGAAATCTCCAGCAAAAAATGCTTCAAGCTATCCCTGAGCAGCTGTCAAAGGAAACTGGAATGGGGTATTCGCCACCCATCCCCCTGCCATTCTCTGCGTTTGCACCTCACCAAGACAACCTGGGAATACGAGATCCCTCACAATATTCCCTCACAGTATCTAATTGGCTTTCTGACTTTTTTTTTGCAAAAATATACTTTATTCATAAATCTTCAAAAACATTTCGAACATTTTAAATCACCATTACAAAAATACAAACAGGTTCAACTTTTACAAACTGAAACACAAGGTGTATCAGAAAAAACAATGAATATTTCAAACATTGGCAGACATACATTTTAATCTGTACAGACTGAGGGGCTCTTTACAGTTCCCAGCCCCCCAGTGCACTGTGGCAGAAAGGTCTTAGGCAGCGACCCTTCCCCATTGCACCTTTGCGGCGGCTGCCCCAAGCTTAACTGTGTCCCTCAGCACGTAGTCCTGGACCTTGGAAAGTGCTAGTCTGCTACACTCGGTCGGGGACAACTCTTTGCGCTGGAAAACCAAACAGTTTCGGACAGACCAAAGAGCGTCTTTCACCGAGTTGATGATCCTCCAGCTGCAGTTGATGTTTGTCTCAGTGTGTGTCCCTGGGAACAGTCCGTAGAGCACAGAGTCCTCTGTCACAGAACTGCTCGGGATGAACCTCGTCAGCAACCACTGCATCCCTCTCCAGACCTTCTTTGCAAAGACACAATCTACAAGGAGGTGAACAACCGTCTCGTCCCCACCACAGCCTCCTCGAGGGCAACGTGCAGAGGGGGTGAGACTCCTGGCGTGTAGGAAGGATCTTACAGGGAGGGCCTTTCTCACCACCAGCCAAGCTACATCTTGGTGTTTGTTGGAAAGTTCTGGTGATGAGGCATTCTGCCAAATTACTTTGTCAGTCAGCTCAGGGAACCATCCCACAGGATCCACCCTCTCCTTTTCCCTCAGGGCCTTTAAGATGTTACGTGCCGACCACTGCCTGACGGACTTGTGGTCGAAGGTGTTTCTCTGCATAAATTTTCCCACGAGGGACAGGTGGTACGGCACGGTCCAACTACTTGGAGCGTTCCGCGGCACCGTGGCCAGACCCATCCTTCGCAACACCGGGGACAGGTAGAACCTCAGCATGTAGTGACACTTGGTGTTTGCGTACTGAGGGTCTACGCACCGCTTGATGCAACCGCACACAAAGGTGGCCATCAGTATGAGGGCGATGTTGGGCACATTTTTTCCCCCTTTATCTAGGGGCTTGTACATCGTGTCCCTGCGGACACGATCCATTTTCGACCTCCAGATAAAGCGGAAGATGGCTCGGGTGATCGCCACCCGAGTGTGGAATGGGCCAGACCTGCGCCACTACAGCAACAGCGAGAGTGCCTCACACCTGATGACCAGGTTCTTACCCGCAATGGAGAGGGAGCGTCGCTCCCACATGCCCAGTTTCCTTTTCACCATAGACACTCGCTCCTTCCAGTTTCTAACGCGTGCCCTGGTCCCTCTGAACCATATCCCCAGCACCTTCAGGCTTTCTGACACTTAATTGCATGCATCCCACCTTTCCCAATGAGAATGCAAGTTCTGTCCACATCTAGATCCACATCTTTTCAATTAAATTCCACCCCTTAATCCCTGTGACAATTTTTGGTGGTTATCAAATGTAAACCCTCCTGTGTCTGGACAGGTGTCTGAAAGTGGAATGAAGCCATTAAATTCAAATACATCCTGTTGGTTTTCCTAGTAGATATGTTTGATGGCAGTTCTTCCAGATTTTATGAGCCATATATTTAAATTTTGTTTGACACGGTCATTTTGGAAAGTTATTTCCAAACTCTCGTTAAATTGAGTCATTCGTCTGAAACCAACAGCAGGATATAACAAAGAAACTCAACAGGTAGTCAGCAACAAACCGTCACATAAAAGTTCATATTCAGCAACATTACAGAACATCTTCAAATTCAGTAGGGCGGAAAACTCTAGCGGATGGATTAGCTGCCCGTTATAAACCCCATCTGATTTTCTTGTCTATAGACTTCAAGAGAAAATGGGGCACAAAATAATGCTATGTAAATGCTGTAAATCTGCAATGTGTCATTGCTTTTGTCCACTATTGAAAATCAGTTTGACAGTGTATTGCCTAAATCGCTATGTTATGAATTATTTAATCTACTGCATTCTAAACCTGAGACACGAGATAAGGATAAGCAAAGAGAGATTTCTTGAAATACTGCTGGAGCAAAGTGATACTTAAGCTATTAGAAATATGGAAGTGTCATGTGGTTGGTTTTAAATATACAGTATCATGTTGAATGTAATGTATCCTGAGGTTTTACTTGCTTTACCATTACAGGATGTGGAGAATCTTTGCAGAGCCTTATTTTAGGATATCAAGTGGATTGGATTAAATCCATTATGTAGACAATCTGTAAAAACAACTTATTCAATGTCTCTAAAAAAAATTCTCACCAATTGTCTCTTTTTTTGAGACTCCTTACTGTTTCACAGTTGGTGGTCACTGATTATTGAGTGCCCTCCATTACCTTGTCCAAGTGATTATTTTCATGTGTGAGCTTCAATGATTTTTTTATATTCTTATGCTGTTCTGGGATGCTTCCAAGCAGAGGCCAGACACTTTCACTCCGAATTCCAAAAAGGCAAGTAAGAAAAACAGATTCCCAATCATCCCTGAACTAATTACCATTGAGTTACTGTAGCAATGGCAGGGATCTGACAGCAAGTTTTAACTCATCCTCTCAGAGAGGAAGGCACATGGTGCAGGCAGACAGACTGGGAGGACAATGCATTGCCCTTGAGTGATAAAATTAATTATATTTAAGTGTATGATACCAGAAAATGGGTGGCACGCTTTTAGCTCCACTTGATGGAATTATTCTGGCAAATCCATGAGTTCCAGATTTTGTGAGTCAGACATAGTTGTACTAGCCTGTGGCACAGATAAACAGTACTGGAAACTCAGCGTGTGGACCACACTGAATATTGCAATGGCAGTTCCTCTCCTCAGAGAGACTGTCTGTAGTACACTTGGGCTGCAAAGTGCAGTGATGCAGCAATTCATAAAATGTTTCTCACGTGTCGGTGCAGATTCGATGCGCCGAAGGGCCTCTTCTGCACTCTGTGATTCTGTTATAAAGAATTTTGTTGATAAAGATAAAGAAAAAAGCAGCTCTCCATAAGAGACAAAGATGTGGCAGCGAGGGAAAAATTGTTCGCAGTGCTTACAGTGGGAAAATATGAGCAAAGCTGCCTTCTTTGTTCTGTAGAGATAGAAGGTGTACCAAAAGAGGGGTGATCCTGCTTGGAGCTTGGCTCCTCCAGCTTTCAGCTGCCTTGAGGGAGGTCCCCAATCAGGTCAATGCAATCACCCTGGTCCCCCATGCTCAACTTCAAATAGCAAAGATCTTGCATTTATACAATGCCTTTTCAAACGCAAGACATCCCAAAGGTGTTTGATAGCCAATTAGTGACTTTTGCAGAATAGGTTCTATAGCTGAGTAGGCAAATGAGGCATCTAAATTGCACACAGTTTCAGGGTCAAGTTTGGTCAATTTCTTTAATACTGGGAGCTTAGTTGGTAACTTTAGAATCCAAACTATGTACTCTTGTATCTGCCTCCCCTCCTCACACCCACAGGGGCTGGTGAATGCCCATTTAAAATTATGACACTATTATCCAACCTCAGAATCCCCATGTTTTCTCTCCTATTTAAGGCTTACTTTGTTTAGTGATTACTGCTCTGAAATATTCTGGCATTTTCATTCCTTAGTTCATTCCTGTCACTTTGTCCCAGAAGTTCTGTTGGACCAGCAATTGTGTACGGTGTTCACATCATCAGGATGAGGGACCGCATCATTTCTTGACCAGCTTATGATTTGTCTCCTTGATGGGAGAGGCTAGTAGAATCCCTTTGGTGCCAAGTCAACTCACCTGGTGATCAAAGTCCAGAACCAAGGCAACCATCCATGACAGATTTGATCATCTATATTGTGATTCAGGCAGGACTGCTGTATGCCAAAATGCTAATGATTTACAAACCAGCCTTGCTGGTTGTTGGGTCTTAGAGGGGTGGATCTATTACTGCCACTGGAATACTTTCCTTTGAGCTGCAGCTAATCCTGCAACCCAATGCCTTAAAGTTAGTGGGGGTAATTCTGACTTTGGGTGACAGTGTGAAGTGGGTGATATTGATAAGCATTTCTCCTGATTTTCATTTCTATTAAAGTCACTCAAAGTCAAAATTACCTCTGGGGTGCTCATGACCTATTTATATCACAAGAGCCTCAGTTTTGAATTTTGGTCTGCATTAAGATAGCTGAGTGCCAGAATTGTTCACAGCACCTCTTGAGAAAAATCAACCAGGCCACCCATTCCTGATCACTATCCATTGATATTGGTGTAAAAAGTTTGTATTTGGACATCACTGAGTGCAGAATCAGATTCCTTTAGCCTCCTTTCGATGGAGCTATTCGGGCTAACCCATGAGTTTCAGGTTTTGTGAGTCAGACAAAAATGTAGTTGTGCTGGCCTATGGCACAGATAAACAGACTAGATAAACTAGAGTCTCAGCACGTGGATTACACTGAATACTGTGATGTGGTTCCCCTGTAGTACACTTGGACCGGATGCTACAAAATTCAGTGAGGCAGCAATTCATAAAAAGTTCCACTGTCCTCTATAACTGAATAGCCTGTTCTGGGTTCACATGAAGAATGACTCACCTAAAATAAGTGTCAAAGAGTTGTTGGCACCCAAACCCCAGCAATGAGTACTGACTGTGAGAGAAAAAAGAAGAAAATGGGTGCACAGAATAATGTTATCAGGGATCAAAGTGCCAATGAAATACAAATCTTTCAAATCAGTACCATGCGTCTCAGGTTCATTTGAAGAACAGTATTGCAAGAGTTTAAACTGTAGCAAATAGTAAGTCGGGTTGTCTAAAGTGAAGATCTGCTGCAGTTGCCAACATGGCAACATAACAGCTGATTTTTTTTTGAGTAGACACTTCTAAGAATGAACCCTGCCTGGGAACTCCTCACTGAGTAATAAAGATGCTTAGCTCACCATTTTGACAGAATTACTAAAATTCAACGTTGCTTGAAACAACAGCAAGCCACCACGTGCACTTCAGTAGCAATTTTATTGCAGATTTCCAGAATAATGTTGTTTTATATCATATAGAAAAACTTCAAAACAAAGTCAGCTTGTCACTGAGATGTAGGAGTTACCATCCCGCAGAAAGAATCTCCATTGCAATGTACATTAGTCATGTACCAGGATACGCTGAGATAATAATTAAGCACTGTGTACATTATTAACCAATTCTTGCAAGGCAGCAATTATAAATCACATGTGCATAACAGTGCTACATCAAAGACAAAGATGTTGACATCCAGATAAATGACACTGCATAGTACATGCAACAAAATATGAAACAGCCACCTGTTACAGTAACTCAACAAGTTGCTTAATACACATAAAAAGCTTTATGTTACCTGTATCCTAAGGGGAGGCGATGGCGTAATGGTATTGTCATTGGACTAGTAATCCAGAGACCCAGGGTAATGCCCTGGGTACCTGGGTACAAATCCCGCGACAGCAGATGTGGAATTTGAATTCAATAACAATCTGGAATTAATAGTCTAATGACGACCATGAAACCATTGTCAATTGTTGTAAAAATCCATCTGGTTCACTAATGTCCTTTAGGGAAAGGAAATCTGTTGTCCTTACCTGGTCTGTGACTCCAGATATGGTTCACTATTAAATGCCCAGCTGTAACAAATCACTACAAAGTCACAAAAAAGAAATGAATGGACCATTGACCTAGGGACCAGAAATGGCAATTGCAGCCCTATTGATCCTGCAAAGCCCTCCTTACTAATATCTGGGGGTTAGTGCCAAAATTGGGAGAGCTGCCTCAGAGACTAGTCAAGCAACAGTCTGACAGAATCATATTTTACGGATAATGTCCCAGACATCACTATCACCATCCTTGTCCCAACAGCAGGACAGGGCCAGCTGAGGTGGTGGCGCTAAATCACACCTTCCAGATCAGATCATGTCCCAGACATCACTATCACCATCGCTGTAGCAGAGGTGGTGGCACAGTGGTATAAAGTCAGGAGGGAGTTGCCCTGGGAATCCTCAACATTGACTCCACACCCCATGACGTCTCATGGTAAGGAAACTTCCTGCTGATTACCATGTACCACCCTCCCTCAGCTCCTCCATGTTGAACACCACTTGCCAGGAAGCACTGAGTGTGGCAAGGGTGCAGAATGTATTCTGGGTGGGGAACTTCAATGTCCATCACCAAGAGTGGCTTGGTAGCACCACTACTGACCAAGCTGGCTGAGCCTTAAAGGACATAGCTGGGTCTGAGGCAGATGATGAGGGAAAAACATATTAGGCCTCATCCTCACCAACCTGCCTGTCACAGGTGCATCTGTTTTTGACAGCATCGGTAGGAGTGACCACCGCACAGTCATTGTGGAGACGATGTCCCGCCTTCACATTGAGGATAGCCTCCATCATGTTGTGTGGCACTACCACCGTGCTAAATGGGATAGATTTCAAACAAATCTAGCAACTCAAGACCAGGCACCCATGAGGTGCTGTTGGCCATCAACAGCAGCAGCATTGTACTCGAACACAATCTATAACTTCATGGTCTGGCATATCCCCCACTCTACCATTACCATCAAGTCACGGGCTGAATGGTTCAACAAAAAGTGCAGGAGCAGCACCAGACATACCTAAAAATGAGGTGTCAACCTAGTGAAGCTGTAGCACAGGACTATTTGCGTGCCAAGCAGCATAAGCAGCAAATGAAACACAGAGCTAAGCAATCCCACAACCAACAGATCAGAACTAAGCTCTGTGGTCCCGCCACATCCAGTCATGAATGGTGGTGGACAATTAAACAACTCACTGGAGGTGGAGGCTCCACAAATATCCCCATCCTCAATGATGGAGGAGCTCAGCACAGCAGTGCAAAAGATAAGGCTGAAGCATTTGCAACAATCTTCAGCCAGAAGTGCTGAGTTGATGATTCATCTCGGCCTCCTCCGGAGGTCCCAGCATCACAGATGCCACTCTTCAGGCAATTCGATTCACTCCACATGATATCAAGAAAAGGCTGAAGGCATGGATACTGCAAAGGCTATGGGCCCTGACAATATTCCAGCAATAGTACTGAAGACTTGTGCTCCAGAACTTGCCATGGCCCTAGCCAAGTTGTTCAGGCAGGGCTCCAACTAAGTCCAGATGTCCGCTGTCCAGTGCCGCAGCAGACCTCACCTCTCCAGGGACACACTGACAGCAATACTTCACATGATAGGTCTGGAAATCGCCTCCAACTGAGGCCGAGGAGAGATACAACAGGAGTCATGCTTCCACAAGGGCAGCGGTGGAGAAGACAATCAGGCTGCTGAAGATGCGCTTTAGATGCCTGGACTGGTCAGGGGGAGCATTGCAGTATCTTCTAGAGTGTGTCTCTCCCATAGTCGTCGCATGCTGCACCCTGCACAGCCTGGCTCTGGCAAGGGGGGACCCAATGGAGGCTGAGGAAAGCGAGGAGCTCCACAGGCCACAGAGGTTGACTCAAGTGATGACTCCGAAGAAGAGCCTGGAGAGGCACATGGCTGGGCACTCCTCAGTCGTCATGACATCATCAGATGCAGCGGACAGTGGCAGACAGGTGGAGGAGCTGGTTCCCTCGTCCAGAACACCCTGAGAGAAGCCCATGGAGATGGCAGGCAGCTCCTCTGCCAGTGTGAGGTGCGTTTGCACCTCCCTGCTCACCATTAATGGACAGGGACCTAGCAGGGAGACTAGCTGCATCATCCATCTCTCACACTGGCAGTGACCTCCTGAGGTCACTGCCTGAGTGAGGGCTTGCAGGTCTGAGTGCAACCCCAGGAACCTCTGAGTCTGCTCCTAAAGTTGGCTCTCCATGACAGTCACCACTCTGTTAATAGAGGAGGCTGTGCGCTCGATGTTAAGGGTCAATGCAGAACTCATGCTCCGTATGGACTCCTCCATGACAGAGACCATGCACTCAGACCCTCATGGATCTCTGCCAGTCCTCCCCGCCCATCCTGCTGGATATCCAGCATCTGCCAGCTGATGGCCAACTCCAGAGGCCCATTATCTGCCTCAGACACAGCATGGTCCTGGTCTCCAGCTGTGCTCCCACTGTTGGTTCCCTGGGACCTCTCTGCCTCTGCCAGCTCCTCATGTGAGTATGATGTGCATTACTTGTGGAGCTGAATAACTAATGCCTGTTGACGTGTGAGTTTCTGCGCTGGTGCCTGGTTCAGAGAAACGGTGCGATGCTGGTGTAGGTGTGATGTCGCCCTTGGAGCTCAATGGGGGATCCTCAGCGTCACCGGCCGCTCCTGCGGATGGCGCATTTGCAGGAGGAAGGCAAAAGATCGGTTTATTCAATCATCATAGTCACTATACCAGGCGGGCTGAGGAGATAGTGGAGACCTGCTGCATGGTGCCTTCTGCATTGGACCTTCAATGGGCTCTCTGGCTATGACAGTTCAGCTTCTGATGAGAGGAGTCTGCTGTTTACAGTACCCACCTCACACACATCTGTCACCTGAACTATTAACTTCATCCGAGACCCTTGCCTCACCGCGACCGGAGGAGTGAGCCAGCCAGTGGCATTCCAGCTCCAGTGCATCACTTTCGTGCTTCATGAGGACACACAGATCTGGCATTCGTCCACCATT
This sequence comes from Carcharodon carcharias, assembly GCF_017639515.1. Lineage (NCBI taxonomy): Eukaryota > Metazoa > Chordata > Chondrichthyes > Lamniformes > Lamnidae > Carcharodon > Carcharodon carcharias. The sequence continues at coordinate 56,585,329 of NC_054487.1, forward strand.
CTGTGGTGCTCTGCAGCGTTATAACCGCTCTTCTCCTGACAGGGAAAAATAGCCTCATTATCGCTCCATCTCCCTGAAGGTCCTTTCCTGGTTTCCACCCACCCTCCCACTCGGGCATTATGCGGGCCATGTCAGTATGCCACATCTCACCCTGCAATGCACTGAGGCGATTTGAGCTGACATCCCAGCCTTGGCAGGGTAGGTTTATGTGCCAGTTGGCATACACACACTTGGACCTCTGAATGTTCCATGCGACAAGCACACGAATAAAGTCCTCTGCACAGGTCCATGCCATTTCTGCATGTAACTTTGCTGACCATAGCAGATCATTGAACCTTTTGCGGCACTTAAGCCACGTGCAGCACACCACGTCATGCCCACTGACCTGGGCAGCGACCTCTATCCAGGCCTTCTTGGTCAGGTGGGATGGCCTTCTCTTGCCATTCCTGGGCATTAGAATATGCTGCCTGGCACTGACCTCCTTGACCAGCACTCCCATCTGAGAAACGGGGGCAGAGTGCCCACATGACTTGCTCTCCCACCGTCCATGACCACCAGGTGCTGAGGCCATGACTGGACACCAGGACATTTGTTGGATTGCTTCCAAACAGCTCCCTCAGCCTCCCCACACCTCCTGGCAGCCTACAGGGAGTTGCCTCTTCCATTTTTTTGAACACCCTGCTGGGTCTTCATTGGCCCAGCATCGAACGTGTTCCTACCCTCACGCATAGGAAACACATCCTGCACTTGAATTTCACCTTAATTGGCCACCCAGTGTAAGACTGCATTCATGGCGCAAACTCGGCCAGGAGCAGGTTTTACATCCACTTCCAACTGCGGCAACTTCGGGCAAGGGTAGAATTCAGGTCTAAGTAAAAAAAGAGATTAATTAACTTATTAGATGTAAAATAAATTTCATGAGCTCTAGCTATTGCAAGTAAAGTCTAGAAATTCAATGGCACCATATCCATTTCTCAGGCACTAAATGGCCGCCAAAGCTTCTACTATGGCAAGCAGGAAGCACAAGCTTATTGTAAACCAGAAGTACGCCACTTGCCATATTGGTATTGGTGAAAAGATTAAGTGCCTATGGCCTATCACCTGCTTCAAGCCTCCAGTGCAAAATCAGATTTCCTTGAATGTAGCTGGTGCCAGACTGGCTGCCTTCAGATAAACCAGGTCTACAGGTCTAACCAGCAGCTTTTAAAGGAATCACTGCAAGTTGCTACAAAAATGCTTAAGTGAATATGGAGACAGAAGATGCAGGCGGGCTTTCCCCATTGCCAGTCCCTCTCCTGATCACCCTTTAATGCCCTCAAATGATGTTGTTTCCTAAACACTGTCATAAATCTCCCACCATCATTGGCACAATAACAAAGTTAAGTGAGGTCATTTTTAATATTTGGACATAGATGTTCACCTTCCTCTCCTGAAGTCATTGGCTTCCACTTGAGTACCGTTTCACATACATTGGACATCCATCCTTCCCTCATGCAAGGGACCATTCTGCATTTGTGAAATTTGGCAGTGTCAACAAGAATTTGACACCTTGGTTCAGTTCTGGCCTCACCGGATGCACACACGTGCACACTTCCAGCAGGAATCAATGGATGGAGACAGAGTGAGAAACTGGTCAATTTTCCCCTACCTTTGCCAGAAACTCTGAGGCCAATTGTTTGTGTATTCACCATCATCATGGCAAAGAATAGCTAACTCACAGATGAGTGAAGGAACTTGGGACTTTTTAGATCTGTATGGCTCAGTTGCTCGATGCTATAAACAGTTCAACCAAGCAGGGGGCATAAACACTGATTTGGTAGCCTACTGGGGTTCATGATGCCTAAGCTAGTTATATAATAGTTAGCCTCACTGATAGCGAAATATTGCTGAGAGACATGTTTCTGGTATTCTGCCCATTATGAACAATCAAAGGAACATGCAGTCATTTGGAAGTACAGCCTAGGTACCTGACATTGCACCGGCACTGAAATTCATGCACAACATTGTTCAATTTTGTGGTAGGCAGAATATCTTTTTGGACTGACAACAGCATTCTGTTGGTGGAAAATACACTCATTTCGCCACTGCATTGTAGCAGTATGAAACAGCTTGCTTGCTTGTTATTCAAATGTTTTGGGACATTTTGCCTTTCCAGGGTAATTTGAGGTAGACCGGGTACTTTGCAGGTCCGAAGTGGTGGCCTTTGGACCATTTGTGAGTTGGCGCGATACACAGCGAGCAATGATCTGATCAGGATAGCCACTGTCCAACAGGTTAGCTTTGATGTGCTCTATTTCTGCATCAAGCTTGCAAGATGAGCAAATGGCTAGGATCCTATTTGCAAGATTGCTGATGAGATCAATCTTATAGCAATCTTATACAAATCCCAATATGCATACTGAACAGTGAAAGAAGGCTTGAGGTAGACAGTAGTGGAGAACCCATTGGCGGATTTCTCAACCAGCATGTCAAGAAAAAGGAGCGTGTTAGACAACTCCATCTCAAAAGTGAATTTGAGGAATAAAAAGGAAATTCTTTCACATGACTGAAAATTCATAGATTACAAATGGTTTGAATAACAGGTTAAGCAAGCTGTTGTTCCTTTGGTTGTTCGTCATAGGCAGTGTGCAGACCATATTCAACCTGTTCACGCTTGCAAAACCCAAAACGAAACATCCACTCTTAGGTGTGATTCCACAATTGGGCGGCACTTGCTGAACAATCCTGAATGTGCTAACAGCTACACTAACAACCAATTTAAGGTAATCAGTAGGTCTTGTAACTGATTCATTTACCCTTGCTAGGAGCGACATACATTTTCTGCAAAGAAAAGATATATTTTCAAACCTTGTGTCTTTTTTAGATTACCCAGGAGCTTGGGGAGCCTATAGTTCCCTGTTGCTCTCTACATAGCAATGCCTCAGCCAATCAGAATTGACTTGCCAATCAATCAGCACGCTTTTCTCCTGTAGTATAAATTGTTGTGACCATTTGAAATTTGGCATTCTTGCATTTGTCCTGATGAGTGCAAGATGAAAAGCTTTGGCCACATGTTTCTCTTTTCAGCAATATTCAAGTGTTGTATTGCCAAGCTGTTTGCAAAATAATTTTATCTCCGTGACTGAATAATACCTCAAAAATCACTGTTCTATTTAAAAACAGCAAAATGCAACTTTAAAAGATGCTGGCATTTATTATGGCTGCATTGCACACTGAAATGTGTAACTTTGCGAATAGCAACTTTTAAAACACTATTCAAGAATGCCGATTGTTCAGATTGCAGCTTCAGCCATGAATTACTTTAAATTGGAAATCTGTGATTGTCACAGCCATGTCACTCTCATTGTCACACAAATCACCGAAGTACAACTCTTCACCATCTTACTGAATAAAGGACAGATGAAAGTGCTCTATAAGCTTATAGAACAGTTATATCACCTTTAATGTGAATGTAACTCCTTTATTCAAAAAAGGAGGGAGACAGAAAGCAGGAAACTACAAGCCAGTTAGCTTAATATCTGTCATAGGGAAAATGTTAGAAGCTATTATTAAAGATGTTATCTCAGAGCATTTGGAAAAATTATGTGTAATCAGGCAGAGTCGACATGGTTTTGTGAAAGGGAAATCACATTTAACCCATTTATTGGAGTTCTTTGAAGAAGTAACACATGCTGTGGATAAAGGAGAACTGGTGGATGCAGTGTATTTAGATTTCCAGAAGGCATTTGATAAGGTGACACATCAAAGGTTATTGCAAAAAATAAAAGCTCATGGTGTAGTGGGGTGACATATTGGCATGGATAGAAGATTGGCTAGCTAAAGGAGACAAAGGGTAGGCATAAATGGATCTTACTCTGATTGGCATGATGTAACGAGTGGTGTGTCACAGGGATCAGTGCTAGGGCCTCAGCTTTTTACAATTTATTTAAATGACTTAGATGAAGGGGCCAATGATATGATTACTAAATTTGCTGATGACACAAAGATAGGTAGGATATTAAAATATAAAGAGGACACAAGGACTCAATAAAGGGATATAGATAGGTTAAGCAAATGGGCAAAGACCTGGCAAATGGAGTATAATGTAGGAAAGTGTGAAATTGTCCATTTTGGCAGGAAAATATAAAAGGAGCATATTATCTAAATGGTGAGATATTTCAGAGCTCCGTGATGCAGAGGGATCTAGGGGTCCGAGTGCATGAATCACAAAAGGCTAGTATTCAAATACAGCAAGTAATTAGGAAAAGTAATAGACTACCATTTATTACAAGGAGAATTGAATACAAAAGTAGGCAGGTTATGCTTCAGTTATACAGAGCATTTGTGAAACCACATCTGGAGTAGACAGTGTACAGTATTGGTTTCCTTATTTAAGGAAGGATGTAAATGCATTGAAAGCAGTTCAAAGAAGGTTTACTAAACTAATACCTGGATTGGGCAGGTTGTCTTATGAGGAAAGGTTGGAAGGCTAGGCTTGTATCGCTGGAGCTTAGTAGAGTAAGAGGCAACTTGGTTGAAACATATAAAATCCTGAGGGGTCTTGACAGGATGGATGTGGAAAGGATGTTTCCTCTTGAGGGGGAATCTAGAACTAGGGGTCACTATTTAAAAATAAGAGGTCACCCATTTAGGAGAGTAATGAGGAGAATTTCCTCTTCTCAGAGGGCTTTGAGTCTTTGGAACTCTCTTCTTCAAAAAGCAGTGAAAGCAGTGTTGTCAAATGTTTTTAAGGCAAAGGCAGAGAGACTCTTGATCAGCAAGAGGATGAAAGGTTATTGGGGGTAGGTGGGAATGTGGAGTTGAGGTTACAATCAGATCAGCCATGATCTCACTGAATGATGGAGCAGGCTTGAAAGGCCAAGTGGCTTACTCCTGCTCCTAATTCGTATGTTCATATGTTGAAAGTCATCATTCTGTGTATGCCAATGATGGACCAGGAACCCAACTAAAGAAATTGTTGGATGCATGAGGGGTGAAATAGGACAGAAACAAAGAAGTGTGCCTATATCTTAACGAGAACCTAACTGTTTTTATTTCTTTAATCGAATAATGTAATTTTAATTAAAAATGGCAACCCAGTGTCTCCAAATGAGTTCATTAGAAGGGGCAGAGTAGAGTTTCTGCTTCTTTCTGCTAGTTTTACACCCAGATTCCAGCGCAAAAGTCAACCCTGACTTAAAGCACTTACTTCAAGGTTCTCTGTGATGTCTTATGATAGTTTGAGAGTCAATTTGTCTGAATCAGACCCCACCCAAAATTGACCACACCCTCCAGATTATCATTGAAAGTTTCCTTTATTTATAGAAGGCTCTTGCTTTTCTTAGGTGCACAGGTATTATTCATAGGCCCATTTACAAACTTTTTAATCATCAAACTACTTAATTTACTAAGAAACTGACTAGTGTACGAAAATCAAACGAGTAAAAATGGTTGTGTAGTCCTTTAAAACTCATTTTCGGGTTAAAATCAGACTACTCACTGGTGGAGTACTCAATAAATTTCTTGCAATAAATCCATTTTCAGCTGTACTTATAAAACAGCCCCACATTACCCTCCCAGATGCATCAATGAATAGTTTTTAATGCAAAGCAAAACTATGTTCTATTATTCAAGTGCACTGGTTTTTTGGAAGATTCTATCTTTGTGATTGTGCAAAGTGTGCATTTTTGGGGAAAGATGAGCTGTAAACCGAGCAGAGCAATTCGAGTTCTGGAGTCACATGTGACTCCAAACGTTAACTCTGTTTTTCTTCCCACAGAGGCTGCCTGAACTGCTATTTCCAGCATCCGGAGTATTTTGCTTTTATTTTCGCACATTTTACCCATTGCGCCCAAAATTCCTCTGTGACGACAGATGGACCTTAAAAACTTTGCCTCCCCGTTAGAGGGCGCGTTAAGGGGCTTTGTTAAGCGAGGGAGGCGCGCGCGCGTGGTGAGGGGACGCGCAGCTGCCTCCCCTGCCCCTGCCCAGGTGCGCGCACGCCGGGGGTGGGGTGGGTGGGGAGGCGCGTACGCTGGCGCTTTACCCAGCATGCGGCGGGTTGGCGCGGGGCCGCGCGTCAGTTATTTACAGCCCTGGCCAAGATGGCGGATCATGAGGAGCAGGTATCGGAGGAGGAGAAGGTGAGAGCGGCTGCTGCTGCTGCGGCGACTGGCTCAGTGAGCGAGCGGCCCTGCTCGCTCCCTCGCTGCACGCATTTAGAAAGGTGTGAGGATCGCCGGGCGGGCAGTGCTGTTGTCGTTGTTGGCTGTGGGGCCCCCTTGCCCTGCCCTGCCCGGGGCGGCTGCTTTTTTTGGGCCGGAGCCACTTTATTTTTAGCTCGGCCGCCGCCGGCCGCAGTCCTTGTACGGTCGTTTCATGGCGGTCGCCTGGGCAGTTACCCACTCCTCCCACCCTACACCCCCTCCAATCCACACCCCCCCCCCCCAAAAAAAAAAGCGGAGAGGGCAGGGCCCGTGTGGCCTGGGTTAGGGCCTGGGGAGGAGGGTTGGCGGTCGGGGTGGGGTCCTGCCATCCCGCCTCTGGGCTGTGGGACTGTGGAGCGGCCGCCTCCAGATGGCCGCACCCGGCCTGGAGGTTGGCTCCAGGGGCTGCTCAGTGTGGGGCTAGTGACCGGGAAGCTGGGGCGTGGCGCGGAGCAGTAGCCGGTGTCCGCCTGTTGTAATCTCTGTTCAAATTGTCAATCCCAAACCCACCCGATTGAGCCAGCGAGGGAGGTGAAGTAGCTGCTTTAGGGTAGCACAGTCAGCAAGTACTGAAGGAAATACTCAGGCTATATTTTACACGTTTTTATTTCCCTTTTAAAGATATATTTTAACACATTTCCTACTAGTTAAAATTAGAAAGCTATGATCTGTTTAACTGGCTTCGACCCCTTTTGTTCCCAGTTACCAAAAGTAGCAGCTTTGCTGAAAGCTCTTTCCCCTCTTCCTCCCCCCCCAACCAAACACCTACAATCCGAAACATGTTAACATCTGAAAGAGTTCAGTGCCAAACTGCCTGCAAAATCAGAACTGCAGGCCTTAAACTCTGCCCTATATCTCAAATATTACTTTGGATCAGAAATTCATTGAGCTTTATTCTCGCTGTTTAGGATGTCATTGGGCACTTAAGTAAATTTGCAACTTGATGCCTATCATAAATTATTTTAAGACTTACAAGAGTGAATATCAAGGTAGTTAATTTTAGTTTTTCTAGTAACACTTTGTTCTTGTCACTTGGCCTTCATCAGAATCCTGTACACTTTTGTTCCTGTCACATGATGTAAATAGAACAGTGGATTTCATATGGACAAAACTGTAGACCTGTGATGTTCCAGTTTGTTAAAAGTAATTCTACTGTATTTGACATATTTTCCGCTAATGGTATAATAAGCTGCATAGAGTTTTTGTGACATTGTGCAAAGCAGGATTGTAATAAGTCTAACTGACTGTCTCCTTAATGGTTTGAAGGGGGAACAAGAGAGCTTAACATAATTGCCCGAAATAGTTAAAGGAACATTTTGTGATTGACATTAGGGCTGCTTTCCACGTTGAAGCTGAATTGTTTAATCCTTAAATGTCTTGGTACCTTTTTAGATTATTTTAATGTGAGGTGATATGAAATTGAAGTTTTTGTTCACTGCACCTGTGACTGATTTGTGATGAATGTCATGTACCAATCTGAAGCCTTACAGGAAGTTTGCTTAAGTGAACGTTCAACAGTTTGTTGGTTTGTGACAAGAATATATCAATATTGACATTTCAAAGTCAAGTTATAAGCTGTTGCGTATAACTCGTCTTTTTGTAAGAGTATCCTGGAGCAATAAGTCATACTTGTGTGGCAGTGGAAGACTGTCCAAAGTTGTCACTAAGAACTTGGTAACTGAAATTGTGGGTATGCTATCAAGTATGTCATATACACGTCACACATTTTCTTCCTTTTCTGTTCTCTTTCCAGTCTTTGAAATATAGTTTCATGCACATGACAGTTCACTTGCATTCCTCGGCAAGATGAAAGAGCTTTAATCAGTTTTTAAAGTTGTAAAGAAGTTTCACTTCTGAGTGACATGGGTCATTTCTGTCTCAATTATTATTTAACAAACCATCTAGCCAGCAAAAGACAATAATGTGCCAAACTACTTTTAAAGCATGTCAGATCGTTTGTAATTTGTAGTGTGCTAGGGCTGTTAAGTTTAATTAATACAATGATGGTAAATGTAGTCATGTTACAGTAATATTTTGTTAGAGCAATGTTTTCTATGCTTGTTTTTAAAAAATTTGTGGATACTCCCTAAAGTTTATTTATTTCATGAACTAAAGTGTATGTGTGTGTGTAAAATGACTCCCTCAAAGCCTAAAGTTGTCATTGTGTTTGCTGGTTTAGGTCCTGGAACTATATACTGAAATCATAAGTATTAATTGATAGGCTTCGTTTTATGATCTATTAGTTGCTGTTCTTTTTGAGAAGAAAATATAGTTTTGTAAATTGCGTCCTATAACCTGCTCTTGGAGAATCTATCTTAAATTTACCGAAAACACAACTTTCCCAGGTTTTATAATTGATTTAGTGCTAATGGTGAAAAAAACTTCTCCAGACTCCTACATACCTTAAATTCTAGCAAAATACTTTATGCTTAAAATATGTAGTGCTTTGAACAAAATGCTGAACAGATTTTTGCAAAATATATAGTAAAGAGCAGGTAAAGAAAGATCAACCAGTTCATTGATCATGTCTCATCCTGACATGGTGTAACATCTAGACACCATTCCTACTGTCCCTCTGTGTTGCCCTCCCCACACCCCGGACATACATGCCTGCAATCTCTTGAGAGGCAATAAGAAAAATATAGCCATTGGCCAATTTCAGGGGAAATTTTTAGCTGCACTTTCCCAAAGGCAATCAAATATGTTCCAGTACAGCATGATGATTAGGGTATAAATCAGCTAAGGTTAAAGCTAAACCTAAGTTACACCATATTTCTATTCCCTGAAGTGTCCTAACCAAGTTAGGGGAGACTGCAGGGAGTCAGGTAGTTAAAGTTGCAGTATAAACATGTCCCTTCACTTTTGATTAACAAATTCTGCTGTTTAATAGAGGCCAGTCAGAACAATTATGTTCTCTTTCCTCCATCCTGGCTCTTGTTCTCTTTATGAAGATTAATTAGGAACCTTTCTACTTAGCAATTCTCAAATAATTACAGTTATCGAGTTTGTAATAATGGAGCAATATTCGGTGTCTGGTCTGGTGTGCATCATGTGATAGTTATGGTCCTTCTGAGTATTGTTGACCCAATTTCAGAAAAATATATTGCTTTTTTTGTTATTCAGTGGTATTCATTTATTAATGTTCACTTTTTAATGGTAAATATTAGGGAAATTGATATTTGAATCCATCACGAGCTTTCAATTAATAGCAATGACACCAACAAACAAGAAGCTTAAAGGGACGAGATTAGCAGCACAGCTAGAAATGCAGTCGTGAAGAGGATTCAGTAGTTAGGAGGGGCTTGACAGTCTTTTACAGTTCAGACCAACTGTCCCAGATACTTCATTGTTTCCTTTATGTTAGGGTAAGGCACACATTAAATAGACTAGAAAAGATTCTGTAAGATGTGAGACAATGCAGCACCAGCTATCATGGCCCATGTAGGTAAAGAAAAGCCTGAATGTAAATTCTAGGTGGAAAATAAGCTCAGGAGCAGGATCTTAATTTTATTGCCCCAGCCATATGGTAGAGTAGGACAAGAAAAATCAGTACATGGCTGATGTCTGCCAGGGAGAGGGATTCCGCTTTGGGTGTCAGCACCTATTCAGCTGTAGCCTGACTTTTGGAATAGGCAGGTTGCTAATGTACTGGCAAATAGTTAAATAGGGAAGTGATGAAGTATTTAAACTATGCTAGGAAAATAAAACAAACAGGATCAACTAATAGAGGAGGAGAGGTAAAGAAAGATAATGCAGAAAGCAATTTACCAGAAAGATTTGGAGTAGAGGAATAAAATCAAATGAGTTAATTATAAATGGGGAACCAAGTGTGACAGGTAAGGGGTAGCTTAGGCAAAAAAAAAGCATGGGGAATCAAAAAAAAACTCCAAATGCACTTTCTACAATATGTAGAATGCAAGAACTGGGAGAACCGGATGCAGTTATTTTTACTGAAGTATCTAGTTTTCATAGCATCACCAGAAACTTGATAGTTAATATGGTTGGAGCTCAAGGATTTTTAAAAGACCTCATTACATTAGTAGGGATCTATGACGTACAGATAGTGAAAACGAAATGGAAGAGGAAAGTCAGATTAGGGAGATGAGCAGGCATAACTAAATTAGTCTGAAAGATTTTAATTGAGACAGAGGAGAAATGGAGAAAAGGCAATGAAATTCTCAAATGTGGGTAGGATTACATTAGCAGCCAACAAGGAAAGAAACATTGCTAGATCTGGTTATGAGTAATAAATAGATCAGTTAGATGAGGTAAGTAGATTTAAGATCCGACTTTGGAGCAAAGATTAGATCACTGGCTGGTTAAGGGCTGATTTTAGAAAGTTGAGTACACTAGCTGAGGTAAGATGGAAGGAGAAATTGGACTCTAGAACAACAGTGGAATGTTTTAAAATGGGGGATTGCCAAGTTGTACGTTAAGTATATTCCATTAACAATAGACAATGTTAGTTTTACAGTTGAGGCTAGGAACCTACTAAAGTTAAATAAGAGGGCCTATGATGGCTCTTAAGAATAATGAAAATCACCTAAGTTAGAATGAGAAAACAATTGGCTCTTAGTTGAAAAAGGAAAGCCAAATGGAAGTAGGAAGAATTTTTGGGAAACATTTAAATGAACAATAAAGTGACCAATGACCAAAGTGAAATGTGGTCCCAAAGAGAAGATTGACACTTAAATACATCTGCAATTTTTTCATCTATAAGTATATCTCATTGGTCTTCAGCGAAGCATATTGGAGAAATGAATTCTGAAGTTGTTGAGTGAGATAACAGTATTATAATAAAAGAGAAAATGTAGATGCTTTAGTTAAGCTAAAGGAAGACAAGAGCACCAAGGTCCCATGGAATGCATCTGAGAATCCCGAGGGAGGAAATTCCAGTGCTCTAGGAATTGTTTCAGGGCAGAGTGATTGTCCATCAGAGGAGCAGAGAGTAACCAAAGTAGTATCAGTATTTTAAAGGAAGATGGATGTAATTCAGGTAATTGCAGACCAGTTAGCTTAACTTCTGTGGTAGGGAAAATTTGAGTCTTTCAATTAAGGATGAAATTACCATATATTTGGTTGGAGAAAATAGAAGTAGCCAGCATGAAGGGGCAATAGGGCTTGACAAACTTTCTAGAATTCTTGAGCTAATATGCCATAGATGGGAGGAATGCAGTGGTGGAAGGACCTTAGGAAAATCTTTGACAAAGGATTATACGAAAGATCATAAGAGAAGATTAAGGGGTATGGCGTTAGGGGAAGGATAGCAAACTGGATGTAAAAATTGGTTAGAAAGGAGTAAACTGAGTAGGAGTTGAGTTTTTTTAAAAGTTTTTCTTTCTCACTATAAAAGTGCCTGAACAAAAGTTTTGAAAGCTTCAAGTTGAGGCAGCACTACTGTATTTGTCATGATGCATAAAAAAATGAAAGGGGCTTGGAATCTGAAGGGCTGATGGGATGTGGTTGGTGATGCTGAGATCTCTATTAAAGCAGATTTTTAAAGGTGCTGTATTCAAATTGTGTGTAGGCAAGATAGGTGAAGGCTCAGCTACCATTAGAAGCTAGACAAGGCTAAAGAAGTTAGGGAGGCCAAAGAGGGAATTTGCAGATGTAATGAGACAATGGAGATCAGGAAGATTTGGGTGATAGATAAGTGGGATAGGATGAAACGACTGAGCTTCAGAAGAGTCAGAGTTTATGCAGGTTAGAACTTGAGATGCTAGCAGAGAGCGTTGGGAAAACTTCAGTCTGGGAATGGCAAAGGAGTAGATGACAGCTTCAGGTAGCAGTGAGATAGGGGCAAGGTAATAAGCTGCTGTAGTGATGGACTGGACATGGCATATGAAGCAGTGGAGTTCAGTGAAACATAGTGGTGTATGTGTGAAATATCATATGCTGACATGAAATGTGGTGAACCATCTAGCAGTGTTTAGATGTAGCCGTTCCAAACTTGGAATGTGCCTATATTATGTCATATGTTGTGGTGTCTCAAGGTTTTGAGGTGACAAATTAAGTTACCAAATAAGTAACAACTTTTGTTCAGTTATGGTTCCACTCTTGCAGGCATCTTATTTAAATGCCCATTCTTCAGTTGCAAACTTTAACAGGTTGATTGATTGTTGCGGCAAACAAATCATAGTTTTATCTAATGTTGACACATATACGCTATGCAGTCATTTTATTGATCAGTAATCTCTTCTTCCTTCCCCAACATGCAGAAAGTTCAAGCGTTTTAGCATGCTGACCATGCCCTTCTTGAGATTAGGTGAGATGACTTTGTTAGTAGAGGGAGGTAATAAACTAAAAATTTAGAGAATAAAATCCATGGTCAGGATGGATTATACTGAACAAATTAGAAGTTAGGGAAGAGATAGCAGAGGCATGTATATGTATATAAAAATTAATTAGAAAGGGGAGTAATGCCAGAAGACTAGCAGATAGCTAATGTAATTCCTATGGATAAAAAGGGACATGGAGCCAATCCAGCAAATGTTAGATAAATTAGCTTAAGGTTGGTGACAGGAAAGCTGTTGGAACCCTTACAGATATATTAGAAAACCTCTAGAAATGAAAAATACAATAGTCATTACAGATCCCAAAAGGGGAGGTTATGCTTGCCGACCAGATTGAATTCTTTGAAGAATTAGCCAGAGGATTACATAAGTATACTATAGTAGGCAACAAATTTAGATTCCTAAAAAGCCTTTTATAAGGTCTGGCTCATGATTGAGGTAGAATGGGGTGGAGGGAGCAGTAGCAAAATGGATACCAAGCTGGCTACAAACAGAAAACCGAGTAGGGAAAGTAATATTTAAAAGTATTTACTCATAAAATGGTGGGAATGGTGCTTGGACCATAGATATGTAGATGTTTCCATTTGCGGGCAAGGCCAGAAATAGGTGCCATAAATATCCACTAATGAAACCTGTAGGGAATTCAGGATAAACTTTTCTACCCAGAAAGTGGCTTAAATGTAGAACTTGCTACCATAATGAGTAGTTGAGGCAAATAGCATACATAGATGCATTCAAGGGGAAGCTAAATAATATCACAGGTGAAAATAATATAGGATGTGTTAAAGTTCGATGAAGTGGGATGGGATGGAGGCTTGTGTGGAGCATAACCACTGGCAAGGATCTTTAGGGTCAAATGGCTGTTTCTGTGCTGTAAATACGTTGTAATACATTTCAGCTAGCTGGAATGAATTACATAGAAACAGACTATTTTTCCTTTAAGGTCCATGCAGATGTTTATGCTCCACATGAACTTCCTCCACCTTTTTTTTCACTCTATGAACATATATTTATATTCCTTTCTCCCTCATTTATATATCTAGCTTCATCTTAATTGCTTCTCTGCTACTCCATATCTCACTTTATCTCAACTACTCCATATGATGGCAGAATAATGGAACAATGGTGTGTATTTATATAGTGCCTTTGACATACAAATTGTTCTACAACACTTTACAGTAGAGTACAGAGAATGGAACATCAAGACAAGGAAGACTTGAGAGTAAAGATGCATTTTGATAAGGATTTTCAATGAGGGAAAAATGGAAGTTTCCAGCGGAAATTGTAGAGGGCAGGCCTCCTGGGTGACATGAGTGCCTTAGAGAAGGTCCAAAGGACACCCAACCCAGACTGATAGCCAAAAGCCCTAAACTTAGTTGTCAGGCTCAGAAAAGTGGCCTTTGTTCATTGGATGTGCAGACTTGAAAGTAATATGATTTAAGGGTTTTTTTTAAATGATAAAGGAATTAGATGCTGTTTGACTGAAGAGGTTAACTTGGACTAGATATGAAAAGAAGTACTAGAGGGGGGATTGGTATAAAATGAGAATATATTTAGCTAGATGCTGGAAAGTATTTCTTTTCAATGAGTCATTAACCTTTGAAATTTACAAAACACACAGGTGTGGATTTTTATTTTGGGAAACGTGGAAGGTAAGAAATGTGATTTTAATTGCTATTTTGTTTATTGATATATCCAATCCTCTAAAAGGAGAATCCAGGAGCTGAAGCAGAGAGTGATAATCTTCTGTTTGATTCCTGGGCCTTGCAATCATTTACATGGGCAGCAGATAGGAAAGGATGTACTTCAAATCATGAAGTCCATTGACAGAACTCCCTGGTCACCTTGAACTCAAAGGTACTTAATGTACAAACCCATGAAACAAAAACAAAGTGCTGGTAAAACTCAGCAGGCCTGACAGCATCTGTGGAGAGAAAACTGAGTTAACATTTCAAGTCTGTATGACTTCAGAACCCATGATTTGGCCTGCCAAGTTGGAGGGAGGGGTTCAGGAAGTGAAGGTTTAAGTCACCAAGGATCAGGAGTTAATGAGTACAAAGACAAAATATATTTGAGAACATGTTGTCATGGGCTTTGGAAGGGTGGTAAATGGATTTGAGTTGGGAGAGGCGGAACAGGGCAAGTCATGCCAGAGGAATTAGGGAAGAAGCCAAAGTGTGTTTTGGTGATTGAGGCTGCTTCACTCCCTATGGATGGGACAAATAATGGGAAGTATGGGATAGGGAGGCCTCAGTGAGGGGAAAAGAATTGCTGCTTGAGCCATTAATTAAGGCTCAATTAATGCCAGATACCTATGGGCTTATCCATGACTAACCTGATTAGCAGTCTGTCCAGAATATGAAGTCTCTGTTGCTGACTTAAGTTTTTGATCTTAGTTTAATTATGATGGTTAAACGATTCATAATTAACATCTAGTCTAAATATTGGAAGTGTTTACAGAAAGTGTTTTGGTGTTTGGATTTTCCTTTAAATGTTAAGCAGATGGTGTTTGCAACACACATTGACGTAAAAGATCCCATGGCACTATTCAAAGAACAGAAGGGTTCTCCCGGTGTCCTGGCTAACATTTATCCCTCAGGCAGTACTCAAATTATCTGTTCGTTATCTCATTGCTGTTTGTGGAACCTTGCTACTTGCAAATTGACTGCCCTGTTTCCCAACATTACAACATGACTACACTTCTAAAGCACTTAGTACCAACCACTTTTGAACGTTTGAGGTCATGAAAGACACTGTACAAATGCATGTTCTTTAAGAAACTTTATCGAATTTTAGCTTAAGGGAAAGGAAAGGTGGGGTATTGAAGCTATAGTGATCATTGCAATATTGTAGCTGGTAATGAATATGCTGCAGTTGGATATGTTCAGAAAAGGAATTCTGAATTAGTGAATTTCCCCTTTTCTGGAACAGTTTCCTTTGACAAGATTTGACAACTTTAAATCAGGCATGAATGAACATATCCCCTGACCTATTTGGAAAGCCAGATTCTAGTTAGTTTTCTTCCATGCTTGTTTTACATTTTTTCACTTTAGCAGAGGGTATTAAAACAAGGAAAGCACAGACATGGTTACATTGAATAGAATTAATGGTACCGGAGGTAAATTCTTAGGGTATCCTATATTACAAGCTAAAGTGAAAGCTTGATCTGAAATTATGGGATGAGGTTAGAAGGGTGATAAGGGGTCAACTGCAGTAGTTGGAGATTTTAGTTTGCTGTAAATTGACAGACAATATATGTGTTGGCAAGACAAAGAAGATTTCTAGAGTTAATGAAAGGTTTTATGAGTTAACAAGGGAAGAAAAATTATGAATTTCAGTAATTGATCAAATCTCTAGCAGAATGGTGGGTGAAGCTTTAAATGAACATGTAATCGCATTTGACATTACAAGGATCATTATAAAAACCCAAAGTGCTTGAAGTCTTGTCAGTGAGTTTGGCAGGTTTACATATGGCTAAGAGAGTAGAGAACCTATCGTCATCATTTAAGGTGACTCAGAATGAAGTAGACCAATGCATACTTGTACAAAGCAAATGGACCAAGCTTAAAGGCTCACCTGTCTGGTTGAAGGGGATAACCAAATAACTTACAAAGAAAGTAAATGCATTTAAGGCCATGAAGAAAAATGGCACAGCATTAAAACAAAAACAATACAAATAGGTGTGCCAGGAGTGTAAAACAAAATGCAACTGAATGTCGAAGAGAAATTTTGAGTTAAATATGACAAGAAAAGTGAAGTATGTTATTTAGTTATATTAAGAGATAAAGAAAATCTAGGGGTTGGTTTGGGCCACTGAAATTCATCTTGGATGAGAACCTGACAACATAATGTATCTCAAACTGCAAGATTCATGGGATGTTGGGTATTGCTGGCTAGGCCACCTTTTATTAACTATCCCTAATTGCCCTTGAGAAGGTAGTGATGAGCTGCCACCTTAAACCACTGCAGTCCCTGTGGCGTAGGTACACCCACAGTGCTGTTAGGGAGGGAGCTTCAGGATTTTGACCCAGCAACATGAAGATATGGCGATATATTACCAAGTCAGGAGGGTGAGTGGCTCAGAGGGGAACTTCAGGTGAAGGTGTTCCCATGTGTCAGCTGCCCTTGTCCTTTTTAGATGGTAATCATCGTTGGTTTGGAAAGTGCTGTCAAAGGAGCCTTGGTGTGTTGCTGCAGTGCATCTTGTAGATGGTATACACTGCTGCAACTGTGCATCGGTGGTGGGGGTAGTGAATGTTTGCAGATGGGGTGTCAATCAAACGAGCTGCTGTGTCCTGGATGATGTCAAGCTTCTTGAGCGTTGTTGGAGCTGCAGTCATCCAGGCAAGTGGAGAGTATTCCATCACAGGCTTTGGGCAGTCAGGAGGTTAGTTACTTGCCGCAGGATTCCTAGCCTCTGACCTCTTGTAGCCACAGTATTTCTATGGTTAGTCCAGTTCAGTTTCTGGTCAATGGTAACCCCCAAGTGCCTCAGTTATTACCAAAGAGGGGGCAGGCAATTATCTTGATCTGGAAAGGGAGATGGAGGGTGTGGCAGAGATAAGTTATGACACTATCCATATTACTATTGGCATTGCGCATTTCAGTAAATTCATCCAAGCCATCTTATGCAACAGTTCACTAATTTAGCAAGGAGTGTTGCAGATGAGCCTGATCCTATGTTCAATGGAAGTCCATTAATCCATGCAGTAATGCAGATTATTGGATAGCAGTTGGCTGCTGTTCACCTTATCAGTTACCACCCACTCTAAATCCTATTGTCAAGGCTGATTAACACACCTTTGCTGTCCTGGCTGCAGGTAATAACTTGTCACGAATGAGATTTGGGACTTGCATGTTCTTTTGAGAATATTTCCAAATATTTACCCAAAGGTAATATTTGTGACACAGGTGCATTAAGATGCCTGTCTTAAGTTTCTAAATGTGTGTATTATGCTTTAGTTATAACCCAGGTGCTTGCAGGGCTATTATCTGCTTTGAGTGGTGCATCATGTTGTACTGCTGGCTACACTTTGGTCTGTGATAAGGAGAAAACAGAGCTCTACAAGTTCCACTACTGGTCAGTTAGCTTCAGCTTTTCTAACATTTTAGTATGAAAGTGGTCCAATGAACTGCATTTTAAAGTTAAAAACATGCTACTGTGGGTCTCAAGGACTGAAGAGCTTCAGTTATACTTACCCAGGTTTCAAAAGTTTAGCATACCTCTGAACATCTATCAATTATTTTGAAAATGAAGTGAGAATTCACAAACCATATGCTTGAGACTCATTTTTTGATTTCCCTTCAGGGCTAAAATTAAGGATAAGGGGGTTATCTTAGAGACGGTTCTTGCCTTCACTCAGGTACTCCTGAAGTGACATGGCTTTCAATCATAGCTCACTGGAAATCAGAAGGTTGTGGGTTCAAGTCCGACTCCAGAGACTTGAGCACATCATTTAGACTGACATCTAAGGGAGTGCCATCTTTCAGATGAGACATTAAACCAAGGCGTACTTAAATGAGTGTGTGAAAGATTTCATGGCACTATTTAAAGAAGAGCAGAGAGTGTTCTTAGGGTTCTGGCCAATATGCATCTTTCAATCAGCATAACTCTATCTATTTTAAGTAATCATTGTTTTGGGATCTTGCTCTGTGTAAATTGGTTGCTGTACTTCCTACATCAGTGCAGGAAAAGACACTGACTGCAAAACTGACTTAATGATTATAAGATGCTGTATAAGTGAAAGTTCTTGTTTCCCCCACTTCCAAGTGACATTGCCAGCAGTAGCAGCATGGCAGTGCATTCCTCTTACCTAGAGAGGTCAAATGTTGCTTTACTCCACTCTTTTGAACTGTGATATTTAATTGGTAACTTTGCTTCCTGATTTCAGTCCAAGCTCCAGCTGCTGATTTTAAACCTGGGTAAACAAGGGTTGCAATCAGCAATGTGCAGGGAGGTACAATGTACATGAATGCATTGGTTGAAATGAGAAGCATTAGGTAAATTTTTAATTGTGAATGCCAACCAACATAGAGGTGCTAATTAGCAACGTTTACCCCTTACTGAAGTGGAATTGTGGTGAAGCTGTTATGCCTGTATGTATATATGGTGACAAAAATAGTGCTAAACTGTACTGAGTTTCTGAATCAGGCTGAACAAGTAAAACAAAACAAAGGAAACACAAGTATATTTAGGGTAGTGTTGGAATGCACTGTAGTAGTACTGTATTATAAGAGTCAATCTCATGTAAATGTCAATCGTGTGATTTTTAGCTTGAAACCAAAATCTTTAACTTAACTAGTGTAAAAGTTGACCCTAGTTTTTCAGGGAACAAAAGCCCAAAAATTTCAGAACCAAAGTATAATCCTAGAGATGTTCATGATTTGATTTCAGTGCAAATGTATAAATGTTATTTAAAAATGAGAACTGGTAAGTAAAACATTTATACATTTTGTTTTTATTTAAATGTTTAAAGTGATCAGATTATGAATTATATAAATTCTTTAGTGTTAATTTTTACTTTATTCCATTGTGATGGTTTGTTTTGGATTTCACTTGGACCCAAATCAAGTACACATGCCAACTCCTCAAACATCACCTGTGTAAAAGTCAACCCCAGGACTTTTGTCCTAAAAAATTGGTCTCAAAAATCTGACTTTTACATGAGTATATGCAGTCTATCACAAAGTGAACCATTAAGCACTTTCAATGTTATTGGAAGGCAGTTGCTGTTAATGAAACCTGATTTATTTTCCTCTTCATTTTGATATTTTACAAATGATGAGTGGAATGTAGAAGGTTAAAAATGGTGAACCATATAATTCAATAAAGAGTTTTGATAAAATTCTGTATTCTTTTGTTCTCAATTAGGAGCATTAAAACTTGAGCTATTTTAAACTTGAGTGTAAGTTATGGATGAAAATTAATTAGAAAGTCTCTTTTAATTACAGGTGCGCATAGCAGCAAACTTCATTACTCATGCTCCACCAGGAGAATTCAATGAAGTTTTTAATGGTGAGTTCTGTTAAATTGCTTATAAGGTGACTGTGCCTTTTCATTTTATTTGTAAGGGTGCAACTCGGGAGCCTAATTGTTAACTCTTAATTATGGTTGAGAATTAACAGATACAAGCTTGCAGAAAACTACAGGATGACTATTCTGTATTTACAGTAGTTATCATCTAAGATTGTGAAAATACAGCATGGTAACCTTGTGTACTTGTATGCCAGATTAAATTTGAACTTCCTGTCAAGCTGCTTGGGTGAAACAAAAAGGTATAGCCTTTCAGAGGGATGGAACGTGAACAGTGCTATTCTTGTCCAGGTGGTAGTTCATCAATATTGCATGCCTGGGATTACATTTTCTGCTCTCCTGATCAGCATCCTGTCCACTTTTTATTCATGCACCTGGTTATTTATGCAACCTGAGCAACTAGACTTATTGGTACACAGTATCTGAAAGTCAGTTTTGCACCACTTTAAATGGATTCAGCTTCAACAGAAGCTCCTTGTGATGGTTATGCCTTGCTTGTTCCCTTATTACTCATTGGACCAGATTTTGCTGTCAGATGGAAAGAATTGGTGCTCGCCATTCTATACTGACAGCTGCCCACAGAAGTTTTTACAAGCTTTGGAAATTTGATCGAATCAGAAGTTTTTAAATCCAGCCAGTCCCCTCTAGACATTTGTGGCCTGTGTGAGCAGGGCGAGAAACAGTGAGGCTGTTTCAAACATCAGATTGAAAGATCCTCAGAGATATGCAGTGTCTAAACTAGGATGTGCAAAGCAGGAAGTTTAAATTAGGTTCAAATCATGTCGAGAAAGGGAAATAAAGATTGGGAAAATAGATGGGATTAAGAAAGAGAGATGAGACAAAATTGTTTTTAAATTTTATTAAATCTCCAAGCTAATTAACTTCTGCAGAAATCAGAGCCTGTGATTTGTAAGATTAAATTTTCAGGATCAGAGGGGTTGCCACAATGTTCATTCTTTGGAGCGGTTTGATCCAACCGAGTGGCTTGCTAGGCCGCTTCAGGGCAGTTAAGAGTCAACTATGTTGGTGTGGGATTTGGGTGACAGGCCAGACCAGGGTTGGCCAGCTGGTTTCATTCCCCAAAAAGGCATTATTGTTCCAATCGAGTTTGACAATTTCATCATCATTTTTACTGTTACCAGTTTTATTTTCAAATTTTTAAAAAACTCTATTCAAATTCTCAAACTCCATGTTAGGATTTGAACATTCATTCTTTGGTTTATTAGTCCAGGCCTCTGGATTACTGGCCCAGTAACAGATGCACCGCAACATTTAGTAAGCGAGGATATAAAGCCCTCAACCATGAAAAGACATTTGTACACCCTCTTACTAGTTTATCAATAAATGCATAAAACAGTTAAAATACAAATGACTGTTGAAATCATGTACCCAACAATGGTGTCCACTACTGATTTTTTTTAAATTACTAATCAGAAATCCATTATTGACATCTGGATCCCCAAATAGCCCCATGTGGAAATTGATATATCTGAAAGCATTGTGGAATTGAGCATTTTCAACCTTTTGTTCATTTGTACAAAGGTTATTATTGGGTATCTCTAGCAGTTAAAGGTTAGCAAATGAAGAGGAAGTTGAAGACAAAAAGCTAGAGCAGGAGACTTGAAGCTTTTACATGTAACCAGAGTAAACTCTTGACTAGCAAATTTGTGCAAACATGTTATTGGTTGATTGAGTTCCTTTCCAGTGAATAATTTCCTGGGAACATCTCTTCTCCCCAAAGTGTTGCTGTTTGAGTATTCTTGTACGTATCACATTTTTTCTCCCTTTCTCCAAAGTTGCCTTTATGTCCATGACAGTTATGGGCATGCAGAAAGTCAGTCATAATTCTTGTATTCCTATTCGCACATTATTTGAATAATGAGATACTCTGTTCACTGCAAGTACCAGATGGACATGTTGACCATGTAAAATACTTGTCTTTTAGTAAGATAATGCTTTCAGATTTATTTCTCTTGAATTAGCGTGGGAACTGTCTTTAATTTAAGAACTTTAAAAACAGTGAAATAATTATTTTTTCGTATATATAATATGGATACAGTAACATAGTGATAATGTTACTTAACTAGTTATTAAGAGGCCCAGATTGATGCTCCAGAAACATGAGTTCAAAACCCACTAAGTCAGCTAATGGAATTTAAATTTAAATAATTAATAAATGTGGAATTAAAGCTTGTAACAGTAATGATAGTCATGAAATTACCAGTTGTCATAAAAACCCATCTGGTTCACTAATGGCCTTCATGGGAGGTGCTATGACTACTGGACTTGATAAGACAGGTATGTTTTAAACTGCCTCCTTTAATTCAAAGTGAAATGTAGCTGTTTAGCGAGGGGAATATGACCACCTATGAAATCTGTCATGATCAAGCCCATGTGACCTGGTTGTCATGGGGATAGAGGCTGAAAGTAAGGTGCAAGTTTTAACACCTGGGCACAAAGGCGGCGAGCTGGTCTTGCTGTGTGCAGACTCATAGACTCTTAGTCAGACACAGATTTGGGGAAGTCAGCCAAAAGAAGGTGCTCCTATGCCCAGCAGAGGAAAAGGGCTGTTTTGGGTTAACCACCAAGCAGAGTGCTGGTGAGGATGGATTCCCTGTTTGAAGAGGCTGTGTGTGTGGAGAATTAAAGACCAAGGAGTCGCCAGAGGGTGCCCAGCTACTGGAAGTCCATTTGGTTCTGCTCATAAAATTGAGTGAGGGAACTTTGTTTGAAAGGACACTAGAAGAGTCACCTTGGTGGGACTTAAAAGGCTACATCTCTGCTGAGAGTGTGATGTCATGTATAAATGTGGAGTGGGGTTTTGATTGTGTTAAAGTCATTTGGAAGTACCTTTTATGTGGTTTAATGTATTTGCCTACCAAATCTTCAGCTGATTTTGAATTGCTACAGCAAAAGTCTTAAAACATGAAATCCTGCCATGTGGTTACATCAATGACTGGGAAATTTATATATATTTTTAAGTTATCTGTATCTGCAAGGTTCGTAATGAAAGCAAGTCTGTCCTCCTTTTCCAGTCTGGCCTAAATGTAACTCCAGTACATTTGACTTTTAACTGCCCTCTGAAATGGCCTAACAAACCAGTTCTAGAGAAAAATTGAAGAAGAATAAACCCAGATGGACCATCCAATATTGGCACTAAAATGACAAAGACACACTGTCCAATCAACCCTGCAAAGCCACCCTCATTAACATCTGGGAACTTCCCAAAATTGAGAGAGCTGTCCCACTTGACTAGTCAAGCAAAAGTCTGACGTAGCCATACTCAGTGGATCGTACCCTACAGACAACGTCCCAGACTCATCCATCACCATTCCTTGGGTATGCCATGATCCATTGGTAGAACAGACCCACCAGAGATGCTGGCACAGTGGTATACAATCGGGAAGGAATGACCCTGGGAGTCCTCAACATTGACTGTAGACCCCATGCTAATGGCATCAGGTCAAACATGGACTAGAAAGCCTGCTGAGTACCACAAACTACCACCATACCCTCCACTGATGAATCATTGTACTTCCATGTTGAACACCACTTGGAAGAAGCACTGAGGGTGCAAGGGAACATAATGTGCCCTGGCTGGGGGACTTCAGTGTTCATCACCTAGAGTGGCTGAGTCACATCACGACTGGCTGAGCTCTGAAGGACACATCTGCTGGACTGAGCCAGCAGCAGATGGTGAGAGAATGAACAAAAGGGGAAAACCTACTTGACCTCTCCCTCACCAATCTCCCTGTTGCCAGTGCACCTGTTCATGACAGAATTGGCAGGAGTGACTACAGCACAGTGATTGTGAAAACAAAATCCTATCTTCATACTGAGGATTCACTCCATGTTGTGTGGCGTTACCATCATGCTGAATGCTGAAGAAGAAATCTAGCAGCTGAAAACAGGGCATCCCTGATGTGCAGTGAGCCATCAGCAGCAGAATTGTATTTGACCATAATCTGTAACCTCATGTCTGGGTATATCCCTCACCCTACCATTACCATCAAGCTGGGGGTTCAACCCTGGTTCATGGAGGAGTGCAACTGAGTATGCTAGGCCAGCACAAGGTATATCTAAAAATGAAGTGCAAACCTGGTGAAGCTACAACACAGGACTTAGATGAATGCTAAACCATGGATGCAATATGCAACAGACACAGCTAAATGATCCCACAACCAAAGGATCAGATCCACGATCTGCATTCCTGCAACATCAGTCATGAACGGTGGTAGACAATTAAACAACTAACCAGAGAAGATCCAACAAACAACCCCATCCTCAATGATTTCAGTGCAG
This sequence comes from Carcharodon carcharias, assembly GCF_017639515.1. Taxonomy (NCBI): domain Eukaryota; kingdom Metazoa; phylum Chordata; class Chondrichthyes; order Lamniformes; family Lamnidae; genus Carcharodon; species Carcharodon carcharias. Next base: position 56,609,142 of record NC_054487.1, read on the forward strand.
AAGACAAGGCTGAAGCACTTGTAACCATTTTCAGCCAGGAATGCCAAGTGGATGTTCCATTCCTGCTGCCTCTGAATACCCCAGCATCAAAGGTGCCAATCTTCAGTCAATTCAATTCACTCCATGTGATATCAAGAAACAGCTGAAAGCACTGGATACAACAGAAGCCCGACAGCATCTCGGCTGTAGTACTGGAGATTTGTGGTCCAGAGCTAACTGTGCTCAGAGCCAAGCTGTTCTAATATAGCTGCAACACTACCATACTTTTGGGTAGATGTTAAATTGCCCAGGTACGTCCTGTTCTCAAAGGACAAATTCAGCCAATTATTGCCCCATCAGTCTCCTCTCACCATCAGTAGTGATGGAAGGTGTCTTCAGTGTTGTCAAGTGGCACTTAGTCACCAATAACCACACCAGTGTTCAGTTTGGGTTCTGGTGGGGGGTGGGATACACCATTGAGCAGAAGTGTAACTGGACCAGTCAAATAAATATTATAGCTGCAAGAATAGGTCAGAGGCTGAGGATTCTGCGCTGAGCAACTCTCCTCCAATCACATCATCTTGACTTGGAACTATATTGTTGTTCCTCTAAAATCACTGGGTCAAATTTCTGGAAGTCCCTCCCTAATAGCGTTGTGGATATACCTGCAACACAGACTGCAGCGGTTCAAGAAAGTGACTTGCCCCCACCTTAAGGGCAATTAGGGATGGGTAACAAATGCCAGCCTTGATAGCAGCGCTCACAACACGTGAATTAATTTTTAAAAAGTTTCCCAGTGCTGATTTGAAGATTTATTACTGCAGTTATATGTAGTCTGTTAGCATAACTCCTCCATCATTCCTGAATTGTGCTTTTTGTTGCCATGACTAACTCAGCACTATTGTTAAACTTGCCACCAGATGTGCGGTTGCTGCTCAATGAGGACAATCTTCTCAGGGAGGGTACAGCACAGTAAGTAGAGTTATGGCTTAACTATTCAAATACTAAATCTGTATAATTGCAAAATAAATGTTTCTTATAATTATTTAGACAATAGTATGATCAATCAAAAACAAACTCCATATGACACAACCTTTCAAATATGGGGAGATTTCCTTTTCAGTATTAGTTGCGTTCTGCTCTGCATCAGAACTTTAGTTCTGCCTGCAATGAGGCAGGTAGACCAGGCGTCTTGCTTACAGGTCATTGGCTTTTGGCCAAACGCTGGGAGGCAAAGATCCACAAAGGTTTTAGGGACCCCATAACATTGCAGTAAATTCTCTGCAGAGATAATTCACTGCCCTACCCAGAATACTGTCAAGTTCTTGAAACATTACATGAAGACTGAACTTTACATGAAAGCCAGCAAAAATATGAATAGTGCAGTTTTTTCAGCACTTTGCTCCCCATTGCCTTGTTGCTGGATACTGTCCCCTAGAGGGCAGTGACTGATTCTGAACATTGACAGGAAGTTCAGTACAAGGGGTATCACAGCCCAGCCCAGCCTGATCCTGCCCCTCACCCTATCTTTGCATGTGTAGAATTTTTGTATTTAAAATGAAAGTATTTCACTGTGCAATGCAGATGACCATTTTAGTGTTCTAAAAATGAAATAAAAATCTTCCTTGTTGCAAAAATTTATTAAATGCTCTAAATTGCTTTTATTATGTTAAGTTTTCCCCCAATAGGGCTTTGTAAAATTTGAATATTTGGGGAGCTAACTATTTTAGCTGCATGTGTTTGTACTTAGGGAAATCTAGCCTTTCTGTACATTATAACCTAATATTTTGATTTTTATTCATAATCTAATTTTAGTGCCTTTGCACAGTATAATGTGGACCAGTTTACTCCAGCAAAAATTGATGGATATGATGATCAGGTATGGAATAATCTGTCATCTTGAAACTGCTAATATATAAAATTGACATGAGCACGTTTAACTTCACATACGGTAATTGTTAATTTTATTGCATATCTGTGCTGTACTTCCCAAAGCAAATATTTAACTCCTGTCTTGTGGGGAAGGTGGAAGAGGAGATCTGTGGGTGAGCAAGCTCAGCTGTCTGTGTTGGCAACAGAATTAGAGGTATGGTCACTGATGGCCTTTTTGTTATATTTGAGTCTCCAGTTCCCAGATGGTGAGCTTCTGATCTAATGTTTGATTAGCCAGCTAAATTTCAGCAAGATATTTATTTTGATTCTTTATTGCAAATTTTCGTCATGGCATCAGCGATTCAACATAAAAAGAAGCTAAAATCTTTTCATTTATACTTTTCGTGGACCAAGTGACGAAGCAATTGAACCTATTTTTGTGGTGATGAAGACCATTCCTGTAGCAGCCTGCTGATTCTGTATTCCTACAGAGAGGATAATTGAGCTGCCACCTGCTATTGCTTAACCAGAAGTGAATGACATTGCTTTTTAAAACATCATATCCTATTCCATTGCCCATTTTTTCAATAAAGTTTAAAAAGTGGAATTAATTCATAAAATAATTAAATTATTTCCTGATCAGTGTTGCCAACTTAGTTTGATTATTAACTCTACTAACTGTCTCCCACTAGATAAAATGGCCAATTTACATTATTTAACAAAGTACACCTAATTCTACTGACTTTATAGCACTAGGTACTGGTTTATTTATAAGTATGTTGCAGATATAGCATAACTATCAACGAAATAAATTAGAGTAACATCAGCTTATTCAGTTTTGAAAATGCAAGATCTTGCTGATGGACGTAATTTCACAATGAAAAGCCATTTTCCATAGTTGAAAAGTAAGATTCTTTCATTTCCAGTCAGAGTAATAATTCTTGTGTTCCTACTCGCACATTATTTGAATAATGAGATGTTCTGTTCACTGCAAGTACCAGATGGACATGTTGGCCATGTAACATACCTGTTCTTTTAGTAAGATATTGCTTTCAGATTTATTTCTCTTGAATTAGCATGGGAACTCTCTTTAATTTAAGAACTTTAAAAACATAGAAATAATTTTTCATATATATATGGATACAGTAGCATAGTGATAATGCTACTCGACTAGTTATCAAGAGGCCCAGACTGATGCTCCAGAAACATGACTTCAAATCCCACTAAGTCAGCTATTGGAATTTAAATTTAAATAATTAATAAATGTGGAATTAAAGCTTGTAACAGTAATGATAGTCATGAAGTTACCAGTTTGTCATAAAAACCCATCTGGTTCACTAATGGCCTTCATGGGAGGTGTTACGACTATTGGACTTGATAAGACGGGTATGTTTTAAACTGCTTCCTTTAATTCAAAGTGAAAAGGAACTGTTTAGGGGGGGATTATGATCCCTATGAAATCTGTCACAATTAAGCCCATGTGACCTGGTTGTTACAGGGACAGAGGCCAAGGTCAAAACTTGCTGAAAGTAAGGTGCAAGTTTTAACACCTGGGCACAAAGGAAGCAGCGAGCTGGTCTTGCTGTGCGCCGACTCATAGACTCTTAGTTAGACACAGAGGTTTGGGAAGTCAACTAAAAAAAGGTGCCGCAATGCCCAACAGAGGAAAAGCGCTGTTTTGGGTTAACCACCAAGCAGAGTGCTGGTGAGGATGGATTCCCTGTTTGGAAAGACTAGGCTTGTGGAGAATTAAAAGACCAAGGAGTCGCCAGAGGGTGCCCAGCTACTGGAAGTCCATTTGGTTATGCTCAAAAGATTGAGTGAGGGGACTTTGTTTGAAAGGACACTAGAAGAGTCACCTTGGTGGGACTTACAAGACTGCACCTCTGCTGAGAGTGTGATGTAATGTATAAATGTGGGTTTTGGTTGTGTTAGAAGTCAATTGGAAGTACCTTTTATGTGGTTTAATGTATTTGCCTACCAAATCTTTAGCCGATGTTGATTTTGATTTATTATAGTAAAAGTCTTAAAACATGAAATCCTGTCATGTGATTGTCGGTCACTGGAAAATTTATATTAAATTATCAGTCTCTGCAAGGTGTGTAACAATAAGAAGTCTGTTCTCCTTTCCCAATCTGACCCCGAATGTAACTCCAGTACAGTTGACTTTTAACTGCCCTTTGAAATGGCTTTCATTTTCCCTCCCTCGGGGAGGCAGTGGCATGGTGGTATTCCACTGGACTAGTCTGCTACCGGATAAAATGACAAATTTAAATTATTTAACAAAGTAAACATAATTCTACTAACTTTATGGCACTAGGTGTCAGTTAATGCCTAAGTATGTTGCAGATATAGCATTATTAATGAAATGAATTAGAATAACATCAACTTATTCAGAATTCTGAAAATGCAAGATCTTGCATTTGGGGGTACTCCAGAGACCCAGAGTAATTTTCTGGGGACCTGGGTTTGAATCTCACCATGGCAGATGGTAGGATTTGAAGTGAATAAAAAATCTTGAATTAAAAGCCTAATGATGACCATAAAACCATTATCGATTGTCATAAAAACCCATTTGGCTCACTAATGCCCTTTAGGGAAGGAAATCTGCTGTATTTACCTGGTCTGGCCTACATGTGATTTCAAACCCACAGCAATGTGATTAACTCTTAAAAGCCCTCTGAAATGGCCTAGCAAGCCACTCAGCTCTTGAGGGCAGCCAGCGATGGATGCCCACATCCCATGAACGAATAAAAATATAACATGCCGTTCGGTATTGCTATATTACAGGTCTTAATAACAGAACATGGTGACCTTGGCAATGGTAGATTTTTGGATCCCAGGAACAAGATTTCATTCAAATTTGACCATTTACGAAAAGAAGCAAGTGATCCCAAGCCCCATGATGTCGAGAATGCATTGGAATCTTGGAGAAGTGCTGTGGATAATGCTATGAGAGCATATGTAAAAGAACATTATGCAAATGGTGTCTGCACTGTAAGTATTTCATTTTGAATTAATAGTGGCCAATATAGTTGTTCATGTGTATTACAGGTGTTTTCTCTTGTATTTCTGCCAATATTTTGAAACTCATCCATCTGAAACATTGTTAGAATGGTTTTCCCCAGTGAAGGTGTCAATTTGCCAAAGTTCATCTCACCTGCTTTTGTCACAGCATATCTGATTGCTGTTAAGATGGCCCACTTTACATATGTTTCATCTAACACTGCTGTTTTCATTGTAGGTTGGTGCCCATGTTACTGTTCTGCCCCATGCCAAATAAAGTGCTCTTCCTCATAACTGTCGTTTTTTAATCTGTTAATAACTTGGATGCTCTTATTACACTTTTGTGATTGTGCTAGTACGTTTTCTTCTCACTCAAATCTAGTCAGTAGCTTATTCAAGCATTCAAATTAAATTCAACTGGTCCTTTGTGGGTGGCAGATGGCCAACCCTTATATTAACAATTATTAAACTCAAAGTATATTGTGTTGCATAATGTTTCATATTTTTCTCGAGTACTAGCCTCAAATGCCCATATGGAAGCTGTCTTCCAAAGGAGAGTGAGTAGTGTACCTGCTAAAACAATGATCCTAGGTCTGCCTTTTCTGTTTACGTATTATAAATATGGGAACTAGTGTTCACGAGGCATGATTGATTCTGCATTCCTCTGTTTTGTTTTCTCACTATCTGGTAGATAAATATGGTCATTGCTTCTCCTCAAATTCTACTTGTTGGTCCGGGTACCAGCATCAGACGAGTGATGTCAGTCATAGCTGGTACTGGTTGACACTGTTACTGTATGGCAAAATGTATTTGAAAGATTGTTTCAATTCCCACCACAGCTTTTTCTCCCAGGCCTTTTACCAACTACCTTGCTACGGTTGCCATACATAAAAGGTTTGAGAGAAAAAGCAACGGTGGGAAATGAAACCAGTGAAGCTGCCAGACTGTGAAGGGTAGCAACACTAAGCTCTCTCTCTCTGTCTCTCTCTCTCTCTCTCTCTGGATTGGTTCTGGAAGTAGACAAAATCTGTACTCCATAAGGGTTTTGCCATATGTGGTGAAATTCTCAATGGAATTTATGCCACCAGGAGAAAATACTGCCTGGTCAGATACTTAGAACTCTGGAATATTGAAGTACTTTTAACCTGAAGTTGCTAACAATTTCATTTGGCAGTGAATGTCATTCTTTCAGGGCATGTGTTCCAGCTGCTGCTTTCCATGTCATCTAAGCATAATTTGCTTTGGGAGCATCCAATTATGTTTTTATCACTGGAACTTGAAAATTTACTCTAGATACTCCAGATTTAGAATTGACACTTGTTCCTGAAACTCACTAAATCATATTTTTTTTTTTAGGTAAAAAGTTTCCTTCATCCAGTATTCAAATTCTATTTTGAGCATGCTATTTTTATTAAATTTTGTAATCTCTTTCCAGGTATATGGGAAAACCATTGAAGGACATCAAACCATCATAGTATGCATTGAGAGCCATCAGTTCCAACCCAAAAATTTCTGGTATGTTGAACTTTTCTTATTATAGCTTTTTTGAAAGGTATTTTTCAAATGAAATCCCTGAGAAGGAAAAGCAATCAGCATTGTTAAAATTGATATTTGTGGCAACTCTTCATAAACGACATAAATAAAAGGTGTTGTCAAAACAACCATGCTGTCTGACTTGAGGCACTTAAAGCAAATCAAAAGGAGGATGGCTGAGAAAAATAAATGTTTAACAAAAACAGAATTATCTGGAAAAACTCAGCAGGTCTGGCAGCATCGGCGGAGAAGAAAAGTGTTGACGTTTCGAGTCCTCATGACCCTTCGACAGAACTAGGTGAATCCCAGGAAGAGGTGAAATATAAGCTGGTTTAAGGTGGTGGGGGGGTGGGGTTGGGTGGGGGGAGAGAAGTGGAGGGGGGTGATGTGGTTGTAGGCAAAAGCAGTGATAGAAGCAGATCATCAAAAGATGTCTCAGACAGCAGAACAAAAGAACACATAGGTGTTGAAGTTGGTGATATTATCTAAATGAATGTGCTAATTAAGAATGGATGGTAGGGCACTCAAGGTATAGCTCTAGTGGGGGTGGGGGGGAACATAAAAGATTTAAAAATATTTTAAAATAATAGAAATAGGTGGGAAAAAGAAAAATCTATATAATTTATTGGAAAAGAACAAAAGGAAGGGGGAAGAAACAGAAAGGGGGGTGGGGATGGAGGGGGGAGGTCAAAACCTAAAGTTGTTGAATTCAATATTCAGTGCAGAAGGCTGTAAAGTGCCTAGTCGGAAGATGAGGTGTTGTTCCTCCAGTTTGCGTTGGGCTTCACTGGAACAATGCAGCAAGCCAAGGACAGACATGTGGGTAAGAGAGCAGGGTGGAGTGTTGAAATGGCAAGCGACAGGGAGGTTTGGATCATTCTTGCGGACAGACTGCAGGTGTTCTGCAAAGCGGTCGCCCAGTTTACGTTTGGTCTCTCCAATGTAAAGGAGACCGCATTGGGAGCAACGAATGCAGCAGACTAAGTTGGGGGAAATGCAAGTGAAATGTTGCTTCACTTGAAATAAGTGTTTGGGCCCTTGGACGGTGAGGAGAGTGAAAGTGAAGGGGCAGGTGTTACATCTTTTGCGTGGGCATGGGGTGGTGCCATCAGTGGGGATTGGGGAGTAGGGGCTGATGGAGGAGTGGATCAGGGTGTCCTGGAGGGAACGATCCCTACGGAATGCCGACAGTGGGGGTGAAGGGAAGATGTGTTTGGTAGTGGCATAATGCTGGAGTCGGCGGAAGTGGCGGAGGATGATCCTTTGAATGCGGAGGCTGGTGAGGTGATAAGTGAGGACAAGGGGGACCCTAACACGTTTCTGGGAGGGAGGAGAAGGCGTGAGGGCGGATGTGCGGGAGATGGGCCGGACATGGTTGAGGACCCTGTCAACAACCGTGGGTGGAAAACCTCGGTTAAGGAAGGAGAAGGACATGTCAGAGGAACTGTTTTTGAAGGTAGCATCATCGGAACAGATGCGACGGAGGTGAAGGAACTGAGAGAATGGGATGGATCCTTACAGGAAGCTGGGTGTGAGGAGCTGTAGTCAAGGTAGCTATGGGAGTCGGTAGGCTTGTAATGGATATTGGTGGACAGTCTATCACCAGAGATTGAGACAGCGAGGTCAAGGAAGGGAAGGGAAGTGTCAGAGATGGACCACGTGAAAATGATGGAGGGGTGGAAATTGGAAGCAAAATTAATAAATTTTTCCAAGTCCTGACGAGAGCACGAAGCAGCACCGAAGTAATCATCGATGTACCGGAGAAAGAGTTGTGGAAGGGGGCCGGAGGAGGACTGGAACAAGGAATGTTCCACATACCCCATAAAGAGACAGGCATAGCTGGGGCCCATGTGGGTACCCATAGCCACACCTTTTATTTGGAGGAAGTAAGAGGAGTTGAAGGAGAAATTGTTCAGTGTGAGAACAAAAATAAATGTTTGCTGCTGATTGCAGTTTTCAGTACCTATCGTAACTCAGATACTGAAGCAGTAGACTCATAGATGATTACAGCACGGAAGAAGGCCATTTGGCCCATCATGTCCGCATAGGTCAACAAAGATCTGACTATACTAATCCCATTTTCCAGCACTTGGCCCATAGCCCAGAAGGCTATGGCAAAGCAAGTGAATATCTAAATACTACTAAAATGTTATGAGAGTTTCTGACTCAACCACCCTTTCAGGCACTGAGTCCTGACGCCCACCACCCTCTGGGTGAAAAAATTTCCTCAACTCCCCTCTTAGCCTTCTACCTCTTACCTTAAATCTATGCCCTCTGGTCATTGATCCCTCTACTAATCCTATCCACCCTATTGATGTCCCTCAATCTTTTACACCTCTATCAAGTCCCCTCTCAACCTTCACTGCTCCAAAGAAAACAACCCCAACCTATCAAATCTTTCCTCATAGCTCAGACCCTCCAGCCCAGGCAGCATCTTGGTAAATGTCCTCTGCACCTTCTCCAGTGCAATAAATATTGACTAGCCCACTGGGGAGAACACCCCTATTACCAACAGAGCTCCATGAGATTTCCTGCGTCCACCTGAGTGGGTGGACTGAAAGCAGGATTAGGAGGATCATTTGAAAGAACTGGATGGTGAATAGATTGTTCGTTGAAGATCCATATAGGATAGAATTTACCTGTGAATCTGACGACCCAAGTTGCCAGCATTTTCTATATAAAGCATACAATGTGGCAAAAAGCAGTGGGAAACCAGGGAATTGGGAAGCCTACAAAAACCAACAGACAACTAAAAAAGAAATAAGGAGGGAGAAGATTAAATATGAGGGTAAACTAGCCAGTAATATAAAAGAAGATTACAAGAGTTTTTTTAGATACATAAAGGGTAAGAGAGAGGCAAAAGTGGACATTGGGCCACTGGAAAATGACGCTGGAGAAGTAGTAGTGGGGAACAAAGAAATGGCGGAGGAACTGAATAGGTACTTTGCGTCAGTCTTCACGGTGGAAGACGTGAGTAACATCCCCAAAGTTCAAGAGAGTCAGGGGGCAGAGGTGAGTATGGTGGCCATTACCAAGGAGAAGGTGCTAGGAAAACTGAAAGGTCTTAAGGTAGATAAATCACCTGGACCAGATGGATTACACCCCAGAGTTCTGAAGGAGATAGCTGAAGAGATAGTGGAGGCGTTAGTGGTGATCTTTCAGGAATCACTGGAGTCAGGGAGGGTCCCAGAGGACTGGAATGTAACCCGCCCCCCGTTTAAGAAGGGAGTGAGGCAAAAGGCAGGAAATTACTGGCTGATAAGCCTGACCTTGGTCGTTGATAAGATTTTAGAGTCCATTATTAAGGATGAGATTTCAGAATACTTGGAAGTGCATGGTAAAATAGGGCAAAGTCAGCATGGTTTCATCAAGGGTAAGTCATGCCTGACAAATCTGTTAGAATTCTTTGAGGAGGTAACGAGTAGGTTAGACAAAGGAGAGCCAATCGATGTTATCTACTTGGACTTCCAGAAGGCATTTGACAAGGTGCTGCACAGGAGGCTGCTCAGTAAGATAAGAGCTCATGGTGTTAGAGGTAAGATTGGCTGTCTGGCAGGAGGCAGAGAGTGGGGATAAGGGAGTCCTTCTCAGGATGGCGGCTGGTGACTAGTGGAGTTCCACAGGGGTCAGTGTTGGGACCACAACGTTTCACTTTTTATACATTAATGATCTAGATGAAGGAACTGAGGGCATCCTGGCTAAGTTTGCAGATGATACAAAGGTAGGTGGAGGGACAGGTAATATTGAGGAGGCAGGGAGGCTGCAGAAGGATTTGGACAGGTTAGGAGAATGGGCAAAGAAGTGGCAGATGGAATACAACGTGGGGAAGTGTGAGGTCATGTACTTTGGTAGAAAGAATAGAGGCATAGACTATTTTCTAAATGGGGAGCGAATTCAGAAATCTGGAGTGCAAAGGGACTTGGGAGTCCTAGTCCAGGATTCTCTTAAGGTTAACATGCAGGTTGAGTCGGTAGTTAGGAAGGCAAATGCAATGTTGGCATTTATTTCGAGAGGAATAGGATATAAAAGCAGGTGCTGCTGAGGCTTTATATGGTTCTGGTCAGACCACATTTAGAATATTGTGAGCAATTTTGGGCCCCGTATCTCAGGAAGGATGTTCTGGCCCTGGAGAGGGTCCAGAGGAGGTTCAAGAGAACGATCCCAGGAATGAAAGGCTTAACATATGAGGAACGTTTGAGGACTCTGGGTCTATTCTCGATGGAGTTTAGAAGGATGAGGGGAGATCTGATTAAAACTTACAGAATACTGAAAGGCCTGGATAGAGTGGACGTGGGGAAGATGTTTCCATTAGTAGGAGAGACTAGGACCCAAGGGCACAGCCTCAGAGTAAAGGGAGGACTTTTTTAGAACAGAGATAAGAAACTTCTTTAGCCAGAGAGTGGTGAATCTATGGAATTCATTGCCACAAAAGGCTGTGGAGGCCAGGTCATTGAGTGTATTTAAGACCGAGATAGATAGGCTCTTGATTGGTAAGAGGATCAAAGGTTATGGGGAGAAGGCGGGAGAGTGGGGTTGAGAAACTTTTCAGCCATGATTGAGTGGCGGAGCAAACGAATGGCCTAATTTCTGCTCCTATGTCTTACACAAATTTTAATTAAAATTTATATATTATTTATACAGGTGGGGCAGGTACTTGAGCAAGATCCTGTTGTACACTTGCCTTGATTGTTAAATATAACTGTCATTGATTTTTATGTAGAAAACTCTATTAATTCTGATTCCAGATCATCCTAGCTCAACTATTTTATGAAGATCCCTTACATTCCCACAGCTTTTTCTGTTCTTGCCAATTCTCTCCCCTACCACCATCACCTTACCCCTTCTCTCCCCACAAGCTCCCTTTCAAAAAGGGATAACTTTTTGCTGGAATATGTTTTTACAGTCGGTCATAAAAGGTTAGTATGCAGGTACAGTAGGTAATTAGGGATCTTGACAGGGGAGAGAATTTTCTCTCATGGGAGAATCTAGAACCAGGGGTCACTGTTTAAAAATAAGGGGTCGCTCATTTAAGACAGAGATGAGGAGAATTTTTTTCTGAGGATTGAGTGTCTTCGGAACTCTTCTTCAAAAGGCGGTGGAAGCAGAGTCTTTGAATATTTTTTAAGGCAGAGCTAGATAGATTCTTGTTTAACAAAAGGGTGAAAGGTTATCAGGTGTCGGCAAGAATGTGGGGTTGAGGTTACATTCAGCTCAGCCATGATCTTATTGAATGGCAGAACAGGAGTGACCTATTCCTCTTAATTCACATGATCGCTCTTTGGTATCTCGCTGAGTGGGCACCATTCATCTGTGTATATAGCCGTGGGTATTGGAAAGTTCATGGACTGCATGTAGCATCACACCTAGTCCAAATCTGACTTTGTCTGATTTTCCCACACTCACACTCCTCCTCCCCCCACTTCCTGCTTTAAAGCAATTACATTTGGTAATCATGATTGATACTCTAATTTTAACCCATGGGTCACTGAGGCCAATTATAGCACAATATCTTCTTCCAAACTAAGATCAAGTAACATGGCATAGATCAGGAATTGATGTTGGGACCTACCTTGCCTTGAAGGCTAAGCTATCTATTTGATCAAAAATCTCACCTAAAAAAGGCTATTAAATGCTTCGAGAATTTGATTTGTGGCAGACAAAATGAAAGGTATTAGTTATATGAAGACAAATCAAAACTGCAGGAATTAGAAGATAAAATTCTTCAATTGAATACACCTTTTAGTCTCATTTAATCAAGTTTGCAATATTTCCACTCTGAGATTAGTGTCTACTTTACATTATCGGCTTTTTAAGAGGAGGGGCTGATTGTTTAGTACTTTAATTATCATGCCTATTTGGGCCATTGATATACTTTGATTTGTATACAGTCTATTTGTATTTATGTATACCTATACATTTTATTACTTCTATCAGGTTTTCATCCAGGTTTAGCTAAATTAGACCTACAATTTTTGCAAAAACTCAAGGATTTGCTAATGGAACCCAAACAGTTAATGTTACGCTCAAATGTATGTTTTTTTAAAAACAAATTATATCATGTTGACTTTATCAGAATAGGATTCAAGTTACCTTATTTATTTGCAAGGTTCATGGACTGTATGCATTTGCAAGAGAAATACCAATTGTAGTGAAAAATTGCATGTATAAAGCATTATTTTGTTTGACCACCACCTTCATTTTCTGTTAATCGAATGAAGGAATGGACGTTGGAGATCAGAGTGGAAGTTTACTATCACTTCTTCATCAACTCAGGTGGAAGGCATTTTGAAGATTCAGGTTTGTAATAATTGTAATATAGCTGTGAATCTCTCAATCCATAATCAATTCCACCAAAGAACTTTTAAAGATCTTATTTGTTCTTGTTGATCCTCTCAATGTTAAGAAATAAAACAGGAATCAAAAATCACTTGACTCTGTAAACCTATCCCTTCCTCAGACCATACACAATCTCCATCACAGGGTCTACCAAATGTTTTTTGAAAAAAAAAGATTATGTCAAACTCTCTAAGCGGTACCCACTAAAACAAACTTTAGTATATAACTCTAATCTTACATTAGTCCATTATGCTCTAGACCAATTTTCCTTCCTTGGGTGAAATTTCCATGATTCTTGGGGTACAGACCATTATTATGTTCCTTATAACATTCGAATACCTAAACCTCCCTTTAATATCAGCTGTGTTTCTAAGTAAATACTCATGTAAAGTTGTTTATCACTCCAGGTTTAATTTTTTGTGTGCATTTCATATGTTGCCCACTTTCTCTTGAGTTATGGGTTTTTTTTGTGTAATTGGGCAGAATGTCCCCTACCATCCAACTGATGAACTGTGCTGGAGGCTCCACCCATTTTAATGTCAAAACTTATTCAAATATTATCCATACACTGCTTACACATTTAGAGCAGAAATCATACAATTCAATCGCAGAATCAAGCCCGCAGCTTTTCCCTTAAAGAGAAGGCCAGGTTTTCCTGGGCTGGGATCATAGGACTAGACGTTGAATGGGTAATTTTCCATGGGGCTATGAGGAGTGTTAGTGCTCCTCCTAGCTCTACAAAAAAAAAAGTAAAAAAAACTTAACTGAAACATTTTCTGAGCAGCCTCTGTTGCCCTTTTAAGGACCACTGATTAGGCACTTTCTGTTGAATTTCAAGAAAACACGAGACCTGTGTTTCCCAGCTTGCTCCAAAGCTACAGTGGGCTCTGCACGTCAGGGAACAGAGTGTTGCACAGTAGTTTTAACACTAAGGCAGCAAATGACTGAGACACTATTGTAAATGTTTGAGACTTAAAATTCAAATGCTGTCCTCCCAAATGGAAGTCTCATGCTTTAATATTATGGCTACTAAATCACCAACAAAGGTTTAAAATTAACAGTCAAAAATATCCAGTGATCCTAATTATAGAAACTGATGACCTTTTAACAAATGGCTCATAGGTTTGAGAAATGCAAAAGATGTATTTAATTTCATGCGACTGACTTTCTGGTACAATATTGGTGTAATCACAGATGAATCAAAATTTCTGAGCATATTCCGTAACCTGGGTTCTTATTGTGCTTGTGATTGTCAACCAAAAACAGTTTGCAGACCTTTTTTCAAAGGAACAAACTTTTTATGCCACACATTATGCTATAGTTACAATTTTTTTGTTTGAAAGTGGGGTACAGGTTTTTAAAAAGACAACTGAATACAAATCTAAATGTGTTGTAAATTGGAGTATGGATTGTTAGGAGTATTGTAATTTTTAAGAAATTTAAAAATCCTTTTAGGTAAAATTAGATTTTAATAAATGTAATGAAAATTGCAAATCCAAACCTTTTCACAAGTTTGTTTTTTAGGTTCACTATTATGAAGATGGCAATGTTCAACTGGTCAGCCATAAAGATGTACAGGAAACAATGTCTGTCACTGTAAGTAAAACTACTATGCCACATTCTAAGAATAATAACCATTATAGTTTCTCTTTTTATGATATTATTTCAGGTAACTGCAAATTGTTTTTATAAATCCTGCCTTGTGTTGCATGTTTTCTTCTTATGGCACAATCTTTTACATATTAATGAATGATTTTTGCATTTTTTCATTTCCGAGCCCCCCACCAACCACCTTCTGTCTTCTCTCTTCCACTCCACATCACCCTGAAAGCACTGAATGTTGTTGATGTACTGTTTGAGGTGTCAACAGCTGTGGGACCCAATCCAAATGGCTGATTGTCATTTGTCAACCTGGATGGAGCATTGGCTGAACAGTCTACTGAGAAAGGCATGAAGCTTCACCCGATCCTCCTAACCATATTCAATTTTCCAGAATGAATTTCAGTTTAGCAGACAGAAATTGTAGCTTTTTTTTTGCCCCCGCCCCCATTTGGTTGAAGAGTATTGAGGCGATGGTTAGACCAGCTAACTCAGAATAGACAATCAAGTCTGTTTTGCTTAATAGTTAACTAGGTAGTATCTATACCATCTTGACTATCAGGGGAGCCTTTATGATTCTAATTGAAACTTTAACAAAGCTCAAGTTAATTGTTTTCATGTGCACATAACGTGCCTTTGGATAGTCTATAATCTAAATCTGACTTACTTGATATTTTTACATCTAGATTGCTTTGCTTTCTTTTATAGAATGAAGCCCAGATGGCAAAAGAATTCACAAAACTTGTAGAAGCAGTAGAAAATGAATACCAGGTATGAAATGGACATTTGATTATCTCAATGAAATATTTGGACTGATTTCTAATCCAAGATCTATGTTTAATGTGGTCTTGTGTAAATCTGATTAGCACACAGTTCTAGATGCCCTCAGTCAGGTGCCATTCTGTCAGTTGAAGCAGAGAAATAAACTGCACAGCTATTCAGCATTCGTTTGGCTGACACTTCCCTTTGCATTATTTTTATATCAAAACCTTTCATATGTTTGTCTGAGGATTTTCAAATTCTTTCGTTCTTGTATGGTAAGGTAAATATCTAATCCAATTGCCTCTTTGAGCAGTGTCTGAGTCTTCAGGTGAGGACCACGTGAATCAGTTTAGCAGATTGCCAACACTTTCACAAAACATGCTTAAAACAAAAGATGCTTAAATAGACAGATATAGCCAGAAAAAGTCCACCCATGAATAGAATATAGCTGCTAACTGATTTCAGGAGGCGCACTTAAAAGTATTGTTACAGAAGTATAATTTTCATATTTTTCTGGTTTATTATAAAGTAGGTTTATGGGTGAGAGTATAGTTGGGTCTGTCTGTATGATTTAATTACACTTGGAGTCAAGTAGACTGCAAGTTTGGAGTTATCAAAAGAAGTTAGGTGTAGAAATGTTTGAAATGCTGGTTTAAACATGGATGCTAGCTTAGCATATAAGGTGTGAAGGGAATTTGCATTTTTAGATAGGTGAAGGGAGATTTGGATTTCAAAGGGATGTTAGTCTGTTTACAGCTAGCCAGATAAGCAAGGCTAAGGAGTGTATTTATTTTTCCCAAAGGTTACTGATAATATTGACAACATGAAAGTTTTTATATTATGAGAAAAATACAGTTTCAAAGTTGTATGGAGCAATAGAATTTACATTTTAAAGAGAGAGAAGCATATATACAAGAGAATGAAAGGCTATGTGAGGAGAGGGCCATGTAAGATGTAACAGGAGCGTGTGAAACAGCCTTCAAGAAGCCTCCGGCATTTATGCATTAGTCTGTTATGTAAAGTAACTGAAGTTGGGGAAGCCATTTGGAATTCCACTATCAATTGGTTACTGTGTTAGCTTGCTGGTTTTTGTTTTAAATCTCAAATCTATTTTGGACTGTTGCCTTAAAGGGGGTGTGTAACTAGTAGTCGGGCTAATTAGGAATTTTAGGAGTTGTAGTATTAAATAATTGTAGTCTTAGGTATGTTTGAAATTTTTAATTTTGTTAATAAATATTCTAATTTAGTTTATAAATTACAAAAGCTCTTGGTGGACTCATTACTTCTAAATTGAGTGCACACATCTCGTAATAAATACAAATTGCAAAACCATTGTGATAGAGCGACTAAGTTTCCCATGTAAATTTGGTCCACCTGGCGCAAACCATTTGCCATGTCATAACAGTATGTAAAGGAAGCTAGTATGACCCCTCATTGAACTGATGATTACTAAGTTGCACAGACCTGTATTTAACAATATATTATGCACAAAATGCTTCTGATCTTCAAAACAGTGTGTTTTCCATTTCACTATGAATGGTGTCTTGATATATCTGGCACATTCAATAAAGCTAATTCTGGGGTTAGTTATCACCATTGATATATATTCTCTGTTTTTCCAGTTTTAATTTTTGGATAGAATTTAATATCTAAGCCTGTGGGGATGGTGTGTTGGTTGGTGGCAGAACTGTATTCCATTGACGAGGGATTTGTCTCTATTGGTCCAGTAAACTGAGGCTTTCTTCCTATCACCACAACCAAAATATTAGCCAGTACTCAAAAATAGCAAATCTTGAGTTGATTCGTCAGCTCGATAGGGACTTGTAGGTGAGCACCAATTAGTGATTGTTATTTGCACTTCCCTTTTTTATGGAACTTGTAGCAAATTATTTTATTTGTCACACTTGTATTTCACTTTTTCACAATCTAAATGTTCGCTTTTTCCAGACTGCTATCAATGAAAACTATCAGACCATGTCGGACACTACGTTTAAAGCCTTGCGTCGACAGCTGCCAGTCACTCGCACCAAGATCGATTGGAACAAAATTCTGAGCTACAAGATTGGCAAAGAAATGCAAAATCTTTAAGAGGAAGTTTTGCATGACTGGATAATTTTCGTGTCTGTTTTAAAAAGGTCTGGTCTCACAAGTGTGAAATTGTTGAATTACATTTATAAATAATTTGGGAAATTGCCTCATAACCTTTTTTAATACACTTTCAGTTGAATACCATTAGCGCTCATGATAGATTTACTGTGCACAAAGCACATGGCTTTCAATGCAGCATTTCCCTTTCTAACAATGTTAAAATAGTCTGACTCCTTGGTTTACTCATGTGTTTGTTTTCATTTTAATGTATGTTCACTTTCTGAAGCAGCCATCATGTTTAGTTGCCATACTTGTGTTTACAGTACCATGGTGAGACCATGCCTTTTTTAGGTTTTCTTTTTTGGTTCCTGCTTAGACAATTAAGTTGCTGAGGATCCAAGCAAATTTTAAATTTAACAGAATGGGCCTATTTCTTCCCAGTACCTTTATTTCGAACGGTTGACAACTACTAATCATTTATATCTGAAATATATCCCTTCATAGATTGCAGTCACTTCCACATTAATTTCTGAACTTGCCTTTGTTCTCTATAAAGAAGTATTCTGTTCAGGGGTAAATGGCATGGGACAGAAAATACTGAGTTAATGGGTAAATAATTCAATGTGGTTAGTAATGTTTATGCTTTACTGACATGGCACTGTCTCAGATGTAGTTATTTCCTGCAAAAATATACATAAAATGCAGTTACTGCTTTGTGCCCACATAAACTCCTCCTTCAATGAGCTGTGTATTAAAAGTTACCCATGAGTTATTTTTTATGAAGCAGACACAACTGTACCAGAACAAGACACATTGTAATATAAACCTGTATTCATTAATTTGTGTGCCAGCCTGGTTTGTTTTCCTCCTTTCAGTGGCAATAATTTCAACATTGAATTCCCTTTCCATTTGTAAATGACAGCTGAAATTGTCATTGATAAATCTAGATCAGATTTCTAAAGGAAATGGATGGACATGGTATTTGTTGCATGACAAGTACTGCCTTCCCAAATTTGCAGTAATTTGATGTCAATATTATTTAGAATATAAGGCTTCAATTAAACTGCCACAAATGTGAGAAGGTTCATGGTGCATTTTTATAAGTTTTACTAAAACTTGGGCATTTGATCCCAATATAACTTGAATAAATTAAAGCCAAATAGCATGAAATGCCATATGGGAGAGGTTGCATCTTAGAGCTTGGTTGTTATACCAAGTGACATATTGTTATAGCCCAGATGAAGCTGAACCTGAAAAAAACTCAGTTGGTCTGCTGAATTGTTGCGAATTTTAGTATTGAATATTATTAATGATCTCTGCCAATATATTAAGTGTACTGGCTCAAGTAGCTTTGCCCATAAAACCCACGTGCAGTGTGCTCTCCCAGCAGACATATTTTGGCTTGACCACAGTATAATTCTGGTTTTGACTAGTGTTTTATGTATATGTAGCCTTAACGAGTGCAATTACTAATGTTTCCGACATTACAAGAGTGACTACTACACTTCAAAAGTATTTAAAGCATTTTGAGATGTCTGGTGGTCATGAAAGACACTTTACAGATGCAAGTCTTTTTTGAATAAACTCTAGCCATCAGTGCTGAATAATATTGAGACAAAAAAAAAACAAGGACTTTAGTATCCACGGGTTTATTTATTGAACTCATGAGTATCTGTATTTTAATGTAGTAAAATCTATACAAACCTCCAAAAAGAGGACACTTTGGGGCGTACAGTTAAGTATGAGGTGGCACTGGATGAAATGTTTTCGGTAGAATGTCGGATTACTTTACATGGAATTCATAGTGTCAGAGAAATCACAATCTCAGAGCTTGAATGCTTGCCCAAATCTTCATATCCTACAATGGATGCTGGGTAAAGAACTCGCTATCCTGCAAAAGCCAGGAACTACATTGTTTACCTTCATATAACTGTCCAGTTTCCAGGATGAATCTGCCCTATCCTCAACACTGCCACCAGCAACTTGGGAGATGAGCAATTCAGTGCATTCACATTAAAGTGAGGGAAGGGTGGATGTGGGAGAGCGATATGGGAGCTCTATGGGGGTGATGAGAGAAGAAACATGCAGGAGCTACAACCGATCCTGGAATATTTAGCTCATCTGGTTTACAATGACCATTTTGGAAATAAAAGCACACGATACAAGCTCCTTAGATATCACTAATTTACAGGTTTCACTGTATAATATACAACAATCCCTCAATTAGCATACATAGCTAGTGTATTCCTAAAAAACGGCATGTTAAATGAAAACGTGCTAAAAGAAAATAATTTTCCTAAATGAAACCATGTAATAAGTGTAGGTTACAATCATGGCCTGTCATTTTTAGATTAAGTTGGGAGCTGGCTGACTATGGGGTGTAAACTGGCTCTGGCACCTCCAGTCGGTCACAGGCTTCTACTATCTGTTCCCTCAATGGTGGAGAGTGGGAAATGATGGACTTTCAGCCTGTACCTTAGCCCTGGTAATGCTGGCTGGCAGCAATGCATGTTGAGAAGTGAGGGCCAGGCTGAGAGTCCCCACACCTTCACCTTTGGTGGGCGGGGCCTCTGGAAGGTCACAAGCTTGACTGTACCTGGAGTTAGCGCCATGAGTACAGGAGAGCTACAGGCAAACAGTCCGAGCGGGGGACAGGAGTAGAAAGATTCTATCCCACCCCACTGAGGGGAGGCTGGGAATTGGTACCTGTCTCAGCGGGAGAGCCCAGGAATCATTCTTGTTCCACCAGCAAAGATTGGGAATCCATCTCTGTCCCAGCAGCAGAGGCCAGGACAAGTTGGAATATTTCATTGTCCCATCTAGATGGACTGGAACATAGCCATATAATAACGGGGGCAGTCCGTTCATCATCTTGAGACTTACCAACTGCTAAACTGAAAATTGAGATCATGGCTGGTAATGCTCTTTGAAAAAGTTGATATGAAAACCATTCTGAAATGAAAAATTTTAGTAAGTGCTCCAAGTGGGGGTTTATTATACTTTGAAGAATGTTAGGTGATTTTTGCTTGGTCTGCTGTTTTTAGTGAAAGTTTACTCCTAAGATTTAAGCAGATAATCTTGGCTGACACTTGGGTCCTGTTTGGACAGAACATCAAACTATGCCTCCACGTTGGTTTAAGAGATGCCCTGGCACCGTTGAAAGAGGGAGGTACTGGAGAAGATTTATCTCTCAATCAACACAAAATAGATTAACTGGTCATCTGTCTCGTTGTTTGTGAGATCTTGCTGCGTGTAAATTGTCAGAGGCATTTGTAAAAGTAAGTGATAATACCCTGAAGTCATTCATTGACTTGGAAGCACTTGGAAAGTTCAGCAACGTGTCAGGTACTATATAACTACAAATTCATTTTCTTATCCACAATGAATTGCATTTGCCACCTGTTGGTCCAGTTATTGAAAAGGTCTAATGTATCTAATTTTCCCTGCTCATCATTTACCTGTCATAGTTTGGTATTTTCAAATTTAAAGAACTCTGCTGATGACATGTGTGCAACTTATTAAAATACATTAAAAAATACCAAGGGTTCTGAGACTAAACCGTGGATAGCTTGTTCATAACCTCATTCCAGCCTGCAAAGTTACTATTTACAACTACCCTTCATCAGCTTTCTATCCAGCACTATATTCTGTCTCTTGTTCTGTACCTCCTTAGTTATTAATGGTTGATCTGGAGCCTTGTTTGACAAGCAAAGTAAATCTGGCCTTTAATTTAGTATATTACTGTATTTTGGATTGTACCATTTTCTGTGGTTCTCAATCAAACCATAAGGCATAATCTCTGTTTATTTCCTGGATTGCCATGTTGTACGTTTAATTAGAAATTTAGCACCATAACCACCTTCTGGATTGTGATTATGTTATGAAGTCCATAGAAATGCATTACATGTTCTACTAATGAGATCATCTGGAAACACATCTGACAATGAACTTGGCTGCGGGTATTCTTGTTCCACCAGCAGAGACTGGGAATCTGTCTCTGTCCCATCAGCAGAGGCTAGGAATGAGTTAGCTCCCATCAGGACAAGTTGGACTATTTCATTGTAATACCAAGGCAGACTGGAACATAGGCATATAATAACAGCATTCCATTCAGCCACTTGAGGCTTACCAACTTCTTTATATTCATTCATGGGATATGGGCATCGCTGGCTGGGCCAGCATTTATTGCCCAGCCCTAATTGCCCATGAGAAGGTGGCGGTAAGCTGCCTTCTTGAACCACTGCAGTTCCATGTGGTGTAGGTACACCCACAGTGTTGTTCAGGAGGGAGTTACAGGATTTTGACCCGGTGACAGTGAAGGAACAGCAATACAGTTCCAAGTCAGGGTGAGCGGCTTGGAGGGGAACTTCCAGATGGTTGTGTTCCCATGTGTCTGCTGCCCTTGTCCTTCTAGATGATGGTGGTTGTGGGTTTGGAAGGTGCTGTCTAAGGAGGCTTGGTGAGTTCTTGCTGCTACTATGTGTTGGTGATGGAGGGAGTGAACGTTTGTGGATGGGGTGCCAATCAAGTGGGCTGCTTGAATGTTGATACACCTGTGCTAAACTGAATAAATGGATCATTAGAATGTGACTTTTTTCAAATGTGAATGTTGCCTAAAACGACTTGACTGGAAATTCTAAATCCAACATTCCAGACTGGAACACTGCATTTGCTATCCTGTGGGGTCAGCTTGACCTCTCTAAAGGTTACATATAGAAGTGCAAAAAAGTTCACAATTTTTGACCCTTATACACAGGGTAGACATTTCAGTCAGTGATTCTGAGTGTGCAGGGATGGAAAAGTAATTGTTGCAGCCATATGTTTGGATTTATTTGCGATATTACTATGCGGAACAGTCCCAACAGTCCTTTAGGTGAACTATATCCTGGATGGTGCTGAGCATCCGGGGTCATTCTTTTGCTGCTGCTCAGATTTTCTGAATTTTTTCATTTTGCCCCTGCAAAAATCAGCAGTGAAATTTTTGAACATATTGTAATGCTTACAACCATCAATTATTTTTCTTTAATTCTCAAAAGTAGTTCTACTGAGGGGCATCTGTACACAGTATTGAGGAACATAGACCCTAGCCTTCTTTGGGCTAGTAATTTCTATCTCTAACATACTACCATCTTGAAAGTTGTATGATGCAATAATAATGGTGTTGGTTGATCATGACAATCTATCTCTTTGTCTAAAAGCAACCCAGACATCAGGCTAGATTCCAATTCACCTCAACCTTTAACTCCCAATCCCCTGACTAAGCAAAATACAATTGCTGCACGTTAGTATCATATTATACATGTAAAGTATCCTGTTATCTGAAGATGTGTAATTTGCATATTAATTTCATTTTCCATGTCAATACACATTGACCTTTAACAAGTTGTTTCCAAATATTCATTCCCCAATAGATCTAGGTCTTGAGCTCTTTTTGGAGATATTTCATACGATTGTTAAAACTTGTTTAATAGTTTTGAGCACATTTCTTTACACTTTTTAAAAAACAGTTATATTAGCCACTTATCAGTCCCTGGGGACCTCAATTAGTGTATGTACAAAAACATCAGTTAAATGGGGCAAAAAACACCCGCAGCAAAAGTCCAAGCCAACTTTTGTTGCCTTAAAAATGTGCATATGTTCAGATCCTCCAATCCTGGCTCAAGTCATCACTGGAGATGCAAGATATTTAAATATTAAATGCATCTTAAATGGTACTCTGCCCAAAAAAAGAGATTCCAATGGAAACTACATAAACCATAGAATTATAGAAGTTCCGGCACAGAAGACAACCATTCGCTGCTCTTTCCTAAATTTTTTCTCCTTTTTATTTCTTTCAAATAGTGTGCTACTGGCTTCAAATTAACCAAGTGATAACTTAATTGAAATTGTTAGCATATAGGCTCCATAAGTTAAGTAGACATGCAGTTTATTCCAAATAGCTATTGAAGCAAATAATAAGTAGAACTCCTAAATATTTGAAGGAAGTCTAATAGGATATTCAGAAATTGGATTCGTGTAGATGTAGTTCCAAATTAAGTGCTACAGTTTCTTCTGCAGGTGAAATAATTTCAATGATTGAATAAATAATTTCAAAGTAGTGTTTTTTGTTTGCATTTCAAACTCTGACAATAATAGTCCATTTACATTTGAGTAGCCTGCCCAGATAACATGGCAGGTCAGGCTACTCTCGGGAAAGATATAAGAAAGATGATCAGGAAACAGCAACCACTTTTGAGTCAGGCAGGTCTGCCAGAAAATACAGTGGCCCTGTGTGTTAGCCTTTCTTTGAAAATGTTTTAGGATTGGTATTTATGAAGGGGAGTGGGTTATTAGACTTAGAATGCCTATTGGTTCTAGAATTTCAAATTCCTCCATGACAAGAAATTGAATTTACATGGCGCGGGGAATCCTGGCCAAGAGGACGTAATCTCAAAATTAGAGCTAAGCCCATTTGGGAGTAAAGTGAGGAAGTGCATTTTTACACAGTTTCAGATTTCCACTACCCTATTTCCCACAAAAGACAATGCTGAGACAATTGAAGTTTGAAAAGTGAAAGACAGTGATTTTTAAAAATAGATAAGGGTATTGATGGATATGAAGAAATGGTGGGTAAATGGAGTTGAGCCATGGTCTGATGGCCTATTGAGCCTGTGCCATCATTCTATGTTCCTACTGAGGGCACAGCTCCACCCTATGGTTTGAATTGGTTATTTTGTATAAGTTAATTGAACCTGGCTAAATAAATTAATTTTTCATTTGGAAAACGAAATTTTCCTTTTCCCTTTAATTACAGTAATTTCTAAAATTAATTTTCCACATACCACCCCCTTCAGGCCCCATTTTGCTTGATCTTGACAGGTCATTTTTAGAATTACAAGTGTGTAGTAGAAACTAAAATCATTCAATAATAAAGTGCAACAATTCAGTGTTTAGAAGAATTTGACCAGGGTTTTATTTTCCTTTCTAATATTCTACTGCTGGTTTGCTATTGTTGTCCAGGTTGCACTAAACTTGTATAAGTGAAACCATGTAAATAAATTAATCTACTTTTCTGTATTGTACAAATAGGCCTTACATTCACAAAGCCTTAATTAAGTGTTCACTAAAATAGGGGATAAATAGCTTTTGCAGAAATTTCAAATACTCCCTACAGAAGTAGGCATTTGCACTGATACTATCAAATCTTTTTGCTTTTCGATCCATTCAATTACTTAGGAATAAAATGAGGAAGTGTCTAAATGTTTGAAATCTCAAAGGAAGGTGTGATTCTCAATTCTGGCACCCTCAAAATGGTTCTCTTCATGCCCAGTACAAGCACAGGTTCCTATGAATCAGTACCTGACCCTAGGCACAAAATGAGCCAGAAGCAAATGAAACAATCTTCTGATGTCTAGAGCAGCAAAATCTAGACTTTAGTCGATGTTGCACGTCAGGACCCTGCATAAATCTGGAGCACAAGTATGTCCTAAAATTGCCTGGGAAGTTTAATTTTCCGATGGCCTGATTTGCACTGCTTGAACACTATGCAAATGCCTCTAACATTGAGCTCCATCAGAGACTAGACTAGATACACAGGACTTGCTTGGATATGTACCCTGGATATGTTACACAGTTTAATCTCTGGTGTAACTCAGATTGACCACAGCATATGCTATGTCTAAAGCTAGACCACTGGAAGCTAATACAAAAAAGTATTTTTTTTAACCTGATTATGAAACCAGGAGAAGGAGGAGGATTGTTAGTCACCCCTCACCCTGCTCTCAATTACGCCCTCCGGACACTGGACATACTTTACGCCCAGTATCAGTCCCACTGGCTAACCTCCCTCATCTCTAACAGCCACACTGCCTCTTAGGGCACAGATAGTGCCACCTGCACGCCAGTTGCATCCTGATGATGCACACACATTAATTTTGCATTCTTCTCTTGTTCAATTGTGTCAGTGCTGCCACTAGATTTGTGACCAAATTTAGGTGCAAACCAATTTCTAGACCAAACTATCACCACAGCCTTTGGCTTATGTTCTATGCCTGATTTACAAAGTTTCCAGTAAGAAATGCAATGCATAAAACTGAACAGCCTACGGATAAAATATAAGACATGTAGGAAATGAAGTGCTGAGGAGAATGAAGGAACAAATAAATTTGCTGGCCCTAATTCAGAAGAGGCAGAGACATTAGGCGGGGCACATGGTAAGAGGAAATGGACTAGGAAGACATTATGGAAGGAAGTTTTCAAGGAAAAAAGGACTGTTATTTTGCGGCAGATTATGTGCCAGGTGGCTCAAATCCACAAGGGAAACTTGATCGCGCCAACACAACAGTTTTGCAATTTGTATTTATTTTGAGATGTCTGCTCTGAATTCAGAAGAAATAAGTCCACCAAGACTTTGAGACTTTTTTTAAAAACTAAATTAAAATATTTATTAACAAAAGAGATGCTTTCAAGCACATCCATAGAACTACAAATTACTACTATAATAACTCCTAAAATCCCTAATTAACCTGACTCCCATTTACATCCCCTTTAAGGCAACAGTCCAAAAATAGATTTTAAACAGATCCAGCAAATTAACACAATACCCTGGATAGTGGAATTCAAAATGGCTCTCTCCAGCTTCAGTTTCTGTAGACAGCAGACTTATGCACAAATATTGGAGGCTTCATTAAGGCTATTTCTCACACTTCTGTTAGATCTTACAATGTCTTCCCCTGACACATAGCCTCATTCTCCTTTATATATGATTCTCCCTTTTTGATGTTTAAATTCCATTGTTTCCGTATGTCTTTGGAACTTTATCTTAGAATATAAATCTTTTCATGTTGCCAATATTCTCATTAACCGCTTTGAAATTCAAACCTCCTTTCATCTATCTAAAAATACAAATTCCAGTCACAATTTACATGCTAAGACCTGAATCATATTTACCTACTTAGCATTTTAAAGATACTTCTACACCTTACTTCTTTTGATAACTTCAATTTGCAATCTGCTTGGCTACAAAATATAATTAAATCTCACACACACAGAAAAACACAACCCCCATAAACCTACTTTACAATAAACCAGAAAAATATGACAATCATGACAAGGATGAGAATATCAATGCTGGATGGTTTGAAAATTGAAGAAAGTTATTGGAAAATGAAGTGATTGGTACAGGGCCGATAGGGCATGGAGAAGGCTGTGAGCCAAGAACCTGCCTTTGGACAGAGCACACATGGTAATGAGGAAACATAATTAAGTATTTATTGCTAGATAAGTTAATGTATTTTTATTTTTCTGGAAGAACTCTATTTTAGTAGGTCCATTGTTCCATCACAGTACCTCACTTCAATTTCAATGTGTGACTAGACACCCCGTGAGGAACCCATTATTGTGATTAATTTGTGATCAATATTGTAAACCTTAAACCAGAAATATCTTAGCCCACAAGTAACCCTCCAGAGTTTAACCAGAGCCATGGAATAATTGATACCTATGGATCAAAATCTTTTTTTTCAAATCATGAAAAACACAATTTTAAAAATATTTTTAGGGCATTTTGATAGCTGTCTCTTTAATTTGATTACTTCTTGTTGAAAACAACATGTGTGCATGAAGTATGTATTAATTATCTCATGTCATAGGGTCAAACTTAGTTCAGTGGTAGCACTCTTGTCTCTGAGTCAGAAGACTGAGTTCAAGATGATTCCAGAGCTTGAGATACTTAATCTAAGCTATCAATTCATGGCAGTACTGCAGGAGTGCTATACTGTCAGAGGACTGTCTTTCAGATCAGACGTTAAACCAAAGTCCTGTCTGTCCTCTCAGGTGGTTATAAAAGATCCAATGGTACTATTCAAAGAAGAGCAAGGAATTTCCTTTGGTATCCTGACCAACAACAACAAACTAGATTGCTAGGCTGCCTTTGATATAGCAAAACATCCCAAGGCAGTACACTGGAGTGAATGAACAGAATTGGAGGAGTGCAAATATCATCAGAGCATTGGAGGAGATTACATATGGGGAAAGGCAAGAGGCAAGATCATGGATGGATTTGAAAACAAGAATGAGATTTTTAAAATCAAGGCATTGCTTGACTCATGAAGGTATAATAATACTATTGGAAATTATTTTAAAATAGAATTCTAGTGGGGTCTGTGTCTATGTGTGTGTTAACTGGATTAAAGATAGCTAGTCTGGGTGCTTTGCTGAATAGTAGTTTTGAGATGTTAATTAGATAAACGTAAGGATGGAGAAGGTAAAGTGTAAATTTGCATTTGTTAAAAGAAACCGTTCAAGACTGTTGGTGAAATCTTACACCTAGCTAGGAGACATCAAGCAATGTGTTTTTTTTTCAAGCTTACTAATAAAATTTAATGGGATGAAAGGATTTATTGTTAGAAGAGGTAAAGTTAAAAGCCTAATGATACAATGGAAAATTTACATTCAAAGAGAAAGATATGTATAAAGAAGAAAGGAGATTGTGTATTAGATAGAGGCATTTTAAGATCCAACAAGTGTGTGAAGCCTCCAGCATGTTGAGCCCCAAGTCTGTCTGCAAGGACTCAGAGCTGAAAGAAACTAATTTTGAATGCAATTGTCCAGGGTGTGCTTTGCCAGAGGTCTGTTAAATATATGAGTTTTACTGTTACTTTAACAGGGGTGTAACTGAGAGTCAGATTAATTAGGGGATTTTTGTAGTTATTATAGTAGTAATTTTGTAGATGTATGTATGAGTTTACAATCTTTCTTGTATTAATAAATGCTTACTTTAGTTTTATAAAAAAAAAACCTCTTGAGACTCAGTGGTGTTATTGAATTCAAAGCCTGCATGCCAAAACATACAAATTGCAAAAATGGGTTATGACAGTTGTTTCAAGTTTCCCTCTGGGATTTGAACAACTCAGCCTTTATCATCGGCTGCATCATAATATTGACCAGGAGCCAACCTAGATCACCAAGCAACAGGATTTGGTGTGAGTTAAGACAAGGGCAGCAGAGCTTTGGATGACCTCAAGTACACGGAGGTTTGAATGTGGGAGACGAGCCAGGAGTGCATTGGATTAATCAAGTCTGGAGGTAACAAAGGCATGAATGAGGATCTCAGCAGCAGATGAGCTGAGGCAAAGGCATTATGCAGTGAAAATAGATGGTTTAAGGTTGGGGCAAATGTGGCTGGCAGTTCATCTGTGGTCAGATATAACCCCAAGGTTGTGAACAGCCTGGTTCAGACTCGACAGTTGCCAGGGTGAGGAATGAAGTCAGTAGCTAGGGAACATGGGCATGAATTTTATGTGCCCCCCACCCCTCACTCCAGCTGTAAGTAGGCTGGCAGGCGAGGGGGAGTGCAAAATTGGGTGGCATAGCAGGAGATGTCCTATCTGTCATTTACCCACCTCCACGGAGTTTCACCAGTGGTGGGGTAGTTTTCAGACAGCCTGTCTGCCCAAGGGCCAATTGAGACCCTTAATGGTCACTTAAGGATCTCCTGCTGCTGGTATTTTACTAGCATGACAAGGGCACCAGCTAATCCTTAGCACCCTGGCTGTGAGCTTGAGGGGTGAGGCCTCAGGTTTGGGCACTCTGTGCTCAACCAAGACCCTTCCCCAATGGAAAAGTCCACCTCGCACTTGTCCCCCACCCCTGGCTGCCTGATCAAGCCCCCCTGCCCCCCATTAAAATGTCCCAAGCAGCAGAACTAACTAAGAAAACCTTTTTTTTGCCTATTTGCTTAAGAAGCAGCGCTAGAGAGAGATAGACTAAGCCCCAAGACCTAGTCACCAGGGAAGGGTGGAGTGACCTGGGCCAAGCTAAAGAGTTTGGTTTAACTAACACCGACTTTACCTCTGGTGGTGCACACCATGGGTGGAATCTTCTCCCCTCCCCCTCCCCACATTCAGTGGAAATCATGGCAGGCGGGATGGAAGACATTGTGGGGAGTGAAAATCAGTTTCCCAACATCGGGAAACCAGGTTGGGATTGTCCCCTCCCGACATTCATGGTGGGATGATGATGGGTCAGGTGCCCCACTGAAGTTTGTTGGGAACTCATTCTGCATCTCATACATGTTCACAAAGCCCAACAGACTGGGATTATGCGCCCCCTTCAAATCTTCCACCCCGCCAGCAGGAATTCACACTGTTCTGTAACTTGACCAGACATTTGTGGCTTGCACTCAGCGAGGGAGAATTTTAACACACTTACCTGGAGTCAAAGCTGGCTGCACCACTGGAACTGGCTGGAGGTATAGTGCAGGCAGAAGACACAAAGGTGGACATGTGGTGGGTACAAGACACAAAGGTGGGGGTCCAGAGGGAAAGAAGTGGAAGTCAGGGGGACAGAAGAGAAGAAGGGATGGGCTCTGGTTGAGAACGGGGGTGGGGAGGGTTAAGGTCTGGATGGAGTGAAGGGGGTTGAAGGTCACATGGCAACAGTTTTGGTCCAGAGGGTTCAAACAACAATGAGATCCCAGCAAGGTGCAGAACTGCCATTCACTCTGAGCCATAGGCCGTTCGCTCCAGGCAGAGTTAGGGAAGAAAGGGGGAAGGGAGGGAGACACCTACAAGGGGCATGCAGGGGAATGGCAACAAAGTCGCACCTGCAAACCTCCATCGTCTCAGGGGAATGGACCTGCCTGACAAGGGCTCATTTGGTTAGTCTTTCCATTGTGACAAGGTCTATCCATTCAGCTTCAAAGGCAGTGGAAGCGAGCTGAATATAGTGTGAGTGGGAAGCTTCTCGCACATGGCAGTCTTCACCCTTGTTAAAGAGTGATGTCTCCATGCACAGCCAGGTATTAAGAGGAGGAATATCTATCTTTGGTTCACCCCTGGAAGGGCTGGAGTGCACGCGACCATTAAAACTACTAGCAGCAAGGATGAATCTAGGAGACTTCCAATCAGTGCAACATAACATATTTTGGAATGTAGAAACTGAATGAATCAATGAACACCCATGCCACCAGTGCTCATTCAATGCTTTTTAATTTTCATTAATCTACCACTACCTCCAGATACGGCCCCGACATCTGCAATGGAGATGCAGGCAGCCTGCTGACTGCCATGCCCTGTAGTCTATGGTGATTTCGGCAGGTGTCCTCTGGAGGGTTGAGACCTGGAGGGCCCCGACCAGTTTTGGGTCTCCTCTCAGGGGCAGGCGCACCCTTCTTGGCCTGAGCAGCTGAAGCTGATAGGGTCACAGTAGAGGGGATTGGCAATGCCTGGACACCCTTGGAGATTCCCGGCTGGATGCCACTGGGGTGTCTGCCTGATGCTCCCTACCCCTCCTTCATTTGTGTGCCTGAGGGCCCCTCCCTGACTCCTTGAGGAGAAAGTGCATCTGGAAGGAGGTCAAGGTGCCCTGTCCCTCTCTCGCATAGCCACTGTGAAACCATGTCCACGGATACTGCGATGGAGTGCAGGTCTGAGCACATCTCCAGCAGAAACTGGGTGTTCTGCTGGACTAGGTTCTCCATGGCGTCTGCCGTCCTCCTCATGGAGACTTTGATGCATTCACGTGTCAGAGCCACTACATCAAGGAGCACGTGGACACACTCCTACACCTCGCACGCCACTCTATTGAGGGCTTCTGACACTTTGCCTCATGTTCCCCTGCGTCTAGCTTATACTCCAACCTTCTCTCCATGACCACTTTCAGAGGCTCATTACTTGACTCAGACTTAGTAGAGATCTCTTCTCCAGCAGTTCTCTGAGTACCAGAGACCTTGGCTCTCACTACCTCCTCCCACTATAGACATGTGTTTGTGAGGTGACCGCCAGAGTGTGAGCCCAAGCCTAAACTAGATCTATGAGCCACCAAAGTTGTGTGTCTCTGGGCTGTTGGGGTGATGGTGAATGCTGTGATGGCTGTACAGGTGAGAAGTCATCATCGTCCGCTTTGGAGGCCGCCTGTGGGGCTGGGGCTTACTTCAGGTGCGTGAACTGGCCTTATCCTCTTCCCAATGGCACATAGGATGGAGAGAGCAGAGAATGAGTGACTGCCTAGGCTGGCTCATACTTGGCACTCAACAATCGCCTTGATTTTTTGAGGTTGTCTGAATTGTGCATGCTTCCATGCTAGATGGCCGGGGGATGCCAACCTTGCCATCGGCACAGGTATGGTCACAGTCCTCTCCTACCAGCTCCGCAGCCTATTGTTCAGATTGTGTGAGGAGCTGGAGCTCAGGCATTTACCCCCCACCCCCGCCCTCTGTTTTCTCTCTCTCCCTCCTGTTGTGCAGCCTTCCCCTGCATAAAGACAGACAGATGGATTGCGAGCACATATGATGAAAGAGCAGGTCATGTTCTGGTAATTCTGTGGCTGCTAACTGACTTTGTTATTCCCCAAATCTGACCACCACATGCATGACACAAGTGAGGAGTGAGATGGAATAGTCTCCAGTTGCCTGGATGAGTGCAGCTCCCAGGACACACAGGGAGCTGGGCACCATCTAGGACAAAGCAGGCCACTTAATTGGCATCACATCCAGCACCCTCAACAATCAGTACCTCCACCACTTGTGCACAATGGCAGCAGTGCATACCATGCATAAGATGCATTGCAGCAAGTCACCAAGTCTCCTGGAACAGCACCCTCCAAACCCACAAGCTCTACCCATGGAAGGAATAAGGGCAGCAGATGCATGAGAGCAACAGCGCCTGCAATTGTGTGCTGTGCCTTCACTGTGGCTGGGTGAAAGCCCTGCAGTTCCCTCACAAACAGCACAACAGATGGACTGCAGGGGTTCATTAAGGCGGCAGCCCACCACCTTGTCAAGGCCATTAAGGGATGGGCAGGAGAAATGCTGGAGTGACACCCCAGTCCCATGGGACAAGCACATATGTGGTGAGGCTTACTTACCCTAAAGGCATGGATTAAATCGTTAACCCTTTTCCTGCACTACAGGGCAGTCTTTCTCTGCACCTCACCTGACACTGACTGTCCTGGATACCTCCTCCCAGGCCGCAGTGGTCAGCAGGACTTTACTGATCTGCCTCCAAGGGATGCATTGCTGAATCTGGAGCTGTGGCTTGCTGCCTCCTCCTACTCACCCTTTCCTTCTTCCTGTTAATCAAGGGCTGCCCAGGTGCCTTTCAATTATGGTGCCCAGACATGATGGCAGGGCGTCTGACTTTCTGCCCGCCCTGGCATGAGACTCAGCGTGGAATTCACGCATGCATGGCTGATGAAATAGGGTGCACATGATTGCTCCATGGAGGGAAGTACTCCTATTTTCTCAACCCGCCACAGAACTTATTGTGGGAGGGGAAGATTCTGCCCAATGAGTTGGCCTCGGCAGAGTTCATACGAAAGTGAGAGTCGGAAGTGGGTTGCCTTTCAGCCGGGGTTTTCTTCCTCACCCAGCCAGTGTGTGGATAGGTTTTTAGGAAGGGAAGAGGAGGAGGGGGAGAACGTGTGTCCCTGAACCAAGCAGCCTGCATGTGTGTGTGTGTGTGTGTGTGTGTGTGTGTGTGTGTGTGTGTGTGTGTGTGTGTGTGTGTGTGTGTGTGCCCAGCTCACTCCCGGAATCAGGGTTCACACATTCCCACACACTCACTCGCTCTCAAGCTTACATGCACTCACTCACTCTCTCACATTCACTCACTCTCACACACATTCACTTGCTCTCACACTCACACATGCTCATTTGCTATCACATACACTCACTCTCTCTCACACATACTCACTCGCTCTCAAACACAGACACTCGCTCTCACACTTAACAAAGTCCTGTCTCAACATTGAGAATTCCCTCCGTGGTAAATGGGATAGATTTCAAACAGATCTAGCAATTCAAGATTGGGCATCCATAAGGCGCAGTGAGACATCAACAGCAGCAGAACTGTACACAACCACAATCTGTAACCTTATGAGAATGAGTGAGTGTGTGTGACAGCAAGTGAGTGTGATTGAGAGCTCTTGACCTCATTACAGCCTTGGTTCAAACATGGACAAAAGAGCTGAACTCTAGAGGTGAGGTGAGAGTGACTGCTCTTGATATCAAGGCAGCATTTGACCGAATGTGGCATCAAGGAGCCCTAGCAAAACTGGAGTTAATGGGAATCCAGGAGCAACTTTCCACTGGTTAGAGTCGTACCTGGCACAAAGGAAGATGGTTGTGGTTGTTGGTGGTCAATCATCTCAGTTCCAGGACAATACTGCAAGAGTTCCTCAGGGTTGTGTCCTAGGCCCAACCATCATCAGCTGCTTCATCAATGACCTTCCTTCATCATAAGGTCAGAGATGGAGATGTTCGCTGATGGTTGCACAATATTCAGCACCATTCATGACTCCTCAGATACTGAAGCAGTCCATGTCCAAATGCAGCAAAACCTGGACAATATCCAGGCTTGGACTGACAAGTGGCAAGTAACATTTGCGCCACACAAGTGCCAGTCAATGACCATCTCCAACAAGAGAGAATTTAACCATTTCCCTTTGACATTCAATGACATTGCCATCACTGAATCCCCCACTGTTAACTTCCTGGGGGGTGGGGAGGGGGGTGGGTGGTAACCATTGATTAAACCGAACTAGCCATATAAATACTGTGCTACAAGAGCAGGCCATAGGCAAGGAATCCTGCATTAAGTAAGTCACCTCCTGACTCCCCAAAGCCTGTCCTCCATCTCCAAGGCACAAGTCAGGAGTGTGATGGAATCCTCTCCACTTGCCTGGATGAGTGCAGCTGCAACAACATTCAAGAAGCTTGATACCATCCAGGACAAAGCAGCCTGCTTGACTGGCACCCCATCCACAAACATTCACTTTTTCCACTACCAATGCACAGTGGCAGCAGTGTGTACCGCCTACAAGATGCACCACAGGAACTCATCAAAGCTCCTTAGACAGCACCTTCCACAGCTGCTACCATATAGGAGGACAAGGGCAGCAGACACATGGGAACACCACCACCTGGAACTTTCCCCTCCCAGCCAAACAGTATCCTGACTTGGAAATATATCGCCATTCCTTCACTGTCACTGGGTCAAAATCCTGGAACTTCCTCCCTAACAACACTGTGCGTGTACTTACACCACATGGACTGCAGCAGTTTATAATATTTACTAAACTTCATTATACCATGAGACAGGAAGTCACAAACCCAGCAAGTTCCTATTAACAGAGGTGCAAGCAGGCAGCTCACCACCACCTTCTCAAGGGCAATTAGGGATGGGCAATAAATGCTGGCCCAGCCAGTGAAGCCGACATCCCATGAATGAATGAAAAAATTTTGGTGGTAATGTAGAGCTGGGTATTGAGAGCATACAGGTGAAAATAACATTATGCTTGCAAATATGTCACCACGGGACTGTATGTAGGAGAGAAATGGGGTGGGTGTGGATGGGAAAGAACAGAAGAGATAATGGTGAAGAGAAAGCATTGCAAGTGATACTCTGACCAAGATTAGATAGATAAAAATGGAAACATTCAAGTGCAGTCCCATCCAGCTGGACGAGAATGGAGAGGTATTGGGGGAGGATGGTGTGGTTAACCTTGTCAAAGGCTGCAGACAGGTTGAGAAGGACGAGGAGGGACAATTTACCTTTGCCACAGCAACATGGAATGTCATTGTCCAGCATTATGCCTCAACCAGATCATTAAAACATATTTGTTTAGTTCATCTCTTTAATCAGAATAACACACATCACTTTTAGTGGGAACTTGCTGTGTGCAATTTGATTGCTTCTTGTGTCCACGCTTAAAAAATACTTAATTGGTTATAAAATGCTTCGGAATGTTCTGAGGTCATGAAAGATGCCATACAAATACAAATACTTTATGTGCCAAAGCCACATCAAAGACTAGATGAGTTTCTTCTCTCCTCTTGAACTACTCTGCTAGCTGTCAAATGACAGGAGCACCCGACTGTCAGAATAAAATAAAGCTAACTGTTTGGAACAAAAACAGAAATTGCTGGAAAAACTCAGCAGGTCTGACAGCACCTGTGGAAAGAAAGACAGAGTTAACGTTTTGAGTCCGTTTGACTTCTTCAGAACTAAAGAGAAGTAGAAATGTGGTGAAATATACACTGTTTAAGGGGAGTGGGACAAGTGAAGCTGGTTAGAGGGCCAGTGATGGGTGGAGGCAAAGGAGAGATTGCAAAAGATGTCATAAACAAAAGGCTGAAGGGGTGTTGATGGTGGTGATATTGGCTAAAGGAGGTGCTAATGGTGACATTAAGAGTAGAAAGCAGAATGAGCAAGTGACAGATGGACTGAGTGGGGGTGGGGTGGGGGGAGAGGACGGTGTGGGAATAAAGATTGAAATAGGCTCAAAGGTGGGGACAAAACAATGAATGGAAATATATTTTTAAAATAATAATAATAAAAATAGGCTGGAAAAATATATATATATATATAAATTAAAAAATAAATATTTGAAAAAAGGGATCAAGAAAAGGTGAGGATGGAGGAGAGAGTTCATGATCTGAAGTTGTTGAACACAATATTCAGTCTGGAAGGCTGTAAAGTGCCTAGTCGGAAGATGCGTTGGGCTTCACTGGAACAATGCAGCAGACCAAGGACGGACATGTGGGCATGAGAGCAGGGTGGAGTTGAAATGGCAAGCGACAGGGAGGTTTGGGTCATGCTTGCAGACAGACTGAAGGTGTTCTGCAAAGCCATCACCCAGTCTGCGTTTGGTCTCTCCAGTGTAGAGGAGACCGCATTAGGAACAACAAATGCAGTAGACTAAATTGAGGGACGTGCAAGTGAAATGCTGCTTCACTTGAAAGGAGTGTTTGGGCCCTTGGACGGTGAGGAGGGGGGAAGTAAAGGGGCAGGTGTTGCACATTCTGCAGTTTCATGGGAAGGTGCTGTGGGAGGGTGTTGAGGTGTAGGGGGTGATGGAGGAGTGGACCAGGATGTCCCGGAGGGAACAGTCTCTATGGAATGCCGATAGGGGGGGTGAAGGGAAGATGTGCTTGGTGGTGGCATCAAGCTGGAGTTGGTGGAAATGGCGGAGGATGATCCTTTGAATGCGGAGGCTGGTGGGGTGATAAGTGAGGACAAGGGGGACCCTATCATGGTTCTGGGAGGGAGAGGACTGTCTGAGGGTGGATGTGCGGGAGATGGGCCGGACACGGTTGAGGGCCCTGTCAATCACCGTGGGTGGAAAACCTCGGTTAAGGAAGAAGGACATGTCAGAGGAACTGTTTTGGAAAGTGGCAAGATCAGAACAGATGCGATGGAGGCGAAGGAACTGAGAGAATGGGATGGAGTCCTTACAGGAAGCAGGGTTTGAGGAGCTGTAGTCGAGGTAGCTGAGGGAGTCAGTGGGCTTGTAATGAATATTGGTGGTCAGTCTATCACCAGAAATTGAGACAGAGAGGTCAAGGAAGGGAAGGGAAATGTCAGTGATGGACCATGTGAAAGTGATAGAGGGGTGGACATTGGAAGCAAAATTAATACATTTTCCCAGGTCCAGATGAGAGCATGAAGCAGCACCGAAACAGTCATTGATACACTGGGAGGGGGCCGGAGTAGGACTGGAACAAGGAATGTTCCACATACCCCATAAAGAGACAGGCTTAACTAGGGCCCATGTGGGTATCCAAAGCCACATCTTTTATTTGGAGGAAGTGAGAGGAGTTTAAGGAGAAATTGTTCAATGTGAGAACAAATTCAGCCAGATGGAGGAGAGTAGTGGTGGATGGGAATTGTTCGGGCCTCTGTTTGAGGAAGAAGCAGAGAGCCCTCAGAACATTCTGGTGGGGTATGGAGGTGTAGAGGGATTGGACATCCATGGTGAAGAGGACATGGTTGGGGCCAGGGAACTGGAAATTGTTGATATGATGTAGGGCATCAGAGGAATCACAGATGTAGGTGGGAAGAGAATGGACAAGGACAAGGAGAGAGAGAACAGAGTCAAGATAGGAAAAAATGTGTCCCCTGGGGCAGGAACAGGTTGACATGACCAGTCTACCGGGACAGTCCTGTTTGTGGATTTTGGGGATGAGGTAGAAGCAGGCTGTAGAGTTTGGAGACTATGAAGTTGGAAGCTGTGGAGGGAAGATCTCCAGAGGAGATGAGGTCAGTGACAGTCTTGGAAACAACGGCTTGATGTTCGGTGGTGGAGTCATGCTCCGGGGGAGCTAGGACTAAGTGTCTGTGAGTTGGTGCTCAGCCTCTGCTTTTATCTAATTGTTTGGAATTGGCCCTCCTAATAGCAGTATGTGTTCCACATACCACTCACCTCTGCCTTGATGTAGATGTATGAGTGGAGACATTTCCAGGAGAAATGCAAAATACTGCAGATGCTGGAAGTCTGCAATAAAAACAGAGAGTGCTGGAAATACTCAGCACATTTGGCAGCATCTGTGGAGAGAGAAACAGTTAACAGTTCAGGTCAAAAGCCTGAAGTTCTTATGATAGATCATCAATCTGAAATGTTACTTTTGTTTCTCTCTCCACATTTCAAGGAAGTTGCCCTGATTTGAGGTTTGCAATACTGATCACCAAATTGAATCTAAAACTGTGTTCCACAGAGGGTATTTAGTCATGTTTTGAGTTCAAAGAAATGTGCTGTGATTGATCAATAAAATGATTGTAATAGAGTTCTTCCAGAAAACAAAAATGCACGAACTTATGCAGTCACAATATTTTATGTTTACTTGTCTTATATTTTCTCAGGCTGGTCAGATTTATTTGCTTGGACTGCTCTAGAAATCTTGTAAAAACACATAAGCTGTGTTAAGGGCACACTGGCCTTGGCCAATGGCTTTGAAATTACTATAATAGAGGAGCTGCCAGTCAAATGGATGTGCAGAGAATCCAGATATTATAATCTTTTAGCTCATTTCTGGAAGGCTCAGTTTATGCCTTGTCCTAATTTGTTCCTGGGCTTTGTGCCAAAGGTTAACCACAAAGACAAAATTGTATTTATATATTTGATGTAAAAATTTGTCCCAAAATGTTTAACGGTGGAGGGAAACAGACACAGGAGATAACCAGAGGAATTAGGAGATGGTTGAATTTGTAGATTTTGAGGAGGTTTCAAATGGTGGGAGGGGAAGGACTGAGAGCTGAATGAGAGTAAAATAGATGGTACTCAAGAGATCGGGATTTGATGAATGAAGGATTCAGTGTGGACACTGACTAGTATAAATAAAGCTACAGACAGATCAGTAGCTGAGGATTTGAATTTTATGGTCAACACAATGGGGATAGGGTGCTAGTGTAGATTTACAAGGATTAAGGGCTGATAAGTAGGAATTTGCGCAGGAAGGATGCACCTGGTGGAATTTTGGACGAGTTTGTTGAGAGTGAAGCTTGGGAGGCTGGCAAAGAAGGCATCAAAAAAATTAAGTTAAAAGCTGACAGAACTATGGATACGAATTTGAGCTATAGTGGAAGTGAGGTAGAGATTGAGGTGGGTGGTGAAGTATATATTTTTAAAAGCAAAAAACTGCGGATGCTGGAAACCCAAAACAAAAATAAAAATACCTGGAAAAACTCAGCAGGTCTGGCAGCATCTGCGGAGAGGAACACAGTTAACGTTTCGAGTCCGTGTGACTCTTCAACAGAACTAAGGAAAAATAGAAGAGAGGTGAAATATAAGCTGGTTTAAGGGTGGGACAAGTAGAGCTGGATAGAGAGCCAGTGATAGGTGGAGATAACCAAAAGATGTCCTAGACAAAAGGACAAAGTGGTGTTGAAGGTGGTGATATTATCTAAGGAATGTGCTAATTAGGGGTAGAAAGCAGGACGAGCAAGGTACAGATAGCCCTAGTGGGGGTGGGGTGGGGTGAAGGAATCGAAAAAGGCTAAAAGGTAGAGATAAAACAATGGATGGAAATACATTAAAAAATAATGTAAGTAGGTGGGAAAAGAAAAATCTATATAAATTATTGGGAAAAAAGGGGGGGATCGGAAAGGGGATGGGGATGGAGGAGGGAGTTCAAGATCCAATACTGTTGATCTCAATATTCAGTCCGGAAGGCTGTACAGTGCCTAGTCGAAAGATGAGGTGCTGTTCCTCCAGTTTGCGTTGAGCTTCACTGGAACAATGCAGCAGGCCAAGGACGGACATGTGGGCATGAGAGCAGGGTGGAGTGTTGAAATGGCAAGTGACAGGGATGTCTGGGTAATGCTTGCGGACAATCTGAAGGTATTCTGCAAAGCGGTCACCCAGTCTGCATTTGGTCTCTCCAATGTAGAGGAAACCACATTGGGAGCAACGAATGCAGTAGACTAAATTGAGGGAAGTGCAAGTGAAATGCTGCTTCACTTGAAAGTGTTTGGGCCCTTGGTGAGGAGAAGGGAAATAAAGGGGCAAGTGTTTACTTTACCTCTCCTTCAATCAAGCCCCAAGGAAACCTCTGAGAAGGATTTTTGTTTTTTTATTTATTCATAGGATATAGGCATCTCTGGCTAGGCCAGCATTTATTGCCCATTCCTAACTGCCCCTGTTCAGAGGGCATTTAAGAGTCAACCACATTGCTGTGACTCACATGTAGGCCAGACCAGGTAAGGACAGCAGATTTACTTCCCTAAAAGCCATTTGTAAGCCAGATGGGTTTTTACAACAATCATGGTCACCAAGCAATGGTTTCATGGGCATCATTAGACTTTTAATTCCAGATTTTTATTGAATTCAAATTTCATCATCTGCCACAGCAGGATTCGAACCCAGGTCCCCAGAGCATTACCCTGGGTGTCTGGAATACTACTCAGTGATGATACTACTATGCCACTGCCTTCCCTAATCTGAAGCCCTGTCACAGCACTCATCCACATCCTTCACCAGTGCAGAGATACACACCTCAGTGGGGCCTAACTTTAGAGTAGCCTTGGGATCACAATCTGGTGAGCACATCGCACTTTCTGATCCACAGATTTATATAGATTTTTCTTTTCCTGCCTATTTACATTATTTTTAAATGTATTTCCATCTATTGTTTTATCTCTACCTTTTAGCCTTTTTTGATTCCTTCACCCCACCCCCACTAGGGCTATCTGTACCCTGCTTATCCTGCTTTCTACCCTTAATTGGTATATTCCTTAGAAAATATCACCACCTTCAACACCTATTTGTCCTTTTGTCTAGGACATCTTTTGGCTATCTCCACCTACCACTAGCCCTCTATCCAGCTCTACTTGTCCCACCGCCACCGCACCTCCCCCCCCCTTTAAACCAGCTTATATTTCACCTCTTCTATTTTTACTTAGTTCTGTTGAAAAGTCATACAGACTTGAAACGTTAACTGTGCTCCTCTCCACAGATGCTGCCAGACCTGCTGAGTTTTTCCAGGTATTTTTATTTTTGTTTTATATATTTTTAAATATCGTTAAACAAGGTTATGGGATCTGATATTCTATTCCTGGGTTGCAATAGCATTCCAAGGCTTTGTGCTAGCTCATAGGGTCTCAGCAGCAAATTAATCAGGAGAGGTGGAATCCATGGTAAGAGTTCAGAGTATTTTTTATGAGGGCTGAATATTATGGCTTTGGTCGTGCCGGTGTTCAATTGGAGGACATTCTGGTACACCCATGACATGATGTTGGGAAAAGCACAGAGGTAGCTTTGGATCGAGAGAACGTGGAGAAAGTAATAGTGCTGGCTGTTGTCAGAATACAGATGGACACTGACCCTATCCCTACAGATGATGCCACAACAAAGTGATGCAGAGAAACCAAGGAGGACAAAAGGAGCCAATTAGCTGCTTAGCGTTTGTATCACAAGCGTTACCTTTTTATGTTTACAGAGAAGAGCGAGATTAGAGGCCATCAGTATAAGGTAGACACCAAGAAATCAAAGACCAGATTCAGAAGAAACTGTTTTTATCCTAAGGGTGGTGAAAATGTGAAACACACTAACACAGGGAGTGGAGGAAGTGAATAGTATAGAATCATTTAAGAGGAGGCTTGATACGCATATGAGTGAGGAGGGAATGGAAGGTTAGCTGATAGAGTTAGGTGAGGAACAATGGGCGGAGGCTCTGCAGCATAAACATGGGCATTTACACTTTGGTTTGGGGCCAAATGGCTAGTTTCTGTTCTATATATTCCAGATATTTCTATGTTTTGTACTTTCAATTAACCTGCACTTCTGTGTCTGGTAAATTATGTTTTGATGTCCCAACAAGATTGATGTATTGACACCCAGGGACCTACAGACCAAAAAAAAAAGCATCTAACTTTTGAGCACCTCATCCACAGAGCCCGCACTCAAATGAAGAGGTCTGAAGAGTTTGGAATTTTGGGCCTCCGCCCTCAATATCATGTAGAAGGCCCTGTGGTAGAAGCCCGCACAAGTCGATGTGCTGATCTCCAGGTATGACCCCAGGGATTAGGAGTATTATTGGCTGGCCCTTGGAGAGCAATTTCAGGCAGAGGGGGCTTGGAGGTTAAGGAAGAAGATCATGGGGGTCTTGCAGGGGGCCTCGGAGTGCGATCGGGTGGAGGCAGGGACTAGGTGGTCAGGGAAGTGGATTGCGGGGCCTGGAGTATTTTTGGAGGGGGAGGTGGTGGAGGGGGAGGGTGTGGGAGGAGATAGAGGTGAAGAGGTCAGAGTCTGGAGTGAGATTGGAGATCTCAGGACCAGGAATGTCAGTGATTAAAGTAAGGGATCATTTCTCCATGGCAAATCAAAATTGCAAAGGCAGAAGCAGCCGTTAGGCCTCTTTTTGCATAAATTAATTACCTAATGCCTCTTTCTCCTGTGAGTATAGGGCACCTCTTGTTTGTCCTTTACTAAAATGGCATCTGGCGGAGCCCATACCAAAACTGTGCATGTGTGGCGCAGACACCATTTGTAACAATGTGACATCTGTAGCATTGAAAACCCGGGCACCACAGAACTGAATATCTTTATCTTTTATGAGGCAATACCATGAAAAGGAACGTAACTTATCCTTTTCCGAAA
This sequence comes from Carcharodon carcharias, assembly GCF_017639515.1. NCBI lineage: Eukaryota > Metazoa > Chordata > Chondrichthyes > Lamniformes > Lamnidae > Carcharodon > Carcharodon carcharias. The sequence goes on from NC_054487.1 coordinate 56,651,169, forward strand.
TCTGAATTACTGATATAAACTTGGGGCGGGGGGAGACAGCAGTGTAGTGGTAATGTCACTAGACTAGTAATCCAGAGGCCCAGGCTAATTCTCTGGGAACATGGGTTCAAATCCCACCATGGAAGGTGGAATTTAAATTCAGTTAATAATCTGGAGTTAAAAGCTAGTCCCAGTAATGGTGGCCACAAAACTATCATTGATTGTCATAAAAACCCATCTGGTTCACTAATGTCCTTGAAGGAAGGAAATCTGCCATCCTTACCTAGTCTGGCTTACATGAGGCTCCAGGTTCACAGCAACATGTTTCACTCAACTGCCCTCTGAAATGTTCAGCTCAAGGGCAATTTGGGATGGGCAACAAATGCTGGCTTTGCCAATGACACCCACACCCTGTGAAAGAATAAAGACAAAAACTAGCATACTTTTCTTGATTACTGGCCTGCTGGAAGTCTTTTCAAACATAATTTTAACAATATCAACGTTTAATTTTAAAGTATGTTGACATAATATTCAATTCTTTAAATGTTATTTTTATCCATTTATGGGATGTGGGCGTTGCTGGCTGGGCCAGCATTTATTGCCCATTCCTAATTGCTCTTGAGAAGGTGGTGGTGAGCTGCCTCCTTGAACCGCTGTTAATAGGAACTTACTGAGTTTGTGATTTCCTATCTCATGGTATAATGAAGCTTAGTAAATATTATGAAGTAGCTGAATTTGGAAAAAATATTCAACAGATTAAACAGCTGCTATAAACTTACCGGAAACTGACACCAATGTAGATGCTTTGTTCATGTCTTTACAGGTTAAAGCTTACTCGTGGAAGAAATGGGCCAACATGTTGTCAGGCTGTAATTTCTGGTAAAATTATCTGTGGATACATAGATATGCAAGTAATTTGAGATACAACCGAGCATGTTCAAACAGGAACATAATTATTTTATGCCATTAATAATCCAGAACCAGCAACACTCTATTTAATTATATTCTCCACAGGAACTCCATCAGTATTTGTGAACTCAAAGGTTCACACTATTTTGTAATTAATTGCTGAAAGTAATAAAATCACGGACGCTTTTCTGAACATCAATAAACTGTCTCAATGGAGAAAAGGCGACTCTAATTAGCCATAGTTCTCAACTCTTGTTATTATCAGCAATTCTATACTCAGAGTACTATGATCATAGAAAATTCAAAAAAAATACAGCGCAAGTAATGGCAGTAAAGAGGTCAGCTAAGCTAGGAGGAAGAGGGGCTTGATGTTAAACAACAAGGATCCTATGATGAGGGCATCGATTGGTATAAAGAAAGACCATTAAATGTCTTAAAAAATACACAATAGGTCTTGTGGGGAAAAAAAAAACAGATCACATGAGCAGGGTATTCTGGAAGCTAAATGTGATCTGAAAATGAACAATTCCAGGTTTGCAATATGGTTATGAAAGTTGGATCCAGATTTAAGGGCTTGAAAATATATAGCTGAGCAATTATATGCTTAATCATCATCCTCTACGGGGATAGGCTGTATAACATGATTAAAAAAAAAACTCCCAGTGTATCTTAAAGAGTTCGAAAGGGAGCATTGCATTAAAAAAGAAGGTTCAACAGATTCCATTGGTGACAGCAGGATCTGAAAGTTACCAGGATCATCAATCTTTTATGTAAGAGCTCTGTTAAAATGAGGCTATTGCAACGTTGTGGAGTTCTCAGGCAGGTTAAACACTGGAACAGTTTGTTCCTTAAATTAGTCGAAATTTGTTACTTTGGCTGACAAAGGTAACTTTGTGTTGCAGATGACAGCACTATATCGGTCAATGTGGAAACTTTAACAAAGTTTGGTTTGTTTTTATTGTTAGAATCGAGTGGAACAGACAAAAGGTTATGGTATGCCCTTGATCATATCATTTCACACTCAGTTGGCAATGTTGCTAAAGGTCTAGCGAAGACAGTTCTAATGCTGTACTGACAAGGCTTCTTCAGCTTTTCAATTTGTAGCATGCAGTTTGTCATATTTGACTAGGATCTAGGCATCAAATTGCAAACCAGCAAGTACTATCAGATAAAAATAAAACACATTTTGACTTTTTGCTTTGAATTTCCAGAAAGTTATTAATATACAAGTTTCTGTTTGACCTCATAGCTTCTCCCCCTGCCTCCTAAGCTACATACTGATTTGATCGAAAGCTTTGCTTTAAGGCATTGTTAATTTAAGTACAATAATAGATTCAATGATAACTTGCAATAAGGACAAAGATACAAATAATTTTGTCAAACTAAGTTTCAAACAACCTTAAATTTAAGAAGACTAATTTTCTGCACTAATCTTTGCAAGCGTCATAAGATTCTATACTTATGAAGAGATCACTTCTCCACAAGGTCATCAAATTTAAACTTTCGGAGGTAAAAACAGAAAATGCTGGAAATACAGAGCTGGTCAGGCAGCATTTGTGGAGAGAAAAACAGAGTTAATGTTTTGGGTTGATGACCTTTCATCCTGGCTTTGCTGACCTTTCACTGCCATTACACGCACTGTTTTTTCACAAGTTCTATATGACAATAGCATATTGAGTATAGACTTGTTTGCAATAACAATAGCTGAGAACCGTGGCAAATTGGAATTATTCTGCCTCCGCTGAGACAGTTAACTGATGCTCAAAAAAGTATCTGTTCTGTTGAAAGGTCATTGAACCTGAAACGTTGGGCACAATTCAAACAAGGCAACGAGCGTCTTGCCTGCTGGTGGGGGAGTCAGTGTCACCTCCTTTGGGGAAGGCCTGCCGTATTAGGTGCCAATTAGGTACTTAAGTGGTCAGTTCTGGGCCTTCCCCAAGATCAAGGACTGCGGGGGGGGATCCTGCCCCTGCGAGCTGCCGGCCATTCAGCGACCGGTAGCATATTGCAGGCGTTACCAACGGGAGCAGTCGCGGCTGCCGGGAATGCACCCATTAGAGCCCCAGAATCAACAAGAAGAGTGAGGGGGGGGATGCAGGTTCGCGGGGTGGGGATTGCATGAGAGGGTCGAGGGAGGTTGGCAGCACTTTGTCGATGTCGGATCCCTCGATCAGGCACTGAGTACTTGACAACGGCGGACCCAGCCCCATCCCCACCCCCACCCAGGAGCCAGCAAGCAAACCCAACAGGGTTTTGCTTTGCAGACTTCCTGCACAGCAAATCCTCTGCCCGCTGTTCATTGGTTACATTAATAGCCCACTTAAGGATGTCAATTGGCATCAAGGTGGGAGGACCATCCACGAGCCTTCCCACCCTGGACTTAATTGGGCCAGAGACAGGAAGGCAGCAGGGTATCCACCCGGCACCTCCCCTCCCAATTAGATGCCCCCCCCCTCCCCCTGCCTCCCACTCGCCTCAGAGAAGTTCATGAAATTCCACCATTATCTGTTTCTCTCTCCACAGAAGATTCCTGACCTGCTGAGTAAGATTTCCAGCATCTGCAGTATTTTGCTTTTACCTTCTAGACTGTGTTTCTGCTGATTACTTTTTTGGAGTTTTCTTATTCCTACAGACCAAAGGTCACTACATGAATGTCCAAACTCAGTTCCCATTTCCTACAAACCATTTCTTCTCCGAAATAAGTAAATTGTGAAAAGAATTCCTGGTGAATTGTTCCTAAAATGTAGATGTCATTAAGTAAGATTGTTTTTTCCTGTTGAAACTGATTAACTCTTTGAGTAACAACCTATTATACAAGGCACTAGAGAGTGTTACCAAATCACACCCAGCTTTCTGTTTATTGTGAAATATTTTATGTGCTTTCGTTTTTCAGTGCAGATCATTATTTTTATAATTTGATGAAGAAATGCATTTCAATTTTATCAGCTGGAGGATGACTGTGCTCTCTATGACAGCAACAATACTGTTGAAATCTTGATAGTTACCCAGAAGAAGAAGCCTTACGCCACTCCAAAAATCACATAAGGCCGTAGAAACAGGAGTCAGCCATTTAGCCCCTCAAGCCTATTTCTCCATTCAGTGAGATGCTGGCTAATATGCAACCTAACTTCACATACTCAACTTTGCCGCATATCCCTCAATATCTTTGGTTAACAAAAATCTATCAATCTTAAATTTAAAATTAACTATTGATCTAACATCAATTAACCATACTTTGTGTGTGTAGAAGTATTTCCTAATTTCAGTCTGAAAAATCTGGCTCTAGATTCTAGACTATGGCTCCTAGGCCTGGACTATCCAAGTAGCGGAAATGGTTTATCTCTATCTACCCTCTCTGTTTTGTTTAATATTGTGAAAGCCTTGGGTGGAATGCGGAGAGCCGTTCAAAACTCCATTGACTTCGGCAGGACCATAAAATCCCACCGGTATAAAATTCCACCCATGGATCAAATCAACACTTAACCTTCTAAATTCTAGGGAATCCAATCCTGAGACGGAATTTTATGCCGGCGGGATTTTATGGTTCCGCCAAAGTCAATAGACTTTTGAACGGCTCACCGCATTTTGTGGCCCTGCCCCAGCCACGATGGGGCTATAAAATTCCACCCCTAGCTTGTGTAATATATCCCCATAATTTAACACTTTGAATCCAGATATCATCCTGGTAAATCTATGCTGAACTGCCTCCAGGTCAAAATATCCTTCATAAGATGTGGTGCCCAGGACTGCCAACAGTACTCCAGGTGTGATATGAGCAGGGCTTTGTATAGCTGAAGCAATCATCTACTCCATGGATTCTACCCCTCTAGACATAAAGGCCATTGTCATTTTTTATTTTTCTTTTGCATCTGTTTATCAAATGTTAATGTTTTAGGCACCTGGGCCCCAAGTCTCTTTGGGGCCTCCATTGCTTCCAACTTTCTACCATTTAGAAAATAAAAACTGAATTCAAATTCACAAAATGCCATGGTGGGATTTGAACTCACCTTCTCTGGATTATTAATCAAACCTCTGGATTACAAAAACCAAGCACCGTGGATGCTGAAAACCTGAAATAAAAACAGAAAATGCTGGAAACACTCAGCAGTTCTGCCAGCATCTGTGGAGGGAGAGAAACAGAATTAACGTTTTAGGTCAATGACCTTTCATTGGAACTAGAAAATGTGACAAATGTGACAGAGGCAAGAACAGCAGAGGGGAGGGAGAGAAAGAAAAGGGAAGCTCAGTGACAGGGTGGAAGGTAGGAGCAATTAAATGACAAAAGGGATAATGGTGCAAGGAAAGGAGGTAATAATGGGACAAGTAAAGCGAAACAAGAGGTAGGTCTAGAGTAGGTAGAAATGGCAATAGAAAGTCACCAAGGAATTCACCAAGCCTCCTTAGACAGCACCTTCCAAACCCACGACCACTAGCACCTAGAAGGACAAGGGCAGTAGATAGATGGGAACACTACCACCAGAAGTTCTCCTCCAAGTCACTCAACATCCTGACTTGGAAATATATTGCCATTCCTTCACTGTTGCTGGGTCAAAATCCTGGAATTCCCTCCCTAACAGCACTGTGGGTATACCCACACCACATGGACTGCAGCATTTCAAGAAGGCAGCTCACCACCACCTTCTCAAGGGCAATTAGGGATGGGCAATAAATGCTGGCGCATCCTGCAAAGCCCACATCCTGTGAATGAATGAAAAAAAAATTCTGTTGAAAAGAATGGCAGCAATGGTTATGATCTGAAATTGCTGAAATTGATGTTCAGTCCAGAAGGTTCCAGAGTACTCATCAAAAGTTGATGAGCTGAGATTCTGTTAAGCTTCACTGGATTAATGTAGGAGGTTGAGTCAGAGTGGACTGAGACTTCAAATGGCAAGTGACCTAAAGCGCAGGGTCATGTTTGCAGACTGAATAGAGGTGTTCAGCAAATCTCCATCTTTTAGAGAAAAACTTGGAGAAGGAGGGGCGGGGAAGGATCCAATTGTTGCGTTTCCTGAGTGTATGTGTACTTGCATAACCAGAGATTGCAACATTAATAGACAGGATCACGTGCAAAGTGGGAAGTTGATAATTTGGTGAGAGAGGGAATTCAGTGCTGAGAGGGAAGAATGTGCTCCTATTTGCCACTAACACCTGTAGTGGCTTGTGTAAGCTCGAGGTAGTAAGTATTAAACGTTTTGTTTAGTGTTTTAGCGCTTAGTGCAAGTTAGTGTGTTTAAAATAAAACAAAAAAAGACTAAAAGTTAATTACCCATCAATAAATCTAAACTAAGATATGGTAGAGACCAAAGTTAAAGAATTAGGGAAACTAAACTGGATTTCAAAAAGCGTGAGATTTTCCAGTGATGTCCAGTTAATTGGGATAAACAACCCTGAACCCTCATCCCTGGAACCTCTCATTAATCTTTTCTGCAGTCTCTCTAATGCCTTCACATCTTTACTAAAGTGTCCTTTTCAAGTTCTACACTATCCTCCTCATGGTTTACAATGCTTCCGAGTTTCGTATCATCCACAAGCTTTAAAATTGTACCTTGTACACCAAGGTCTAGGCCATTAATATATATCACGAAGAGCAAGGTTCCTAACACGGATCCCTGGGGAGCTCCACTACCTTCCTCCAGTCCGAAAAAGAACTGTTTACTACTACTCGCTGTTTCCTATCATTCAGCCAATTTCATATCCATGTTGTTACTGTCCCTCACATTCCATGAGCTATAATTTTGTTCACAAGCCTATTGTGTGGCACTTTATCAAATGCCTTTTAGAAGTCCATGGGCACAACATCAACAGCATTACCCTCATCAACCCGCTCCATTACTTCATCAAAATCTCAAGCAAGTTAGCTAAACACGATTTGACCTTAACAAATCCATGCTGAATTTCCTTAATTAGCCTGCAATTGCCCAAGTGACTGTTAAGTTTGTCCCAAATTAACGTTTCTAAAAGCTTCCCCACCACCGAGGTTAAACTAACTGGTCTGTAGTTGCAGGGCTTATCTTTACATCCTTTTTTGAACAAACGTGTAACATTTGCAATTCTCCAGTCCTTTGGCACCACCCATGAGTCTAAGGAAGACTGGAAAATTATGACTAGTGCCTCCAGAATTTCCACTCTCATTTCCTTCAGTATCCTTGGTTATGTCTCACCCGGTCCTAGTGCCTTATCAACTTTTAAGTACAGACAGCCTAACCAATACCTCCTCCTTATCAATTTCAAACCCTTCAAGTGACTGAACTACCACCTCTTCCAACATTACATAGGAAACATCTTCTTCCTTGGTAAAGACAGGTACAAGGTATTAATTTAATACCTGAGCCATGCTCACTATCACCATGTGTAAATCCCCTTTTTTGGTCCCTGAGCGGCCCCACTCCTCCTTTTACCACCCTTTTCCTATTTATGCGCTTATAGGACACTTCATGTTAGCTGTCAGTCCCTTCTCATACTCTCCTCTCTTATTTGCTTTTCAATACCTATCTGAACCTTGTATATTTGACTTTTTTCTCTATTGTGTTATCCGCTTAACATAAGGTTTCATTTTAATCTATGTCTTTTTCGCCATCCTGGGAGCTCTGGATTTGTTTCCTCTATGTATCCTCTTCATTGGAACATACCTTGACTGTACTTGAATTATCTCTTATTCAAAGGCAACCCATCATTCAGTTACAGCTTTGCCTGCTAATCTTTGATTTCAATTTATTTGGATCAGATCCATTCTTACCCCATTGAAGTTGGCTCTCCTCCAGTAATTATTCTTCTCTGGATTGTTCCTTGTCTTTTCCCATAGCCAATCTAAGCCTATACAATGATAACTGTCCACTTAATGCTCCCTTACTGACACTTGATCCACGTGGCCCATCTCATTCCCAGGAACCCTGGTCCAGCAATGCATCCTTTATTGTTGAACTGGAAATATTTTCAGTAGAAAATTCTCCTGAACACACTCTGGGAACTCTTGTCCCTCTCTGCCCTTTACACTTCCATTATCTCAGTCTATATTTGGATAATTAACCCCCCCCCCCCCCATTATAACTACTCAATAATTCTTGAACTTCTCTGTAGCTTCCTTGCAAATTTCATCCTCTGTATCTTTCCCACTAACTGGTGGCGTATAGGCTACACCGAGCAATGTCATTGGGCCTTTTTTGTTCCTTAGTTCTAGCTAAATAGATTCTGTCCTTGACCTCTCTGGGATCTCTGCAGCATTGCAATGTTCTCCTTAATCAATAATGCCACCCCAACTCTTTTCCTATCTTTACGGAACACCTTGTATCCAGGAATATTTAATACACAGTCCTGCCCTTCTTTCAGCCACATCTTCATTATCACCACAACATCATATTTCCATGTTTCTATCTGTGTCTGCAGCTCACCAATCTTATTTACCACACTCCAAGCATTCACATACATGCACTGTAATGCTAGTTTAGACTTTATTACTTTCCATCCTATGCTGAACCCATCTAATACCTTACTATTTCCTTCTCTAGTAATATCTGTTTCTCCTAATATTCTTTGCACCTTGGTATCCTTCACTAGTATTACCTCCTTGACCCCACACCTGAGCCAAGTTAGTTTAAACTCTCCCCAATAGCATTAGTAAATTGGCCCTCAAGGAAATTAGTCCCGGCTCTGTTTAGGTGCAACCCATCTGGCCAGTACAGGTCCCTTACCCCCAGAACTGACACAAATGTCCCAAGAATCTAAAGCCTTTCCTCCTGCACCTCCTCAGCCACACATTCATCTGCTCTATCCTCCTATTTCAAGCACATGGTGCTGGGAGTAATTAGCAAATTACTACTTTTGAGGCCCTGCTTGCTCATTTCCTACCTAGCTCCCTAAATTCTGACTGCAGGAACATATCCCTCTTTTTACCTATGTCGTTGGTATTGATGTGAACAATAACTACTGGATGTTCATCTCTCCCTCCAGGGAGCCATTCAGTGACATCCTTGACCACGGCACAAGGGGGCTATCAATCCATGCCAGATACACATCTATGACCACAGAAACATCTGTGTGTTCCCCTAATTATTGAATCTCCTATCACTATTGCTCTTAAAGTCTTCTTTGTACCTCCCTGTACAGCTGAGCAACTCATGACTTGGCTCTGGCTGCATTCTCCATGTTTAGAATTGAATACTGGTTGGAGAATGAGATGCACTCAGGGCTCTCCTGCACTACCTAATTATTTCTTCTTGACTGCCTGATGGTTGACAGTCCCTCTCTCTCTGTGCATGCTCTTATGCTGTGGGGTAATCACATCTATAATGCAGCTCACCACCACATTCTCAAGGGCAACTAGGGATGGGCAATAAATGCTGGCCCAGCCAGCAAAGCCCACATCCTGTGAATGAATAAAAAAAAACATGCTATTCAGGAAGCTTTCAACCTTGTAGATGCGCTACAGTGATGCCAACTGATGCTCAAGCTCCAAAAGCTGGACTTTGAACTGCTACAGCTGATAACACTTCCTGCACCTATGGTTATCCAGGACACAAGAAATATCATAGAGTTCCCACATGGAACAGGATGTGCACTCCAAGGGTCAGAACTGCCCTCCCATTCCTCTATCTACTAGATAATAAAACTTACTACTTAAAAAAAATAAAAACTCACCAGTTACTCACTTCTTGTCTTTTGTTGTCATGTAAATATAGGGAAGTTAATTTAAATGCTTTACTTAACTCATTAAAAAAATGAAATTTTTAATTTATCAGCTCCTTAGACTAATTTCCTAACTTTGAAGAAAGGGAACCAATGCTACATTAATCATTTTGGTCTTCCGTGATTTCACAATTTGATTTTTTTCTCATTCACTTCAGTGATCTTGATCTGCTTCACAGTGATCCTGACCTATTTCACACTCGTCCCAGTCTGCTTCACTTTAATTAAGTAAATATATAAAACATGGTTGAACAGAGATAGCTGTGTATGAGGTGTGCTGCATCTGCAGTATGTGGGACTGGCAATCATATCTGAAATAAGTATCTGCAACTTAGGCTTAGAAATGGTGATCTGGAGTCCAAGGTGCAGACATTACAATGCATCAGGGAGGAAGAGAAATAAATAGATATTTTGGCCCAGGAAGCCGTCCCAACCTTAGTGGTTTAGATTTGGTTCATTGTCAAGGACAATAGGATATCATTGCATCTCAGACAGGTGCAGATGCAACAACAGAGGCTTATTTAAAATTAGTTTAGCTGCTCTAAACCTCCATAGCAGCACTGCTATTGCCACTACAGGAGGGAATTTTACATCCAGAATAATGGATTAATCATGGTAATAGAGCATTAGCAAATAAGGCTACAATAGGGAAACACAGCCAAACTTAAAATTAAAATAAAATGAAATTAACAATGCTATAATGCAAGAAGAGGAGGTCTTGTGGCACAGCAGGTAGCATCCCTGCCTCTGAACCAGAAGTCCCACTTCAGGAATGGCTGGCCAAGGAAGGTGCACTCACAATGCAGCCAAAGAGGTATTAAATTGTAAATCCTTCTAACATACACCAATGGTAGGCGATAAGAATGGGAGAGACTCCTGGTCAGCCAGGAAGTGATGGAAAGAAATTGGAGCCGCTACCATCACTATCCATAGCTCCATGCTACAACATGTGTGTGAAGATGTATGTAACCACAGCAACTTGGACTCCTTGACGGGCTGGTTGTTTCAGTTGGCTGGATAGCCGGTGTGGATCAGATTGGTGCCAACAGCACAGGATTCGATCCCCATTCCAGATGGGGTGGATTTGAGACTTGCCTCTTTGCTCTACCCGTGGTGGAGATCGCAGTACTGTGGGTTGGACCTCCCTTCAGGCAGAAAATTCAAGAAGTTGATCATGCATGAAACATTCATAATAAGACATAACAAGAGATTAATGGGTTTGATCCAATAGCCATTACTGAGATGTGGCTGCAAGTGACCAGGGTTGGAAACTAAACATTCCAGGTACTTGACATTCAGAGAAGATAGGAAAAATGGAAGAGAAGGCGGGATATCCCTCATGATAAAGGCAGCAGTGAGAAAGGATCTTAGTTCAGAAAATGAGGATGTAGCATCAGTATGGATGGAGCTAAGAAATAACAAATGGCATAAAAACCTGTTGGGAGAGTGTTGGACAGGGTATAAATCAGCAAATTAGAAGAACATGTAATAAGAGTAATGTTATAATTCTGGGGAACTTTAATACACTTTAAAGGTCAGGCAAACCAAATTTGGAGGACGCGTTCATGGAATGCATTTAAGAGGGCAGAATCGTCGCTGAATTGCAGTAAGGGTGGTAGCGGGTGTGAAAAATAACACTTTACCTGTGGGCTGCAATGGCGGGTTTTCGGGGCATGTTGTTAGCTTCCCGGCGCATCCCACCTCATTAGTAATGCATTCTGAGGAAACACACCGGATGGCTGGCGGGTGGGCTTGGATTTTCCCGCCACACTGTGACCTCAGCGCTTCCTCGCTCCGGGCGCCAGACCAGGACTGCTCCAGGCAACAGGTGGCCCTGAAAGCAAAGGTCACGGCAGCCCCCAAATTTAGTGACGCCTCCCTGGGGCACTTGCTGGACACTGGAAGGCTGCTGCTCTGGCCGCAGGAAGTCCACCAGAGTCACCAATCCGGCCTGGGAGGCAGTGGCAGCAGTGGTCAGCACCAACAGAGGCAGTGCAGGGAGAGGATGAATGATCTCTTTCGTTCCACCTGGGTAAGTCAACCACTGCATCACCCTCAACACACACTCCCAAACCCATCACATTTTTTAAAAAATTACTCATGTGATGTGGGCATTGCTGGTCATGCCAGCATTTATTGCCCATCCATAATCTAAGAATCAACCATATTGCTGTGAGTCTGGAGTCACATGTAGACCAGACCAGGTAAGGATGGCAGATTTCCTTCCCTAAAGGACATTAGTGAACCAGATGGGTTTTTACAACAATCGACAATGGTTTCATGGTCATCATTTTGAGCACTTGGCATGTCATAACATTCAAGGTTATGGGCCAATTGCTGGTAAATGGGGTTAGGTAGGTGGTGAGGTGTTTCTCATGTGTCGGTGCAGACTTGATGGGCCGAAGGGTCTCTTCTGCACTGTGATTCTGTAATCAGACTTTTAATTGCAGATTTTTATTGAATTCAAATTCCTCCACCCCGGGTCCCCAGAGCATTACCCTGGGTCTCTGGATTACTAGTCCAGTGACAATAGCACTACGCCACTGCCTCCCCATATTCACTTTCACTGAATAATGTGTAATGTTGTCTTTCAGCTTCATTTACAGGCTTTGTGAGTGTTCCACCTGCACAGCTTTTCTAAAACTTATTCATTCAAATCATTTTTAGCACAAAGAATAGCTTTTGAATAATAAGTTGTATCAAATAATTGTTCTTGCCATTTTACCACACTTAACCAATTCCATCATCTCATCTACCCCTCCCTTGCCATCCCCATCCTATTATTTCCATTCATCTCATGCCACCCCCACTCCACTCTTTCTATACCCATCCCTCCCATTAATCCCAGTCTCTTCAGCCAGGTTAACTTTGTGGTTGGGCTCCCCTTACCTTCCGCTGTTTGTGTTCTTCATCAAAAACCCACCAACTGTTGGCACCTGCACATGCGTTAAGCAGTCCAGTAATCCGTGCACTTCATGTACTTCCACATGCCAGGCACCACCCACCAAATAAATCCATTAACAAGCATGACCCTTAAACTGTCCAACAAAACAGTTTGGACAGATGAAAACAGAATATTATTATTATAGAAGGTTTCATGTTAAATTGGAGAACAATGCGGTTAGTTCCAAAACTAGGGTCTTTAATTTAACCAAAGCCAATTATAGAGGTATGGGGAGTGAGTCGGCTGAGGCAGATTGGGAAATTAGATCAAAAGATACAATGGTAGACTGGCAATGGCTAACATTGAAAGAAATAATTCATAACTCTCAATGCATATGTACTCCCTTGAGGGAAAAGTGGAACAACTGCTTAACTGGGGAAGTTAAGAATAGTATTAGATTTAAAAAAGTGGCTTACAGTGTTGCCAAAAACACAGTAAGCCTGAGGATGCGTTTTATTAAATCACTATATGATGGACATGAAATTGATAGAGGAGAAAATAAAATAGAGTAAACTAGCAAGAAATATATAAACAGATTGTAACAGCTTTTACACAATGCAAAAGGAAGAGTTTAGCGGAAGTTAATGTTGTCCCTTGAGACAGGGATGGGTGTAATTATAATGGCACATGAATAAATTGTTAAGATATTAAACAAATATCTTGTGTCTGGCTCCAAAGTAAAAGACTCAAGGAATGTACTGGAACTTGCAGGAACCTAGGGTCTAATGAAGTAGAGAATTTAAAAAATAAGTATTAGAAAAGGTATGGGAGAAATTAATAGGACTAAAAGCTAACAATACCCTGAATGTAGTAAAAAACAAAAAAACTGCGGATGCTGGAAATCCAAAACAAAAACAGAATAAAAAAAAAACCCCACTAGAGCTATACCTTGAGTGCCCTACCATCCATTCTTAATTAGCACATTCGTTTAGATAATATCACCAACTTTAACTTTAACACCTATGTGTTCTATTGTACTATTGTCGTTGACATCTTTTGATGATCTGCTTCTTTCACTGCTTGTTTGTCCCTACAACCACACCCCCCCCTCCACCTCTCTCTCTCTCTATCTCTATCTCTCCGCCCCCCCACACACACACCTTAAACCAGCTTATATTTCAACTCTTTCTTGGACTCGAACTCAAGTTCTGTCGAAGGGTCATGAGGACTCGAAACGTCAACTCTTTTCTTCTCCGCCGATGCTGCCAGACCTGCTGAGTTTTTCCAGGTAATTCTGTTTTTGCCCTGAATGTAGTAAATGCATGGTTTTTGATCTTCTAGAATTCCCTAGATTTTATAACAGTCTATGGATGCACTTGGTGTATTGTTTTCCTCCTTCCTCGCTGCCCATTTGTTGTTTTTGGGGACAGCTGTATATGGGTTTAAATTCACCACTTCCCTGGCTCCTCTACACTTTTGCAGTTGCACTATTTTCCTGGATTCTCTCTCACTGCACCTTTACAGTCTATGGGTGCAGTTGCACTATTATCCTGAATTCTCTCTCCCTGAACCTTTGCAGTCTATGAGTGCAGCTGCACTATTTTCCTGAATTGTCTCTCTCTCCCTGCACCTTTGCAGCCTATGAGTGCAGTTGCACTATTGTCCTGAATTCTCTCTCCCTGAACCTTTGCAGCCTATGAGTGCAGTTACACTATTATCCTGAATTCTCTCTGCATCTTTGCAGTCTGAGTGCAGTGGCACTATTTTCCTGAATTCTCTCTCTCTCTCTCTGCACCTTTGCAGTCTATGGGTGCAGTTGCATTATTTTCCTGGATTCTCCCTCTGTCTACATGCCCTTCTTTTGCAGCGCTGCTGTTCCAGGGTTTGAGTCATTGAGCTGGAGGCTGGACTGATCCCAGAATACACTGTGAGTTCGAGCTGACAGCAGCAGCTGGAAATGGCTGAAGTGAGCAGCAGCCTCCTGGAGCAACTCAAATCCTGCATCGTCTGGTCCTGGACCTACTTGTGGACGCTGTGGTTTTTCCTGATGCTTTTTCTAGTTTACATCCTGCGGGTTCCTCTGAAAATCAACGACAATCTGAGTACAGGTAAAGGAAGGGGAGGCTCTGATCCTCCGCTGGGGAAAAGTTTAACAAGTTTTCTGTTGTGTTGTTTTTGTAGGGGAGGGGTGGGGGGGTGCTGTGAGACTCGGGGCTGGTAAAGTGTGAGCATCGCCTGCTGAAGCCTTCCCCGGACACACAATCGGCTAAATCACCGCCAGCCCCGCCATCACAACACAACTTCACTGAAACCAGTGAGTTTCACCAAAAAATAAAACTGGTTAAAGATCGATACAGCCGTAGATTGCAGCTCCCCAGCCGGGTCCTAAAGCCTGCAGCCAGCATTAAACCCAAACACTCCCCCTCCCACTCTCCATTCTCCCCCCCCCCTCCATCCCCCCTCCCTCCATCCCCCCAACTTTGCATTCCCCCCCCACTCACATCACCCCCATTCTCCAGCCCCACACACTGTCCATCCCCGCCGCTTTCCATTCCCCCCCTCACATCCCTCCCACTCTCCCACACCCCCCACTCTCCCAACCCCCCCACTCTCCCAACCCCCCCACTCTCCATTCCCCCCACTCTCCCACCTCCCTCACTCTCCATCTCCCCCCCACTCTCCATCCCTCCCCACTCTCCATCCCCCCGCTCTCCAAACCCCTCCGCACTCTCCACCCCCACGCCACACCCGATCTCCCCCCCGATCTCCCACCATCCCACCAAGTCTCCCCCAAACCTCCTCCCCCATACCCCCTACCCCATACATCCCTCCCTCACCACTCCACCTCCCTCTCCCCGCCTGCAGACCCCCTCTCCCCCCTGTGCCCCCCTCTCCCCCTGCATCCCTCCTATCCACCCCTTCACCCCCCTGCAACCCCCTCTCTCCCCCGCATCCCTTCTATCCACCCCTGCACCCCACCCCGGCACCCCCACACCCCTTCCTGCACCACCCTGCGCCCACGCCTCTCCCCCGCATCCCTCCTCTCCACCCCTGCATCCCCCGCCCCCCCTGCAACCCCCCCAACCCCCCTGCACCCCCCTCAACCCCCCTGCACCTCCCCAACACCCTGCACACACTCCACCCCCCTGCGCCCGCGCCTCTCCCCCGCATCCCTCCTCCACCCCGCATCCTGCACCCCCCCAACCCCCCTGCACCTCCCCAACCCCCCTGCACCCCCCAACCCCCTGCACCCCTTCTCCCCCTGCACCCCTTCTCCCACTGCACCCCCCTCTCCCACTGCACCCCCCCTCTCCCACTGCACCCCCCCTCTCCCACTGCACCCCCCTCTCCCCCACATCCCCCCTGCATCCCCTCCCCCCGCATCCCCCCTGCACCCCTCTCCCGCCCGCACCCCCTGCACCCCCCTCCCGCCTGCACCCCCCTCCCGCCCGCACCCCCCTCCCGCCCGCATCCCCCTCCCGCCCGCATCCCCCTGCACCCCCCTCCCGCCCGCACCCCCCTCCCGCCCGCATCCCCCTCCCGCCCGCATCCCCCTGCACCCCCCTCGTACCCTGCACCCCTTCACTCCCTTGCATTCCCCTTCTCCCCCCTTGCACCCCCTCCCCCTTTGTACCCCCTTCCTCCTAGTACCCCACCATGCACCCCCTTCCCCATGCACCCCCCTCCCCCTTGCACCCCCCCTTCCCCCCTTGCACCCTCCTTCCCCCTGCACCCACCCTCACCCCCTGCACCCACCCTCACCCCCTGCACCCACCCTCACCCCCTGCACCCCCACTCTCTCACCCCCTGCATACCCTTCCCCCCACCAGCACCCCCTCTCCACCCAGTACCCCCTCTCTCCCACCCTACCCCCCCCCAGCACCCGCCCCTCTCTCCCCCCCAGCTCCCCCCAGCATGCCCTCTCCCCCCCCCCCAGCATCCCCTCTCTCCACACAGCACGCCCCTCTCTCTACCCCCAGCACCCACCCCTCTCTCCCCCCCAGCTCCCCCCAGCATTCCCTCTCTTCCCCCCCCAGCATTCCCTCTCTTCCCCCCCCAGCATTCCCTCTCTTCCCCACCAGCACCCCCTCTCTCCACACAGCACCCCCTCTCTCCCACTGTGCCCCCCCCCCAGCAACGCCTCTCTCCACCCCAGCACCTCCCTCTCTCCACCCACATCTCCCCCGCGCGTCCCCCCCTCTGCCCCCCCGTGTATCCCCCACCTACCCCATGTGTGCCCCCCCTCCCCCATGTGTGTCCCCCCTTCTCCCCCATGTGTGTCCCCCGTCTCCCCCCCCGTGCGTCCCCCCTTTCTTCCTGTGTGACCCCCCTCCCACCCGTGCGTCCCCCCTCCCACCCGTGCGTCCCCCACTCCTCCCCGTGCATTCCCCCCTCCCCCTGTGCGTCCCCCTCCCCTCCACGTGCACCCCCTCTCCCCCCTGTGCCTTCCCCCCTCCCCTCTCCCCCTGCCTGTGCACCTCCCTCCACCCCCCCCATGCACCCCCTCTCTCCCCACCTTGTGCACCCCCTCTCTCCCTTCGTGCACCCTCCTCCCCCAGTGCTCCCCCTACCTCCAGTGCACCCCCTCCCCCCATGCATTCCCCTGTTGCCCCCCCCGTGCATCCCCCTCCCCCCCCAACCGTACATCCCCCTCCCCCCCACCGTGCGTCCCCCTCTCCCCTCCCCCCTCCCCATTCACTGGAATCTGGTTTTTGCATAATTTTCTTTTTCTCACTTTCTGTCTTTGTTCACCTCGTTGTCTCTTTCTGTACCCAGTCACATTTTCACATGTTCACCTTTTCTCCCTCTCAAACTTAATTGTTAATTTCCTTTTCCCCAGCATATTTTCTTTTGTTCTATTCTCTCTATTTTTGTCAGCCATATTTAATGTTACTTCCTCTCTCTCTCTCTCTCTCTCATACATTTTTTTTCCAGGTTAAATCTAATTTATCCTTTCAGATACAAGCTTGAGGTCATGTATGTTTGACTATTGCTGAGTTTGTGTTTATGTGCGAGCAGCTGGTGCTGTGGGCCACTGAGATTTCTTGGTTAGAATTGTGGAACATGAGGACCAAAAGCCCAGCAGAAATATTGTAGTTCTGGGAATGCAGCAGAAAGGAAAAGGGGCCCATGTGAGTGAAAGTTTGGATTGGCCTGAATTTCACATTTACAAGAAAGTGTTAGTGTGCCTCATGCCCCACAGTTTTATTGCCACACAGATCGCACCAATTGCAAAACATGTAATTACATAGATTAGTGGATTTCCTGCGAGTTATACATGGAAAGTCAAATTACACACTTTTTGAACAGGAAAATTATAAAGTAACAGGCGATGCATTATGCTGGGCTCTCCTCTCAGGTTTTGCTGTACATAAATCCCAATTCATCTGAAACTGCTGCCTATGTGTTGTCCCGAAGTAAAGTCTGCTCACTCATCATTTCATCCTTGCAGACCTCCCTGTCCTCGATCCATCAAATTCAAAATACGTCCTCATTTTCCGATCTCTCCATGGCCTCATCTCCTTCATGCCTGCCTTCCAACCCTATATTGCAGCTTCCTGTGCACCCACCTCACAGCTTCTCCTGCCACATTCTGTGGTGCTGCTCCTCTATTCATTGGAATTCCTTCAGCCATCTCGGCCCTACTTTCCACAGTTCCCTCCATAATCCTCTGCCTTGTTACTTCTCCCTCCAATTCTAAAACACATCTTTTCAACCAAGCATTCAGGTATCTTAGCTCTTTATACGAATGGGTTTTATGCAACAAATGTTCCTCCTCTGTGAAGCATCTTGGGATTGATTTCTATGCGAAAGGTGCACTCTAAATGCAGTTGTATTGCTGCTAAAATGAAGCAATGTTTAAACTGAGCTGTCCTTTTCAAAGCTCCAAAGTCTAATTACTGTAAATGCCCAGGTCAGTTGTTTGTGATGGAAATCTGCGTTGGCAGTTGCTTATAAATTTTTTGGGTTGGAAGGCAACAAAATGGAATTTTTCTCTAACATAAATTTTGACATTTTGAAATGTGACAACTGGAATGCGACAGACATGCAAGTTGCAAGACATATTATCTAAACTAAAGTATATAAATTAAAAGTACCATCTGCCTGGCGTTTTCAATACTTAAAAGTGTCTTCATTTGTCCTGCCTGAAATATTGCACTGAAAATGTTGTGATATTCTGTCATTTGCTGAATATTTTATGGACGATTTATGGTATTTTCACTTCTACCAGCTATAATAATTGCCTCACCGCTGACTGTCCCTTTCCCAAAGCATGCTGTGGGCGTTGTAGCAACTGCTTTGTATCATTAAGTTTGCAATGTGATGAGAAAAGGGTGGTAAATGGTTAGATGCTTCTGCTTGAGAAGAAGCAATGATGGTGTTGTGCCACCAAATAGTACTGTACTTCAAGCTTCCAATTTTAGACCTCAGCTGGTACATTGTAGAGTGATGTCTAACTAAGATTTTTCACTTTGTGAATGACGGAGAAAACGTTAAGAGAATCACTCTGGCTTACTTTCATGAGTTTCCTAACAGCTGGTTATGGAGATGAGGTGGAAAAGGCTTTAGACCAGGTTGCCTATCCCTTTGCCTTGTGATATACTTGGGGAAAGGACAAAGGTGTAAAAGGGGAAGAAAAAACCGAGTCAAAGAAGAGAGATTTTTTTTGTTGTATTTAAACAAGTGGCGCTTCATGGCAATGACAGCAAATCAAAAAGGAAAACCTGCCTGGTCAGTGCAGCATGGAATGCATTGTTGCTAAGAATCCCATGCCCAAGTACTGTAGTAATACATAAAAAGTGATACAAATAAAATTCCTTTTTTTATATTTATAATCTTCAGAGAATGAGCCCTTTATCCCTACTCTTATGGGCTCATTCTTTGACTGGCAGAATGCGACAAGTGGTGTTCCCCAGGGTATTTGCAGTGGGGTCTCGGCTTTTCATCATATATATGCTACGAGGTACAGTTAAGTTATGGACAGGAGTAGGAACTTATAAAGGAACATAGACAGATTAGATGAGTGGGCAAAACTATGACAGATTCAGGTTAATGTGGGGAACTGTGATGTCTTCATTTTGGATCTGAGAAACATGAATCAGAATATTTCCTAAATGTTGAGGGGCCAGAAGCTGTAGCAGAAGCAAGGAGATTTAGGTGCCCATGTATATAAACCACTAAAAGCTAGGGCGCAACTACGAAATGAATCTAACAGTCTATGTTTGCCTTTATTTCAAAAGGGTTTGAATACAACAGCGAGGAAGTGATGCTCCAGTTGCACAGAGCCTTGGACAGGCCTCAACTGGTGAACAGTATTACCAAACATTCAGTTTTGACCATCAAACTACAGGAAAGATATATTGGCCTTTGGGTACTGTGCAGGTTCATCAGGTTGATACTAGGGCTAAAACTTTGGGTTAAATGATGAGGACTGTTTCATAAACTTGGTTTGTATTTCCTTGAGGTCAGAAGGACGAGGGTGATCTGAACAAAGTGTTTAAAATGCTTATACCAGATTGGGTAGGGTAGAAACAAAGTAAAGATGATTTTCTCTGGTGGGGAAATCTGGAACAAGAGTGCACTAAATCTTAAAATTAGAATGTGAAATCAGAAAGCACCTTTTTTACACAAAGGGTAGTAGAAATTGGAAACTTGATGATGGATTTTGGGTCAAATGGAATGGATAGATTTTTGTTAGGTAAGGGATTCAAGGGATAGGGACAAATGTGGGTGAATAGAGTTGAAGGACAGATTAGCCATCATTTCTTTGACTGCTGGAAATATTGTGAGGAGCTGATGACCTACTCCAGTTTCTATGTTCCTATGTAAGCATAAATTTAGTGTTTGAAAGTTTAAGAACATCAATTCCAAAATGGGTGCCTAAATTGACTCATGAATTCATCAGTTTGCAACTGCCAATGAGGCAACACACCAAGAGATAATAATAAACTAAAGGGCTTCCGAGTGTGTGAGGTAACTTGGTGGAATCCAAGAACATGAGTTAAAAATAATCTGGGTGAACCATGTTATTTGAATTTTCCATGGTGGTTAGGGCAGTGCTGGTATTTACGTTTTCTACTGCAATATTTAGCTTTAACCTTCACTCATGACAGGCTTTTGGACCATTTATTGTAAAGTGGTGGTTTCAAATATGTTAACATTAAATTTTGCATGGATTTATTGGTGTACATTGATTCTGAAGTGAGAATTACCTTATGCTTCAAAGTGACATCAATTCCTATTCTGCTGGAGGGTGAGAAACAGTGCAGTGTAGTATCTTACCTTGCATTGGAGTGAGGCATTTTGTTTTTACGGCATAATCTTCTTCTTTGTAATGTAAAACACAAACATCCACTTATCTTAATGTGATCTATGTTGCTCTGTATGCATTTGTGTGAGTGTGTGTATGTTTATATCGTATACACAGAGTGCAGCTTTGCTTTATTAAGAACTCTCTGATTTTTGGTTATAATGGGTCTGGTCAGTAATTATTGCCAATTGTGTTTTAAAAGTATCAGAAGCTACATGCTTTAATTCTTTAGGGGAGGTCATGGCAACTAACATAATATCATACATCCAGTACAGATAAGAATATTTTAGCAGTTCAATTCATTGAATTCTCAAGGTGTTTTAATCTCTTTAACTATATAGACGGCCTGGTAATATATTATCTGTGAAGTTTCATTAACTTCCCTAGCATTGAATGTTATAAATTGGAATGTATGGAGTCAGGTAATATTTCTGAGAACTGTACGTTCCTTTAAATGTAATTATATTTTATAAGTCTTTAAGCTAATTATTGAATTCTGAGATGGGGTGGGGAAGTAACTCATTTAATTTTTTTTATAGGTCCAAAAGTCCTATTGTTTCCAAACTAAGTTTGCTTTCGGTTTGTAAAAAGCTGGCTGTCCATCACAGATGACTCACTGCAATGTTCTCATGACTCCACCTGTATTAATTAGACGCCACCTTGTGTTGTCAGACTGCTTGCCCAATATCCAGTTTTCACCAGTTAAAGATTGGAGAGACTAACCATCGTCATTGGTTCCACGCCATAAACTCCATCTCCCCATCATGGATTCCATCCCGCTCACCAGTCACTGTCTCAGATTGAACCAGGTTTTTAGTGACTTGGAGTCCTTTTCAATTCTGAGATGGATTTCCATCCCCATATGCTCTCCATATAAAACAAAGACCGCCTACTTCCGTCTCCATAACATCGCCTTCCTTAGCCTATATACTTCTGAAACCTTCAGCTATGCTTTTGTCACATTGCTGTCTTACTCGCTCATCCTCCACCCTCTGTAACCATTATCTCATTCAAATCTCTGCCAGTTGTATCCCAGCCCTGCTTACCCGTCATCCCATCCTTGGCTAATCTGCATTGGAAAGTGGAAACCCCAGCGTGTCAAAATTAAAATATTTGTCTGTGTTATATCCCATCATTGGCTTCGCCCATGTTTATTTCTTAAACAAACTCTGTTGTGTGTACAATTGTTACCAGGGATTTGTTTGGAAGAATTTGTAAAGCCTGTTATTCACTGCTGTACATGTTCTTCAGACTGTGTTGAATGCCCTTTGTAAAAGCTGTTACCAATGGCATTGTAATAGTTTATTTTCTGTAGAGCAGGGCTTAGCCTAGTCAGTGTTGAACAGACATTTTTATTTTTTTAATATTTTAAGTATTATGAATGTTTTAAATATTTTAAGTCACTTGTGCACTTATGAAATTTTAAATAATATGCTTCACTGCCTTGTGATTCTGATAAAGCAGTGTAGTGCACAGCAGTGCAGTGCATTGTCTTGTACTTGGCGATGATGACTCACCTATAATGTATGGTTCATAATTGTCAGGATACCACTTCTCCCCTTCCGGAATTAAATTGTGAATGGTGTGAGGTTAAGCAGCCATTATGTAAGATGAAGAAGGAAAGCTGAACGGGAGTATTTTCATTACTAAGTACTTCCCCACACACAATTCAAACAAAAATCATTACCTACTCGGGAGATGTCTTCAGTGACCAATTTTATTTCCTTTGGAAAGTGGCCGTTTGAACACTAAATTTGATGGATTACATATGGAATTGAGATCAGGTATCTGGAAATTCCATTACTTATTTGCCTAATCATCCTGGTAGAAGGAGACCTCAGATGCTGGGGTCTCCTGAGTTAAAATAAACACATAATGCTGGACTCGAGCAAAACTGTGGAGTTTCATACGTGTTTACTTACTCATGCCAGGGTGAAGGATAATATGGAGTGGCAGAAAAATGTTCAGAAAGAAAGAGAAAGGGGCCAGAAATGGCATCCATATTCAAACCAATGACAAAGATAGAATTATGTTTGAAATCTTGCAACAGGGTTGAAGAACAGTACCTCAACAGTTTTAATCTCTGGTTTGTATCCTTTGGCTTGTACTGGACAGGTTAATAGGAGCAAAAGGGAGGTGGGTGAATGGGACTTGGTGGATAAGTCACTGGGTCTTGATGGCCAATGCTATTATATATTATATATATCTTGATGCCAAAACAAATTAAACACTAGTGAGACTCCATAGGTAAATAACACAAGAACACAATAAATAGGAACAGGAGTAGACCACATGGCCCACTGAGCCCGCTTCACCATTTAATATGATTGTGGCTGATCTTGGGCTTCAACTCCATCCTGCTCCCCATATCCCTTAATTCCCTGAGAGACCAAAAATCTTTTTATCTCAGCCTTATCTGTATTCAACCATGGAGCGTCCACAACCCTCTGGGGCAGAGGATTCCAAAGATTCACAATATTTGAGTGAAGTTATTTCACCTAAATGATTGGGCTTGGGACTTGTACCCCGTGTGCTAAATTCCCTGACCAGCAGAAACAACCTATCAGTGTTCACCTTATCGAACCCCTCCAGAATTTTGTAGGTTTCAGTGAGTTTGCCTCTCATTTTTCCAAACTCCAGAGAATATAAGCCCAATTTACTTAGCCGCTCATCACAGGACAACCCTCTCATCCCAGATACCAATTTAGTGAACCTTCGCTGTACCGCCTTGAATGCAAGTATGTGCTTTCTTAAATGTGGAGACCAAAGGTGTACACACTACTCCAGATGACGGCTAACCAAAACCCTGTACAACTGTAGCAAGACCTCTTTATTCTTGTACTCCAATTCCCTTGCAATAATGGCCAGCATGCCATTTAGATTCCTAACTGCTCGCTGCACCTGCATGCTAACTTTGTGTCCCATGTATGAGCACACAGATGTCTCTTTGAACATCATGTTTCTCACTTTTTAAAAAATTTTGCTTTTTTATTCTTATGACCAAAGTGAGTAACTTCACACTTCCCTATGTTATTCTCCATTCGCCATCTTGTTGCCTACTCACTTAACCTGCCTATATCTCTTTGCAGCCTCTCTGTGTCCTCTCCACAGCTTACCTTTCCACCTAGCTTGGTATCATCAGCAAATGTAATGTCTGTCTCTTCACCTGAGTCATTAATATGGATTGCAAGTAGCTGAGGCCCCAGCATTGATCCTTGCACTACTCCACTATTCACTGCCTACCATCTTGAAAAAGCCCCGTTTATGACCACTCTATTTTCTATCCATTCACATATCCTTTATCCATGCTGGAACCTATCTAATCGAGTCCCATTCAAAAGCATCTTCCTCCTTCACGGTTTCACAGGAATGTAAACCCTATGAATAGCAGGACTTCACTGTACTTATAAAAGCTCTTGCAATCTGTTTTTATATTTCTGGCTCGTTTGCTGTCATATTCTGTTTTTTCCCTAAAGATGTAAGGGAGCAATTAAGGGTTAGGAAAGAGGTATACATTATATACACAGCAGAGGAGTGCCCGATAAGAGAGAATACAAAGAGATTAGGAGAGAAGTTAAAAAGCAATTAGGAAGGCAAAGATAAGTTATGAAATTAAGTTATCAAGGAACATAAAACAAAATACTAAAATATTTTATAGGCATAGCAATAAAAAAAGGATAACTGTGATGGAAATAAGACAATTAAGGAATGAACAGGATAATACCACAGGTAACAATGGAGAGATTGAAGAAATATTAAATAATTAATCTGCTTTTGTATTTACCAGGGAGATAGAACAGGTAGACATGACATTGAATGAGGGAGAGAATCTCTTAATGTCCTTTAGGGAAGGAGATTTGCTGTCTTTATCTGGTTTGGCCTACATGTGACTCCAGATCCACAGTAATGTGGTTGACTCTTAAATGCCCTCTGAGCAATGGCAATGCGGGATGGGCAATAAATGCTGGTCTAGCCAGTGATGCCCACATCCCATGAATGAATAAAAAAGAACAATGAAATAAATGCATCTAAAATAAAAAAGGGGCATATTGAATTTTTAAAAATTCATTCAGGGGATGTGGGCTTTGCTGGCTGGGCCAGCATTTATTGCCCATCCCTAGTTGCCCTTGAGAAGATGCTGGTGAGCTGCCTTCTTGAACTGCTGCAGTCCATGTGATGTAGGTACACCCACAGTGCTGTTAGGAAGGGAGCTCCAGGATTTTGACCCAGCGACAGTGAAGGAACAGTGATTTATTTCCAAGTCAGGATGGTGAATAACTTGGAGGGGAACTTCCAGGTGGTGGTGTTCCCATCTATCTGCTGCCCTTGTCCTTCTAGATGGTAGTGGTCGTGGGTTTGGAAGGTGCTGTCTAAGGAGCCTTGGTGAATGCCTGCAGTGCATCCTGTAGATGGTACACACTACTGCTGCTGTGCATCGGTGGTGGAGGGAGTGAATGTTTGTGGATGGGATACCAATCAAGCAGGCTGCTTTGACCTGGATTGTGTCAAGCTTCTTGAGTGTTGTTGGAGCTGCACTCATCCAGGCAAATGGAGAGTTTTCCATCACACTCCTTGTGTCTTGTAGATGGTGGACAGGCTTTGGGGAGTCAGGAGATGAGTGACCCGCCACAAAATTCCTAACCTCTGACCTGCTCTTGTAGCCACGGTATTTATATGGTTAGTCAATTCAGTTTCTGATCAGTGGTAACCCCCAGGATGTTGATAGTGGGGGAATTCAGTGATGGTAATGCCATTGAATGTCAAGGGGCGATGGTTAGATTCGCTCTTGTTGGAGATGGTCATTGACTGCCACTTGTGTGGCGCGATTGTTACTTGCCACTTGTCAGCCCAAGCCTGGATATTGTCCAGGTGTTGCTGCATTTGGACATGGACCGCTTCAGTATCTGAGGAGTCGCGAATGGTGCTGAACATTGTGCAATCATCAGTGAACATCCCCACTTCTGACCTTATGATGGAGGGAAGGTTATTGATGAAGCAGCTTATGATGGTTGGGCCTAGGACACTACCTTGAGGAACTCCTGCAGGTTTGTCCTGGGGCTGAGATGACTGACCTCCAACAACCATTACCATCTTCCTTTGTGCTGGGTATGACTCCAACCAGTGGAGAGTTTCCCCCCTGATTCCCATTTACTCCAATTTTGCTAGGGTTCCTTGATGTTGCAGTCAGAGGATAAAGCCCCTGGTTTAGATGGATTTCATCCATGTATTTTAAAATAATCTAGGGAAGAAGTAGCAGAGGAGTCACACCACACACTTTACAATTTATTAGAAAAGATGCAGTGCTAGAAGACTGATGGATGGTTAAAGTAATTCCTTAATTTAAGGAGAGGACAGAACATAGCCAGGGAATTATAGCCCAGTCAGCTTAAATCAGTAGTGTGATACATAATGGAATCCCTGCTCAAGGGGAGAATAGAAGAACATCTCTCTCTCTCTCCAGGTAACATCCTCATGGTCCGAGGGTTGCTAATCTTGACTTATGCCATAATATTCCTTTGGGTAAAGGCAAGGAGGCAGTCCCCAAGAACTACTGTTGTTCTGCATCACACTCTAGCCATCTAGCCAACTGATTCTGTTAAACATTGAGAAATGAAAATTATAATAACCATAAAAATATAATAATATAATAAATGAATAATCAGCATGGATTTCAAAAGGGTAAATCTTGCCTTACCAACCTTATTGAAATTTTTGAGGAGCTAATGGAGAAAGTAGACAATGGCAATGCAGTTTATCTCTGTCTCTCTCCCTCTCTCTGTCTGTCTATCTGTCTCTCTGACTCTCCCCCTCCCTCCCTAAAGGGGCAAGAGGCAAACCATTGTTTACTTTTTCCTTCAACAGGTTGTTAGCCTGAAGCCAGAAGCTATAGCTTGAGGGATGCCACTTCACATCAATCAT
Organism: Carcharodon carcharias; assembly: GCF_017639515.1. Taxonomy (NCBI): domain Eukaryota; kingdom Metazoa; phylum Chordata; class Chondrichthyes; order Lamniformes; family Lamnidae; genus Carcharodon; species Carcharodon carcharias. The sequence goes on from NC_054487.1 coordinate 56,677,853, forward strand.
GGCTGACCAGGAATCTCTTCCACTCTTACCATCTGGGCTAAGGAAGGATTTGCAGTTGATAATCAATCTCTTTGGCTGCCCTATTAACACATCACCTATGGTTATCAAGCACTGGAATAGGATGCGAACCCAGAGCATTTGGCTCAGAAGCAGGGAAGCACCCACTGTGCCACAGGATCCTTGCCCCAACTAGAGGAATAGAATTGAAAAGTTGGGAAGTTATGCTAAACTTGTGCTGAATTTTTGGTTAGACCACACTTAGAATACTGCGTGCAGTTCTGGTTGCCATATCATACAAAGGATTCCGAGGGACTGGAGAGGCTGCAGAGAAGATTTACAGGGATGATATGAGAAATGCGTGGATATGCATATTAGGAAAGCATTGACAGGCTGGGTCGCATTGTTCTTGAAGAAAGAACACTGAGGGGTGACCTAATAGAGGTCTTTAAAATTATGAGAGGTTTTCACATAACGGGTACAGAGAGAATGTTTCCTCTTGTGAGGAAGAGCATGATTATAGGCTGTCAATACAGGATAGTCAAGAAATCGAAAGGGGAATTCAGAAAGAACTTCTTTACCCAAAGAGTGGTGAGAATATGGAACTCACTGCTACAGCGAGTGGTTGAAGCAAATAGAATCAATATATTTAAGGGGAAGCTACACAAGAATATGAGGGAGAAGGGAATAGAGGCTTACAATGATAGAGTTAGATGAGGAAAGATGTGAGGAGTCTTCAATGAGCATAAAAGCTTGCATGAATGGCTTGGGCTGAATGAGGGCCTCCCAGCTGCCTGGTGACAGAATTAAATATCAGCTACATGGCATTCAACAGTCATTCATATTGACATGATGTCAGCAGCAAGTGAAATATGATCATGCCCATAATGATTACTTAAAACATTCTCACCTTGACATTTCTAATTCACGTCTTTAAAGTTCCACAGGGCCTTCAAGCATCCCGCAGGAGGGCTCCTCAGAGGAGGTCACTCACTCTGAGGGTGCACCATCACGGGACTCATGCAAACCATGCATCTGCTCAGGTATTCACACTGCGGAGGCTCCAGTAAGATTGATAGCTAGGTTCTAACTTGGTGACTCACAGATTACAAGTGAGCAAGAGTAGATTATACAGAGTCTGCTTGGGAGGTCACAGGACGCTCCCAGCTCTGCTCAGCTGGACGCAGATTCTGTGCCTCAGGTTCTGTCACTGAAAAGGATGTTTCTGGAGTGGCAGCAGAGAATGTGTGATATACTGGCAGGTATTGCAGCCTTACTGTACATGTTTATAGAGAGATTGGAAGGTTCTCTCTCAAGTAGGAGTGGCAGGCTGTCACAGGCCTTTACCGTGACGTCTTTGTGCATGGAAAGAGTGGCCTGCATTAGCAGTATCAGGTGCAGCAATCAAATGAATGCCCGCAGGGCCTCACCAATGGCTGGCACACTCTGAATGCCACCTTAAATAGGATGGATGGTGCCCTAATCTTGGCCATTCATCATACCACAGATCTGCAGCAAAGTGTTCTCCAGCTCATTGCTGCAAGGTAGGTGTGGCTGGGCCAAGAGAGGGAGAATGGTGGAAGGGGATATGGAAATGGGAACTCGGCTCAAAGTGTTTTGACTTTTCACCCATTGTTACCCCCCTCCAGCTCAGTTGGTGCCCCACATGCTGCCTTGTGTTGTGATGACCAAGCCAGACCCAGCACAAGTGCATGTAGGACAGTCTTTGGTGGGGCCCTCATGGGTTCAAAACCCAGAGGACGTCAACCAAGAGCATCTCGGCGGTCAGAGCCAGGACCTGAGCAGCCTGCCTCTCTCTGCTGAAACTACAGGGGTAGTTATGAAGAAGAAGAGTAAAGATTTGTAGTTGCACAGGGGTGTGCACATGGTTGTGTTGCACAATGTTGGATTGTTAAGTTTCTGGTTTATTTTTGAGCCACATAAATAGTATTTCTTGTCACCATTTTCCAATGATACCCGTTTTTGCTTCCTGGAAAGTGGCCTTTTATGATGAATGGTAGGACAAGAATCGACACCGGGAACTGGGGAGCTGTGATGCTTGTTTGTTTGAAGGTCTGCTCTGTGTCGGGGGCATTGTCCGGGGCGGGGGGTGGGGTGCAGTGTTGGTAGGGCATGTGTGTTGGAAAGTGGCTTTTGCATCTGATTGTCAGATGGGTGAACTGGTGAGACCTAAATGAACCTCACAATAATGAGGGCATCCCAGGCAGCAGGGAGCGCTGTTGCCTTGGCTGTGTCATGTTGCTTCTTCTACTCGGAATTGTTTGAAGAGGCTCTGTGCCTTATGTTTCCTGCAGGTCCAAACCTCACTGTTGTGAAATATTGTGCAGGTTGTAGCACTCCATGACCATTCTGGAAACCCTGCCTGGTGCATACTGAAAGAGGGCTCCAAATCTGTCCAGACATCTGAATCGTACCTTCAGCATTCTGAAGGTTCACTCAATTACATATCTGGTTGTCATATGGCTTTACATTGGATGGCTCCTGGGCCTCATAGATTGGGTTCCTCACGGGTATCATCAGCCACATTTTACTTGAGTAACCCTTTTCTCCGAGCAGCTAGATGGTAAATCTGCTTCGAGATGTGAAGATATTAGGGAGAGGTAGACTGCCGCAGGATGAAAGCATTGTGAAAGTGGCCTGGAGATCCGGTGCGCAGCTGCATAAAGAGCATTTTGCAGTTGCACACAAGCTGTACAATAATGGTGTGGAAACTCGTGTGGTTGGTGAATATTCCAGGGCGATCTGGGGGTGCGGTGCTGTAATTACCACGTGTGCAGTTGATGACACCTTTCACTTGTGGGAAACCAGCTAGAGATGCAAATCTGATTGCCCGCTCATTCTGATAGCATCATTGGTTGACCTAGTTGCTGACCCTAGCAAACAAGGCATCAGCCACCTGCCAATTGTGAGATCCTGCAAATGTTCCTGGCAGAGCCCTGAAAGGATCCAGAGGCAAAAACATTGAGAGTGATGGCGACCTTGATAGCGACTGGTAGCCAGGTCCAGTTGGCAACAGGTAAATGCTGCAAATGTCTGTCAAACATCTGGTGCAAGACTGCGAACCTCCTCAGACACGAGTTATGAAATGTTGAGGAAGTTTGTCCTCTGTCTGTACAGGGCCTTCTGTATACCTCTGTCGATCCCCTCTCTCTGGTGGAGCTGCAGGTCTGTAAACAGTAGGCTGTTGCTAATACTGCTGCTCCTGTTGCTGCCCACCCTGCTGGTGCTGCCCCCTCCTGCTGGTGCTGCCCCCTCCTGCTGGTGCTGCCCCCTCCTGCTGGTGCTGCCCCCTCCTGCTGGTGCTGCTCTCCCTGCTGGTTGCTCCTTGTGCTGCTGCTCTTGCTGGTTCTGGTCATTTTGGTTCTCGTCTGAGATCCAAAATAACATAATGTGCATCCATGGTGAACGGATGGATCGGATCAACAAAATGGAGATGAGACCTGCAAACCACCAAGTGTGTAAAACAATCTCTCAGCACAAGCGTTGTGACCAAAGTCTTTCGCGCAATCAGGCAAGAAAGCAGTTGTGAAGTTTTAATACTCATTGGCACATTTCCTTATCATGTCTTCAGCCCCCTCAGTTGCCATTATGCTCTTGCCCTGTTTTCACTGAAATGTCCACACTGTCAGGGAAATCTGTGGGAACGCAGTCAAACTGTAAAAGTCTTGTTAACCTCACTGTAATTGAGCACTTAACTGCTTGAACCTGACAACCTGCCTCTCCTAAGTGGGGTTCTCACGTGTGACAGAGTTGGAGCTGGCTTCCTGACACACTGTCAGTTTCCCTGGCTTTAACACCACTCCCCCCCCCACACCTCCACCTCCACCGCCACTGCCCAACCCACATGCTCCTGCACATTAAAATTCAGCCCATAGGTTCAAATGTGCAATTTTGTGAAAGCAGATTGATAAAGCTCTAAAAAGGTCTCAGTATTTTTTTCTTCTTCTTATATCTCTGTGGAGTTCCTTGGCACCTATTTCTATGTTAAAGCTGAAGTAAGGTTGCAAGTTGTTGTTTAGAAATGTGAACATAGAGTGTAAGAGTAAAAAGAGATTGCATTTGTACAAAATATTGGTAAGGCCACATTTGCATTATTGTGTACCATTTTGGGCACCCATTATAAAAGGGCATTAAAGTTGTAGAGAGTGTACAGTGTCCATTCATCAGGATGATGCCAGGAATAAAGGAACTATGGCTGCAAGTAGAGTCTTTCGATACTGAACCTGTTTCCATTGGAAACAAAGATGGTTAAGTGAAGATTTAAGAGGATTTTATGAGTTTTTGTGTATTCTGTGATTTTACAGCATTACAGGAATAATGTAAGAGTAAGAACAAAATTCACCCGGTAAGCCGGAACAGTCTGTGTCCAGTGAATGAGGATTTTTAATAAATACAACCTATTCTTAATTTAGCGATTTGAAACTGGCTTCTTGGCACACTCCTTTCATTATAAACTCTTTCCCATGTGAATTACTAATCAGTAGCATCTCTGTACATTTTCTTACATTTAGTCATGGGATGTGAGCATCGCTGGCAAGGCCAGCATTTATTGACTTTGAGAAGATGGTGAATTGCCTTTTTGAAGCACTGCAGTCCATTTGGTATAAGCACACCCACAGTGCTGTTAGGGAGGATGTTCCAGGATTTTGACCTAACGATAGTGAAGGAGCAGCGATGTATTTCTAATTCAGGGTGGAGGGTGTGTGACTGAAAGGGAACTGAAAAGGTGGCGGGTTCTCATGTGCCTTCTGCCCTTGTCCTTCTAGGTGGTAGAGGTCATGGGTTTGGAAGGTGCTGTTGAAGGAAACTTGAGTTGATTCAGTGCATTTTATATATGGTACATGCTGCTGTCATAGTGCACTGGTGGTGGAAGGAGTGAATATTTAAGATAATGGGTGGGGTGACAATCAAGCAGGCTGCTTTTTCCTGGATGATGTTGGGATTCTTGAGAATTGTTGGAGCTGCACACATCCAGGGAAGTGGAGAGTATTCCATCACACGCGTAACTTGTGCTTTGCAGATGGTGGACAGGCTGTAGGCATTCAAGAGGTGAGTTACTCGCAAATGAATTCCTAGCCAACTCTTGTAGCCACAATATATACCCGGTGTAGTTCAGTTTCTGGTCAATGGTAACCGCCCAGGTTGTTGATAGTGGGGGATTCAGTGATGGTAATGAATGTCAGGGGCTGATGGTTAGATTCTCTCTTGTTGGAGATGGTCATTGCCTGGCACTTGTGTTACTTGCCACTTATCAGCCCAAGCTGGAATGTTGTCCAGGCCTTACTGAATGTGGGCATGGACTGCTTCAGTATCAGAATCCCGAATGGTGCTGAACATTGTGCAATCATCAGCGAACAACCCCACTCCTGATCTTATGATGGAGGGAAGATCATTGATGAAGTTCAAGATGATTGGGCCTAGGACACTATCCTGAGAAACCCCTGCAGCAATTTCTTTCCATCATAGAATTTTATACTCTACTGGCAGTGAATGGTGGAGTTTCAGTGCTGGTGTGAAGTTGGCTTCAGACATGACCTGTCCCATTGTTTATCTCGAACCTGACTCTGAGCATGATGTACAGATGCTATAAAAACCTCAGTCACCTTTCAATACCTTAGTGCAGAATTGCTGTTGCACACAAATTGTCAATGAGACACCAGGAAGTGTGTGTTGCGCAACAATAGGCTGGATTTAATCCTTCCCTGCTGGTTTGTCTGAAGGCATGGGGTGCTCTTAAGTTGCAGTGTGTGGCCTTCCCACCCGCCCTGACCTGTCACCCATTTTACAGGGGCTGTGGGGGGGCGGGATTAGTGCAAGGTGGAGCCGTTGGGTGGCCCACCCTCCCTTGGGCCTATTGAGGCCCTTAAGTGGCCAATTAATGGCCATTTAAGTGCCTCATCCTGCTCTCGCCGCTGCTTTACCCTTGGGAGGGAGAGGCCCACAGCAAGCTGGTAGCCCGACAGCTTTTACTGGAAGGGCTGGTGCTGGGCGAAGGGTAGAAGATAGCCCCTTGTGGGGTCCCATGTATGTTTGGAGGCACATCCCTAAGGTCATATCCCCTGCTTGACCCGCACCCCAGCCTCTCAAACCTGACTCCCCTCACAGAGGCCTGTTAGCCGTGCCCTGTCAATACCTCGGATTTACCATCAGTCATAACCTCCTCTTCTTTGGGGATCAGTTGTAGTCCCAGCAGTGGGCACTGCTGTGACCCAAGGTGGGACTTCCTCCCGAGATGGTGGCAGCAGCCCCGCCCTGAGCCAGTTAATGCCCCCTGTAAAATGACTGCAGGCCAGTCAGCTTTTTGATGGGCGGGCTGCAGATCGACTTTTTAGTCTGGGGGTGGGTGGTATGGGGAAGACAGTGCCCTGGAAAAATCCAGCCCAGTATGAGACTGACAATTATATAGCAAGTGCGTGTTAGTTTCCTTATATTTAACATTGATTCAGCCCTTGAGATTGCTGGAAACCTACCACTACATTTGAATATACCACCGCCGACATAGCTGGGATATTTGTGGTCAAGTTGTCAGTACACACTTGTTTTTTTAAAGAGAAACACATACTGATCTGTATAGACTGCGGTTCTTTAGGCTAATGGATATCCTGCTGTCTCGGAATTAATACTGGGCAGTCCAACCTAACAGCAACAGCAGAATCAGGCACATTCATCCTTGTTGCACTGGGAAGTCATGCTTAGCTCTCCAAAGGATTATAGTAACTTCCACAAAAAAAAGTACATTTTAAAGTTGTAACTGAAAAGTCAGAGAGTTGTTGAATATTCTGATTTTTCTGTTCTAGTAATTTAATTTTTTTTTTTGGAGAGGACCTGCCCTAATAATCTGGTGCTGTGTGGTATAATGTTGAGCCATCTATATCAGGAAGGTCTCTGTTGTGTCCGCTGAACTCAGCTGGCTCTGTGGTAGTGGTGCTTTGGCTGGTTTCTGTGTCCCCCTGCTTTGGTGGGGGGTGGCGGGGTTTGGGAGAATAATTAATAAGGGTTCCTTGTTCTAATTGTATCCAGTGACCAATGCACTGTAGCCCGCGGCCAATTCATTTAAGTGCGAGGATCCTTTAAATTTTCTTTTGCATGCATGGCCAGTGAAAGAGGTCACTGTGTGCATGGCCTGCATGGGAACTTCCAGGCTGCTGTGTGGCCACGCAGCTTAGAGGGAACATTGCCAGTGGCTTGACGGAAAAGGCATTGATTCGATGTCAGGTAAGAACTTGCAGACATGTGATGCACTTCGCGGTTAAATCGTTCACTCGTACTTACTGTCTAAACTGGGATCTGTGAGTCACTGCCTTCGGAAGGAAGAAAATTAATCCTTCCTTTTTTAAGTACATCACCTATATGGCTGTAAAATCTTCTGTATGCTATTTGCACTTACTGTCCAACTATTTGCTGGCATGACTTTGGACTATCACTTGGGGAAATGTTTAATATTCAAACTGCCGATGTAAGCATCTAACGTAGAAATCTCATGTTTCGGGCTGTTGCCTGTAATGCCATAGTTACATGCTCTCACCAGGAGGTGGTGGTGTGGAGTGAATTTCTGAATTCACTGTTGTGTCATTGCCATTTTGTACATAATGAGCTTGTGTTTATCAAGTGACCATGGGAAATGCCAAAGGCAATTTAGCTGTGATAAGATCTCACTGAAAAGCACTGATATTGTGTGCAGTTTTTTTTTGTACTGGCTCTGTGCATTGGGCAACAGGAGCAGCCTTTGTGTTCCTAGCAAAGGTGTGTGTACCTGAATTACCTGTCTTACACACTAGCAACGCCTGTGTCAGTAAATGTTTCCATTACAGATATTGTCACCTCTGACATCTTGTAGCTCCTCCTGTAGGACTTGTCTCCCATTCATCTGTACAGACCTTCCTCAGTTACAAGGGACAGTTATCTAAACTAAAGAAAAAAGTTTAAAAAAGAGCTTGAAAGCACTTGTGAGCTGCAGTGATTTGGCTATATGCTGCTGTTTAGAAAAAGTGTTCAAATGTCATAGGCATTTGGCTGCCTGTGATTGATTTAGTGAAATTCTGTGTATCGAAAATGGGATTTTTTCAGATTATTTTTGACGATTGAATTCTTGCGATTCTGTTTATAGTTAGCATAATTGATTTCAAGTAACTGGATAGGTCAAATTATGTTTATGTGGTATGGAATTTTTCCTTCTGATTTGGACATTTTGTTTAGTTCCCCACCAGCCTCTTTCTACACCATACAAACTTAGAAATAGGACTGAATTCATTCAGGCTGAGAATGGCCATCCTATACCTTTATCTTTAAATTGTGTGCCATTTCTCTTTTTTTATTTATTCGTTCATGGGGAATGTGGGCATTACTGGCTAGTCCAGCATTTATTGCACATCCCTAATTGCCGTTGAGAAGGTGGTGGTGAGCTGCCAGGGACTGCAGTGCTTCAAGAAGGCAGCTCACCACTACTTTCTCAAGGGCAATTAGGGATGCACAATAAATACTGGCCCAGCCAGCGATGCCCACATCCCATGAACTAATAAAAAAAGAGACAACAGCACCAATAATAGAACTCATATCAAAGTACAGCTGAAGCAGAATGATTTAATACCTCCCTTGTGCTATAATACTACTGCCAGTAGCGGTGTTGTATTGTACTGAGCGGGTTGTCCTAGAGCAATTGAAGTAGCATTCAAGGGACTACAAATGTGCTAGGTTGCAAAGATAACTCACTGTTATTAGGGATATTCTAGCTTTCTATCTCAACAGAGATAGAGCAGCTTCTGGCAAACTACAGATCAGAGATGTGGTTTTTATATGTTGGTTGGAATCGGTATACACACAACGCGTTATCTGCAATTTAGCTGGTCTCCTGCCAACTCTCGCCAGGTAGCCTAGCAACACACACTTGTCAGTCAACATGAGCACAGATGAATTGTGTTACTGCTCAGACCTATGTTATGCTTAAATTGATAGGCAAGAATGGCATGTTCAGGTGCAACACCCTGATTCCATTTATTCCCACTAGGGCAAAATGGTCCTCTTCTGAACCTAACCCATACACCTAAGGGAGTGTATGGGGGAAAATATAGGGAACACTTGTACCCTGGTGCAGGAAATTAACACACCAACACACTGCACCAACCAGTCACCTCAAATAGTATTCAATTGAAATAGAGTCATATATCAGGAGGAGGAGAAAAAACACTAAAACATTACCTGTTTCCTTAATTTAAGATAATAAAATGTTCTTTTAGTCTATTTTGCCCCTTAAAATTAATTGAACTGGTTTCTTGCCCAAATGCACATGTTTATCTAGAACATCATTCTTACATCACCAGAGGTGTGTTGTATTGTATTGTACTGCTCTGTATTTGGAAATACAGAGCAGACCTGTCAACATGTCAAGGCATTCTCTATATTATTGCAATTATACATGCTAGTATACCACCTCCAAATGCGATTGACAGAAAACATGTAAATTTCCAGAATATAAACACCCCCACCCTGGGAAAATGGCGCCATTGCAGAGTCACTAAAATGTTTGTGCTAATGTGCAGTGGGAGCTGGTCTCTGATAGTAGCAAACTAAAAGTAAAATACTGAGGATGCTGGAAACCTGAAACAAAAACAGAAAATGCTGGAAAAACTCAGCAGGTCTAGCAGCACCTGTGGAGAGAGAAACAGAGTTAAGGTTACGAGTCCATATGACCCTTCTTCAGAGCCCTCTTGAGTTTTTCTCTATTGAAGCCTCCCTCGATCTTGACATCCTCTATTACGTCATCCCTTAACCTTCTCTGTTCCAAGAACAGCTCTGGCTTTTCTAACCTCTCCTTAAGGAGGTCTTAACAATTCACTTAAAAAAAATCAGAGTATAATTAGACATAGTCACACGGTTTTACAAAAGGGAAAATTGTGTTTATTAAGTTTATTAGTTTTTTTAAGGAAATAATTTGTATGATAGATAAAGAATAGATACAGTAATCTTGGATTTCCAAAAAAACATTCAGTAAGGTGTCACACAATATGCAAAATACAGGCTCATGGAGGTGGTATATTAGCATGGATGGAGGATCGGTCAATAGACAGGAAACAGAAAGTAGGAATAAATGGGGTATTTTCATGTTGACAGGCTGTAACTAGTGGAGTGCTGCAAAGATCAGTGCCAGGGCCTTAGAGATTTTACAGTCTATTTTAATGACTTGGTCAAAGAGACCGAGAGTAATGTATCTAATTTTGCTGATGATACAAATGTAGGTGGAAATGTAAACTGTGAGGAGGACACAGAGAGGCTGCAAAGGGAAGTAAATGGGTTAATAGAGTGGGCAACAGGATGGCAGATGGACTATAATGTGGGGAAGTGTGAGCTTCGGCTGCAAGCATAAAAAAGCAGGATCGAAAGATTAAATGAGGACTTAGTTGTTTGATGTAGATGGAGTGAGAAATAATGTGATACCCTGTTGACGCAAGTGAGGGCAGAGCTTATGAATTCTATCAATGCCAACTACTGAATTTCTATTTGTACTTGGTAGTGAAGAGTGGCACATATAATGGGTAATGAAGTATATCTGAAAACATATAGACGTGTTATGTCGTTCAGTACCTTTCCATGTCAACTTAAAGTTGTATGAAATTGTATTGGAGAGGGTGGAGGGCATGTTATCTCTCACTCCATCTATTTCATAAAATCAAGATCAAACATCAAACAGGTAAGTTCTCATTTAACCTTTTGATTTTATTTCATAACAGTGATTGTTCAAAGTAATGTGAGATTTTCAAAGCAAAATTCTGGCCTTGCAATGCCAGCTCAAAACAAATATACAGGTGCTATTACATTTAAAATTCGTATAGCGCACATAAATAACAAATCTAGTCAAATTTGTGGCTTCTAGAACACTTTTGATGTAATCTGTTGATAGGTGCACCTGTAAAAAAAAAAGATACAATAATGCCCAAGACTGTGCTTCACCTGTTTGTAAATCCAAGTACGTGTAGAAAATAGAAATATACTCTCAGACAGTTTCCCTTGCCTGAGGCTCAAGTTACTCCAATTCAAAAAGCAAAGAGCAGTTTAAGTCTTTCATTTTGAAAACACTATTCGTACAAGCATGTCCCTTAATTAAAGCAGACACAAGTGTACTTTCTAGTCCTACAGTAATGCCAGTAATGCTCCATCCTATGTGTTGCGTAATGTCCAGAACTGGGATCGTGGCTAACTTAGCTTTGGATGTGACTGCACCTCTTGTAGAATGAGGTTTGAACACATTGACGTCAATTCCAGCTTTGATCATGACGTGACATATCCATCTGGCTACAGCGTCCATTGTCCACCATTTTGTGTGGTTTTCTGAAATTCACGAAATAGTATTTAGCATCATTTTGAAGGTGTTCAGAACGAAGCAAATATTGTCGCAGATGTTTGCTAACACAAACATGGGTCTGATAGGTATGCTGTCAGCACAAGCTGGCAACCAGTTTGGTTTGCTTTGCTTCAAAAGACCATTCGCTTGAAAAAGAAAGAATTTGGGAGGTTTTTGCATATTGCTTGTGTCTGGTAGATGTATGGTCTGCTGACGCTTTGCAGGCACCAAGGTAATTAACATAAATGTTTTCATTGACAATTCTTGAAGCGTGAGTGGTGAACCAGGTGAAAGCTCTTGGAGGTAGCCTATCAAAGGCTTCACAGCCCGTGTGGCATTATATTTTGGCACTGGTGGTTTGAGGTTATACACACACCTCATGAAACAAGTGAGCAGTGGAAGTGAGCCCAAAGTGTGCCACTCTGGCAATACAGCCAAAGAAGACTTTGCTGTGTTCATGACACTGTAGCCCAGTCTGTGAAATAATTAGGTCAAAAATTCCAAGACAGCTTCCACAGATGTTTGCAATGGATTAATTTGTTGTCTACTGATAAACCCCATCTGTTGTTTGTTGGAAGTAACATACTGCTTCCTGGTCAATGGTCACCAGGCAGATAGGATGATGTCGACAGTTTCTGCTGAAAGACCCTTGTTTTATAGGTTTTTCCTGAGAACCTGCAGGACATAGAGTTAAGACACTCACAAAGTGGATGGGATGTTGTTGAATTAGTTGAGAAATTAAATGCTTCATTGTTAGGAGTATTTCTGGTTCTTGCATTAGCAAATTTAACAACCTTGCAAACCATGGCTGTGTTGTCTATCTTGGTAATATCATAAACCATCAGCTTCTGCCTTTCCAATTTTCTGTAAGCATTTACTCATCAAGCAAAACGGGGGAAATGCATAGAAAAAAACAGCTTTGCCAGGTGATTGAAAAAGCATCTGTTCCCATGGCATCCGGGTCTGGTAGCCAAGAAACATAGTTTTCTACCTGTGCATCTAAACGTGATGGAAAAAGATCAACATCTGGTTTCACATTCAGATTACATGGATGTAGGAAAAGAGTCCCATCTAACTTCCATTCAAGCTGGCCATTGAATACCCTTGATTTATCATTAGCTATTTGTTCCAAGTCACCAGGTCATTTTTTTTTTTGCAGTGACCCAGATGTTTCTAGATATGCACCACTCCCAGAAATTCTTGGCTAGTTCATGACATGCCTGTAATTTTGTTCTTCACATGTTGTTTATGAATGCCACTGCAGTTGTGTTGTCTAGATGCAAATCAATATGTACATGACTGTTGTGTGTTCAGAAACCTTGTAAAGCAAAGAAAGCTGCCTTCAATTCTAAGTATTTAATTTAATTTCTTTCTGCTTGTGCTTTCTCTTCAGCATTCCATCTTCCTCCAGTGTGTGCGGTACCATTGGATGCACCCCATCCTAATCCTGAGGCATTGCTTGTGATGTGCATTGTTAGTGTCCCCTTATCAATGTTATGGACTGTGGTTGACACATTGTCAACCCATCAAGTTAGCTCTTCACAAGCTGCAGGGGAAAGGATAATTTTTCTGTCAAAATGCCCTTTGTTTGCTTTCAAAGCCCTTGCCTTCTTTCTGTAATGTAGTGGCCCATATTGTACACCAGGGAAAGCGGCCACCAATTTGCCATTCACAGAGGAAACAAATTGTGTTGATGATGAATGTGAGGCCAATGAATGTTTGCAGAGACAACATATTTCCTCTGATTTTGCTTCAGTGAGGCTGACTTGCATTGTGGAGGAGTTCAATATAAATCCTAGAAAGGTAATTTTGTGTATTAGGTCAAGGATTGATTTGTGTGGCTGTATGATGAAACCAAGGATAGTGTTTGGGCACTTTCTTTGACCACATTCAATGCCTCCTGTTACGTTTTGGCAACCAGTAAGGTATCATCTATGTATGCCACTACAGTATGACCGTTGCTCCTCATAGTTGCAAATGATGGTTTCAACAACATTGTGAACACACGAGATCCTGAGCTCAGCCCATTTGGTAATCAATGTCTAAAGCATCCATTTTAAAATGGTGGTATTTTATATGTTTGTTCAGATTTGATAGATCTAGAATCATGCGATATCTACCATTTTTTCTGACAAGTGAAAATATTTGAGACAAAGTTTCCATGTTTGGGCATAGTCTTTTTATTCATCCCTTTGCATTGAAGTTTAAAAATGTCCTCATTAACAGCTTTAATTCGCTATTCAGATTGTATGGTTGAGGTACCAAAACGTGCTCGGCTGAGTTATTAACTTCAAATTCCAATTCATTTCCAGTAACAATGTTCAATATGGCTTGATCCGATGTAATAGTTTCCCAAGAATCTTTATGGTTGCTCTGTCGACCTCCAATGTGCTCAGTTTCAGTTGTGACAAGAAAATAAGGCTGTGCACTTTCACTTTTTTGAGGTGCATTAATACAGGCAGATTCTGGCTCAGCTGACGTCTGTCTGACGGCTAGTGGGTGGCGGGTAGTTTTCCACACTTAATTGTGCCTTGGGAGTCTTCCTCGCTGTCCATGCCTGTTTTGAAGATAGTGTGGGTGGCTTGATTGGTGTTTGACCCCTAAAAAAGGCTGAAGCACTTTCCCCGTGGACGGCACTAACCCAGAATCTTGTTATTGCTGGTGAGGAAAAAGCCTGCTTGGGACTGCAATATGGATTGTAGCTGTAAACTGAGTGTGCCTTCTCATCACACTTGCTGTCTTTTGATCCTCATCCGTTTCATTCACAAACTTATGGAGATCGTCTCCCAACAGTCGTTGTGTTGTCTTACAGTCGGTTTACAGATGTGTGTATCTCACTTTGAGATCAGGCTTTACCAGGTCTTTCCTGAGCTGATTCATCTTGAAGCTGGCGTTGACTAGCGGAGCAACAGCATCCTGTTGAGTTTCACTAAGGGTATTGTCACTTGTGGATTTCACGAAAGCTGTGATCCCCTTCACAAGGGGCCTTTGGCTCCTCTGAAGTTTCATGTCCAAACTGCCGACCGAGTGATTCAAGTTTTCCCAAATCGAGGGATTCACCTTTGGGAGGAACAGGTTGCAGTTACCTGGCTTGTTTCTGGCAGATTTCCAACATGTACTTCACCTGAAGGGGACATGTTAGAAGAACGTTCCCGCTCCCTGCACGTTCATCACTCAGAGGGTCTCCCCCTTCAAAGGGGGATGCAAATCTCAATGCAAAACCACTCAATTGTTATTCTTGCCGTTTTGTAGTTTTGTCACCAACAGCTGATTGGGTGGTCCATCTTTGATCAGAAGAGCACTAGATCTAGATCCGTCAGTATCAGCTGGTCCATCAGAATCTGGATTGGAACCATTGCTCCAGTGACTGCTCCACTTGGGGGTATGAAATAATCATACTCGTGTTCAGTGCTCCCATGTTCCTGTTCAACATAGACATCATAGGAGATCGAGTCAGAGTGTTGCTCATAATCAGCCAAGTCATAAAGACAGGCCTGCTTGACTGTGGTGACTTCTTCTCGTCTGATGTGACCGATTAGCACCACTTGCACTCCTGCTGGCACTGCCATGACTGCCACAGCCGGCACTGTTGTTGACGTAGAGAGCTTCAACCATTATTTTCAGCTGCTTGCTTTCCTGTCTTGACTCCAAAAGCAGCCCACGCCGAACGTTCCATGCATGAGTCAATAGTCCCTTTCTGTCTTTCAGACTGCTTGGGCCTGGCAGCTTTGACTTTGGTTTTCCCACCTAACTCCATAGAGCCAGTTGCTGCGGCCTTATCCTTTGGCTTTCCTGAGCCAGCAGGTGCCAGCCCGGCTGGGGGCTTGTGCTTCAAGCTGGCTGCTGACTCATTGCCTGGCTCTGTGGGGTTGGCCTTGCTCTGACACTTGGGCTCTGCTTGTTGTGCTTCTTTCATTGTCCTTTTCCTCCCTCAAGAACAATATCTCCAAAACATTGGCAAAGTAGCAACGTTCACCTCTAGTTTCCGCAAATACTTTGATAAAATCCCTCACATTATCCTGTTTAACATGAGTGAGCTGTCTGTGCGTGTGCGAATCGGGTATTACGTTATTTTGAATGAACACCATTACAGAATAAAATACTTCTTAAAGGTGAGAGACTTCTAAATGTTGATGTTCAGAGAGACTTGAGTGTGCTTGTACAAGAAACACACAAAGTTAGTTTGCAAGTATATGAAATAATTAGGAAGGCAATTGGCTTGTTGGCCTTTATTGCAAATGGCTTGGAGTATTTTGTATTTTTAAATTTATTTTATTTTAAAAGTTATTTCTTTACAATATAGAAATGTAGCAATGTAAAGTATTGCAACTTACAGGTTATAATGTTTTAATCTTTTTCTGATGAGGAAGGTCTTACAGAACTTACTTAAGTTTGTAGTTGTATTCCTGAACATCGCGACTTTAAGAAATGACTAAGTGAATCACATTTTCTCATTAAAACCGATGTAAAAGCTGTAGTTAGGCTCTGTAAGACCTTCCTCATCAGAAAAAATTAAAACGTTATACCCTGTAAGTTGCAATACTTTACATTGCTAAATTTCTATATTGTAAAGAAATAACTTTTTTAAAAATAAAATACATTTAAAAATACTTACGCTTCTTACGCTATCTCCGACTTGCCACAGATCCTGCTTCCTGCTTCCCGAACCTCCTATTTGCTACACATCCCGCTCTCTGACCCTCTGGTCACTGTGGACCCTTCCTCTTGCCGACTCTCTGACTTGTGGTCTCTTCCGCCCCCTAACTCACCCCTTTGCTGCTGACCCTCTGACTTGCAGCCTCTGCTGCCTCCTGACTTGCCGCTTCCCTCTCTTGAATGTACTTTCCTGTTCAAGTTCCAGACCCAGATCTGATCTGGAGTCGGAGCTCAGGAGTTGTGAAAAGTGCAGGTTGTGTCGTTGCAGAAATGTAAAGCCGGGGCTGTTATAATCCGTGTTTTTTTTTAAAAAATGATTCCACTCGCTGCTTCCCTCTCCTGTGAGCGAGGCCGCTGGAGATGAGCAGTAAGAGGCAGGAGGAGCAGCTTCGAGTCTAGTCTTTGACTCAAATCGCTTAAAAAAAAAAACCCTGTGGCATATTTAGCCTTGAATATCGAAAGGAGGAAGCTGGTTTGCATAGGGCTCGTGGGAGAATTGACCCTGGAAATAAGTAGCTGCGGTTGTGCTAGGACCCTGGGGACGTGACTGCTGTGATGAATGGTGGAACTGTGTACAGCAGACAGCGATATGGAGCAAAAGTATACTCGTTCTTGGTTTCTCATACTATTGTTTGCATCTTTAAAAAAAACATCAATTATAAGAGCCCCAGCCCAGCACTTCTGCACTGTCAGGACTTACACTTTCACAACCTTGGAGCTCCGGCTTCAGATCAGATCTGGATCTGGACCTAGGACCTTCCTTGAACGGGAATGCAGATTCAGGAGAAGAAACTAGCAAGCGGGAGGGTCAGGGGACAGGATGTTAGGTGAGGAGATGAGTCAGGGAGCGGCAGAGGCTGCAAATCAGAGGGTTGGCAGCAAGAATGTGGGCTGGGGAAGGGTAGAGACCACTCCAAAATAGCGCCAATCCGGTCATACAGCTCTATGTCAGACTTTAGAATAAATCTCACAATTCTAAATGAGAATACAGGCCTCATTAACTGAGCAACAATAAAGCAGAACAACTTCAACGGGGCAATATTAAACGGGGCCTCTCTGTAAAAGAATTAGGAAGTCTTGCTACAATTGTGCAGGGTTTTGGTGAGATCATATCTGGAGTGCTATATGCAGTTGGGGTCTCCATATCTAAGGAAGGATATATTTGCATTGGAGCCAGTACAGTGAAGGTTCATTAGATTGCTTCCTGGGATGAGAGGATTGTCCCATGATGAGAGGCTGACTAAATTGGGTCTATACTCTCTGGAGTTTAGAAGAATCAGAGATGATCTCATTGAAATATTGAACGTTCTGAAGAGGCTTGATAGGGTGGATGCTAAGAGGTTGTTTCCCCTGGCTGGGCAATCTAGCACATGGGGGCATAGTCTCAGGATCAGGGGCTGTTCATTTAGGACTCAGGCGAGGAGAATTTTTTTCACTCAGTGTGTTGTGAATCTTCAGAATTCTCTACCTCAGAGGGCTGTGGATGCTCCATTGATGAATATGTTTAAGGCTGAGATAGACAGATTTTTGGCGTGGGATTGTCCCAGATTTGCTCTAAGTGCAGTAGTGGGCGGGAAAAAGGTGGTTTTACCCGCTGGCCACCATGGTGGGTTTTCGCACCGTATCACCCCAATCCCACCTCATTAATCATGCATTGCCAGGAAACATGATGCTTCGCTGGCGGGCGGCCTCTGATTGGCCCTCCACACTGTCAGCTCACTGCCTCCTTACGCCGGGTGTCATATTTAAAGTGCAGCCACTCGCACACCTCTCAGTGCTTCCAGCCCAGGACTGCTGCACAGGAGACATGACCCCGAAGGCAAGAAGACTGCAGCCACCCTCCCCCCCTCCGATTCTGTGACACATCCCTGGGACACCTTCTGGAGACCGTTGGAGCCCACCGCGATGTCCTCTACCCCACTCTGGCCACAGGAGGCCCAACAGTGTCACCGCTCCAACTTGGGAGGCGGTGGCAGTGGTGGTCAGTGCCAGTGCTGAACAGAAGAGGTTCACCATCCAGTTCGGTAAGAGAATGAATGATCTCATTTGTGCCTCCACCCTCACCCTCTTAAGGCCACTCGCACAGATCAACACGCACCCTGAGATACCCCACCTTCCCCAATAATACCCTAGCCCTGCAGCCTCTTCCCTTGCTTGAGACCACTTTTCCCCCTTCCCTAAGCAAGTCGTAGCCCTGCAGCTGTTGAAAAGCCATCCTGCCTTATGGCTGGTCTCATAAGTAGAAACCTGTCCGCGAACCCCCTTAAAATCGATGTGGTGCTGTCTGCTAAGCCTAGCGTTGATAATTACAAGTGCTGCCCGAAGCAAGATAGGCAAACAAGCCTCAAATTCCTGAGTGAAGCACAGCTCCCCAGGTGCATATCGCTTATGTTCAGTTGTAAAGCACATCGGCGTGCTTGTGCCCAGGTGATCCGGGGGTGGGGCGGGGGTGATGATTCCGGTGAGCTGGGCTTATAATGATATGCAGACGTATTACGATGAAGTTCCCGACATGCGGCGGTGGGAAACGCTGCCCGCCATTAACGGGCGGGGCGGCCAATTGCAAACTGGTTGCAAGACATCGTGAAAGTGATGTTTGGCCTTCCCGTCATACTGTCCGCTCACATCCACCATGCTCCTGACGCCGTCGAGCACGGATAATTCCTTGGTCTTGGGCAATCAAGGGTTATGGAGAGCAGGCGGGAAAGTGGAGCTGAGGCAAGAGATCAGACATGATCATATTGAATGGCGGAAGTGGCTTGAGAGGTCATATGGTCTCCTCTTATTTCTCATGTTATTATATTCTGTCCTCATAACTGAAATCCCTCCACCCCCAGAACATTCTGCAAACTTTCTCTGCATCCTTAACATCGGTCCTGAAGTGTTCTGCCCAGAATGTTCCTGCTGAGGCCTAACCAGCAGTGTATAAAGCTCCAGCATGATCTCTTTGCTTTTATATTCTATACCTATCTTTTTAAATGCAAGTAACCCATATGCTTTTTTTAATCACCTTATCCACTTACTTGCCACCTTCAAGAATTTGTCTACATGGACAATGACCAAGGCCCCTCTGCTAATCTCCACATTTCAAAATTGTGCCATTTACAGTGTAGTCTTTGCACTTTAGTCTTCCTAAAGTGATCACTTCACATCAGATTTCAGCTTTTTGATGGTGTTCTTTATTTTAACTGCACGGCAATTTAGGAAAGCAGAAAATCTCCAACTGTTACTAGCGTCTCCAATTTTATTGTATCTGCAGTTTAAATGTATTTATAACTACGCCTCAAAGTATGTATTGACTAATAAATAGCCCTGGTCATGTTACCTTCCTGACAGAGCCTGCTGCCAAATTAACAGCCACTTGTCACACAAACTGGAGAAACTGTGTGACCCTGGCAGAGAGATGTTGGGCTGAAGAATGAAATGTCAGAGGGGAAAGGAAATAAGAACTACTGGCCTCATTCCTATTCCAATTGTGAAGTGTTTTAAACGGCCGCGTTTATAAATTGTGCAAGTCATGTTTTATTCAGTGTTGTATACAGAATGAGAACTGGTTCACAAACGCATTCAAGAATCAAATGACAATCAGATGCCGCATTCATAATGGTTGCACTGGGCCGCTTTGCAAAAAGAGCCTTGCGATTACTGCTGATCCCCCTCCACCTTTCACAATAACTTCTCGTATTCCCACAGGCATACGTTTTGAAGAAAAGTGTGATCCAAAATTTCCTAAAAATGACACGTCTGAAATGCAGGCTGAGAATTTTAACTCGACAAGGTGGGTGAATTTGTGAGTGGGCAGCAAGTTGAAAGAGCAGAATTTGCTGGTGGGTCAGGAAACTGACAGGAATACGTTGACTTCCACCTTTAACCTGAGTACAGTGTGCAGTACACAGGAAACCCCCGTGGGATAGGGTCGGTTATTTATATACCCGAGCTGCTAAGTATCTGCTTTTCTCGCTCTGAATTCCAACTTGAACCTTGTGTGCACAGATTTCCGGGGCTTCCTGGAACTCATCAGGCAAAATGAGGCGAAAGGATGCCGCGTATGCAGTTCACAATTGATGAGGCCATTCAGAATGAGAGGGTGCTCAGATTTACTCTGACTGGATTCCTGCAGGTCCAGGCAGTCATCGAATGCACACATATAGCAATCAGGTTGCTCCCAGATTGCTCTGGAGTCTCCGTCAAGCAAAAGGGATGCCATCAATGTTCAGCACCTGCAACGACCAAAAAAATCATCATTCATGTCCGTGCATGATCCCCACGGAGCTGCATGACATTTCACCCTGCACCAGCCAAGCCACCCTGGCCCCATGGTGACCAGGTCTGCCTTCTGATGACACTTGTGAGGAACCCCCACAATGAAAGGTACCACGTAAGCCATCTGACTACCAGAGCTGCTTTAGAGCAAGTGGTCAGGATGCTGAAGGTGTGCTTCAGCTGCCCAGCTGACCAGGGACATCCTTCAGAATGCAATAGCCAGGGTTTCCAGAATGATAGTGGTCTGATGCACCTTGCACATCATTGTAGAGCAGCGAGAACTGGAGATCCAGCAAGAATGAGATGCTGAGTGCTCCATCACTTTGGAGGAAGAGGAGGAGGAGTTTGATGCAGCAAGGGCAGCTGGCTGCCAGGGATGTCCGAGGCAGCCTCATTCAGGCATGCTTCGCTTAAACTGAGCTCATCGGACGCACACATTCTGCATCCATTGGATGCCTCCCCCAGCGCCAGCACAAAGCAGTCCCACGACCAACAATTCATCCCTTTCACAAACGCTCATTGCTCGTCTTTAATCCTGGCCCTATCATTCTTCATAGTCAGAAGGCCACTTGGCATGTGTCAAGCAAAAATGGGAACAATAGAGGAGTGAAGTAAATGTCATGGTGTGTAAACATGCAACAGAACTGTAACACTATGACACTATTATAATCACACAAGTGAACACTCTTGTGCAACTGCAAATCCTTTATCTCCCTTTTTTCCAATTACTTCTACGCAGTGCTAACTCTGTGACTTTAGCAGAGCTAGAGGCAGGCTGCTCAGATCCCTGCTCTGACCTCAGATGTTCTTGGCTGATGTCCTCTGGGTTTTGGACTGTGTGAAGGCCCTGCCAACGACTGCCCCACCGTCCCCTAAGCAGAGGCAAGCTTGGCCATCGGAACAGGGGGCAGCATGTGGGATTCTGACTGAGGTGGGAGGCAAGGGAATTAGATGTGGAAGTACTTTGGCAAGTTCCCACTTCCATATGCCCTTTTTCCATCTCCACCCTTATGGCCCACCTACACTTCCCTGCTGACCAAGGGCTGGAGGGACGCTTTGCTACACTACAGTGAGGCATTGAACAGCAAAAGTGAGGCTTTTCTCCGTTTTGAGAACTGGCAGGCCACTGGCGGGGGCCAATGTGATTGGTTACCTATCGCGTATGATTCTTCTTCAGGTGGCCACAATTTCTTTGGACGTGGATATCAGCGAGTAGGTCTGAGACATCATGGCATTCATGTGAAAGACAGACTCTCCAATCTCTCTCTAATCAAGCACTGTGTGGTTAGAAAGTCTGACAGAACCTCTCACATTTTCCGCTGCTGCTCCAGCCCCCAAGGCTCAGCATCTCCACGTAGCGGAGCAGAACCTGGAGTGTCTGATGCCCTTCAACAGGGGCTCTCCACTCTTCTTCCTGCCACTGTCACCTGCTCCTCCCCACTTGTGAAGTTTAAGACATGTGACAATTCAACTACCTGCCTTGGCTACCCCACCACGGTTTGCATATGGAGTTAGTGGGCGGTGTACTTGAGTCCCTTGATGTGCTTCCTTAGAGGAGTCTTTGACCTCTTTGCTCCTGAGGGGGCACTTGAAAAGCCTCTGGGAGATGAAAGGCATGAATTAGAACTGTCAAGTTGATAGGATTCGAAGTTATCATTGTACACAGTGGCTTTTTCAGTGGCTGCTGACATGAAGTCACCATGAGTGAGTGTTGTATGCCATGTGGCTGCGTGATATGTAATTCTGTCATCATGTAGCAGGTAGACGCCTATCACCGATAGCCAGGCATGCTAAGACCTGGTTTATCTCCAGCACTGCCTCCACATCTGTCTAGAGCTGACTGGAAGGTCACCCCCTAATCTCCGCCACTCCCTGGTTTTCTACGCTGTCCTCCTGCAAGGAGAGAAAGAAAAGACCTATGAGAGTGAGCTGTGAAACCTTTTGAGAGGATGGAAGACCAACATTTGTGGAGGGTCGCTGTGAGGGATGGGTGACATTGCATTAAGATGAGAGTGAGTGTCAGGGGTTGGTTAGGTGGAGATATGAGCAAGTGCCTAGACAGAGGATGGATGTATTAGCAAAGTGTGTTGGTCATTGGAGTAATGTACAGGAGAAGGTTTGGGAAGGCAAAGTGAAGGCTCTAGGATATAGTTTAATGCACTATGCCACTCACTTTTTTGCCTTGATTAGATCATTGAACCTCTTGCGGCACTATCCAGAAGCTGCCCATCTCCTCTGGCACTTCTGACCATGCCTGCCTGTTTTCAGAGGCAGACTTTATCCTCCTGTCTGTAGTGGGAAGATTCTCCCTGTGGGAACATGCAGAACACAGCATCACATCCAGAGACGTGTTACTGAAGCTTGGTGCTGCCTTGTTTCTTTGTGTCTCCATTGCTGTGGCTTCTGGCTCCGTCTGAAGATCTCTACCATGCATCAACTCTGATCCAAGCATAGTCCCTTTAAATACTTCACCTGAAATAGACAGCTGTCATTATGCTCGCTCACTCTAGTTGGGAACTCCGAAAGTCAGGTGCAGTTGCAGTGACTGAGTTTAAAAAGTCACCGACAAATGTGCAGCTGAAACTTCCATGATGCCAATGAGCTGCTTTTTCCCCCCACCCTCCACTGTGAGGGGGTTAGAGGTTTAACATTGAGCCCATTAACTTGACTCTACTCTCCATGGGCGCTGACTGATCTGCTGAGTGTTTCCAGAATTCTCTGTTTTTGTTCAATGCCTTGTTTTTTGTTTAACAGTTTGTCTAGTTCCTTTGTGATATGATAGGAGGTGGCCCATTCTTCAGCATGCAATGGCCAAACCCATTTTGAGGGCAGTACCTTTCTTAGAAGAGCCACATGTCTTTTGCAACCCTGCACAGCAAAGAAAGATGAACTACAGCCAGAAACAGTCCATTTTACCCATAATCAGATCTGTGAAATTGTTCAAACATTACATTTAAAGGATATGAATGCTCTCACTTTCACTTTGTGTAGCTGCTGGAAAATTGCACCAACCCATAACCAGGTGAGCCAATAGAGCCTTCCTCGATTTGTACTGGATTCACAACATTAGCTGTAGTAACGCTAAGGAATCCTCGCTGAGGTAAATAACTCCTTTACAAAACAAAATGTTAATATGGTGACATTTCACGTTCATTTTGTTTCTCCCGGAATGTGAAGGATGAAAGGCCTCAAGATGGCCTGACCCTAATGCAGGCGTGATTGATGCTTTTGGTGCTTGACTCTTAGCTTTTCTCGTCTGAACTTGCTTATAGTCTCTTTTCTTCCCCTTCCTGAGGCAAATCTGTCATCGTCTGTTACTTCTAACCCACTGAAACTTGCTCACAGACAAATTGTGCCTGGGGCAGTAAATCTGAAAAATTATCTAGTGAGGTTTGGAGTAAGTGGGTGGGCACCAGTGCTGGTTTAACAGAGTTTGCAAGAGTGATTCTTTGGAGAACTGACAGATAAAGGCCTAAGGGTGGTGGCATATGTCTGGATGTTAATTGAAAAGCTGATTGGAATGTCCTGGTATTTCATTTGGTCTGTGATTTACAGATGACCTGCTGAATTAAAGTTCAGGGACCCATCCTCATCTGTATGTGTCGGCCACTCCTTCCATTAATCAGCTGATCTATTAGGAGGGCCATGAAAGAGCATATTTGTGAACTGTTTGCACTGGTGCTGTGGATCACATCTAATTTCGTAAGTTCATTTGTTGAACCATGCCTATCAGTAAATGTAGCTCCTGAACTTATTATTTTTGCACTGAGCAGGAGTTTCCCCCCTCCCTCCCCCAATAAAATATGCATCTACTAATACAAAAAGAAGTACTCTTAAGTATAATGTGGGAATATCTAAAATATCACGCAGCAGGAAATACCACTAGCCTCGATAAATCACCATCTTTTAGTTTGAATCTTTAAAGGGACGTCATTTTTCTTTCCTGGTGTTGCAGAAAAGCTGAGTTCCTGCATTTACTTCAAAAAATAAGGCTGCTATACATACTCTGTTGGAAAAGTTTCCAGGAGTGGTAAGTTTTTAATAAATCATGAAATCAGTGGCAGAAATCATTGATGTGGTAGTCGTTAAGCCAAGAATCATAATTGTTTAGAAATATTTGGTACAGCTATTGTTTGGAGAGTTCTACTCTAATATTGTAAGGACTCTTGAATTTAGAGTATTAACTGGTACCCTCTACATTGGAGGGTATGAGGTTTCTGTCAGTTTATCAATCATAGATTGTACTCTTGGTTCCGATTGGAAATTGCACCCTTTAAAACTGCTCTTACTTTTAAAAACTGGAGTGTTAACCCATTTTGCCATTGAATGGAATTGATTAGAGATATATTAATTTTTACCAAGAACTGTAGTCCATAGATTACAAGGAGGTAGTTTGCAAGGAGAATATTGCGCATGAATTAGGAAAAAATTATGATTTATTAAATGTATGGGCCATGCATTGAAAGTTGTTAATGCCAACTTTTAATAGTCTGAAATGAATGCCTATACAGTAACGTTTTGTTGGTGCACTATGTATTTTATACCAGGTCTACTCTTAAGGAATTCCTAGCAGCAGACCACAGATATGTAGCCTGCTGTTAAAGGAGAGTTAATTTGACTTGGGAGGTGAAGCTACTTTTCCGGAACCAGCCGTAAACTAGTAATAGTTATTGTTAGTGAGGTTGATGTGCACTTCCATTGGGAACAAGTTCCCTTGATTGGCATGGTGAAGTTATCAATGCCTGTGAAAGTGAAAGTCGCCATAGTTCTAGAGGACCATAGGCTGCTCTCTCATTGCAGAGAGACGACTGGTGGTGAGTTTAACCTGAGGGTCACCACACCTCAGGTGAGGGGTGAGGTTGAGAAGGTGGGACCTTCATGGAAGACCCCAGCTGGTATGGGAATTGAATGTGCGCTGTTGGTGTCACTCTGCATCACAAAACAGCCATCCAGCTAACTGGGCTAACCGACCCCCTTTAAGATTGTTGCTGCACCTCCTTTATCTGGGGCAGATTGTAGCCTCTGTTCCATAGAAAAATCATGAGTACTGATCCACTATTTGCAATGCGCTTGGCTCATTTTTGAACATCAGTGCTATTCCAATGAGCCTGAATTGTTCAATCTCTTGATTGCTTAATTTGCAAAGTGCTAGTTCAGAAGCCTGAAGTATAGAGGAGATGCTTCACTAACAGAAAAAGGAGGGATGCATGCTTTATAATTGGAACTGGTGACGAGTTGCTCTCAATTGAATGGCCTCTGTTAATTATTCACACTCCTTTTGTCAGATTTATTCTCTACATTGAAAGTGAGTGGTGTGCAGAAAGTCTGCTTAATGTAGCAACTTTAACGGAGAACGTTTTTAAAGACTTTGGAAAGATGCATCACTAAATAATTACACAAACAGGGAAATGACAGGTTTTGTGCAGAAGTGAGGCATGTCTGCAAGATTTAAAATGAAAGGAATCTGAGGGCCACAGCATTCTGTGCTAAAAGCTAAATGTTTGTGTCTCTTTAGTTTTAGTGTTTTGGATATCTGTGTATCAATCCCATCTTTTCCTCATTTGTTTCCCTCTCCCTGGCAAAAGTCTGAGATTAAACCGAGCTGCTCATATCCTTGATGTCATATTTGACCCCGAGTTGAGTTTCCAGCTACACACATTCACGCCATCACTAAGATCATCTGTGTAACATCCCACCCAACTTTGCCATCCTTTGCCCGTGTCTCAGCTCATCTGCTGCTAAAGCCCTCATTCATGTCTTTGTTACCTCTAGACTTGACTATTCCATTGTACTACTGGCTGGCCTCCCACATTCTCCTTCTGTAAACTTGAGGTTGTAAAAAAAACTCTGCTGCCTGTGTCTTAATTTGCCCCAAGCCTAGCTCGTCTGTCACCCCTGTGCCTGTGGACACGCTCTGGCTCCCGGCCAAGCAAAATCTTGATTTTAAAATTCTTACCTTTTTTTTCAACTTCCTCTTTAGCCTTTCCGCTCCCTATCTCTGTAATCTCCTCCAGCTCCACAACCCTCCAAGACATCTGCATTCATCAATTTCTGGCCTCTTGTGACTCCTTAGTTTTAACTGCTTCACAGTGGGTGGCCATGCCTTCAGAGGCCTAGGCCTTAAGCTCTGGAATTGCTTCCCTGTACCTTACTGCCTTTCTACCTCACTTTCCTCCTTTAAGACGGTCTATAAAACTTAGCTCTGACAAAGCTTTTGGTCTTCTGCCCTAATAATTATGTTAACGAGTTAAATTACTTAATATAACTACAAATCATTGTTGAATAATACTTCTAAACTTGAAACCTAATTAGTTAAATAAAACAATAAAGATGGCAGGACAGGTGATGTGTTGCAGCTGTAGCATGTGGGGGCTGGTGGGCACTTGTGTGACCCATGGCAACCACAGCTGAAGTAAATGTCTGCAGCTTGAGGAACTTGGACTTGGAGTTGATGAGCTGGAGTCTGAGCTTCAGACACTGCGATACATCAGGGAAGAGGGAAGTCAGCTAGACTTCCAGGAGGCAGCCACACCTCTTAGGTAAGGTGCTTCTGACTTGGTTTGTGGTCAGGAACAGGAGGGAATGACTCCAAGTGAGGCAGGTATGGGGATCTGGAAAGTTACAATGAAGGAACCTCAGCCCTTGCACTTGTCCAACAGATTCACTGTTCTTGCACCTTGTGTGGACGAGAGCAGAGACTGCCAGGAGAATGAGCAAACTGCCAGGAAGCCATTCAAGTTGGGAGAGTTAAAATGAATGTAGCAATAGTAGGGGACAGTATAGTGAGGGAGATAGATGCTGTTCTCTGCAGCCGAGAGCATGAACCCAGAATGCTGTGTTGCCTGTTTGCTGCTAGGTTTAAGGACATCTCCTTGGGGATGGAGAAGAACTTGGAGTGGGAGGGAAACATCCAGTTGTTGTGGTCCACGTGGGTACCAATGACATAAGTAGGAAAGAGATTTTCTTAAGGGAATATGAGCAACTTCAAGCTAAATAAAAAGACGGAACCACAAAGGTAATAGTTTTTGGATTATGACCTGAGCCATGAGCAAATTGGCATAGGGTAAATAAGATCAGAGAGTCGAATATGTGGTTCAAAGATTGGTGTGGGAAAAGTGGGTTTTGATTCATAGGGCACTGACACCAGTACTGGGGAAAGAGGGAGCTGTACCATTGGGCTAGTCTGTAGCTGAGCCGCACTGGGACCAGTGCCCTGATGAGTCATATAGCTAGAGCTGTAGAGAGGACTTTAAACTAAACAGGGCAGGGGAGGGTTCACGTGAGGGGAGATTTGGAAAGTTAAAGAGAAAGTACAAATCAATAATGCAATGTAACAATATGGATAATGATAACCAGAGTGTGAAAGGAAGGGACAGTGTACAAAAATTATAGAGCACCAGCAAATAAGGTCAGAGTAGGGAAAAATTGTAAAAGGATAGAATTAAAGCCCCTTATTTGAATGCTCGCAGCATTCATAACAAGCTGGATGAACTGATAGCACAATAGAAATAAATATGTATGATAGCCATTAGAAAGATGTCGTTACAAGACTGGGACCTGAATATTCAAGAGTATTTGATATTTTGGAAGTGCAGGAAGAAAGGAAAAGGCAGTGGGTAGCTCTGTTAATAAAGACTAGAAAAGTACAGCCATAAAAAATGACCTTGGTTCGGAGGAGCAAGGTATAGAATCAGTTTGAGTGATGATAAGAAGTAGCAAAGGAAGGAAGTCACTGGTGGGAGCAGTTTATCGGCCCCTAGCTGTAGCTACAGTGTAGAATTGAGTATAAATCAAAAAATAATGGGACTTGTAAGAAAGGTACCCTGGAGGATGAGTTAATAGAGTGTATTTGTGAAAGTTTCTTGGAACAATACGTTCTCGAACCAACTGGGAAGCTGGTGATTTTAGACCTGGTAATATTTAATAAGACAGGATTAATTAATGACTGCATGGTAAAGGATCCTCTAGGCAAGAGTGATCATAACATGATAGGATTTCACATTCAGTTTGAGAGTGAGAAATGTGGGCCTAAAACTAGTGTCTTAAACTTGAAAATCAAGTGGTGACAGGGAGGGATGAGCTTAATGCAGTCACTATTACCAGGGAAAGGGTGCAAGGAAAATTCTTGGGCCTAAAGGCTAGCAAGTCCCCAGGTCCAAATGGCCTGCATCATAGGGTCTTAGAAGAAGTGGCAGCACAGATAACAGATGCATAGGTCATAATCTTTCAAAATTCCTTAGATTCTGGAAGGGTTCCAACGGATTGGAAACTGGCTAATGTAACACCTTTATTTAAGAAAGGAGGAAGGCTGAAAGGAGGCAATTATACAACAACAACAACAAAAATTGCTGGAAAAACTCAGCAGGTCTGACAGCATCTGTGGAGAGAAAGACGTTTCAAGTCTGTATGATTTCTTCATAGCTAGTAGAATTAAAAATGTGGCGAAGTTTGTACTGTTTAAGGGGGGTGGAGCAGGTGAAGCTGGATAGAAGGCCAGCGATAGGTGGAGGCAAAGGAGAGATTGCCAAAGATGTCATAAACAAAAGATCAAAGGGGTGTTGATGGTAGTGGTACTGGCTTAAGGGGGTGCAAATGGTGACATTAAGGGTAGAAAGCATGTTGGGACATTTGGACGGTGAAGAAGAGGGAGGTAAAGGGGCAGGTGTTACACCTTCTGCAATTGCATGGGAATGTGCTGTGGGAGGGGTTTGAGGTGTTGGGGGTGATGGAGGAGTGGATCAGGGTGTCCCAGAGAGAACGGTCCCTACGGAATGCCGACAAGGGGGGTGAAGGGAAGATGTGTTTGGTGGTGACATCGTGCTAGAGTTGGCTGAAATGGAGGAGGATGACCCTTTGAATGCGGAGGCTGGTGGGGTGAAAAGTGAGGACAAGGGGGACACTATCATTGTTCTGGGAAGGAAAGGAAGATGTGAGGGCAGAGGCGTGGGAGGTGGGTTGGACATGGTTGAGGGTCCTGTCAGTCGCTGTGGATGGAAAACCTCAGTTAAGGAAGAAGGAAGACATGTCAGAAGCACCGTTTTGGGAAGTGGCATCATTGGAACAGATGTGACGGAGGCAAAGGAACTGAGAGAATGGGTTGGAGTCCTTACAGGAAGCAGGGTGTGAGGAGCTATGGGAGTCAGTGGGCTTGTAATGAATACTGGTGGATAGTCCTTCACCAAAAATTGAGACAGAAAGGCCAAGGAAGGGAAGCGTGTTGGAGATAGACCACGTGAAAACGATGGAGGGGTGGAAATTGGAAGCAAAGTTGATAAAATTTTTACAGGTCCAGACGAGAGCATGAAGTGGCACAAAAACAGTCATTGAAGTACCAAAAAAAGAGTTGTGGGAGGGGGCCTGAGTAGGTCTGGAACAAGGAATGTTCCACATACCCCATAAAGAGACAGGCATAACTGGGGCCCATTGGGTACCCTAGCCACACCTTTTATTTGGAAGAACTGAGACAAGTTTAAGGAGAAATTATTCAGTGAGAGAACAAATTCAGCCAGATGGAGGAGAGTAGTGGTGGATGAGGATTGTTCGGGTCTCTGTTCGAGGAAGAAGTGGAGAGCCCTCAGATCATCCTGGTGGGGGATGGAGGTGTAGAGGGATTGGATGTCCATGGTGAAGAGGAGGTGTTTAGGGCCAGGGAACTGGAAATTGTTGATATGATGTAGGGCATCAGAGGTGGATGTAGGTGAGAAGAGACTGGACAAGGGGAGAGAGAATGGAGTCAAGATAGGAAGAAATGAGTTCTGTGGGGCAGGAACAGGCTGACACGATCAGTCTGCCAGGACAGTCCTGTTTGTGGATTTTGGGTAGGAGGTAGAAGCGGGCTGTCCGAGGCTGGGAGACTATGAGGTTGGAAGCTGTGGAGGAAAGATCTCCAGAGGAGTTGAGGTCAGTGATAGTCCTGGAAACAATAGCTTGATGTTCAGTGGTGGGGTCATGGTCCAGGGGGAGGTAGGAGGAAGTTTCTGAGAGTTGACGCTCAGCCTCTGCGAGTTAGAGGCCAGTACGCCAGACAACAACAGCACCACCCTTGTCGACAGGTTTGATAACAAAGTCAGGGTTGGACCTGAGACAACGGAGTGCGGCAAGTTCAGAAGGAAATTATAAGCCAGTTAGCCTACCATCTATCGTAGGGAAAGTGCTAGAATTCATTATTAAGGAGGTTATAGCAGGATACTTGGATAATCATGACTTGATCAGGCAGAGCCAACATGGCTTTGTGAAAGGGAAATTGTGTTTCACTAATCTGTTAGAGTTTTTTGATAAAGTAACATTTGAGATGGATCAAGGGGAACTAGTAGATGTGGTGTACTAGGATTTCCAAAAGGCATTTGAAAGCGTACCACATCAAAGGTCACTACACAAGATAAGAACACATGGTGTAGTGTGTAACATATTAGCATGGATAAAGGATTGGTTGGCTAACAGGAAGCAGAGTGTAAGGATAAGTGGGTCTTTTTCAGATTGGCAAACTGTAACTAATGGATTGCCACAGCTGGGTCCTCAACTATTTACAATCTATATCGATGTCTTGGATGGAGGGGCTGAATATTTGCTAAATTTGCTGATGTCACCAAGATAGGCAGGAAAGTAAGTTGTCGAGAGGAGGTAGAGAGTCTGCAAAGGGATAAAGACAGGTTAAGTGAGTGGGAAAAATTTGGCAGATGGACTATAACGTAGGTAAATGTGAACTTGTTCACTTTGGCAGGAAGAATAGAAAAGCAGTATACTTTTTTATTTGTTCATGGGATGTATTTAAGTGGAGAAAGATTGCGGAACTCAGTGGTGCAGAGGGACTTAGGTGTCCTGGTACATGAACCACATAAAATTAGTATGCAGGTACAGCAAGTGTTTAGGAAAGCAAATGGAATGCTGGCGTTTATTGCAAGAAGAATTGAATGTAAGAGTAGGGAAGTTTTACTGCAGCTGTACAGGGCCTTGCTGAGACCACATCTGGATTACTGTGTACAGCTTCGGCCTCCTTATTTTAAAAAAAATATGTAATTGCTTTAGGAGCAGTTCAAAGAAGGTTCATTGGAGTCATTCCTGGGATGAAGGGGTTGTCTTATGAAGAAAGATTGAACAGGTTAGGCCTGTACTCTTTGGAGTTTAGATGAATGAGAGATGGTCTTATTGAAGCATTGAGGGGACTAGTTAGGGTGGATACCCGGAGGATGTTTCCTCTTGTGGGGAGACTAAAACTAGGGGACACAATTTAAAAATAAGACATCTCCCTTTTAAGACACAGATGAAGAGAATTTTTTCCCCCCATAGGGTCGTTGGTGTCTGGAATTCCTGCTCCTGGAAAGTAGTGGAAGTTGGGTTATTGAATTTATTCAAGGCAGAGTTAGATTTTTGTTTAGGCAAGGGAGTTGAGCGTTACGGGGGGCAGAAAGGAAAGTGGAGCTGAGACCAAAACCAGATCAGCCATGATCTTATTGAATGGTGGAGCAGGCTTCAGGGGCCTAATGCCCTACTCCTGCTGCCATGTTCCTAAAGAGAGAGTTGCCTAAGGTGGACTGGGAAAATAGGTTAAAAGGTAAGATGATAAATAAGCAGTGGCAGACATTTAAGATGATATTTCATAACTCCTAATGAAGATATTTTCCATGGAGAAAAAAAAAGGAATCTATGAGAAGGATACACCACCCATGGCTAACAAAGGAAGTAAAGGATGGTATTAAATTAAAACAAAAGGCTTACAATGCTTTGAAGATTAGTATGCCAGACATTTAGGAAACCTTTAGAAAACAGCAAAGGATGACTAAAAAAGACAGAGGGAAAAATTAGAGTATGAAAGAAAACGAGGAAGAAATAATTAAATAATAATAAAAAGAATAATAAGAAATAATGGACAATAAAAGGTTCTACAAGTATGTAAAAAGGAAAAGAATAGCTATAATAAGCATTGGCCCCTTATGGCTTGAGACTAGGAAATTAATAATGGGAAATGGCAGAGACTTTGAACAAGCACTCATATTCATACTCTAAAATTATGAACATTTAAGTATACAAATAATTACAAAATAATTACAAAACATTGCAAAATGCAGGTCTCCTTAATAGAATAAAAATGAATGGTCTACTGCACTCTGCAGTTTTATTAAAGTCCATAGATCATACGTTGTTAGATTGAGTTCATTAAATGCTCAATCATTTACATACTATTTATGAGTTTTATAAAATAGGGGATTGGGCTGTTTTGTAGTCTGTTTGTTCTACATCTTTTTTGCAGAATGTGTCTTTTCTCCTTAATTCCATCATATGTTTAAATTTATGTGGTTTTGGCAAGAGAGAGTGCCAATGGGAAGTGGGATTCAAGAGTTTTCTAGCAAACTCCAAACAGAACTTTTCCACCCTTCAGTAAGGGAATACATGTTCAGTTGTTTGATTGTGTCAGAGTAGCTTTGGTTTGCATTACCCAGGATTGGTTTCAGTGCTTGTTTCTGTATGCTGTCAAGTTTGTTCACATGGTCTTTGTCCAACATTCCAAACAGGTGCGGTGTATTCAACAGTGACCGGGATTTTCCTGCCCCGACACTGACGAGTATTATGGCGGGCAGGACAGGAAAATGTGGAGAGCCACTCGGCTCTCTCAATTTCCCTATCCTGCCTGCGATGATGCCCGCTGCTGGCGGGACTGAAAATTCCTGGCCGTTGCCATAATGCATAACCATTAAACATAGTTAATAGGTCAGTTTGAGATGTATTGTGATGCTTCTGAAGACAGATCATGTGAAGTCTTCCATTTGTGCTCTCAAGCATTTCACACACTTGGTAGTCCCATTAGAGATCACTTTGAATGTAGATTCCGAATAGATTAATGCACACTTGTTGCACACTCTCAGCATTGTCCGAGTTGATGAGAGGGGAATCAAGAGAGTTGTGGATGAAGCACAATTCCATGACGTTGCACTTTTTGGGGTTCAGTCTCATGTGATTTGCTGGTGCCCATTGGCTCACTGAAGTGATTTCCCCTTGCATGTGAGACACGTCGCCTTGAACTCAACACTCCAAGAGAGTCAGGTCATCCACATGTTTATAGAGATGCATAGGGGTAATGATAACAATACAGGCATTGTTTATGATGGCGAAAAATATAATGGGCCTAACTTGGTTCCTTATGGGATCCCAGCATGTAGTGTTATCCAACTGGAAGCACTTGATTCATGTCGAATACAAAGTTGTTGGTTATTGAGAAAATCTGAGATCCAGTGTACCCATGATGGGCTCTCTCCTAATGGTAGCAGATTATTGATTGTGATGTGTTACTCATGACAAGTGCTTGTTGTGGAAGAATGAGTCCAAGCTAGTCTTTTCCTTCAAGCTGGTTTACTCTCAAGACAGCTCTGCAGTGTCGCAGACTCTCCCAATCCCTTCACACTGGAGTGTAACAGCTGTACCCAATTATACTATTTTGATAACTCTTTTTGATTAAACAATTAAACTAAATTAACAAAATAAGGGACAAATTAAAAAGCAGCCCCTTAAAGGGATACTGCAAAAAGAAAAGCAAAACCTGAAAGAAAACTTACAAACATCAAATTAATACATAATTAAAGGTTTCGCTGAAGCACCCTAGTCCCCGCGGTGCCCACTGAGCACAGAAGGCCTCAATCATGCCAGTAGGCACCACGTGCTCCCTCTCTAGGGACACCCGGGCCACGAATGCAGCCGCAGAAGAGGGTCAGACAGTTGGACCAGACAGCCCCCTTGATCACCCGGTGCCTGGACCTGTTGATGGCCAACTTGGCCAGGCTCAGGAGCAGGCTTACGAGGAGGT
The DNA here is from genome assembly GCF_017639515.1 of Carcharodon carcharias. NCBI lineage: Eukaryota > Metazoa > Chordata > Chondrichthyes > Lamniformes > Lamnidae > Carcharodon > Carcharodon carcharias. Next base: position 56,711,920 of record NC_054487.1, read on the forward strand.
CCTACTCCCTCCCTGCCCTTCTCTGCACTGGGTGCTCGAAGATCAAGAGCGGTACCCATTTAGAGGCAAACCAATGCCCATCACCTGTTTTAACAAGCAGTTGTAGGAACAATGTAATTACTATACAAAGTAATTACCAGTCAACAAGAAGGTTATTATTGGACTTTAACAATATAAATATTGATAAATTGACACGATGTTATGATCTACACTGTCAAGTGCTTTGCTAAGATCGGTTAGCACTACTGTTGATGGTATTTTCTGTTTTGTCAGTGTTAAGACCAACAAGGATGCCTAGAGACAATCAGGAAGGTGGAGTTCAGGTCACAATGACATCAGCCATGGTTGTATTGAATGATGAAGCAGGCTCAAAGTGTCAAATGGCCTATTTCTCCTATGTTCTTAAATCTCCTTATGTGGCTTCGTACCAAATTTTGTTTCATAACTCTCATTGCAACATTATGTTAAAGGTGTGATGTACGTATAAGTTCTTCTTGTTTGTTGATTGAAGAGATCCACAAGACAGTGGATTGTGGACAGTCCCATTCTATTACCAAAATGCTCTTGGTCAAAATGTTTCTTAAAACAAACTTAAACAATCACTAAAAAATGCTACTGGGAAAATCTCTCCTTTGCTCCCTGCCTGAAGGCAGGTCCAACCCACAGCTCTGCGATCTCCACCACGGATATGGCAAGGAGGCAGGTCCCGAATCCACCACAGCCAGAACGGGGATCGAACCCCATTTTGTTGGTACCCATCCAATCCACATCGTTTGCTGAGCCAATTGGCTCCCCAAGGAGTCTGAGTTGCTGTGCACTTTTACATGCACGTTGTAGTCTGGAGCTATGAGTAGCGATGGTCGAGGCTCCAATTTTTTTCCCATCACATGGGAAGTCTTGCTGCAACACTGCAGGGGATTGATGAAACTATACCTAGGGGATTGTATGTAGTTTTGGTCTCCTTTCTTAAGGAAGGATATATTCCTATTGGAAGTGGTTCAGAAAAGGTTCACTCAGCTGATTCCTGGGATGTAGAGGTTATCTTAGGAGGAAAGGTTGAGCCCATACTCATTGAAGTTTAGAAGAATGAGAGGTGATCTTATTGAAACACATAAGATTCTGAGGGGCTTTATGTGTTAGATGCTGAGGGGCTGTTTTCCCTCATGGGGGAATCTAGAACTAGGGCACACAGTTTTAAAATAATGCATCTCCCATTTAAGGCTGAGATGAGAGGATTTTTTTTTCTCAGAGGATCTTCAACCTTGGGAATTCTCTTCTGCAGAGAGCAGTGGTGACTGGTCATTGAATATATTCAGGGCCGAGCTAGACAGATTTTTGATCAACAAGGATGCCTAGGATTATGGGAGACAGGCAGGAAAGTGGAGTTCAGGTCACAATAACATCAGCCATGATGGTATTGCATGACGAAGCAGGCTTAAAGGGCCAATTGGCCTACTTTTCCAATATTCTTAAACCTCCTTATGTGGCTCGGTATCAAATTTTGTTTTATAATTCTCCATGTAGCATCTTGTTAAAGGCGTGATGTAAATATAAGTTCTTATTTGTTTCCCACCCCACTGTCTCTTACACCTTGAATCAATCTAATATAGACTAAGTGCTGAGTAAAATGCCAGGGAACTTGATTGAAAGCAGAAAATTGAAAACTGAAGGCAATGGGTAAAAATGGAGTCAGCACCTCAACCCACATATGAACAGATTTGAAAGAATATAGCCATTTGTTACCATACAGTTAGAGAATAGTTTTACTTTACAGTAAATAGTTCATCCGCAAAGAAGGGAATTTTCTGTTCAAAAGAAGTATGGTGAGGAACAGTGGATTGGGCTGTACTGAAAGTAGAAGCAGTGGAGACTGATGACTGGCGCACATAGAGATACTGTACCCATTTTTGGCACTAAGAGGAAATTAAATCTGAAGTTCATTTAGTCCTTCACTGCAGTAAATAATTGATGAAATTTGAGTTGGTCAGGCTAAGAGAGGTGTTGCTGTTAAATCTCTGAAGTGGATGGATCCAGATTATCCAAATGAAGTGTTTTGAGGATGAGGGGGCGGATGAGAGTTTGGTTGCCTTTTTGTCTCTCATCAGCACTGCGGCCACCCCTCCCACCTGCAGGTTGGTGTGGTGCTTCAGGCTGTCAATCACCCTGAGGGTGGGAGCGACTCCACTGCAGTCATGTGTGATTTTATCTTCACCACAGCCTAAAGTGATCTTATTTTTTCCCCCTCACCATGACGGGGAGTTATTTTCTTTTTCTTTGCAAAAAAAGTAATAAATATTCATAATCAACTGGAGAGTTTCTGTGGGAGTGAAGTCCTTCTTTTGATGCCCCCATCAACTGACTGAGACTTGCTTTGTTTTTCTTCATTTCTCTTGATCTAATTTAAGATTCACATTCTATAGGCAAAAATTATGTAGTAAGAGGTTTCGTTTATCATTTCCCGCTGTCGTTATGAAGTCTGACAATTGTGGGTTGATTTCCTCAAGGTCAATGCCAAGACAGAGAGTGAAGACAAAATTGGATTCGGTCCTAATTTTTCATATGCATTGGCAAGTTTATGCAATTGGAAATGGGTAAAAAAAATTCATTTTTACAGAGTATGGGAGATTTATTTTTAATAAATTTAGAATGTAATGTTACGACATGAGTGTATCACCTAATAAAGGAGTTAATAGGAATGACAAAAGAACCCACGAAAACTAGAAAGTTTAAACTGAAACAGGATATTGATATTTTATCTTGTAACTCTCCTATTAACATACTTGAGATATATTCTATGTTCAGAGTGCTATATAAATGAAAGTTGTGGATAAGAAAATTAACACATCATTATATTTGAAAGTTAAGAAAATAAATGTGGTAGTTAATTTGGTACCACAAGTTCTCAGTCAGCTGACAATGCAGGGACAGATATAGTGGGCTATCTATATTGTGTCACGGCTAAAACCAGAGGTTGCGTTGAAAGAATGTGGGGCTTAGCTAATTAGTTACTTTAACAAGCTGAACCCATATTAAGCTTCCAATTTAAAGTATACATAAGTTTCAGGGATTTGAGGGGATAGAGAGATTTCCAGTCCAGGATTCTGCATTAGTATATTTGTAAGTGATAAGAATGTCCAGAGACTACATGCTACACAGCGCAAACCACATCAGGTTTTCTTTTAAAAGATGGTAACTGATTAAAATGGAGGGGAACGTGTTCCATCTTGGGAGATAAGAAGAAAAAGGTTGAGCTCTTCACTGTCTGCTCTAAATGCAATTATATTTCAGATACTTGCCTACTTTAGGTGTCAGTAAAGAAAGACTCGATGAATTGAGTAAAATGTGTACACCCATTATCATTGAGGCTTGAACTCTTGAACCAGGAGGGAAAAAACAAAATACAAAATGAGTAACACAGCAATAAAAAGCCAGTCTGATGTAAACCACTGTGCCTTGTTATATCGAGCTGATTTTTGTTGAACAACTCTGTCTGGTTTTCCTGAATAACCTTGCTCACCAACTAAATATTTTAAAGAATCTTGAACTCCATTTTGTGAGCATTGTGAAGAAGTGAAACTTGTAATATTGTTCACTACCAGGAAATGGTAGGGATAGTATCACTTAGCCTGGGTATTGTTCAATATCTGTATGCGGATGGCAGCATGTTGGTTATGGTATTAGACTAGTAATCAAGAGTCTTAGATTAATACAAAAACAGAAAATGCTGGAAAACTCAGCAGGCCTAACAACATCTGTGGAGAGAAAGGCAGAGTTAACGTTTCGAGTCTGTGTGACTTCTTCAGAGCTAAAGAGAAGTAAAACTGATGAAATTTATACTGTTTAAGGAGGGTGGAGCAGGTGAAGCTGGATAGAAGGCCAGTGATAGATGGAAGCAAAGGAGAGATTTGCAAAGATGTCATGAACCATAGGACAAAGGGGTGTTAATGGTAGTGGTGAGGGCGAAAGGAGGTGCTGATGGTGGCATTAAGGTCAGAAAGCAGAATGTGGTAATAGCAGGACAAGGGCAAGCATTCTGGAAAGAACAAGCATTCCAGCATCCGCAGTATTTTGCTTTGTCTTAGACTAATGGTCTGGATATATTTGAATTACACAATTGCAACTGGGGAATTTAAACTCAGTTAATTACATAAAATTGGAATAAAAATCTATGGCCCGGATTTCCCAACCCTGTGGCGGGTGAGAAGTCCATTGACTTGCGGCGAGACTGGAAGATCACGGTGGTGGGTGGGTGTGGAATATCCCGCCCTATATAACAGTGGGTGGCTGAGGGGGTTTCACTTCAATTTCTTTGATCCTGTTGACCAGCCAAATAATTCCCAGATTGTTGTAAAAACCCATCTGGTTTATTAATGCCGTTAAGGCAAGGAAATAAGCTGTCCTTACAGGGCCTGGCCTATACGTTGACTTTGAGATGGCCCTACAAGTCACTCAGCTGTTTTCAAGGTGGTAGCTCATCATCATCTTCTCAAGGACAGTTAGACATGGGCAATAAATGCTGGTGTTGCCACCAACGCTGACATCCTGTAAATGAATAAATGTGCTAAAAGACGCTGTAGAAATTTGGCTTATAAAACAGTGTCCATTAAGGTCTCCAGTTTAAGTAGTTAGAATTGTAGTACAGTCATATCCTGTCAAGTTAGCCAGCATAGCTACCATAGATACGGAATATAACCCTAGGGTGAGAACCTCCAGAATACATCGAAGAGGAAGTAAACTGCTTGGAGCCCAGCTGTGGAGAAGTTGGTGGGGCATGGGGATTGTGATAGTGGAATTACAAACTGGATTCCTTTCACATATATTTCTTTCCATATTTTTTCACAGTACTGCCAAATTAAATAGCCCCTTCACATTTCAGAATATCCAACAATGGTTTTGTTTAGGCATAGACGTTAATTTCTATAGCTATTAAATAAAGTTGGGTAATATTCCTTGGGTTGTATTCCTTAATATTTGGCCTTGTGGTCAGTAGAACTGCTAATATTTCTACAACTAACAACCTCCATAATGAAAGCACTGCAGCTGTCTCACAAGGATTGTCATATAACAGATGGATGGCTGAGTAGTTTTTCACTCTGACCCCGTTCCCCAGACAGCTCGTGGTACAGTCACAGATACAATAGGCTTACTTCACGACTGTGACTCGAAATGACCCTGAGGCCCGTAAGTCTGGCTAGACCTGGGAACTGAGTAATTAAATCTTTTTTTTAAAGAATATATGCCCAAGAGGAATAAGGGCAAATTAAATTTACACTTTGTACATTAAAAGGAACTGTTTGTCAGTTTTTCTTCAGATCACTGGATAAGCTTTGCTGTTAATTTTTAGTCGATTACCAAATATTTTATGATTTAAGTTTTTAATTAAGTTTTGTCTGATAGTTCTTAACATTGAAAGCTGAAATTTCATATATTGGCCCAGATTTTGTGTTGGATGGTTATGGTGAAACTGTCAGCATTTGCCGTCATTGTTCCACTGAAGCTGACAGCAGCTTCTGGAGTTTGTACATGCACAGAGCAACATGGAAATCCAGAAGGTACTGTCGGTGATTTTACACTTCTTCAGAGGGTGTACTGTTGAGGTTTCCCCGGAGAAGCATCTGGGGAATCTAGTAGATGGGGGTACAGTCTCAGGAAAAGGGGTCGATCATTTAGGACTAAGATGAAGAAAAATTTATTCGTTCAAAGAGTTGTGTATCTTTGGAATTTTTACCCCAGGGGGTTGTGGATGCTCCATCGTTGATCATATTAAAGGCTGGGAAGGACGAATATTTGGCCTTTCAGGGAAACAAGGGTGAGAAAGTGGAGTTGAAGCCCAAGATCAGTCATAATTGTATTGAATGATGGGCTGTATGGTGTTCTCTGGGTCCTATCTCTTGTGTTCCAAGCAATCAGTGAGTTGACGAGAACTGTACACTATAAACTTTAAAAAGCAATAAAATGTTATGCCTTATTGAATAAGGTGTAACTGAGATTTTAATGTTGTACTAAGTTCATAATTACTGCTAAGCACCCTCAATGGCCCTGGAAATCTGATTTTAGATTTGTAGAATATAAAATTTCTCCATATAATAAAGCCATTTATTTTTAAAGCATTAATTTTTGAGAAATGTTTGTACATGTTGCTATTTTAGCTTCCATCTAAATCCAACCATAATTATTTATTTTTCTACTTGAAAATTTCAATTAAATGTGAAAGATAAAGTGCTTTTAAATTCCTGGTTTGCTGTTGGTAAGAATACTTCAATGTGATTGGCTGCTTGCTGACACCTGGAGATCCCCTTGTCTTGATACCAGATATAAGCTGCCACTGAGAAGGGGAAAATCTATGCCACAGAGATCACTAGATCTTTAAGGGCATCTTCCTTCAAGTTCAGCGGAGAGTGGCTTTGCTTTGCCACTGATTGCAAAATCCAGCCCACTGGATTTTGAACAATTATTATTGAAAATCATAAGCAATTCCCAGTGAATAATAGATGAGTGAGAATGATAATTTACTGCTCACGGCATTTTCACTAAAATTATCATATATCCATATCAATCACTGCTTGGAGACATACCAAGCATAAAGGAAGATGATTGTGGTTGTTGGAGGCCAGTTACCTCAGTCCCAGGACATTGTTGCAGGAATTCCTCAGGGTAGTGTCCTTGGTCGAACCATCTTCAGCTGCTTCATCAATGACCTTCCCTCCTTCATAAGGTTAGAAGTGGGGATGTTCGCTGATGATTGCACAATGTTAAGTACCATTCGTGACTCAGATAATGAAGCAGCCTGTGTCCATAGGCAGCAAGATCTGGACAACATTCAGGCTTGGGCTGAGAAGTGGCAAGTAACATTCAAGCCACACAAGTGCCAGGCAATGACCATCTCCAACAAGAGAGAAGCTAACCATCTCCCCTTTAATTCAATGACTTTACCATCACTGAATTCCCCATTATCATTATCCTGGGGGGGTTACCATTGACCAGAAACTGAACTGAACCAACCATGTAAATACAATGGCTACAAGAGCAGGTCAGAGGCTGGGAATTCTGTGGCAAGTAACTTGCCTCCTGACTCCCCAAAGCCTGTCCATCATTTACAAGGCACAAGTCAAGAGTGTGATGAAATACTCTCCACTTGCTTGGATGAGACTGGATCCAAGGACTCTCAAGAAGCTCGATGCCATCCAGGATAAAGCAGTCTGCTTTATCAACACCCCGTCCACCAATTTTAACATTCCCTCCCTCCACCACCGATGCGCAATGACAGCAGTTTGTTCTATATACAAGATACACTGCAGCAACTCACCAAGGCTTCTTCAACAGCACCTTCCAAATCTGTTATCTCTACCACCTAGAAGCACAAGGGCAGCAGATGCATGTGAACAGCAACACTTGGCATTTCCCCTCCACGCCACACACCATTCTGACTTGGAATGATATTGCCTTCCCTTTACTGTTGCTGGATCAAAATCTTGGAATTTTCTTTCCTAACAGCATTGTGGGGGTACTCTCACCAGATGGAGTGCAGCAATTCAAGAAGGTAGCTCACCACCTTCTGAAGAGCAATTGGAGATGGGCAACAAATACTGGCCTTGCCAGCAATGCCAAGAATCCAAGAAAGAATAAAAAAGACCAAGCCCAGTTACTGAGAGAAGCTGGACATAAAAAATGTCACCAATGTATGAAAAAGCACAAAAGAACAATTCACTAGCCAAATGTATTCATATAGTTGTGATTTCTTTTTTTAACCTTACATTTTGTTTAAACTCTTGTTTTGAATATCAGAAATATCAGTTACTGAGGAAAAAATGTGAGAAAATTTTTTCAGAAAGCAGTTGGAATAATTTGTGGGCAAAAACATAATTCAGCACCAGCAAGTAATGTGGCAGCTGAGGGTTACAGGTAAATGTTGATGTTTTAACATTGGAATTCTCATTGGAAATGTTTTTGTATGGCAAGTTACAGAAGTGCATGGGCCCATGTCTCTTATGTCAGTGTGAAATGCTACAAACATGGTCTTCCTATTCCTCCCTCTGTGACATCCCTCCCTTTCTAAGGGACCTCTCATCTCCACACTGTCTCACTGCCCTTTCTTTTTGACCCCATATCCTCTCCCTCTATTTCACCCTTATCTGCTAAACTTTTTGTTATCCTAGGATCTCATCCCAAATGGTTTTAAGAAGAAATTAGCTCTTTGAAGTACTTAAATGCTAGAAGAGGTACTGCAGATACTTCTACTTTTTCCAAAGTGCTTGTTGTTGGCAGGAAATATTAATGCCAGTAAGACCAAAGAAGGGGAAACACAGACATCATTGGCTCAGTCGGGGTTGGAGAAACCAGAACTGACAAAAATAGGAAAGGAGCATCGAGGAACATCAGGGCAGAATGGGAATAGAAGCAGCCATCAGAGTTGGACACTTGAGCCAGCGGCATTGTTAGGCCAGTGGGAGTTACCGGAACTGGTCCCACTGAAGGTAGAAGAGGAGGCCAGGATGCCATTGGGTCCAAGGGAGCAACAGTAAGAGAGAGCAGGAGCAGACATTGAAGAAGGTGGAGGAGGGCTTAGGCAGCAAGGATTTGGGCAGCGATATTGCCCAGAGTTGTTTTTTTTTGAAGTGTTTCAAAAGTTGAGTGGATTGGAGATGAGCTTGATTCGAATTGTTGGAAGCTTTCAAAGAATGATAGGCTGGAGTAGCTCTTACAATTAGAAAAAACTATGAGAAGAAAGTGAATATATAAAGTTGTCTATACAAGAATTACTTGCCTTATAGATTGAAACCTTTCTTTTTTTAATTTGAGGTTGCCAGTATAACCTCTGTTTAAGTATCCATAATACATTATTGTTCCAGTAGCTTCTTCATCTTTTGTTCAACAAAGGCAAATGTTGTAATGCTCTGTTGCTTTTTGAAGATAGAATGAAATTGCTGTGGTGGCAGGAATAGTTAACAAAAAGGTTCTTTTTGTGGGCTATCAGAAAATTACCTAAGTATCAGAGGTGCTTGCGGTACTGTAGGGAGTTTAGATCCATCTATGGTGGAAGTCTACTTCTGCAAAGTGTACACTCTGTTTCCTGTACGGATCACTCCACTTGCTTAAATCCAGTTCTATGGTGCTTGGTACAGTTACCAATTTAGCTGTTGGGAGCCCAGAGATGCATTGTGCAATGGTGACTGGATTATTGTCTGTCTTTTTGTTTATTCAAATAAAGGTTGTGCTAATTAGTAATGAGATTGAGATTCAGATTCATGTCCAATATTCATGAAATACTTGTGGTGGAATGCCACTGAAAATGGTGATCTTCCTTTCTACAGGTTTGAATAGAATGGTTGCCTGTACAAAATGTCAGCGTTTAAAGAGGAAACTCTGGATTTGTCATCGAACTTCAGCTAAAGATGTCAAGTCTAGAGTTTCCTTGCTCATTATCATGGTCCCAAAAGATTTTGCTTAATTGAGAGGACCAGAACTCATGCCTCTGGAAGTTCTGTTTTATAACTAACTTCTAAAGGATTCATACAAGCGACCTTGGTAGTGTGTCATGCAGTTTTATCTTTCCCTCCTTCACTGGTTTCCTTCTCCCAGTAAATAACCTGATTTTGTGAATTAATGTGGAATTATAGGAGCAGATGTTGGCTGCATTAATATCTGATGTCTGATCTTAGCCATCGGACCAATTTCAAATTTATATTAGCCTGATATTAAAGCTAACTTGTCTAGGATGTAAGATGTGAAACAAAGGTATAGACAAATGTTGTCTTCAACAAAGTAAAGAGATTCAATGCAATTTGGATATGCTCTACAAAAACTTGTGCTCTTTATTAGTAGAATCAAATCTGTGCACATAGGCCTTGCACTATTGGGCTGCAGAGTCAGTGAGTTACCTGTGAGTTAAACTGTGACTTCAGTGTTCCTTCAAACCCAAAACTGCTTCACCAGTGATTTTAAAACTGCAGCGAATAAAATCTGGTGTCGGAATAGCAGGTTGTAAATGTACTGAAGTGATACTGTAGCTGTAACAATGCACTGGAGTACCATATGCAATCCTGGCCACCACTTTATCAAAGGGATGTGTAAGTATTGGAGAAGACTCTGAGAATAACAAGAATGATTCAAAATGTGAGGCTGAGGTGCAGAGGTGATGAGATATGTAGAAAGTTTAACAAAGTTGATCGCAACAGGAACAGGGTAAGTGGAATGTATAAAATATTAAAGAGCTTTGAAACAGTCTATGCAGACCATTATTTTGAACAGCGACAGGCTAGTAACACTAGAGATTGGAAATACAAACTACCGAAAAACAAATTTAGACCACATTAGCGGTATTTTTTTTCTCACAATGGGCTTCAGACGGCTGGAGTAATCTATCTGGCAGGGCAGTGTACAGAAACCGGTTTGCAGGGGATTCAAAATGTAGCTGAGGATTGGACAGGAAGAGTTGGGATACTGAAAGGACAAACTTTGATCTATATGGCACAAAACAAAAACAAAAATACCTGGAAAAGCTCAGCAGGTCTGGCAGCATCAGTGGAGAGGAGCACAGTTGACATTTCGAGTCCTCATGACCCTTCAACAGAACAGGATTTCCAGCATCCGCAGTTCTTTGCTTTGATCTATATGGCCTTCTTTTGCCTTTTGCTTATATTTGCATATTTAAGCCTCAATATTCTAGAGGTTTAAATAATCCTGGAAATATTTGATTAGACCATTGATTTTAGTTTCTCTCTGTCATGATCCCAATTTTTCTTCAGAATATCTGTGGCAATTAGTTCCATTAGGCAGGGGATTCCTAATGGGTGCAGGACTAATCTGAATGTTCTTGCAAAACGGCTAGAAGATCATGAAATAGTGTGGCAGGCAGTGCCTGCTATTTCTTCACCTCTATAACATTGGGTTTATTTAATCCACCTCCAAAAGGCAAAATGCGAGTGAACCCTACCTGGATTTGGACCCAGAATCTTCTGGTCCAAATCTGACGCTGAACCTGCTGAGTTACCTGACGACTTAAACATTGATTGAAAGAAGAACATTGGAAGTTTCTAGCACAGAATGAAGCTCAATCAGCCCAACATGTCTGTGCTGAATTCTTGTAGGAAAATTCAAATCTCATCCCACAGTCCTCCTATCTTCCCAGAGTTCTGTGCCTTCCTCTGCTTCAAATACTTATCCAAGTTTCATTAAAAGAAGCAATGGTGCAAGACGCAATCTCAACCGCTCCCTGTAGTGCAATATTCCATATGTGTTCCAACAAGTCTCTGTGTAAAAAGAAAATGCCGTAACCTCTTCGCACTCACCTAGTGATAATTTTAAAGTGGTGACCACTTGCCACTGATCCCAAACTTGATGAAATAGTCTTTCCTTATTTTATCAAAAAGCTCATAATGATAAAAATCTATATCGTATCTTATCATAGACTTCTCTGCACCAGTGGAAATATTTCCAGTATCTCACACTTTTACTTATAACTATAAGTTTCCCAACCCTACAAGCATCTTTGTGGTTCCATGCTGTAAACTCTCTATGGCTATAGTGTCCTTGCTATAATGGGGTGTCCGCAGAGTCTGATGATTCTAAATCTAGGCCTAATCATTGCTTCATACAAATTTATCAGCTTTTCTTTACTGTCATTCTTTATCTTCTACTTTTAAAACCTTAAATGCTGTTGGCCTCTGTTATGGCTCCATCTATGTGGACTATCGCTTTCAGGGAATGATGTATTTGAACCGCTAGATCCTAACTGTTTTGAAACTATGGAAACCTGGAAAAGGCTAGGAATGCCACAGCCCACATCTTTCACCATGTTTGGAAGCGAGATGGCATGGGCAGGTCTTATCTGTACCGGAGGCATGCAGAGTGGGCAGATTGAGACATCAATCAGCGTTAAACTCTGATTTGGTGCCCACTCTGCAATTTTGGACCTATTGATGTCCCATCTTAAACACACAGCTAAATATGTTTTCAGTTACATGTGAACACTATTCAAAATGAGCAGTCTGGGACTTTCAGGTGTGGTGCTTTGGACTTCCTTTAGCTGCTGCAGACATACCGGAATACTGTGTTCTGTGTTGTTGGAGGCGCTCATGTGAGTTGTTTGATTCAGGAGGAAGTGGTGCTGGACCCTTGCAAGAAGTTGACTGGTTTTTGAAGGCCCTTGTGTAGGAAACATGCGTTCACTCATGGAGGTTATAGTCGCAGTTCCTCTTGGGTGCAGCCCCACAGGGAGATGGAGCACGGGCAGCAAGCAGAGAGGGGGAAGCTTTTCACAGAGGGAGGAGGAGGCAGGGGAGAGGCATTCGGAACATCATCACTCCAACAGGCTTTCTGAAAGCGGCTCATCACACTCTGAATCCCCTGAGAACATCCACACATCACCGCTGCTCTACAATTCCCGCATTTCAATCCAATGCCACAGCGACCTGAATTTTACATTCCGAGGTTGGGCATGCACCTGACCTGAATGCATGTAAAATTGTGCGAATGACGTTGGGCGTGTGTCCCGATGTTGTTTCACACGTGTGCAATATTGAGGTTGGGAGGCGTGCGCAGGGGTCGTAGTCACGCCTGCCGACAATTAAAGGGCCAATTAAGGCCACTAAAAATCCTAATGACTGAGATTTTACATTGCCTGCCACGGATAGGCAGGCAGCACGTTTTTATCAAATTGTCAGCCAAGGGCAGGATAAAAGGCCCCTGGAGCACAAGCACTTTTGTTTTCTTTGCAGGTTTTACTGCTGTCATATTTCTGAGTTTTTCCAGATTTCCTTTTGATTACCCTAGCTTTCTAAGCTGGTTCACCTATAAATCTATGCCAAAGTTCTAACAAAATAGGGCAGCCTGTACAAACCATGGGCAACATTGTCTTTTACAAAAGATATTGGCATTGAAAATCCATGGTCATTTGGCATATTGCTACTGGAGTTATATTGGGGGGCGGGGGGCAGAGGGGGCGGAATACCATTGGACCCAGCGCCCAACTTGTTCCCACTCCTCACACCATCAGGCCAACTGGAAGACGTGTTTCACGCTAGGCTGGCCTTAATTGGCCACCCAGCGTGAAATTGTGCTGAGAACACGATCTCGCCCTGGAGCAGATTCTACATCTGCTTCCGGGCCCGCTGTCTTCGCGTGCATGCCAAGTGTGAAATTCAGGCCAGTGTCCTCTGGTCCAAAACCTTGCAATAAAAGGCACCACAAAAAAACCTTACTTAACAGCTTTATCCAAAAACACATCCAATAATATATACAAAAACTGAAAAATTCACCCTTGTGCGTTCCCTCAGTGCCTGTCTTGTGAGTGCCTTTGCCTGTCTTAATGTTCCTACACTGTGTTACCCCAGGATCCACAGCATAGCTGGTGCAAAGCTGCTGACTTCCACTGGGGGAGACTTTAGATGGCCTTGCAGGATGCCATTGAGCAGCTCTGGGCCTTGTGAGCTCAGCTTTGGAAAGGTATCGGCTGGCGGAGTGGCAGGATGAGAGCATGAATGTTGTTACTCCTGAGAGGACAGCAGCTTCATGCGCCAGAGAGTCACTGCCATTCCTCAGGGTCAGCACCTCAGCATTCTTAGTAATCTGCTGGAGCATAGATTGTTGGACCGTCACATAACCCTGCAAGTCCTTTTGAGCACGCTATCTGATCCTGCATGGTAGCAAGCTAGGCCTGCATGGCCCATGAGAGACCTGGTGTTGCAATGAATGTTGATACATCGACGACTGGATGTTGCATCATGGCTGGCTCCAGATTGTCCAACACTTACATGCTGGAAAGGATAGACTTCAAGCTCTGCACAAAGCCCTATGCCAATTTGGAGTTAGTCTCTTTCATACTCCTTGGCAGTGAAAACAGGTTTTGTAGCAGACTGCCCAGTGCACCAAGCATCTCCATTTGTATGCCCATCAACCTTATCCTGTACTCTACTCTATCCAAGTGCTTATCTGTGTACTTTGCGGAGGAATTTGTATACAACCTCACTGCCAGGGAATTGGCAAATGCACTATTCTTTCTTCCTGCAGCCCACTCTTGCCTGGTGACTCGTGGATGCAGATCCCACCTCTGTACTATCCTCTAAAATATGCACATTGCCAGTATCTGCCCACGAGCATCAGATTGAGCGATGGTGTTTCTTAATTAGGCTCTTCTTGGTCTTCATGGTGAGGCTGCACTGGCTGGCCAAGTAGCAGGCCTTGGGTAGCTGAAAGTATAAATGTAGAAGGGACGGGGTTGGAATGAGGTAAATGGGATAATATGGAAAATAAAAGGTGCATGGTCACGTCATCTGCAGCTTGTACTTCATGTGCCACATTGCAGGATGAGGGTGAAATGGGATTTTACAAGATTCATATGGAGGAGCATAACATCAATCTGAATCGTTTCAGTGATGCCACTCGCCACGGCCTCTGACTACCATGCCAGTGCTCTCAGGCGATGCCTGTCCACTGGTGGTTTTCTGTTGCTCCTTCCTCAAATGGGCCACCTTGGCCTGCAAGAGTGGGGGAAGAGTGCCAGTGATCATGTTGCAATATGTGTGGCTGAGCTGCGTTTCTTGGCTGAAAACGTGGAAGTATGTGGAGACTGCTGGATGTGGCTGTGAGGCTTGCAGCAGTGGTAAGTGTGTGAGGGTGGTGGATTATCTGAATGTTAGGCATTGAGTCCTGGTTGCTAGAGATTGCTGATGGGGTTGAGGTGCATTGAGCAGGGCATGAGGTTGCTGGTGGTATGGTGATCATGGAGGTGAGCAGACAGAATGACGTTTTTGTGCTGCCTGCATCACTTCAGTCGGGCACAGGGTCATTGAGCATTGTGATCCTTGTACCCGCAATCTGCCATATTGAATTTTTGGCTGTATTGTTCACCCAAATCCTTCAGCCTCTTTCTGTTGAGAGTGTAATCCAATTCTTTGATCTTTGAACTCTCAAAATATATTAACATACACTTAGCCACACTGAATTTCATGTTCTATCTATCCACACCTTGCTCCAATTTGCCTGCGTGTCTTGAAATATTTGGCAGTCATTCTTACTGTTTATCAAACTCCCTATTTTCATGCCACAGGCAAACTTCAAGCTTGTGCTCCATTAACCTAGAACAAAAGTGGACCCATCACAAACCCCTGGGTTACACCACACCCATTCTTTCCCCAATTTGAGCAACACTCACTAACTTGTGCTGTTTGTTTCCTCTCTGTTAAGCATCCCCCTATCCTTGTTGCCGTATTTCCTTTTACATGATATGCCTGAATTTTTCCAACAAGTCTCTAAGGAAACAACTTTCTGAAGAACCATAGGCTGGATTTTACGTGCCCCAGCTGGGCATTATCATGGTCAATTGGCTTGTTAACAAGCTCAATTGAGCCTTGATTATTTATTTAAATATGGTGGATGAGCTGCCAATTTCGGCACCCGCCCATCTGCTGTGTAATGGGGGTGAGCTTGGAGGTGTGGCAGGAAGGCACATAAAATGGGGCAGGTGCCCACCCACCACCTTCCTGCCACACCTCCAAGCTCACCCCCATTACACAGCAGATGGGCGGGTGCCGAAATTGGCAGCTCATCCACCATATTTAAATAATCAAGGCTCAGTTGAGCTTGTTAATAAACCGATTGACCATGATAATACATTGCCCATGCCATAATAATTTTGGCCTGGGCAGTCGGGCTGCAGTGGGCAGGCCCTTTTTTAAAAAAAGTTTTTGAAAGGGCAAGATACTATCTTCGATGGGTGCTCTTTGTGCATCAGGGGGCAGCCCCCCTAAAATAGTACAGCCCCTCCTTCCCACCCGCCTGCTCGCCAAAATCCACCACCCCCACTCACCTCACCCCGCTCCCTAACTGGCCATCCAATCCCCTAGACATACCTTACGCCAGGATCCATTGGGCTGCCTTCTTGGGGCTGGTCGCAGTCCTGGCAGCGCCCACTACATTGCTCTTGGCACTGCTGGAGCTGCCGGCTAATCCGATTGGCTGGCAGCTCCCTGGGGCAGGACTTCCTACCCAGCGACAGGTGGAAGACCCACTGGCAGGTGATGGAGCCTGGCCTCAGAGCGTTACGGCTGCAAGACAGGCTGGCGTGGAACACGTCAGCTTCCCACCGGCTTTGCTTCCTGGCTGGCAAGCCATCCGCGACCCCATAATATGCAGTCCCATATTTGCTGCATCGACTGAATATCCTTTCTGTAATCAGTTTGTCACTCCTTCAAAAAACTCTGTAGATTTGTCGCACATAATCATACCATAACAGTTCAGTGCTAGTTATCTACGATTATATTTTTATGTTCTTAAGCCATACGTTAATATTTGCTCATTAATTTTGTCTAAAATTATTTTTTTGTGATGACATTTATTTAGAAATCTCTAACTACTTGTAGGATTTATTTTAATGTCTTATCGGAGAAAGACTGATCCATTTAAACTATCTGCATATTGTAGAATTGACGAGGGAGTCTGCTTTACAAATAACAAGGGGGATTTTGAAATGCTGAGACCCTTGCACTGTGCAATTGTATTGCACACTGCACAGCATCTACAGTTTTCTTACAAGTTCTCTTCATTTTAGGAACTCATTAACATGTCCCTAATTATTTTATGGCTTTGTATGACTGAAAAAATATAAAATAGAAGTGCTCTGCAGTGGAATATATGTTCTCAGAGGAGAATGTATAGCCTTTGGATATTTTAACAACAGTCTGTCTCCTGAATCTCGTCTTCCATTCATTCTCTTTCGGCTGCTGGTCCTGGTTAGCAGGAATCAGTCTTTGCAGTAAGTGTCTTTGACGTCACTCAATGTATGCAGCCTGTGCTATTGTCTTACTCTGAGCAGTACTGTGTATCGTAGTGTCTGGGCTCAGCTCTTCATTCAGACTCACTGCAACAAGACAAGAGAGTACTTGGTCTTTCATTTCTGTTGAATTTCCAGCAGAAGCTTTTGGCTTTCACTTGTGAGAGAAGTATAAACAGCATTTTGTTGAGGGCTGCTGTGTGTTGTATCAGCTTTCAGGCTTGAACAAGGCAGCTGGCAGCCGCAGAGCCTGGGCTGCATTGTCTAGTCTCATGACCCCTGCTGTGTAGCTGCCTCATCTTTTTGCAGCATCTGAACCAGCCATGTTCGGCACGGAGTCCTCATGTAAGTACAGTATTGTAACACTCCAATGATTAGTAACATCTTTAACGTTGTGCCAAAGCTTTGTTTTATTGCACAGAACGCAGGCTGCGGTCAGGGCCACTTCAAACAATGAATTCACAGCTTCTCTTAGAATAGAATTCATGCAGTGTGAATCAGATCTGAAAGATTCATGTCACTGTATCTATTTTTGAGAATTCGAGAGAATTATTTTCTGGGTGATTTTATATGAAATGTATTAACAGCACAAATGCGATTGAAATGCACAAAATAACAAAAATATAAGGCCTTTCTGGCAAAAAGCAATAAATCACGGCAAGGAGTGGAATGGCTGACTTTGTTACAGAAGTGCACTGCATAGAATCCACTCGGTCATAAATTATACAGTGAATTTATTGAAATACATTTTGTTGTATAATCCGAGGCCTAGTAACAGGACTGAGTACGAGAGTTCATGAAGTTTAAGAACCCTAAAGCTCCTAATAAGATCTGTAACCTGCACCCATAAATGATCATATTCTCAGCAGAGAATTGGTGACTGGGAAACAGAGACTGCTCCCCCGGCCCCACTCCCACCCACCCCATTATTTTTACTGTTGTTGTTATTGACAGAAGATCGAGACGTTGTATACAGGACCCTGAGTGCTCTGGCGCCATAGTTGTCTGTTTGATAAGATGCTACAGCATGGAGTTGCATGGAATCGGTTGAGCAGCTGGGCAAATGATATTTGTGCTGTCGTGAGCTGTCCATCTTGAAAGAACACTGTTGTTTGCGTGAGGCTGGAGAGGGCCTGTTATCACAAAGTGAACTGTTATTTACAGCGCTCCCTTGTTTGATAAAGCTGTCTACGGTTTGCCCGGTACACCCTTGTGTTTGCTGATGTCTCTTGCTGCTGTGGTAACCAGATTGGGATGGCTGAAAATTAATATCTCCTGCAAGCTGGCATACTAAGTATGGGCTTTTGATGAAGTCCGTGGGTGTTAAATGGCCCTAGCTTTTCATCCGGGAGGAGGGAGTTTGGCTGCTCGTCGGCAATGTGGCTCACATTCAAAATAAAATGGAATCAGGTTGCTACATAAAATAGTGTTTTAGATATTGTTCACAGCAAAAATATTGTATTCTTCTCATGAGGTGTGATGATACTGTGACATAGGTAATAATTTTTCTCTTAATTAGAACAACCTGGATGAAATAGGAGGATGTGCAGAAATGTTTATACTGGTTTCGCACTTTCATCCTTTGAGGAGTGGAGGAACAATTTGACAAAATGGCAGGTTTTCAATGAGTTACTTTCACTTTTAGTCCTGCAACTGAGCTTTGACACATTTCTTTAATTCCGCCGTTAAATTTCATTTTCCAGACTTGCAGAAAAAAAGGTTTCTCCTGCTGTTCTGAAAAAAAGGATGAGAACCTCCATGTATTTAAAATCACGTAACAAGAACTCTGCTTAAAGTATTAAAATAGTGTCAGTTTCTGGACAGAATTGGTCAGACATGGTTCTCAGGTCTGACAGCTCCGACTTTTATCTTTTGTCACCCAAATAGGAATCCACCATATCCCTTTTCAAACAACACAAATGCCAATAAAAATGTCTGTTCTATATATATACTAATTCTTGCCTAATGTCTAGTTGGAGGGATCATAATGGAGACAGAAGGAAACATTTTATTGAGTGTTTATAAGTTTTGCATTTAATCTTTTTTAAAGAATGAAAATTACTCTGAACCAATGAATTACTGTACTTTCATTCTTAACTAATTGACTTTTCCTCATATAAAATGGTGCCTCGTACATATCCATGGCTTGGCATGTTATTTTCACTTCTGTATTTCAACTGCTTCTGAAAGAATGTAAAGAAATATAAGGTAAATTAGTGAAACAAAGAGCATCATCTTTCATTTGGATTGTTGCATTTTTGACGTTTGTGATTCGTGCTTTTTATTTGCACCAGCCCTTAGCAGGAAGCCAAAGGATAATAATTAAAATAGGTAGAAGCTAACCTGTCTGTGGAATCTCATGTAATTAAGTTGTTTGAACTTAGGCAGTTGAGTAAATAGTTGTTTTACGTAGGATGTGCTGAATGGTCACTCTGACCTTAGACTAATCAAGTGACTTATGGCGTGTTGGGCTATGATATAAGTACTGATTTGTTGTTGGGATCAAGCAGCCGATGATTGGTGTTCTCCAGCTTGTTTTCATGAGGATCATAATTAAAAAGATTGCCCCCATAAGTATTGAGAGTATAAGTTAAACTGAGAACACATTATTATTTTGTAGTGAATGTTAATATGGACCAGTAAAGTGTGTTGTGTCATAGTACAGTTTAAGTTGTTTAAATACCTATGTTTATGATGTAGAAGATTCATTCGAGATTAGACAGAATTATTGAATGAAATAGTGATAAGTCAATTGTATGCCTCCTGCTGCTAAACTGGAAGAACGTATATAATATTGATTTGAATTATGTTTATCAACTTAAAGTATGGTGATGAGGATTTAAAACCTGAAATGTCACATGTCTTCCCTAGTGGCTTAGTGTGCTCCAGTTGAAGTACAGGCATTACAAATGCTTCAGTCACTTGAGTAAGGGAGGAAAAATAAACCAGGTTTTGCTCTTGTGGTTACCATTTAGTGACCTGTGCTTGTGTCTTGATGTGAAGGGAGGATTGGATGGGCTCAGTCAACTATACTGCTCTTTGCAGTCAATAGCCTGCGGACACTCTCTGCCAAGGCTCATAAAGGAAAGTGGCCACTTGGGTGAGATTCTGGAGGATCAGTGGAGCTGATGGAACTGTAACCGAAGAAAGAGTCAACAGCTTCAGGAGAGGAGATAAGAGATGGTGAGAAAATTGATTAGAAAAAAGATACCTAAAATGGTTGTGACAGTGTCAAACACAAAATGTGAGATCAACTTCCTTCAACTAGATTTTTCTTATAGATATTGAAAACACTATTCTGGCCATTGTCTCTCCTGGAAAAATTCCAGTAAGAAGGAGTTACATAATGGAGGCTCCTGGGAAATGAGCTTTCCACATGGAGCATTTTATTGAAACGCAAATCCCAGGGATGATGGTGGGATTGAAGTAGGTGGAGTGAATGGGAAGCGTTGTGACAAGAGCTGAGGATGGGCTATTCATTGATGTGACTGCAAATGATTATACTGCACTGGCCAGGCTTGTTTGCAAACATGTGTTGATGAAAAAAATCTCAAGGAGCCTTCTTTGTAAAACAATGAAGAGGTAATGTGGGCCACTAGGGAAATTAAGCAGGATGTTAGGAAGGATATGCAACTTCTGTATTCCTCCCTGGTGAGATGTGACTGCTGTCTTATAACAGTCCTTACAGCGGAACAGATATGGATCTGGATGATTCAGATTTACATGTTCAGCCACGAAACAAGATCTGCCAGAGAATCTCAAAGATGCTTCTTCACTGAGAGTGTAAAAAAAGGCTTTAATTTGAACTATGATTACAGAACTAATATTGTGAACATACTACGGCTATGTTCACTAACAGTGGTATAACAGGAAATCCTCCTAGTTTAAGAAACATGCAATCAACTTATACCTGCTTGATCTTCTGTTGTTGACTTTACTATATTTAATGTGTATATAGTTGGCTGTCAGGGAGTCTATGTTTACTCGTGCTGTTAAATGAGGTATTTCTGCATCGCCTCCTGCATAGAACAATTTAGTAAGAATAAGTCAGGGAAAGACACAGAACTCTGTTGTATCACTGCAGCTTTTTTCACCCTCCAATATTTCCCTCCTTTGTTTGTTGAAGGCATCAACTTATGTTGGTCTGCTTTGCCATATGTATCAGCAATCCTCCCACATCGTGCTCAAAAGGCAGCTCAAATACGTTAGGTCATGAGGGCTGGATTTTCACTACTGAGGCGGGGGAGGTCTAATCAGGAAATTTCCTGGGTTGCCGGGCCCACCTACAGTACCCTGAGTCGTGCAGCTTTCGCTCTGGGAGGGTGAGTGCAGCATGGATTCCGGCCCGCCTACCCTGAAAGCAGTGTTTAGGTGGCCACAGGGATGGCCAAGGACTGAGGTGGGCTGGTTAGAAGGCCTGCCTCGGTTCTCAGAGACTTTGTCCCAGTTGTTTCAGAAGCTGTCAGGTACTCTAGCCTTCACCTCCTCAGGCCCTCACACCCTCACCCACACCCCATGGCCCCTCAAACCCTCCATGCCAACTCAAGCCCAGAAACCACCCTCCATGGCCCCTCATACCCTCCATGCCACCTCCATAGCCACTCACCCAGTAACCACCATGAGCAGACCTCAGGAGCCATGTGGAGATGAAAAAAGATAAACTTCTAACAATCTAATACAGTTCTTACCCAGGCATGCTTGAGAGTGAAAAAATGCCTCCCATTCATAGAACCCATTCAAATCTTTTAAATCTCTTCAAGTGGTTAATTTCTTATAAAAGCAAACTTTTATTCAGACAGAATATCAAAGAAAGCTGATTCTTTAATAGCTTCTTTAAACATTCAGTCAAACTGAGCTCAGAACCCCCTGCTGAGATAATTGCACCTTTAAAAATTCAGCCACTGTCCTTGGAGAATGTCAACAAAGAACTCTATTGAAATTGGGCAGCTGTAACTGCATTTTTCTAACCTGCAACAGATGGTCTGTCGATCAAAGCAGTCCAATAGAAGATTTTTTTTTAAACAACCTGTGACAGTTTCAGCCTTTGTTTTGAAAGTTAAAGGGCAAGGGACTTAAAAATCTTCAGATCATGACTGTTATCCAGACCTTTTCCACACTTCAAGAGTGTTTAGATTTATTCCATCAATTCATACCTTCCACACTGTGGATTAAGACCTTTGCAACAGTGAAAATGTGGCCTGTTTGAACTTATCACCACTAAGTTCAAATGGCCCTGCTGAGTTTGGCTTTCCCTCCTGTGTAAATCATGCCCGGTTCCCTTTTCCCTACAGGCAAAAATTGGACCTGACGGAAATGGGGGTGGGACTTCTCCATTGGAGTCCCAGCCACCATTTTTAAAAGTCCATGGAATTGGAAAGACTCTGAAAATCTGTCCCTGAGTGTTAGCAGGCTTTCTGACTGTGGATAAGCAGTTGAAAGCCGTACCCTCCTCACCCCAAAACCCATAGACAGTGCACTTTACAACAGGACAGTGCTTAGGGGTAGCATCCTTTCAGATCTCCAATTTAGCCTCAACACAGAAATTATGGAGACAATTGTTGATTCCCCACTATCTAAATTAGGAGTTTAGGCTCATATCTTCCTGGTTGTATAGCTCAGTACCTCATTCCAGGAGCCACTGGGGCAGCTCAGCTTTTAAATTAGGGTTGTGGTTTTATGCGTTTACCATTGAGTATTTTAAAAGCATTACATGGAGTTCCCTCTGATAGCTCAGCAGATTGAATTTATGAAGTAATTAGCTGGGTTTCATAAATCAGATAGGCCTCAGGTTCAACCCCTGTTCTCTGCTAAGTTATTTCTCAGCTTGGCTTGGTGACTGGATTCTACATTTGGCCCCAGAGCCCAGGGAGGGGCAAATCAATCAGTGATCCTGCAGCCAAGTGTTATCCATTGACTCATTCTGGAAGGGCATGTCTAGACACTGGATGTTTTAAATAGACAATTGTGATGACCACTATTCAGCTGACAGGAGGGCAACTGGTACCTGCAGAATAATATGTGAGCCAAGAGTCAATATCGTCAGCTTAGGAGGGGAGAAAATCATCAAAGAAAGATCCTTAAGAAAACCTCCTCCGCACTATTCATGAGGCCTAAGTACATGAATTGCACAATCCTAAAATGAATATCTACTGCAGAAATATGAATATCTTTATGATGGATTGCAGTGGGAGGATTTTAATAAAACATGTAAGTAGGCTCACTTTGATCCTGCTACTATACTAAATGGAGATGTTTTTATATTGCTGTTGAGCCTTTGTATTCCTTTGTAATAAGTGCATTTGTAGATTAATAATATCTATGAAAAGTATTATTTTAAAGCTAAACACCCAAGACCTGCATCAACATACCTGGCTATTTTACCTTTATAATGTTTTCGATAGGAACTCAAATCACATTTCCAGTCATTTTGTTTACTTTTTATGTGTCTTATCAGTATGTAGTCTCCTGTCTCTCAAATTATTATTGCAGATGGAAAAATGCCTGCTTGCCCCACAAATTTGTCCAGATCCTTGGAAAATCATTATAGTTGCAGCACCTTGCAATCGTTGCTGCCTTTCCATCAATGTGCGGGTAGAAGTCGAGGAAATGTTCCAGTTTGAATATATGTTGTCAGTGCCATCTGCTGACCTTTGTGGTGACTTTTTGGTTATGTCTCTGTAACTGACAGGAACCCTGGAGCGAGGAACAGAGGTCATTGGCAAAAGCGCAGTTTTGAAATTGATATCCAATGTTAAAACATGAATATCTTTATGGTAGATGCTGAGGAAGTCAGCTTATTAAAATAAAGACCTCTACTGCACCACCTACCTTTGTGCTGGAAGGAAGAGAAAGTGCTTTTCAATAATGGTGGGACATTGGTACATTTTAAAACAGAAATGCCAAAAAATCCAGGAACAGCCTTGTAAAGCTTAGTTCTAAGCTCTTAGTTTAGGGGAGTTTAAGCTGTAATTAAAATAATGATGAAAATACTAAAATTGTTTCCCTTTTGCAGTTTTGCTCTATAGATTGGGTTTGAAGTACTCTGAAATTTAAAAAAAAAAATCTGTGACATTCTCTCCTCTACTGAAGTTGGTGACTAAAAGAAAGGAGAGATCTTGTATTTAGAAGCACCTTTCATGACCTCTGCATGTCCCAAAGCACCTTACAGCTAATGAAATGCTTTTGAATGTAGCCATTGTGGTAATGTAGGGAAATGTGATGGCCAATTTGAGCACACCGAGCCCCCAAAAACAATAATCGGATACATCAGATACCAAGTAATCAATGTTTAGGTATTAGCTGAAGGATAAATATCATTCAGGACACCAATAGAACTGCCTGCTCATCTAATACTGGCACAGGATCTTTTATATCCGCTTGAGGGTGAAGACAGAGCCTCGGTTTAATGGCTTACCTGGAAGACAGCAATTCCAACAGTGCAGCACTCCCTCGGTGCCACACTGAAGTATCAGCCTAGATTACTGTATATACTCATGTAAAAGCCAAAAAATTGTGACTTTTTTTTTCAGACAAAAAATTAGGAGGTTGACTTTTAGACTGGTAATGTTTTTGAGGGGCTTACTTTCAACTAACAGGTAATGGGGAAAGTCAACATTGAGGCATACAGGAATGCCTAATCAGCACACTCATATTTTGGGTATGTGTAAACGAATAGTCCTAACCCATGGAACTTTGCTTCCAAACACGGTGCCTGGGCTTAATCGGTCCTTTGTGTGCCCAGATAGCTACCTCGTCACAGTGAAGATTCTTTTTCTCAGCCCTGTGAACTTTGAACTGGATGTAGAGCTCCCAGCCTTTCAGGTAGCATGGCACTTGGTTCTAGATTGATCCACTTTTACTGCGCTTATCGGGTGTCAGGCGAATGTAACCACTCATCAACATGGTGCTGTCACCAAAATCCCATAGAGGCCTCAAACTTGAGCTCACTCCCTCATGTGGTGTCATCAGGCTGGTCTGTCGCTTCAGGGAGCATTCCCCCCGCCCCCCACACAACTCAGGAGAGGAAGCAGCGGAACTGAGGCTGCGATTTCAATTTTCTGCAATTTTCTTCCTTACCCGAGGTTTTCCACCCATGGTGGTTGACAGGGCCCTCAACCGTGTCTGGCCCATCTCCCGCGCATCTGCCCTCACGCCTTTTCCTCCTTCCCAGAAACATGATAGGGTCCCCCTTGTCCTCACTTATCACTCCACCAGCCTCGCATTCAAAGGATCGTCCTCCGCCATTTCCACCAACTCCAGCATGATGCCACCACCAAGCACATCTTCCCTTCACCCCCTCTGGCGGCATTCCGTAGGGATCGTTCCCTCCGGGACACCCTGGTCCACTCTTCCATCACCCCCTACTCCTCAACCCCCACCTACGGCACCTCTCGGTGCAAAAGCAAAAGATGCAACACCTGCCCCTTCACTTCCTCTCTCCTCACCGTCCAAGGGCCCAAACACTCCTCTCAAGTGAAGCAGCATTTCACTTGCATTTCCCCCAACTTAGTCTACTGCATTCGTTGCTCTCAATGCGGTCTCCTCTACGTTGGAGAGACCAAACGCAAACTGGGCGACCGCTTTGCAGAACACCTGCGGTCTGTCTGCAAGAATGACCCAAACCTCCCTGTCACTTGCCATTTTAACACTCCACCCTGCTCTCTTGCCCACATGTCTGTCCTTGGCTTGCTGCATTGTTCCAATGAACCTCAACGCAAACTGGAGGAACAGCACCTCATCTTCCGACTAGGCACTTTACAGCCTTCCGGACTGAATATTGAATTCAACAACTTTAGATCTTGAACTCCCTCCTCCATCCCCACCCCCTTTCCGTTTCTTCCCCCTCCCTTTTGTTTTCAACAATAATTTATATAGATTTTTCTTTTCCCACCTATTTCCATTATTTTTAAATCTATACCTTTTATGCCCTGTTAGTCTCATTTCACCCCACCCCCACTAGAGCTGTACCTTGAGTGCCCTGCCATCCATTCTTAATTATCACATTCTTTTAGATAATATCACCACCTTCAACACCTCTTTGTTCTTTTGTCTGTGACATCTTTTGATTATCTGCTCCTATCACTGCTTACTTGTTTCCCCCCCCCCCCCCCCCGGCCCCCACCTTAGACCAGCTTATATTTCACCCCTCTCCTAATTTTACTCACTTCTGTTGAAGGGTCATGAGGACTCGAAACGTCAACTTTGCTCTTCTCCGCTGATGCTGCCAGACCTGCTGAGTTTTCCAGGTAATTCTGTTTTTGTTCTGCAATTTCAATGCTGCTCTGGGATCAGGGGATGGGAAGAAAAGGGGAGGGCCATGCCATTGGAATGCTTGAAGCTGATGGCACTCAAACCTAAGCATTGGTGCAGGGGCATTTCACCTGAGTTAGCATTTGCAAGTACAGATTTAATGAATGATGAATTGGGGTTTTATAAAAAATTAAGAATTTTAATAAAAAATTAAGGATTTTTTGGACAAAAGTTGGGGATCAACCTTTACACAGGGTCAATTATTACTTGAGTTTATACATCATATGCTCAGACCTCTCAAGTGGAATTTGAACTCACGACCTTCTGTCTCAAAGGCAAGTGCACCACCACTGAGCCAAGGTCGACTAGCTGCTTGTGTGCATCACTATTCTTATTTCTCGCCTACATGGTATTTTGATTCACCTGAGATGGGTCTGTAAATGTTCAAAGCCCACAAGAAATTACAGGGCATCTCAACTCAGCCTGACCCTGTCCTGAATGAGGCACCCACATAATTACACTTTCTAACAGCAATTACTAGATAGCAGTTGCTGGTGATATTAGTTTTCCTTTATCCCTTCCTAGCCTGTGCACGCTGCCACCAATTGTTGACACCATACCATCACCCTAGCTGATATCAACTTGAACCTGGGACCTTCATGGTATGGCATGATACTTCACCACATAGTGCTTTCATCTAATTAAAGGAATCCCATCAAAATTGATTGGGAGCAAGGAGAATAAATGGGATCAGAGCAGCCACACAGGATTACAACTATTGCTTGTGTGGAGAATGAACACCAAACCAGAGTGATTGAGTTTATGTATTTGGATGTAATTATTTTAAACGTGAATCAATGACAGATATCACCACTGTACCTTAAGATTACAGATTAGTAAGAGGCATGCACCCTCTGCCAGTTACTCAACATTCTCTTCGTTAGTACACATAGTGAGGTAATTAAAGTGACCTAAGATTTCATGGGTTTTTCTTTTGCCTTATTTAAGTTTGCATCTCAGTGGGACTTTGGGAGTGAAGCAAGTTTCTACAAGTTTTAGAATCCGCTCAACCTTGATTTTTTTTAAAAACAATAAAGACTGTGTCTATTTGTAATGTTCAAGTCCTTAGCGGGGAGGTTTCCACCCTATTGTATAACTAATATCTGCTGAAGTTCATCTTGCTATGTAGGGCTTGTTGAGGTGAATTTGCAGCCAAAAGGGAAATGTTCAGATGCCATCACTTCTAATAAATCCATTACTTTATAAACAGTGCTTCTGAATAATAAAAACATAAAAGTGTGGAGTAACTTGAATTGTTACTAATGAGAACCCATTTGTTCTTTTTCTTTATTGAGTGAGCAACTATTGGTTGCAGTAGAAAGTTGCTCCTTGATCTTGTGGGCTGTTTCAAACTTAAGCAGTGGAACTCTGAGGATCTGCCTGCATGCCCTGAATTTTGTCCTAGGCAAATGCTAAGCAACAACTAGAGATGCTGCATTTAAAAAATACTGTTTTCAGTCGGCATTCCATCCCAGAGCCTCATGGAACCACTTCCCCATGACCTGCATCCCCTTTCACCCAAATATCAGATAAAGTTCTGATTGTGTATAGATCATCATTTCTTATATTTCATGCTAGTTTTAAACTGAGGTGTAAGCACAGCATGTGTAATCTTGTTTGCTTATTCGTCCATGGCACACAGCTAGAGTCACTTCCTACATTTTACTGAGTCTCCAACCAACCGCCATCTCTCACCTCTCCTTCACGCTCTTTTCATACCAAATTTTAAAGTGTTATCTGCAGCTTCTTGCCCTAAAACCTGAAGTTCTGCATCAACTACTTTTTTTTAAATGGCCCTTGACAATGGAATGATGACGCTGGTTATTTCTAACACTAAAGTTTGAATCCAGCCTAAGCACAAGACCATAAGGTATAGGAGCAGAAGTAGGCCCTTCGGCCCATCGAGTCTGCTCCACCATTCAATGAGATCGTGGCTGATCTGATAATTCTCAACTCTGCTTTCCTTCCTTTTCCCCATAGCCCTTGATTCCCTTACTTATTAAAAATCTGCCTTGAATATACTTAACGACCCAGCCTCTACAGCTCTCTGCGGCAAAGAATTCCACAGATTCATTAACCTCTGAGAGAAGAAATTCCTCCTCATATCTGTCTTCAATGGGCAACCCCTTACTCTGAGATTATCCCTCTGGTCCTAGACTCTCCTACTAGGGGAAACAACCTCTCAGCATCTACCCTGTCAAGCCCCATAAAAGTCTTATATGTTTCAATAAGGTCGCCTCACATTCTTCTAAACTCCAGTGAGTACAGGCCCAACCTACTCGACCTCTCCTCATAAGAAAGTCCCTCCATACCAGGGACAACCTAGTGAATCTTCTCTGGATTGCCTCCAATGCCAGTATATCTTTTCTTAGGTAAGGGGACCAAAACTGTTCACAATATTCTAGGTGTGGTCTAACTAGTGCCTTGTATAGTTTTAGCAAGATTTCCCTATTTTTATACTCCACTCCCTTTGAAATAAATACCAACATTCCATTTGCCTTCCCAATGACCTGCTGAACTTGTGTGCTAGCTTTTTGGGATTCATGCACGAGGCCCCCAAATCCCTCTGTGCTGCAGCTTTCTGCAGTCTTTCTCCATTTAAATAATATTCAGCTCTTAAATTTTTCCTGCCAAAGTGCATAACCTCATATTTTCCCACATTATATTCCATCTGCCAAGTTTTTGCCCATTCACCTGACCTGTTATATCCCTCTGTGACTCTTTGTGTCATCCTCACCACTTAATTTCCCACCTATTTTTGTGTCATCCACAAACTTGGCTATAGTACATTCACTTCCTTCATCCAAGTCATTGATATATATTGTAAATAATTGTGGCCCCAGCACTGACCCCTGTGGCACTCCACTAGTTACAGTTACCATCCTGAAAATGCCCCCCATCCCAACTCTGTCTCCTATTAGTTAGCCAATCCTCTATCCATGCTAATATACTAACCCAACACCGTGGGCTCTTATCTTATTAAGTAGCCTTATGTGTGGTACCCTATCAAGCACCTCACATGTTTGTGAGAGCTTTATTTGGAACCTTCTATGGAATAAAAGCAAAATACTGTGGATGCTGGAAATCTGAAAAAAAAAACTCAGCAGGCCTTGCAGCACCTGTAGAGAGAGAAACAGAATTAATGTTTTGAGCCCAATAAGACTCTTCTTTGGAACTGTTCCGAAGAAGTCATACTGGATTCAAAATGTTAACTCTGTTTCTCTCTCCACAGATGCTGCCAGACCTGCTGAGTTTTCCTTTCTATGGGATAGGTTTCAAACCGTGTCCTAGGGATTCATGAGCGCACAACACAAATTGCACACTATCGAGAATGAAGTAGCAGTCACACCAGACAGATATGAGGATGGCTATCCATATGAAGGATAAATCAACCAATGAGGATTTTGAACACTGTCCATTGAGGGTTTTGGACTCCAGTTGTCACATGTTAATTTTATATCCAGAAATCTCAATGCTTTCAGTACTTCATCAGGAAGCTCATACAGTAATAGTGAGCTACATTTGATAGACAGCTTGAAAGTTTCATTCCTCCTTAGCTTTCCAGCAGATGTGTGATTATTATAAGCATAAGGTAACCACTGTTTGAGTTTTCAAATGACAGAAGTACAGTAGATGGTATGATCCTGGACCAGACTCCCCAAGTTTTTGGTACAATCCGGTTAGAGACCAGTAACTTTTTGTTTAAAGTAGACTAATTTTGAGATCCAAGACATTTGTTAAGCGAATAAAGCCACAAAATGCCACAAACATGAACAAACAAAATAAACTTTAGTATACAAGACCAGAAAAGTAAAACAATTTACAATATCTATCTTATACTCCAACATTCCAAAGGGTTACCTTTTCCCCAGTGGCCTGCAGCATGGAATCACCAACATCCTGATGCCTCCTCAGATCTTCAGGGCTTCTCCCAAGTCCTTGCTACTTGAAGGTCACTAACTGCAGCTCTGCTACTACTTGAAGCCTCTTTCTTTGCTCCCCTTCCTTGTGGTTCCTACCAGTGGTGGTCTTCTCTTCCCTGTGGTTCCTTCCCCAATTCGTTCCTTCTCTCTCGCTCGCGGGCTCTCTCTCTCTCGTTTTCTTGCGCTCTCTGGGACCTCTCCCTGTCCCATCTCCCTGGGTTCCCACTTTGGGACTGCTCTCTGTCCCCTGTCTGGTACTCCTCTCAGGCCTGGTGTCCTGCTCCTGGGTCATATGATCAGGGTTTTTGCACCATTTCCTTATTCATGCAAGCACCCTGAGAACGTGTCGCTGGCTCGAAGAACTCCAGATACGCCTTCGGCGCTCATGCACCAACTCCTGGGGGCTGTCAGGATTTGTAGTTCCCGACCTCCACAAGGTCAGTTTGGATCTCGTAACATAGGTCAAAAAAGCATCGCTAATGCGGACATTGATTTGTGAACTGGTGAAATTAGAAAAATATTGATATATTTTCTCAAAACCTTATAACTAGCGGGAGAACTTCCCCAGGGAAAAAGAAATGACAATAATACCGTGGAGACCAGCTTGAAAAAACAGTAACAGTTGTGATGTTAGAAAATTACTTCAGGAAAAGTCTATTTCAACACAAATTCATGCACATCATGCTTCAGTGCCGAAAGCAATTTGACAGCTGCCCCAGACATCCAGCACAGTCAGTTTTATGAGTTTAACCCTTTTGACTTGGTTGAGTGGTATGTTTTTATTGCCACAAAATATATAGAATGTTAAAATATACCTGCATTTATCAGTTTTGTCAATTAGGGAACAGGCTCATTTTAAACAAACAATGGACACCAAGTGCTCTCCCTATCTTTATTTGGCAAGACACTTCATACACAGATCATTAAAGTATTCGATCAGGTTTCATTTTTAAAAATTTCTGTACAAAATCATGGCAACAATCTAAAGCCTTTAAACTTCACTAACCCAGTGGACACTGTGAACCATTATTTTCTCATTTTTGTTCTCGACATTGTAGGACCAAACTCTACATCTTTATAAGTTTGCAGCTTTGGAAGAGAATGAAAGCCGAATGCCGTGCAATTGAGACAGCCTCCCCCCTTTTGGATGTGGTTTAATCCAATGTGACCTTAAAGCATGATTGATGTCAAAGCATCATCAGGCTGGCTCAGCTGATGCCTTTCACTCAGTTATGGCATTAAAATGGTCAGGACTGGGAACTAAACATATCAGATTATAAAGCCTACAGGAAAGAATAGAAAAATGGGAGAAGGGGAGGAGTATCCTTAGTGACTAACAATGAAATCATTTAAATGATAAGAGAGGAAATAATAAGAGATGTACAGGCAGTGGAAACTTTATGGGTATAACTAAGAAATTTAAAAAAATTTAAGACTTCAGTGAGGATTGACGCCCTGGTAAATGACGTGAAGCAGTTGATTTTATAAATGCAGAGATTAGACAAGCATCCTACATGAATGAATATAAAAAGCATGGAACAAGGGCAGAGTTGGTTTAATGGGGAATTTTAACTTTCTTATAGATTAGGATAAGCAGACTGGTACATGTCAGAATGGTGGTGAATTTATCAGGTGTTATAAAGGATAGCTTTCTGCAGCTAGAAGCAACAAGGAAATCAAACAATTGTGAATGACGACAGAGACAACATGAAACTAAAAAGAAAACACACACACAAATGCAAAAATGGTACAAATCCTAACAAATTGGAGCGATTCAAAGAACAGCAGAAGGTGACAAAGCACATTAAGAGCAATAAAAATAAAGTATAAAAAGAAACTTGCAAAGAATATAAAAATCATTACAATTTTCATTTCACAAATCTATAAGGAAAAGGAGGCTGGTCAGGAGCAATGTGGGCCCCTTAAACTGATAACAGTGATATTGCCAATGAAAATAAGGAAATAGTGTACATGTTGAATAATTACTTTGCATCAATATTTACAGTGGAAGAAGAGGTCAGCATTGCTGGACACGCAATGAAAATTAATACTGAATCAGGGACAGGAACTGACTAAAATTGAAGTAGGCAAAATAATAGTAATGAAGAAAGTAATGGCAGTAAAGAGTGACACATCTCCAGGACCAAATGGCTTCTATCCCAGGATTTTAAAGGGACCAGGTGTGAACATTGCAGATGCTGGAACTATAATCTTAAAAGTCCTCTAGATTCGGGAACTGTTCATTTAGATTGAAAAATTGCATATGTTACTCCTCTATCTAAGAAAGATGAGTAATGGAAACTAGCCAATTATAGACGAGTTAGTCTGACACCTGTTGTTGGGAAATTATTTAAAGCCTATAATGAGGTATAGAGCAGTTGAACATCATGAAATTTTTCAGATGCTAAGCATAGATTCCAAATATACCTTTCAAAAGCTTTACTGAGATAGATTCTTCTTTACCCTTTTTTCTAAAATGTCAATAGTTTGTGTGTTTGTGTGCATGTATGTTTAGTGAGTGAGAGAGGGAAAGAATAGCAGTGTTCTGAAATAGCTGCTGTGTGATAAAATATTGTGTTATTTATACAAATATAATAATGGATAACATCTACCTGGAAAAATCAACAACTTTGACACTGGACTGTTAGTGGAGATCAACACATATTTATCCTACTTAGTATTAGCTTCCAGCTGTGGCTCAGTTGGTAGTACTCTTGCCTGTGAGTCAAAAGGTTGTTGTTTCAAGTCCCACTCCAGAGACTTGAGTGCAATAGTCAAGGCTGACTCCCTAGTGCAATACTGAAGGAGAACTGGACTCTCAGGTGAGATTTTAAACCAAAGGCCCTCCTGAGCTTTGGAGTAGATGTAAAAGATCCTATGGTACTATTTTGAAGAAGAGCAATATTTATCCCTTAGTTAACTTAACAAAAACAGATTATGCTGTTATCACATTACTATTTATGGGAGCTAGCTGTGAATTTCTACATTACCGCAGTGGCAACACTTAAAAAATATTGGAAAACTCTGTAGTCCTGATGGCCTGAGGTCATGAATAGTGCCATACAAATGTAAATTTTCTTTTCTGTGTTCAAAAACTAGTGCTTCTAACTAACGCATTGCATATATATAACATTCTAATGTATTAAGTATAAGGGTCTGTTTCATATTAATTTTGTTTAACATAATGAAATGATTGCCCCTCAATACTATGTCCCTTACACGAACAATGTCAGATATTGTCAGTTCTTTCTCTCTCTCACCCACATTCTTTAAATTTTATAAAGGATAAAGCTGTGTGTGTGTGTGTGTGTGTGTGTGTGTGTGTGTGTGTGTGTGTGTGTGTGTTGGGGGGGGTGGGGGGGTCGCGGAGGAGGGGGGGTGCAGGTGGCAAAGCAGGGTGAGGAGAAAGTGTGTGTCTTTCGTTACAATCTCTGTAGAGACCAATAATTTTTAAAAAGAAATTCATACTTCAAGTTAGGAGCTGAAAGGATGGCATAAAAAGATTTAATGTTTTAAGACTTTTACTATAACAAAAAACAAAAAGCACCAGAGACGAAACACTATCTTTGTAGGCAACTTATACTTTAAACCATAAAAAAGAAAATTCCCCTTTTTCCTACGGCACAATGGAGAGCACATTTCACAGGTATACTTTACACTTCTCTTTAAGTAGACATTCAATTCTCCCAAAAGCACCCCAAGGTGATTCTTAGCTCCCAAAGGTCTTGTTCTGTTCTTTTCCTTTCTTCCTGGAGATTCTTCTTTTAGCACGAGCTAGGCAAAACTTCCAGCCTCATTTTAACTCCTCATGAATTTGGTCTTTTCAATCAGAATACGAGCTGCTTTTCACATTCCTGTGTTGTAAACCGTAATCCCTTGCTACCTATAGCTGCTCTCCTTCTTCTCCCGGATCTTGCCAGACTAACCTTGTCTGTGAGTTTTCAGGGATATCTTGGACTCTGTCCCTCCATATTACTTGCATTTATATGGCACCTTTCATGACTTCAGGGCATCAGGACTAAAGAGCTTTCCGGACATTTTTGAAGTGTTGTCACTACTGTAATGTAGAAACTCACAACTAGCTCCCACAGACAGTATTGTGTTAACAGCATAATCTGTTTTTGTTATGTTAGACCCATCTCCATGACCACATGAATCACATGGGCCTTGTATCCAGGTAGAAATGCTGATTAGCTACCCTTGAGACCCCAACTCTCTTTTATCTTGGAAGTAAATGGACAGCTTAAAGCACCACTGCTTACAACCCTGCATTCTCAACACCTTTCTGAGAATTTGAAGACTCACAGTCTAACCACTGTTAGCACACTCGCAATTTCCATTGCCTCCAAGTGTATACTTCTTGCAACTTCTTCCCAGTAAAACAGAATAGGCCCCCTATAATCTCTAACAATCAAACCAACCAGGCTTGCAATCAGGCAGACATCAGAACAGGTCACCTTAGTTCCCTGGTGCACTCGCATGGCAACATCTTGACCCCTTTCTGCCACAGGTGTATGTGAAGAGCTAATTCAAGTGTGATACCAGTGTGCTCAACTCCAGATCCTCATTCAGCAACAGTTCCACGCTCCTGTGTCGCTGACCATCTCTTGGTTGCATGCAAAAAACAATGCTGATGTAATATAAACATTCCAGACCAAATTTATGGCTGAAATCACGCCATATTGCTTATAAACTTAAAAGAAAAGCAAACTACTGTCGATGCTGGATATCTGAAATAAACCCCAAAAAATGCTAGAAATGCTTGGCAGGTCAGGCAGCATCTGTGGAGAGAAACAGAGTTGACTTTTCAGGTCAAGTTGACCTTTCCTTTGGTGCCCATCTTCCGCTTGCCTTTGCCTGAACCTAGTGTCCCTATGCAGTGCTCCTCCAGTGATGAAGCATCGCTGGTGGAAGGCTGCTGACTTTCAGTGGGGAGACGGCAGATGACCTTGGAGGGTGAACTTGCGCAGCTCTAAGCCAAGAAGGCCTGACTGCAGACAGCAAGATTTTGACAAAGGCACTAGCGGAGTGGTAGGGGGTGGGAGCACGAATGCTATCATCCTGAGAGAGGGCAGCAGGTTGTGAACCACGGACACACTGTCACCCCCTTGGGGTGGTGCTTCAGCAGTCCTAGAAGTCTGTTGGAGAACAGATTGCAGGATTGCTGTGACACCCTTCAAGACCCTTTGAAATTGAAACCTACAGCCATGATGACTGCATTCTATGCTTGCATGGCTACAGGCTGAGCTTCTGCTGCTGCACTCTGACTTCTGGTGGAAGTTACTTTACTGAAACGGAAGCTGAGACATTGGCCGTCAGATGCTGCAGGGTCCACAAGTTGCAAACAGAGCTGGTCACCACTACCATGCTGGAAAGGATGGGCTTCAAAACTGTGCTAAGTCGTGTGTAAAGTGATGGACTCCTTCTTACACCTGAACATTGACCACACAGGCTTTTGATCGGCTTCCCAATGGACCAAGCATTTTGTTTTTGTTTACCCATCCGCTGCCGCCTTCTGTAGCGTGCTCCATTTTGAGGTCCTCATTGGAGTCCTCTGCCACTGAACTTGTGTGCGATCTTGCCCTCTGTCGGGTTGGTACTTGTGTTGTCTTTGCCCCTGGTCCTGGCTACCGTGCATTTGCAGAAGATGTCTCACAGTGTGCAGATTCTGCCTCTAATCTTCTAAGATATGCATAGTATCAGTAACTGAGTTGACGGCTATGAGTGTGAAATCAGTAAGAGTGTGCTTTTATTGTCACTGCATTCTTGGCCTTCATTCACTGTCTGGTCAGGTGGTACTTTTTGGGTATCTGAATGGAAAAAGGCAGAAGAGAAACTTGGTGATGAGGTGAGGGAGAAAGTAGGAGGTGTTTGGTTACACCATCTGCAGCTTGTGAATCTAAAGAGATAGTGAGATGAGGTGGACATGGGATATGGGAAGGAGGATTAGGTATAGCTATACTGTCATCTTCAATGGATTCAGCCTTGCTACTGGCCATTGCCTCAGCAATTGCCCATCTGACAATGGCTAGCACTGTCTCCTTTGCAAGGGTTAGAGTGTACAGGCATGTTTCTCTCTTCCAGTTAGCTCCTGCTGCCTTTGGTTGTTTGTCACGTTGTCCTACAAGAGAGAGGGATATGTATCAGTGAGTGTCGTGTAATCTATTTGGCTGACGTGGTTGTCATGGTTGGATAGCTGGCAGTTTGAGCAAGTTGTGAAATGTGGGTGTGAGCTTGCAGCAGTGATATGTACGTGAGGTGAAGCATATGAATGTCAGTATGGTCCTGACTAACAGAGATTGTTGGTACATGAGTGATGGGAGACTCGTGATTTGAGCATTGGCTGAGATAGGTGCTGTTGCAGTTGGTAGGATATGGCATTTACAGATGCATTCACTCACTTTGACCACTCGTGAGGACATTAAACTTGTTGCAACATTTATCTAGGTCCTTGAGGCTGCACTTGTGGCATCGACCTCCACGGCTCTTTGCTCCCACTGCCTTTTCACATGTGCCTGGAGGGCCTCCTGTGGATGCCTCTCTTCCTTTCCACCTCCTCCTCTAAGACGTTCAGTGCATCATCGGAAAACCTGGGTGCCCATCTTCTCCTATTGAGCCAGCCTTCTCCCTTTCTCAGGTCAGGTTTAGCTCACAAAGGTCTCCCAGCAGCTGCTGCAGCCACAGTGCACCTCCTCTTTAAGCAGCTTTAAGTGGTGCTAACAATTTGCGTTTTAGGGCCCCATGTTGATGTGTGCAGGCAATCAACGCAGTTACCTCTGACTGCTCACAGAAATCATGATAATGAGCAGGCAGCATGCAGATGCTGTTGTGCCTTCATTATATCAAACAAGTCCAGGGTAATTACACATCAACCCTGTTTTCGGGGGCTATGCAATTTAACCCCCTTAATGTTTACAACGCTTATAGAATAGTTTAGCAAATTTTGAAAAAGCAATAGGAAACCTTGAGATCTGTCATTTTGTATTTTGTCTTCTCTCGCAGGGTAGTCCCTGCTGAACTCTGCAGTGCAGCCATTTTGTTGCTAACCAATTGAAGGAATTGTACTAATAAATATATTGTAAGTATTAATCACAAACTCTACTCTAGACCTATGGCTGTAAACTTAATACTTAATTTGATTAGTTCCACGTAGAGTACATTTATCCTTTGTCTATGACTAGCAAATCATTGTCTTGTATTTGGAATAACCATACGTAGAATGGATGACAGATTTGATTTACTTATAAATAAATATTCCAGGTGTCAATGTAGGGCAAATAGTTAATGCAGTCTCATATACCTTGTGGATGCTTTGAGACTATGAAAGGTCACTAGAACCATCTGACACTTATGACACCCGATTCACATGATTTCAGAATTGTGCTAGCGTTGCTGACAGAATTTTAAGGTTCAGAGAGGTTGCAATCCTCGGCATTTCTGTTGGGAAGGTAAGAGCCAAATTGCTGCTGTTTGGTTTGCTGTCCTGTAATCGAGGAATAGCATAGCGAAGTTTCTTTTGCTAGAGAAACAGCAAAGAATGGACTTATTCTAGATTTGCTTTTATTCAATTCTGTGGGGGCCTTGAACCTTGCTGGCTCCTTTCAGTATGGGGAAGGGGCTTTTTTGGGAGGTGCCAGTTTGAGTAGCTCAGCTTTGTTGTTGTGACCGCTGCCTGTCACAGATGTTATAAGATATATAAGGCCTGATTTATGGGCCAGTGAACTCTCAATCTTGCATTTAAGAATTGCCTTGTCTCCACCTAAAAGTTTGCTTCTTTTAGGCATTAACACAATTCATGTTTGTCAGTGAACCTTCAGCTGATTAATGACCTCTGTGTACTTGGAATAAAATTAAACCTAAAATTTTATGCTGCGTTAGTGGTTCTTAAATTACAAGTAGCACATTTAGAGCTGGCACAGTTACAATACTATCTCGTAGTGTCTGAAGCTACAGTCTTAATAGGTCTGCTTTCAAATACAGCACTTAGAGAGCAAGGGGACCTATTCCTCTGATCTCCTAGATAGGACCAAGCTCTGAAGATGTAGCTCCATGGCATTGCAACTGATGTTTGTTGTATTTATTGATGTGAACGAAGAGAGTTACTATCATTCATCAGTGAAACTATTCTAACTGTTGATGTTTCAGCTGCATGTTTAATAATTGGGACTCTTCATTTACTTATTGTGGGAGACATATATAAGTGGGGCAAGGGTTTGGACACTATTTCCTAATTTATTCCCACAAATATATTTGATAACTTTCAATTTATGAATGAACTCTGCACCCATGATAAACCGTATTGTAGACCAAAACAGAAAATCCTGGAAACACTCAGCAGGTCAGGTAGCATCTGTAGAGAGAAGAAATGAACACAAGAAGTAGGGGCTAGAGTAGGTTATTTGGCCCGTAGAACCCGCTCTGCCAATCAACAAGATCAAGGCTGACCTTCTACAGCAACTCTGCCTTCCTGCACTATCCCCAAATCTCATAATTGCCTTAATACCCAAAAACGTAAGAACATTAGAAAGAGAAGCAGAGGTAACGGGCTGGATTGAATGCAGCTCGTCATGTGGGGAACATTGGCGGCTGGGCGCAGTTAATTGCAGGAGAGGACCAGCATATGCCTCCCGGTGGGGCCAAAACCTTCCCCGCTTAATTTAGAGGGTGGAAAGGGCTGATGTGGGATTCCTGCCGCTGGCAGAGGGATGTCAACCTGGTCCATTAACCCCAGAGCCCACCACAATTCAGTAGTTGCTCAGGGATTAAATTGGAGCCGCAAGGCTATCTCATGCCCTCGGAAGGCTGTCCAGCAAATCCTGTCGGATTGGCCAATGGCCTTGTAGGGGGATGGGGGTTGTGGGTAGCTGGGAGGCCTTGATATCAGGCACTCTGTGTCTAATGGAGGGACCCCACATCGGGAGGAGGTGTGTCTGTTGAAAGCTACCCGCCTGCTTTTGCCTCCGAACCCGCCTTGGCACTCCACCCCGCACCCTCGCAACCCCTATCCTGCCTTCACTTACCTTTGGCTCATGGTTCCATGATGATCCTGGGCCTCTGGTGGGTGCATTGCCACCACCTACCACTACTCTGACTGGCACTGGTGTCATGGGGAGTTGCTGGCCTCTGATTGACCAACGTTGGGTGGGACCTGCACTGCTCGGTCCTCAATTTGGGGAAAGTCTGAAGGACACCTGATTCTGTTGCATCTCCCACACAGAACTGATCAGGGCTCCCCAACAGCCCTCCGACTGGTGGACAAGACCTCGACTCCATTGATCCGACAGAATCCCGGTCAATGTTTCAAATCGATGACCCTCGTCAAACGTTAGCCCTGTTTTTCCCTCCGCAGGTGCGGT
The DNA here is from genome assembly GCF_017639515.1 of Carcharodon carcharias. Taxonomy (NCBI): domain Eukaryota; kingdom Metazoa; phylum Chordata; class Chondrichthyes; order Lamniformes; family Lamnidae; genus Carcharodon; species Carcharodon carcharias. Next base: position 56,751,276 of record NC_054487.1, read on the forward strand.
CGAATATACTGAGTATTCTTTTCTTCAAATTTCCAGCATCCACAGTATTTGCTTTCGTATTGTAGGTCATATCACTACAAAGCAAGATAGAATATTTACAGCACAAATACAAGCCATTTGACCCAACGGATCCATGCCAATGTTTATGCTTCACACGAGTCTCCTTCCACTTTTCTAACCCCATCCATATATCTCTCTATTCCTTTCTGTCTTGCGCTGATTTTAGCTTCCCCTTAAAAGCATTTAACCTTCTCACCTCAACTACACCTTGCGGTAGTGAGTTCTATGTTCTAGCTACTTTCTGGGTGAAGAACGTTCTCCTGAATTCCCATAGAATTTATTAGTGACCCTCTTACAGTTATAGCCTCTCCTTCTTGCCTCCAAACGTACCTTCTCAAACCTTTCCAAAACCTTAAGAACCTCTAGCAGGTCACCCCTCAATCCTCTGTTTCCTATAGAAAAGAGCCCCAGCTTGTTCAATCTTTCCACCTGCGTAAAACTTCTTAGCTCAGCTAACATTCTGCTAAATCATTTTTACTCCTTCTCCAATGTCTCTAAATCTTATTTTTCTCATATGGAGACCAGAACAATTCACAGTATCTCAAGTATGGTCCAATCAATGTTAATGTAACATTTCTGCTTTTCAATTCTATCCCTCTCAAAAAGCATCCCAGTGTTTTGTCGGCTTTTTATGACCTTATTAGCCTGTGTCAGTACTCTCTCTGTGGCTGCTTTTGCTGATTGGAAAGTCTTGACACTGTTTTTGGTGATGAATCATCATTTTTGTCGTGATTGAGTGACTACTTCCCATCTGTTGATGTTACTAGATTAAGACCTTCATGGACATTTTGAGATTGTCTTTGAAACCTTTCCTTTGGCCTCCAGCATAGCTCTGAGGAGAACATCTTTTTGGGCAGTCTTGAGTTGTTCTGATGACATGTCCCATCCATCTCAGCTGATATGAGATTATCATGACCTCAATACTTGGCATACCTATGTGTCTTTGAGGATGCTCATGTTTGTTCTTTGGTCCTCCCACTGTATTTGCAAGTTCCTTTTAAGACACTGTTAATGATGTTGCCCTAGGGCCTTAATCAGTCATCCATTAAGTTGTTCAAGTTTCAACACTGTAGAGAAGTGTGGGCACAACCACTGCTCATTAGATTTTGAGTTTATTGTCGGGTCTGATATCGTGATTCTCAAAAACTCAAGTACATAATGTACCTTAGGCTGAGCTAGCTGACTGGATTTGGTGGTGCACCTCTTTGTCGATGTCAGATTTTAGGATAGATACTTTCCAAGACATGGGAAGGGAGGAACATCTGCAACATTTCACCATGAATATCAGTTGAGGGCATTGGATTTGATACATTTGATGTGAGTTGGGAGAGGACTTTACTCTTCCTGGTGTTCAGGGTGGGTGCCTTGCTTGCGTAGACTTCAGCGAATACGTCAACTATCTGTTGTAACTATTCACAGTCAGCACTAACTTCTGCATCGTCAGCTTATTATAGTTCTGTAACAGAAGTGGTTACGGTCTTGGCTTTGACACTCAGACAGTTGAGGTTGAAGAGTTTATCATAAGTATTGCTGAAAAAAGAGACCTGCCTGAGCTTTTCATGTTGCACTCATCAGGACAATGCTCAGCAGTTAACTGTCAGTCACCATCACTGGTGCATTCTCCATGGCAATGCCATTTGCCAACCAATCATCACACCCTTCTCAAACAGTATTAGTTCTTGTTTTCCCCTTATATTGGTATTCTTGCGAAGTCCCCTGATGAGCGCAAGACAAAAAGCTTAGGCATGTCTCTTTTTTCAGTAATACTCAAGTTCTGCACTCCAAACGACTATTAGTTTAGCATCAGTGAGATAAGTTGTTATCACATTTGGGGGAAGCCTGTCAGTAGTAAATTACTGCAAGAAAGATTGAGAATTGTTTTGGTGCAGTGACACACCCCTGTTATTGCCTGTTTTGACAGGGAAGGGTCCTTTAGTGAAGCCATTGCATAATGCTGTTATATGCATGTTGGCATGTATGAGACAAATTATGTTTTTGAACTTAGCTAGGTATCTGTACCGCTGTAGCACCTTCTAAAGGGCAGTTCAATTCACTGAACATAGGCTTTTGTGAGCATTCACCGAGTTGAAGGCTTTTGTGAGACTTTTCCAGCAAGAACCACTGGATATCAACCAGGAGCAGGAACCCTTAGTGATTTCTTCCCCACACCACTTATGGACACATGGTTAACTGTACTGACCTTGCGGTTATCCTGGCTGAGATGAGATAACTCCACACAAATGGAGAATCAAACTTAGGAATGTTCTGACATGTATTTTTTAGACATATACCAGACAGTTTTTCACCTAGTTAATCAAGGATGCCTGGAGAATATTACTCAAAGGTGTGTCAAAGTCAAGTTTGTTTTTAAAAAGGTGGCATTTTTTGATCTAGCTTGGAGCTTTTAATGCGGTTGTTAAAGGACCCAATTCTCTGAAAATCCGCTAATGTGCCTAAAGAAGCTAATCTAATAGTGTAATTGGCTTGGTATGGATCAGATTTCTGCTGATTAACCTTGACTATGCTTGGGGGTAAAGAGTAGTTGAAATCTAAACAGTCAGTCTTTCATAGACACAAACCTAGAATTCGGTTTGAAGAATTACTCCTGAACAGCAAGCCTTGTTTTGTTTTATTTGTATGTGTCACCTTAATTGAACAATTTTCTCAGTAAGATAGGAAGCAGGTCTATTATGCTAGGGTGATCAAATAATTGTTAAAACATGGCTACAATGCAGCAAAAACAACAATTTGCATTAATATAGTGCCTTTTAAAGTAGTAAAATGACCCAAGGCACTTTACAGGAGTGTTATCAGACAAAATTTGGCACTGAGCCACAAGTGAAAATGTTAGGACAGATGACCAAAAGCTTGGCCCAAGAGATAGATTTTTATGAAATGTCTTAAAGTAAAGAGAAAGGTTGAGGATAGGAGACAGCCATATCAATTACTGAGACTGCAGAATGCAATCAATTCTTTAATTTGCTCCCCCTCCAGAAGCACCTTTGAATTCAAAATGATTTTTGTGAATCTTGAAGATCTTATCGATTGTGTATGTGAGGGTGAGAATATTGTGATCTTGTTTTTAACTGAATGTTTTCCAACACTCCTGATGGAGAGGAGTTAGACTGCGCAAATGGTTGAACACCAAACTCTAAACAAAACTGTAGACTTACCGGAATGAATAGAAACAGCTCTTCCTGCTGACCTAGCAAAGTGAAGCTTTGGTCCAATGTATTTGGAGAATTACCTATTACAGCAACTTCATGGCTGGAGCAAGGTACAAAAGTGGTGAGCAGTCAATGAAGGGGGAGGCAGAGGGATGGAAAGAAAGACAGGGGTTTTACTGGTGGAAGAATATACTAAAAGATCAACTGATAGCTTTGGTGTCCAACAGTGCAATATTTTAATTGTGAATATGTCATAATGAGCATCTATAGTAATTGAAGCTGTATGGTTGTTAATGTGCAGAGGCTAGGTGCTTTAAAATTATTATTCTTCTCTAAATCCTTTTTAACCACTATTTGTGCCTCCTTCTTAAAAAAGTAGCGGATTTTTTCTCTGCCCCCCCCCCCCCCCCCATGGCCTGGCTCCATCCTGCCTTTGCATGTCATTTCTTTCTTTGATCCCATTGTGGCTTGTCTATTTTTCTGTATCTGAACTTTTGTTCACTTCTATCCCCGGCTGTTCTTCAACATTGGCAGAGCCACAACGCACCATGGTCCTGTCTACTGAAACCCGGCCCTAGACATAGTTGTGCCCCTGCTACATCTGCCATCAACTGTAAATGCCTGTACCAAACCTAACTTGTTATCTGCATTGTTGTAGTAGAGGATTGTTTAATGTACACCCCATTCGTGACGTATTTCTCCCAGACTTTCATTCCTTTATTTGGGGCCCTTGTGTAAGTATAATTGTAGAACGTGAGCAGTGTGCAAACCCTGGCCTGGATACTCGCTCCTGGGTTGGGAGCACAGTGTCGGGTCATTTCCCAGGCCTGCAAACCGGACCTGGCAGAAAGTGCTCTGGAAGGTTGAATTTTTGTTCCTGGCTGGTGGGGTTCTCTGGGAGGCAGGGCCATTACCCTCCTGGAAATTGTGCGGAGGCTGCTGGGCGCAGAGGTGGGCTGAGCGGAAGGTCTGTCTCTGTGATCAGGCACTGTGTCAAAGATTTTAAAAAAGATAAATAAAGCAAATAACAGCCCTCACCCCTCACAACCCTTCATCCCTCCCCCCACACACACTCCCTATGCCACATCCATGCCAGCCTATGCCCCTCTACCCACCCCCATGGCCCTTTTATAGCCCCTATTATAACCACATGAGAAGAGGTAAAAAAGGCTCCCTCATTATACCACTCCAAGCCTGACTGTATCAACGCCTATGCTGAGCCATTTATGTGCTGATTGTAAATAAACTGGCCTGACAGGCTTTCTTGAGTTTAAAACTAAAAAGGGTTAGTTTTAAACGAGTTAAAAGCCCACCCAGATAAAGATATAAAAACATTCAAAAAGATAAATCCACACCAACCTTCGCAACCCACTCACAGACACTAGCAAGCATGTGGAATTACAAGTTATATAGTAGGAAGTTACTTTTTGGCCAAATTAAAATTAATTGCTAAAAGTTAACAAAAAAATTGCTGCCATCTGTGCTTATGGCAGATTTTTCTGCAAGGTGGTCTTGAAATTCCAGGAGTTGAAGCCCATGTAAACTGCAATTGTTGGAGACAATTTCTTTGAAAACGTAACTTGCCTTTTCCACAAGTCAGTGATCTTTGCATCTGAGGTTTCTTTCGATGGGAATTCTCTATCTCTTTGCTGGATTTCAAATTGTATCGTGATAGGGTCTTTGAACTTGGAAGAGTAGAGGAGAGGAAGAGCATTACTGCTCCTTTGAAGGTTTCTTCCAGACTACACCTTAGCAGCTGGTCGGTTATAATAAAGGAGATCTAAAAAAATGGTTATTCTAGCCACATGACCTCCCTCTCTCCATAATGATTTCAGAAGTTATTTAATTAGCTTACGTCTGGACAGACAATGGCTATTGACCCATGGCCTAGTGTTATGACCGATGCAGTTGGTAAAGCGGTGTTATTTAAAAATCCCAGAGGGAAACTTTAAACAACTGTCATGGCCTATAATTTTAAGTGTTATGTTTGAGATGTGACTCTAAATTCAGGAATCAGACCACCAGTTCTCGAGGCTTTACACTAAACTAAATGAAACATTGTATTAATTTACACAGATTAAAATACATGGCAACAAATTATTTCTAGCATAACTTTTAACAAATTCCCAAACTAATCTCCATTAAGGCAACAGCAACCCATAGACTTAACCAAACACCAGGTAAAGCATTTTCATCTTACAAGTTCAAAATGAGGTTCATTTCACTTTGGTTCCTGTGGAGAGAGTTAGAGTCTTGCAGCTGCCTTTTGATTTCACATTGCCTCTGCTCTGCACACCCAAAAACTACTGAAAGTATACCTACTACCACTGACTGAATACAAATTCTCATTGTATCAACAACCTCTGAACTAAACCTCTCTAACAGTAAAACCCCTTTCATAGTACCAATTTTATTAGTAATGTAAACATTTGCTTGATAGCTGCTAGAAAGATGTCATTTTTCACCCCACTTCTTGAATGCTCTATTCAAAAAAATGCAAATGCATGCCTTCTCTCTTATTTATCAAAACTAGTACATATCAAAGCACCCAGACGAGCTGGCTCTAATCCAATTAAGACACACCCACAGACTAAACCTCTATTTTAAAAGAAAAACCTTTCCAATAATGTTATATATATTAATAGCTTCATGACATCTAGGTGATTAAATTTTTTAATGTCCCAGCCATTAGCTTCTGAATGATTCATTATCCATCCTGGTGAGATAGGAAAAACACTTTTCCATATAGCTATTGTCCTGGTAGCCTTTGTCTCTGCTTAAGAGGTAGCTTTATAGAAATGTGAATGTGAGGTCCAGTATATTTTCAGTAAGCCTTTTGAAATAGTTCTTGACATCAGCAGATGTGAAATTTCATAGGAGAATGTCTGAGCATTTCTTAATTGTATACCACGTTGGAATCTTCCAGAAGACTGGTCAATTTGAAATACCAGACATCAAGTGACTTGCGGCAGCTATCTTAAGTCAATGTCTTTGCTTGCTTTTTAAAATTCCTTTTTAAACAGTTCAATGTATGTTTGAAAAGCTGGTGAAATTAGAATATCACACTTGCATGAGTCACATCAACATGACACTATGTCACCCCACCCATCACCCTTTGTCCTCAGTCATGCCAACTCACCCAGTTTCCACCATGGACAGGCCATAGGAGCCATGCTGAGATTAAATAAAGTGAAGTTCTAAGTGGCTGATGCAGAGTTTATTTTTTTTAAAAACTCATTCATAAAACCTTGTTCACTATATTTACATTCCTTCAACTACATCCTTATAAAAACAATTATTTCATTCAAGTGCTTAATTGTTTGTAAAACAAACATTGGAATTCATAGTCCCACTTCAAAGAGTCTATAACCAGTCTATAACCACTGTCAATCAAACTGTGAAATGGCAGACACCCTACTGTGACAATTGAAGGTTATGAAATAAGTCATGCAACAATAATCCAGTAATAGAAGCCCTCAGGCTTATGTCAACAGGTAAAGTGAAATAGCAAGCAATGATTCTTTAAAACATTTCAAACATTTTTTTCAAAGATTTAAAGAGCATGAGTTTTAATTGCATTGACAGCTTGACAGTAGCCTTTGACAGTTCATGTTGACACTTCTGCCAATTCCAATGAGCCCAACAGTTTACGCACATTCATGCCTAATTTTAACTATACCAAGGGGCACCTGACCTTCCCCCAAAGGTGTCATGGGACCATATCCAAAGGGGTACGCTACCTCCCCAAAGGACTCTGCAAAGTTCAGACCTGCTCCTACCAGGTCTAACCTGCACATGTGTTTCACAAACCTGGGTTACCAAAATTAGACATGAGAGGAGGCAGCTGCAGATTTATATAGGCAGCTATCTCCACAAAATGCACATGCAACAATCCCGACCCAGGCCCATTCCTGCCCCCACAAAAATGGTAGGTGCCGTGTTCGGTGGGGGCACTTCCGATTTTTTGGCCCCATCCACCATTTTCGCAACAACATAGAGATTGTCCATTGTTGTGAAAATCCAGGCCACTGTAGCCAAAGTTAATAGCATTTGAAGGGCAGCCCTCTGGACAACTGAATAATGCAACACGCAATCCTACTTTTAAATAAAGTATTAAACTGCTTGGTTTGGGCTGAAGGCTTTCTCCATACCTGCTATAATGTCACTCCTCTAATGTCATTCCTCTGCCAATTGATTTGAATTACACTTCATGATGCAACTAGTTTTTTTTTTTATCATGCTCCAGGATGGAAACATTTACTACAATACGATGCTGTATTTAGGTTCATTGTCACTGTTTAGTTAAAAAAAATTGAAAATGTTTTTGGCTTAAAAAAAAGTAAAAGAGATTTGGGGCTGGATTTTCACCCTTGAGGCTGTAGCAAGAGTCAGGAAAATTACCGGCTTGGCCCGCCCACCTTGGGAGAAAGTACCAGCAAATTTGGGATTTTCCTTCTGTGAGGGGGTGTGTGGGCTGCAGTTGGGCCAGCTGACCTGGGAAGAAGTTCAGAGGCAGCCACAGGGGCTGCCAGGAGCTGAGATAGGCTGTTTAAAAGGCCCACCTTGGTGCTGTGGGACTTGGCTCAGTTATAATAAAAACAGAAAGACTCTCCAGCTTTCACCTCTCTCACTCCCTCACTCAACACACACTCCCCATTCCCTATCTATGCCCCCACCCACCTCCTATGGCCTCCCATGCCCCCTTACCCACCGCTATAACCCCAAATTTTCCTCCCCATGCCAAGCTTTGGCACTTGCATGCCCAAACATTGCATAGAACCATAGACCCAATTGCGAATAGGATGTGTAAAAAATGCTTTAAAAAGAACAGACATTCATTGATAATTTAAAAACCTCCTTTTTACTATAGGCCTATAAAGCATCTGTAGCAGAAACTGCAAGCTGTTGAAACCTCTATCTTGTGTAAATAAACATTGTGCAATTGCCAGCATAAATATGCAAACCAGAGCTGTCAATCAAGCAATGTTTTCCCTGGGCCTCAGGCGTTTAGGCTAGTGGATGTCTGGGCTGTCAGCTAGAAATGCATAATGAGGCTTGGCTGAGAGCCCAGAATTCCATTAGAATACTAAAGTGGGGAAAAACGCACCAACAACCATTTTGAAATGCCTTTGGTGTGACAGGAACAAATTGTGCAAACGAGAAGAATGTCACATGGGGGCACAGAGTGCCACAACTGTGGAAAAATAGGCTACTTCAAAATTGTTTATCACTTGAAAATGCTGACAACCTGTAAAACGAGAGAGAAAACTTCAAAGCAGAGCCACGTACAAGAAGTGGAAGAACCACAAGCAAGGGAACTGACCTTCCTGAGGGAGGTAAATGACACTGAAACAAGAATTGGAGTATAAAACTCAAAGTGGATGGATACCCCCGTAGGGTTTAATCTAGACACAGCAGCAAGGGTTCCTGTTTTATCAGGTGAAGTCAAATGGCTCAAACTGATTACATTGCAACCATCATCTATCAAATTACAAGGTCATGGTGGGGCAACATTAAAAGTGAAAGGCCAGCTCATGGCAAAGCTGAAATATAAAGACTGAGAAATCCTTGAGCCTCTCTATGTCGTTCAAAATCAAGAGTGCTCCCTACTAAGCAGAAGGGCATGCCTAAAACTGAATTCTATTAAGTGGATGAAGTTGCTGATGAAAACTACACATTTCGAAACAAGTTTCCAAAATTATTTACAGACTGAAGGAAGTTAAAGATGACATACCGTACCATCCTATGAGCTAATGCTAAACCATTTTGCCTCTGACACAAGGAAAGTCCCTCACCCACTATTGCACAAACTCAAGGGTGAAACTGAGATAATGCAGCAGCAAAGGGTTATCTCATGCCAATAAAATGGTGCTCAGGAATGCTTACGGTCCCAAAGCCAAATGGCTGTATAAGAATCTGCATGGATTTAACTCAACTAAACAAACCAGTAGAGGATGAGATCCACCCAGTGGCCTCAGCAGATGACAGCCTTGCTAAACTAGCCAAGAGTATTTTCTTTACCAAATTGGATGCAAACAGTGGGTTTTGGCAATTACCTCTGGACAAAGAATCCAGCTTGCTGACCACATTTATAACACCATTTGGAGCACAATTGTTTCAATAGATTGCCCTTTGGAATAGCATCCGCTCAAGAAATTTTCCAGAGAACAATGCCTCACATTCTAGAAGGCATAATTGGCCATATGGACGACATACTTCTATATGGCTCCAAGAGGGAAGAGCATGTTTACAGAGTCAGAGCAATCCTGAGAGCCTTACAGGATGCAGACCTAATTGAATGAAAAATAAAGTTCCTAGGTCAAATAGCACAAACCACTGGAATCACAGTTGATCCGCAAAAATCAAACATAATAAGAGAATTTCCACAAGCCAGGAACATAACTGAGTTTCAGAAATTCCTCAGGATGGTCAACCAAGTTGGAAAGTTGCAGCCAAATTTAGTAGGGGTCACTGAACCTTTGAGACAGCTGTTAAGATGGGGTCAAAGGGGTGCTAGAATGTGGACCAGCAAAATGCTTTTGAAAGGATTAAATAACCTGAAATCTCTTCTGAAATATTGACACATTATGACCCAGAATTACTGACCATAGCAGCAGATGCATTGTCTACAGTTCCGGGGGCAATTTTATTTCAAATGTCAAGAGACAATAAGTGTAAGCCAGTTTACTATGCCTCCAGGTCACTAACAGAAACAGAACAATGATACACTACAATAGAAAAAGAAGCATTGTCACCAATATGGGCATGCAAAAGATGTTTGCACTGTTATGGGATTGCATTTCAAAATCAAAACAGACCATGAGCCACTAGAGACATTTCTGAACATAAAAGAAATTGCTAAGATGCAGTCCAGAATCCAGCAGTTCAGATTAAGATTGATGAGGTATGACTCCATCACTGAGTAAGTGCAAGGGAGGTATCAAAGAACGACAGACATACTGTCATGAATACCACATGAGGAACTAAACAAGAGGACTTACACTTCATCATACATCCTTAATCACTCAGTACTTAACCAGCTCCTGCTTAGAAATTGCAGGAAATAAAACAAGCCCAGGAACGAGATGAAGAATGTCTCCAAATCCGAGAATATTGCATGGAGGGATGGCCAGGCTATATCTTCACTAAATCCGATACTACAGCAGTACTTTGAACAGCACAAGTACCTCACCATCATTGACAACCTATTAGTCTTCAACAAAAGAATAGTCATACTGAGAGCATTTCAGCTTGATATTCTTCGAAAACTTAACCAAGGTAATCTAGGAATAGCAGAATCTCATGCAGGAGCACAGCAGTGAGTCTGGTGACCTTGCATTACGCACTGTACAAAAGAAATGAATTCTAACTATCTTACTTGAGCCATAAACAGCCAAGAACGAAAAGAACCACTATTACCATTACTTTTAAAATTACTTTTACTATCACTATTACTTTTCCATCAAGGCTATGGGAGAACCTGGGAATGGGCTTATTTGAATTCATTGATTACTACTTAGGGTGAATTGAAAGAAAACCGATTGCATAGCATTACAGCAGAAACAGTCATTCAATCCCTCGAGAATTTATACAACACATGGCATCCTGGACATTGTAGTGTCCAACAATGGGATGCAGATTGTTAATGAGCTATACCACAATTTCTTTTGCAAATGAATATGACTTCATTCATGTCACCATTTCACCTCACTATGCGCAAGCAAATGGAGAAGCTGGGAGAGGGGTTTGAACCATTAAAGATTTATTGAAGAAAAACGAAGACCTTAATCTAGCTCTTTTGAGTTATCAAACCTCACCACTACAAAATGGTTTCTCATCATCGGAGTCATTTATGGGTAGGACAGCTTCCATCTCTAGCACAAAAACCCAAGCCCAGTATCACCATGAATGACCACAAGAGGGTAAAACAACATGAGGAAGAAAAGAGAAGCAACCAGGTCAGAACTTTAATCCCAGGCATCGAGCCCAGGAAGAGAGAGTATGGGTCCAAGACCAACAGAAGGAAGTAACAATCATTAAAAATCTCCACAACCAAGATCATACAGGATTGAGACAGACCAGCATATCATAAGGAGAAACCACAGCACCATAATATCCTTGGAGAGAAAGCCAATAGAAACTTGGGCTTACTACTCAGATCCTGATGAAGAACAAGAAAGACTTACTACAAGCTCTACAGCCACCCAGGAAAAGATCACTCATACCGACAGAAGGGAGAGAACGGAATATCCTCATCCTCAAGAGGAGATCAGAATGAGATAAGGGAAATTAGTCAAGGCACCTCAGAGTCTAACGCTGTGAAATCTGACACTTACGGGCGAGATACAGGAGGATGTAAATATGATAGGGATAAAGACTTGGGGAGAGATGTGGAACAAAGGGTTAATATCAGAAGCATACATGATACTGACATAATAATGCTGTCAGATCACATGGCTGCAAAGTAAGAGAGATCCGGAAGGAGAAGCTCCAACCTCGTGTAGAGGTCTGAATATTTAAAGACTTGCTGTAAATAAAGAATAATGGTTTTAAGAAACTACAGATTTGAGTAGCATACTTTGGGAGAATAGACGATCCCCAAAACCCCTAACTAGACTACGACCACACAAGAATACAATATCAGGCTTTCTTTGAACAAATAAGTTATTAATTGTATATTAATAGGAAGCACCTTGAGCTATCCTTGAAGTCTTTGATTTCTAAAGTTGATATTTCCTTATCCATATGCTGTTTAAAAAAAGTATCACTTGAAAGGTTATTGTTTTTTGGATTAAATTTAGATGTTTCTGACTTGAAGTCAGTATCAAATATAACCAGAGCAAAGCCACATCACTTGTAAAGTGTAAAAAGCAAAATACTGCAGATGTTTGAAACCTGAAACAAAACAGGAAAAGCAAGAAATACTGAACAGGTCAAACAGCATCTGTGGAAAGAACTGGTAAGTTCATGTTTCAGGTGTAAATCTTTCATCAAACTCTGACAACATTTCTACATGTGAAACGTTAAGCCATCTGTTCTCTCCAAATATTCTGTTCAACCTGTTGACTGTTTCCAGATCTTGTTTCAGGTGTAACTAGTTCCTTATGTCAATGGATTCATAAAGCATGATAGAAAATCATGAAACGTGTGAAGTTAATCTGTTGGTCAAGTTAGCATGTTACCATTGTAGGAAACTATTAAAATCATCGGCAATGAATTATTCTGTGTTTCAAAAAAGCACATTTAGACACTTACTTTTGGTAGCTATCATGCTGATTTTGACAACTGCCAGCATTTGCACAGAAGTTCTTTGAGCATTCCTTGAATGTTAATCGTGCATGACACTGTTTGATTTTGCACAAGGTTGACTGAGCTTGGTAACATATATAGGGTAGCTATGAAAGTTAAAATTTGTGAATCAAATTGAAATAATTGCAGAGCAACACTCGACCATGGAATTGGCATTTCTGTGAATTCTATTCTGTAGATGTACGTCATTTTGCTTTTGAAGCTCAGTCCAAGAACAACAAACACTTTTGAACAGTAAATACTGGAGAACATTTTCCCACACCCTAAAATGTTGATCTACAGACAACCCGTTAACCAGAAACAGATGGGAAAACATGTCTACTACCCTCCTCAGCTAACAGTGAAATGCTGCTTGGGACACTGCCTTCCACAAGTATCATGGGCCAGATTTTCATTTGCCAGTGGGGATGTAAATGTTGCGGGCAATATTTGTAAATTGCATTTCTGGAGGGGTGACACTGGATTGCACCACCTCTGGGGCAGTTTGCAATTTTCAAAGGGCCTGCAAGTGGGAGGAAATGGGAAACTCTTTTGCCACCAAGTAACAGAGCCTTAAGCTCCTCAGAGAGCTTGTTAAGGGGCCTGTCTGGAACTGAATGGGATTTTCAATCTTTCTTCTGGACGAAACCGAGCTGTCTGGTGCATTTTAGTGCAGAGCTGTTGGGGTTGCCATGAGGCGGAAGGAAGTACTTTTTAAATTAAATTTGAGAGGTCAAACTAGCGCTGGTTTGAGTGCTGCGCTTGGACTTGGCATCCATGGCCACTTTGCGCTGCCTTTATCCTTCTAACCCTTACAGGAGTTGCCTGCTCTCCTCAGCAAGCCAGCAGCAGCCTCCAACATGGCTGCCTCCTGTCTTTGTCACTGTCACCAGACAGGCAGTTCCTCCCTCCAAGAGGCTCTTGACACCCGTAATTGGATGCTGAGCTCAGCTCCTGACCAACCTATTTACATTTTAAAATAGGGTTGTTACAGTGACGTTGTTCAGGCGTAGTGTCAGGACCTTATATTCGTCCGGGTTTCAGGCTCCTTACCTTGCTTTGAAAATCCAGCCCGTTAAGTCCACATATTTACAAGTTTCCCGTTACAACAGCAGTAGTGTGCTGCAGTGCAAATACAATGTTACAAGCTTCAACCACAATCTTAATCCAATCTGATACAATGTTTTAAAAAAATTTTAAAGCTGTTCTCTCCCAGCCTTCATTTCAAATATGTGTACATCTTAAAAAAAACAATAGGGCTTTATAGGGAAGAAATTAAAGAAGACAGGAGCACTAAAAGATGGACTGTGATTTGAAAACGACATTTATTCTCCAGGGCACTTGTCTATAAAATATGAAAACAGTCTGGTCACTGTGCATCTATTTCTTGGGTGCAAATAGATGCACAGGCATTGACCCACTATTTTAATGGCCGCCGACAGTAAGCAGAGTGATTAAGATGCAGTACAAGGAAGAGGAGAGGTTGGTGATTGGTTTAAGAATTTGATTTCTGGATAGTTTTCTTAAACTTTCCTTGAATTCTTTGAAGCCCCTTTGGTTTACTTTATTCTTCTGCATTACAGAGGTTGCTGAAGATGGAGGTAGTTAGCTGGTGATTATGTGGTTTGGAGCTACTTCTACAATCACCATTCTGATTTTCCATTGGAAAGCTATTTCATCATGGGAAATACCAGAGTCAAGACTGTTCCTGCCCACACATGAACATTATCAGGGGCCACTAAATATCGATCAGTAGCAGAAATCCTGACTGATTTTCTCTGCTCGGGACTTTAGTTGCTCAATACAGATGTGATACTCCCAGAGCTGCCCCAGCTGAGATCAACTCATTTAACACAGACTATTGATTGAATCTGGAACCTTCGTAGTCTGTTGACCTAATAGCACCATAAGCTGCTTTTAACTATTGAGCATCAGGAGATTTTCTTCCTTGTTGATCGACATTTCAAGAAAGAAGTTCCTCAGTTTAAGCATATCTGCCCCTGGGGCCACAGAAAACATTTTTTCTACTGGTCTTTGCAAATAAATAGCAGATTCAGCAGACATGACAGTGCTTGCACACGAGCAGGGTAGAAACCTCATCCTGAGTGAGACACAGTCAGATTGAGTGTGGGTATTGGCAATTTGGTGCACAGTGGGAATTCAATGCAGAGGGGAAGAAGTGCTCTTTACAATTTTTCTTTGCTATCCAACTTCTTAAATCTTCAGAGAGTGGTCTTGCCCTGCTGCAGCAGTAGAGGCTACAAGGGAGAGAAATGACTGGTAAGTAGTGGATAAGGGCGGGTAAATATTTACTACTTGATCGCTTATAGTTTAAGGTCTTTTTGTGGGTTATAGTTTGTATATTCTGTAGTAATGAGGATCAGGAAAGAAGAGCCCTAGAGTAATTGATTTAAAAAGTTTAATTTAAAGGGATAAGTCATGGCAGGAGAGCTCAAAGCCGTGGTGTGCTCCTCGTGCTCCATGTGGGAAGCCGGGAATATTTCCAGTGCCCGGCACCAGCATGTGTACAGGAGGTGTGTCCAGCTGCAGCTCCTGGAAGCTCGGGTTTCAAAGCTGGAACGGCAGCTGGGGCCATTGTGGAGAACTGTGAGTCTGAGAGCATCGTGGATAGCATATTTAGAGAGGTGGTCACACTACAGCTGAAGGAACTTGAGGAAGGAAGGGAATGGGTGACCAGCAGGCAGTCCAAGAAAAACAGGCAGGTAGTTCAGGAGTCCCCTGGGGTCCTGCTCACAAATCGGTATTCCATTTTGGAGACTGATGAGGGCACTGGTTCCTCCAGGGAGTGCAGACAGAGCCAAGCTTCTGGCACCACAAGCAGCCTGTCTGTACAGGAGGGGAGGAAGAGCAACAGTAACAGTGGATTCTATAGTCAGGGGAACAGATAGGCCCTACTATGGCCATCAACGTGACTCCACGATGGTGTGTTGCCTCCCTGGTGCCAGGGTCTGGGATGTCATTGAACAGCTGCAGAGTATCCTGAAGGGAGAGGGTGAAAAGGCAGAGGTCATAGTACATGGTGGTACCTATGACATAGGTAGAAAGAGGGTTGAGGTCTTGCATCAAGAATTCAAGGAATTAGGCGGTAGACTGAAAAGCAGGATCTCTCGGGTTGTAATCTCTGGATTACTCCCAGTGCCATGTGCTAGCGAGCACAGAAATAGAAGAATAGCGCAGATGAACATGTGGCTTCAGAGTAGGTGGAGGAGGGAGGGTTTTAGATCCCTGGATCACTGGGACTGTTTCTGGGGAAGGTGGGACCTGTACAAGTGGGACAGTCTACATCTGAACCAGAGCGGGACTAACATCCTTGTGGGCGGGTTTGCTAGTGCTGTTGGGAGGAGTTTAAACTAATTTGGCAGCGGGATGGGACACACAATGTTAGCAGAATAGGGACACATCATAATACAGTAAAACAATCAAGTCAGAGAGAGTACAGCTGCATTAAGTTTCAGGGGAGTAAGGCAAGGCTGGATGGCTTCTAATGCCAGGAGTATTACAGGTAAAACAAATGAGTTAAGGGTGAGGATTGACATGTGGAATTGTGATATGGTAACCATCACAGAGACATGGTTGAGGGAGGAGCAGGATTGGCAGCTCAACATTCCGGGATATGGAATGTTCAGGCAAGACAGGGGAGGAGGTAAAAGAGGAGGAGGCATTGCATTATTAGTTAAGGAGTCAGTTACTGAAGTAAGGAGAGATGGTATCTTGGAGGGGGCATCGAATGAAGCTTTGTGGGTAGAGCTTAGGAATAAAAAAGGGGCAGCCACATTGCTAGGTGTTTATTATAGACCCCCAGATAGTCAGTGGGAAATTGAGGAGCAAATATATGCACAATTTGCGGAGGTGTGTAAAAACAATAATAGGGTAATTATATTAGGTGATTTCAACTTTCCCAACATTAATTGGGACAGACATAGTGTTAAGGGTTTGGATGGAGTGGATTTCTTGAAATGTTTACAGGAGAACTTTTTAGGTCAACATGTAGAGGGTCCAACAAGTGACGGCGCATTGCTGGACCTAATTCTGGGGAATGAAGGCGGACAGGTGGCTGAGGTGGTGGTGGAGAAGCATTTTAGTGATAGCGACCACAACATGGTACAGTTTAAGCATGTTATGGAAAAAGAAATAGACAAGTTACAAAGAAATAGACAAGTTGCAAAAAAATGTTTTGGATTGGGAGAGAGCGGATTTTAGTAAAATAAGGCAGGATCTGGCCAAGGTACACTGGGAACAGCTACTTGTGGGCAAATCTACAGAAGAGCAATGTGGGGCATTCAAAAAGGAAATGGGGAGAGAACAGGCTCAACATGTTCCCTCTAGGGTGATAGGAAGGAGTAAAAAGCCCAGAGAACCATGGATGACCAGAGATATTCAGGATACGATGAGAAGGAAAGGAGAGGCTTTTAGGAGGTACAAGGGGAGCAAATCAGCGGAGGCATTAGTGGAGTACAGAAAGTGCAGGGTGGAGCTTAAGAAAACAATTCGAAGAGCAAAGAGGGGATATGAGAAAGCTCTGGCTGGTAAAAGTAGGGAAAATCCCAAGATATTCTATAAGTATATCAATGGGAAGAGGATAACGGAAAGAGTAGGGCCCATTAGGGACCAAGGGGCAATCTGTGGGTGGAGCCAGAGGACATTGGTAAGAGTGTTGAATGAATACTTCACATCCGTCTTCACCCAAGAGAATGAGGATGAAGATATGGAACTCGAGGAGAGGGACTGCGAGGTTCTTGAGCAAATTGATATATGGAGTGACAAGGTATTGGAGGTATTGGCAGGCTTAAAAGTGGACAAATCTCCAGGTCCAGATGATTTGTGTCCCAGACTGCTGAGGGAGGCAAGAGAGGAGATCGCAGGGGCTCTGACCCGAATTTTTAATTCCTCTCTGGCCATGGGGGAGGTGCCAGAGGACTGGAGAACAGCTAATGTGGTTTTGCTATTTAAGAAGGGTTGTAGAGATAAGCCAGGGAACTACAGACCAGTGAGTCTCATGTCATTGGTAGGGAAACTATTAGAGAAAATTCTGAAGGAGAGAATCTATCTCAACTTGGAGAAGCAAAGTTTGATCAGGGATAGTCAGCATGGCTTTGTCAGAGGGAGGTCTTGCCTAACAAATTTGATTGAATTTTTTGAGGAGGTGACCAGGTGTGTAGATGAGGGTAGTGTAGTTGATGTAGTTGATATGGATTTCAGCAAAGCCTTTGACAAGGTCCCACATGGGAGACTTATAAAGAAGGCAAATGCACATAGGATACAGAGTAATTCAGGTGGATACAGATGGATTCAAAATTGGCTTAGTTGTAGGAAACAGAGGGTGATGACAGAAGGTTGCTTTAGTGACTGGAAGCCAGTGTCCATTGCTGTACCACAGGGATCTGTGCTCGGTCCCCTATTATTTGTCAATTATATAAACGACATAGATGACTATGTGGGGGGTAGGATTAGTAAGTTTGGGATGACACAAAGATTGGCCTGGTGGTTAACAATGAGTTTGAGTGTCTTGGGCTACAGGAAGATATAGACGAGATGGTCAAATGGGCAGATAAGTGTGAGGTGATACACTTTGGAAGGAGTAATTTGACAAGGAAGTATTCAATGAACGGCATGGCACTAGGAAGTTCTGAGGAACAAAGGCACCTTGGCGTGTGTGTCCAGAGATCACTGAAGGTGGAGGGGCTTGTTAGTGGGATGGTGAAAAATGCATTTGGGACACTTGCCTTTATCAATCGAGGCATAGGTTACAAAAGTAAGGAGGTCATGTTGAAGTTGTATAGAACCTTGGTGAGGCCACAGCTGGAGTACTATGTGCAGTTCTGGTCGCCACGTTATAGGAAGGATGCGATTGCATGAGGGAGTGCAGAGGAGATTCACCAGGATGTTGCCTGGGATGAAACATTTAAGTTATGAAGAGAGGTTGGATAGACTTGGGTTGTTTTTGTTGGAGCAGAGAAGACTGATAGGTGACCTGATCAAGGTATACAAGATTATGAGGGGCATGGACAGGGTGGATAGGGAGCAGCTGTTCCCCTTAGTTGTAGGGGCCAGTCAAAAGGGGACACAAGTTCAAGGTGAGGGGCAGGAGATTTAGGGGGGATGTGAGGAAAAACTTTTTTACCCAGAGGGTGGTGATGGTCTGGAATGCGCTGCCTGGGAAGGTGGTGGAGGCAGGTTGCCTCACATCTTTTAAAAAGTACCTGGATGAGCACTTGGCACGTCATAACATTCAAGGCTATGGGTCAAGTCCTGGTAAATGGGATTAGCTAGGTAGGTCAGGTGTTTCTCAGTGTCAGTGCAGACTCGATGGGCCAAAGGGCCTTTTCTGCACTGTGTGATTCTGTGATAACCATCGAGCAGTTTTTCATGCATTAATACTACTAGCTTTTTTCCATAAAAGCAGGACTTTGGTGAAAATTATTTGACAACTCTTTCTTCATTTGCACGTAATGATTTAATTTACATTGCAATGTGTCATTTGGTGATCTCATCATTCCAGCGAAAATAACACATGACTCTTCTTGCCATTCTCACTTCCTAAATAAAAATATTTGAGCACTTCTTGAAGAAAGATTTTCGTCCTCACTGCCTGGGCCATAACACTGCGAGGTGAATCACGCACACCATTCATAGCATCCACCTGATTCTCCCTCCATTGAAATGCCCTGCCAGATTAACATCCAGGTTCTGAAGATCAAAAATATATTCTGTAATCTCTTTTCAAATAATACTGCATTCTTTTCTATCACAAGATAATTAGAGACGAGGAAGGCCATTTCGCCCATCTTAATTCATCCACTCAGAGAGATCCCTGTGTACCAGCACTACCCCCCTACCCCCCACACCAACCATGAAGCTAAAGTCAAAACAAAATGTAGAGAAGCATTGGTGTTGTACAACCTTGCAGAAATGACACCTGTTGCAAATGTTAAATTAGTGTGGTAAATTGTCGAGCCACAAGTTGACGAAATCGGAACAGGCCAATGGCAAACAAAAGGCTTTGTTGTCAGCAGCTAGCTAACTTGTTTCATTTATTACACAAAACTGATGCATTTGTTTGTCCAGAACACAGTTTATTAAATCACTCCATTCGTGCCAACTTCTTCTGTAGTTTTAATCTGTTAAATTGTTATGCATTATGTTTGTCTTGTGCTGCCAATTTTGCTTCATCAATTCACAGATAATTACAGTGTGTTCAGCTGGAGCAGATGAGCTTTCCATTTGGCTCATTCGAAAGCGTATTACTGCATGAGCTTTTAGGATGAAAATGGTCCTGTTTGTCAGGCGTTTTTATTTCTTGAAAGCAAGACAGATGTGCAGAGAAGGTGGTGCAGTGGTAACATCACTAGACTAGTAATCCAGAAGCCCAACACTCTGGGGACATGGGTTCAATGCCCACCACATCAACTGGTGTGTACTTAATTTATAATTTAAATTCAATTAATAAATCTGGAATATAAAGCTAGTTTCAGTAATGGTAACTATGACAACCATCATCAATTGTTGTAAAAACGCATCTGGTTCACTGATGTCCTTTAGGAAAGAAATCTGCTATCCCTACCACTCTAGATCCACAGCAATGTGATTCTTATCTGGCCTAGCAATTCACTCAGTTCAAGCACAATTAGGGATGGGCAACAAATGCTGGCCCTGCCAGTGACACCCATGTCCCATGAAAGAATTAAAAAAGACCAAATATTTTAAACAATATTCCTCTGGCACATCATTATAGTAATTAGTGTTTTTAGCTTTTGAGTCTTTTCCACATCCTAAAACGTTCTGATAATTCTATTTCTGTAGACAGAGACTTGATAATCTTTTGTTCTGGGATGAAGCAGTACAGTACTGTGAGGTAGTTGGTGGCTTAGATTAGAGTTAATGAGCCTGATTTTGCTGCAGCAGGAAATCTAATGGCATCTGGCATTAGATAGACTTGCCCTTGCACCCTTCAGTTCAAAAGATCTTTCCCCACAAAGTTGCTGAATGTGAGAGTTTTGATTGGAGAAGTGAAGGTTGAGAGGAGATTTGATTGAGGTATTCAAAATCATGAGGGATCTGGACAGAGTAAGTAGATTGGGAGAAGCTGTTCCCATTGATGCTTGGCAAAAGAACTTGAGGAACAACCTTTTTACGCAATGAGTGGTTAGGATCTGGAATGCATTGTCTGAGGTTGGCTTTCTAAAGAGAATTGAATAATTCTCTGATTTGCAGGTCTCCGGGGAAAAAGCACAGAGTGGCACTAGGTGAGTTGCTCTTAGAGAGTCAGCATATATATAATGGGCTGAATGGCCTCCTTCTGTGCTGTAATCATTCCATAATTCTATAATGGTACTGCAAGCGAGACAGCGCAGCGCACCTGAGACCTGCTTGAATAGGGCAACCAATAGGAGATCTCATTAACCAGCGAGCATTAAGTTTGGGAAATCGATGAAGGAATGATATGGAGGGTGAATTAGACCGGGCAAATTCATATTAAATTAGGCTTAGAAAGATAAATAAAGAGGGAAAAATTGGATTAAGAGAGAGAAGACGACAAAAACGGAAAAGTTAGAAAACTTTTTTGACATTTTTAAAATCTCAAAAAATTGAAAAATTGGAGGAATGAGACATCACTCTTATAATAGTTAATTTTCAGTGCCAAGGATGTCGGTTGGAAATAATTAACACCTATCACATCACTAAAAGGGTACTTGCTCTTGTAATTAAATATTTGTGGCTGGTTTTGGTTGCAGCCTCCATGCAAATATAGCAACTTCACGCCAGTTAATGCATGTCAGTAGTGGTACAGGCAGTAAGTTGCTGCTTTTCTGAAGCTAAAGGACATCATCTTTTGGATATTAGCATTTAACTGCAGATCTGTTTCCTGCCCAAGTTGCTGTACCATTTATGCACAAATAACAGAGCATAATTAGCCCCACTGTTATTTTGAGAACAACTTCTGGCCCATTTAAATTCTGCAATTGAAAGAAATTAATTTGAAATGATAAGGGATGCAATTTGAATTTCTGCCTTTTACAAGCTATCAACATTGATGGAATGCAACAAATGATATTTATGATAGCTTTGATGATGGCATATCTTACAGTGAAAGCTTTGAATCTGATTATCCTTCTTTCATAAGAGCCTGTTCCTGACCTGATGTACAGAATCTGTTTGTGTTCTTTTATTCCTGATCATATGCCTATCAGAGGATTCTAGAAGACAATGTAATCTATGGTTTAAAAAAAATAACAGATGTGTGAGGAGAAGAGGACTTATTTTTGGACAGTACTGTTGTTTTAATATGGCCTGGCCATTCTGTATCTAATGAGACTTGATGCATCTTGTTCAATTTTGGTCATTTTCAAAAGTAGCATTGATCTGGATATTTTTATGCAGTTCATGAATAAGTGATAAAAGACCTGATATTTTAGCAATGCAAACCAGCCTTTCTTTTAAAATTATTTCCTAAAGTCTATCATTGATAAATGCTTATTTAAACTTGTTATAGAGAGGAGAGAGGAAAAACTGAACTATTTTATTCTTTTGCCGTCTGTCCATAAGCAGAGGTGTTTTTTGTTTCAAAAATAATCTGTGATGCTTATTCCAAAAACCCTTTGCTTGTGTAGTCAATTTTTAAAGTAACTAACTCTTAGGATTACATTAGAAGTTTAGTTTATTCACACATTCAAACCTGGGGGGTGGGGGAAGGGGGAGGGTGTGGGTAGGTGGGGATGATTGCAACTTCACATGCACACACAA
This sequence comes from Carcharodon carcharias, assembly GCF_017639515.1. Taxonomy (NCBI): domain Eukaryota; kingdom Metazoa; phylum Chordata; class Chondrichthyes; order Lamniformes; family Lamnidae; genus Carcharodon; species Carcharodon carcharias. The sequence goes on from NC_054487.1 coordinate 56,773,553, forward strand.
ATATACAGTAAGGGGAGAAAAGAGGATGTTTTGAAACCATGAATATCTTAACAATAAAAAAAAACACAGATTGATATCAGTTCACATGTTTGCCAGAATCCAGAAAGTCAAAATCCAGAGGGAGGAGGTCCTTCATGGAGAAAATCCAGTTCAGGTGGGTTCCAGGCTGAAGACCGAAGTGCAGAATTCCTTCAAAGTGGATGGTGATGCAGTGAGCTGAGGTTGATGTACATAGACTTATGCTGCTTGGCAGGCGGTGGCCATTGGCTTCCAGATAAATAGGCTTTGAGAAGGGCTTGTTGTAGGCTGCTTTAGTCAGCATTGAACCCTGCTGTCGGATGTTTACAGGTTGGAGGTATATCATGTTTCTGAGTTCTCAACTGTATATGGAGATTTCAAAATGGTTATGAGTCATGTGATCTCCTTGCTCCACAGTGATTTCATAAAGGAATGTTTATCTGGTGTCTGGAACTGGCTTTTGTTTTGTGACTTATAATGTCCCAGTCATTAACCTCTGAAAGGATTCACATTGATGAAACCGTTCCAGGTAGCCATTGCCTTGGTTGACCCTCGGACTCCGCTAGAGGGTAAGCTTATAAAGATGCAAATGACGCCCATTTCCTTTCACATTTCCTTGACAGTCCCAGGCGTGAGATTCCATGAGCAACATGTCAGGGCATGTCTCCAGTGCAATCTATATAAAGGCTTAATGGTCACCTTACAATTCCAGACATCAGGTAACTTATGGTGGCTATCTTTTGGTTCAGCAAAGCTCATTTTTAAATGAGCAAAAAAAAAAATAAAGTTTGATTTACATAGTTTATGATTCCTTCCATGTCTTACTGATATGTGACTTAACTCTGCAATAAATTACTCAGTGAATGTTGTACTGTTGGCGTGCCATCTTTTGAATGAAACATAAATGAAACATGATTGAGACCTTGTCTATTTCTTCACGTGGATGGTAAAGATCTCATTCATTAATCATTCATTAAGGATGTCCTTCTGGTGTTTTTTTGCCACCATTGATATCAAACAAAACAATGAAAAACTGATAAACCTGGCAGTGGTTTCTATGTTTGTAAGATATTGCTAGCACATATCTACCTGATGAGAATCAATACACCTCAAATGTAGTTTACAATATGAAAAACTTTGTGATGTTTTAACACAAAAGGAAGGGACTATATATACACAAGTATTTGTTTCCCAACCTGGTTACTGTCTGAGTTTAGGGCATCAGGCATTTGCTTCACAAAGTTGGCAGCTGCATATTCATTGGTAGAATTTAACACAGGTCAAGGGGTAGCATCATTATTTAACTTTGGGATCAATTGCATTAACTGTTGAATCACCCACAATAAACTAGAAGGAAGCCTTTGATGGAATGTAAAATATTTCTACTTCTCAGCAGATTTAGCCTTCAATCAACTTGCTGCCTTTTCCTATATAACAAAAGAACATAAGAATTAGGAGCAGGAGTAGGCCATTCAACCCCTCAAGCCTGCCCCACAATTCAATAAGATCATGGCTGATCTGCCCCAGGCCTCAACTCCTCTTTCATGCCAGCTCCTCATAGCCCTCAACTCGCTGATATTTCAAAAGTCTATCTACCTCCTCTTTAAATACTTTCAGTGATCTAGCCTCCAGAACTCTCTGGAGTAGAGAATTCCAGACATTCACCCTTTGAGAGAAGAAATTCCTTCGCATCTCAGTTTTAAATGAGTGTCCCCTTATTCTGTAACTACGTCCCCTAGTTAGAGATTCTCCGACTAGTGGAAACATCTTCTCAACATCTAACCTGTCAAGCCCCCTCAGAATCTTGTACGTTTCAATAAGATCACCCCTCATTCATCTAAACTCTAATGAGTAAAGGCCTAACCTATTTAGCTATTTTTGATAAGTCAACCACTTCATCCCAGGAACAGCCTAGTGAATCTCTTTTGAGCTGCCTCCAATGCCAGTATATCCTTTCTTAAGTACGGGGACCAAAACTGTACACAGTACTCCAGGTGCGGCTTCACCAATACCCTGTACAGTTGCAACAAGACTTCCCTATTTTTAAACTCCAACCCCTTAGCAATACAGGCCAAAATCCCATTTTTCTTCTTAATTACTTGTTGTACCTGCATGCTAACTTTGTGTTTCATGCACAAGAGCACCCAGATCCCTCTGTACTGCATTTTTTTGGAGTCTCTCTCCACTTATATAATAGCCTGCCTTTTGATTCTTCCTACCAAAGTGCATGACCTTACACTTTCCTACATTAAACTCTACCTGCCAAGTATTTGCCCACTCACTCAATCAATCTATATCCCCTTGCAGATTCCTTATGTCGTCATCACAAACATGCCATCCCACCTATTTTTGTATTATCAGCAAATTTGGATACATTATGCTCTGCTTCCTCCTGCAATTCATCATAAAGATAGTAAATAATTGAGGCCCTAGGACTGATCCTTGTGCACTCCACTAGTTACGTCTTTCCAACCTGAAAAAGGCCCATTAATCCCGAATCTCTGTCTTCTGTGTGTTAACCAATCCTTGCTCCATGCTAATATATTACCCCCAATACCATGAGCTCCTATCTTGTTCAATAATGTAGCACCTTTTCGAATACTTTCTGGAAATCCAAATACACTACATCTACCGGTTCCCCTTTATAACTCTGCTTGTTAATATCCTCAAAGAACTCTTAGCAAATTTGTGAAACTTGATTTCCCTTTCACAAAACCATGTTGACACTGTTTGATTGCATTAAGCTTTTCTAAATGTCTTGATATTTCTTGCTTAATAATGGACTCTAGCATTTTTCCAATGACAGATGTTAGGCTGACTAGCCTATAGTTTCTTGCTTTTTGTCTCCCTCCCTTCTTGAACAGGGGGGTCACAATAGCGGTTTTCCAATCCGCTGGGACCCTCCTGGAATCCAGTGAGTTCTGGAATATTTCGACCAATGCCTCCACTATCTCTGCAGCCACTTCCTTTAAAACACTTGGATGCTGCCATCAGGCCCTGGTGACTTGTCTGCCTTTAGTCCCATTAGTTTGTCAAATACTTTGTCCCTCGTGATAGGGACTGTTAGAAGATCTTTCCTCCCATTAGCTCCTTGCTTATCAGATATCTCTGAGATGTTTATAATGTCCTCCACCGTAAAGACTGATGCAGAATATTGGTTTAAATTATCTGGCATTTCCCTGTTCCCTGTTATCAATTCTCCAGTCACATCCTCCAAGGGTCCCATGCTCACTTCAGCTACTCTCTTTCTTAAATACCTGTAGAAGCTCTCGCTGTTTGTTTTTATATTTTTTGCCAATTTACTTCCATACTCAATTTTCTTCCTCTTTATTAGCTTTTTAGTCATCTGCTGGTTCCTAAAAAAAAAACAATCTTCTGGCCTACCACTAGTTTTTGCTGCTTTGTATGCCTTTGTTTTTGATTGGAGACTCTCCTTGACCATCTTTGTCAACCATAGGTGGTTCATCCTTCTCATTGAGTCCTCCTTTTTGACCAGGATAAATTTTTGCTGAGCATTATGAAATATCTGCTTCAACGTCTGCCACTGCTCATCCACTGACCTTCCCATTAGTCTATTTTCCCAACCCGCTTTAGACAACTCTTTCTTCGTACCTCTGTAATTGCCCTTATTTAAGCTGAGGACACTAGTTTGAGACCGGAGTTGCTTGCCCTGAAACTGAATTTGAAACTACCATGTTGTGATGGCTAACCCCTAGAGGATCCTTAACTACGATATCTCTTATTAATCCCACCCCATTACACATTACTAGATCTAAAATAGCCTGTTCCTGGATCGTTTTTGCAACTTATTGCTCTAAGAAACAATCCTTGATGCACTGTACAAATTTGTCTTCTGTGTTACCCCGCCAATCTGATTTGTCCAGTCAATATGCAGATTAAAATCACCAATGACAATTGTAGCGCCCTTCTTACATACCTCCATTATTTCCTGATTTGCGCTTTGTCCTACTCTTCAGGGGCCTATAGAAGACTCCCGCCTTAACTTCTTCCCCTTGTTATATCTTATTTCCACCCAAACTGATTCCACATCACATTCTATTGCGCCTATGTCACTACTCACCACTGCACTGATACCTCCATTTATTAACAAAGCTACCCCACCTCCTTTTCCTTTTTGCTTATTTTTCTGGAAGGTTGAATACCCTTGAATATTGTGTTTCTAGTCTTGGTCTCCCTGTAACCATGTCTCTGTAATAGTTATCAAGTCATATTTACTTCTATTTATGCCATCAACTCATCTATCTTGTTACAAATGCTGTGTGCATTCAGATAAAGAACCATAAGCTTTGACTTTTTACCATTATTGCTCATTCTGGTTCTAATTTCTGATGCACTCTCCTGTTTATTTTTTCTGCCCCTCCTGTCAAACTTTGATTATTGTTCGTCTTTTCACTACCCTGCACCTCTCCACTCTCCTTTCATTTTGATTCTTTAAACTTTGCTTCAATTGACCCTCCTGTCCATCCCCCCGCCCTACCCCACCACTCATTTGTTTAAAGTCCTATCTGCAACCCTAGTTATATGATTCGCCAGGACACTGGTCCCAGCTTGGTACAGATGAAGCCCGTCCCAATGGAACATCTCTCTCCTTCCCCAGTACTAGTGCCAGTGCTCCATGAATTGGAACCCATTTCTCCTACACCAACCTCTGAGCCACACATTTACCTCTCTAATCTTATTTACCCTAAGCTAATTTGCAGTGGCTCATGTAGTAATCCGAAGATTATTACCTTTGTGGCTCTTTTTAATTTAGCCCCGAGCTGCTCGTATTCCCTCAGCGGATCCTCTTTCCTACTCTTACCCATGTCGTTGGTACCTACGTGGACCATGACAACTGGATCCTTCCCCTCCCACTCCAAGTTCCTCTCCAGGACAGAAGAGATGCCCTTAACTTTGGCACCAGGTAGACAAGGCACCCCTTGGCTCTCTCTGTCTTTGCTGTAGAGAACAGTATCTATTCCCCCAGCTGTGCTATCCCCCCAAAAAGATGTGTCACAGTGTCCGCAGCTCGGACTCCAGCTCATCGACTCTGAGCCGAAGTTCCTCGAGCAGCCAACACTTGCTGCAGATATGGTCAGGGTGGATCACACTGTAATACACCAGCTCCAACATACTACAGCTGCAACACGTCGCCTTCCCAGCCATCTTTGTTCTAATTAATTAATTAATTTGGATGGTAAATATTTTAAAAGTGAATTTCTTAACTGTACCCCTCAGCTTTAATAATGTCTCCTGATTTAAACCACTTGGCCAATCAAAAGCGGGACGGAAAAGATACCTGCCAATCACCTACCTGTTTTCCTCTGACGTCACACTTTAGCTGTGATAGGTAGAAACAGGATAATGGGGCTCTCTGCCACTGTTTTTTATCTTCCACCTCCGCTGTCCTTCTCATGCACGTCCGCTCTCCGTGTGCTGGGCCTCCCTCCCTGCTGCCGGTTTTTGTCTCCTGCTGCCCTCCTCACGCAGGTCCGCTCTCCTATTGCAGCCATCAACAAATATAAACTTCATAGCATCCCCTACAAACAACTAAAAAAAAGACACGAGACTGGTGCAGATTAAAACAATGGCATTCATGAATTTCAACAGTAATCAGACTAAAATTAGCATGGCTAATTTACCTACAGAAAAAAAAATGCTGCTTAGCCAGAGTTTTGTTGAAAAGAGATTTGTTTCCAATGGATGACAGGGCTCATAGCATATGGAGAAAAGTTATAGAATAACCTTTTTTATAGAGGGAGACATTTTGAAAATTTAATGGTGTTTTTGATCAACCACTTCATTTCTCATCACTTTTTTTTAGTGTGATGATTCTAAAACTGCCGAAGGATAAGAGTCAACCTTTAACATCCAAATTATTGCAAAGAAACTTTCTCTGAGTTCTCCACACTGTATGGCTATCAGGAGAAAATTTGGATTTGCTCATGTTGGAAATCTCATTGATAATTTTTAATCATGCTTACTGAGGGACCTTGAGGGAGATTTGCAGCATCAAACTGGTGAAACCCTTAAATTAAGGACTTTGTGTATTGGGAACTGTTTCTGTTTGTCAAGCCGCATTAAACCTTTTGTAAAGGAGCGGGGTACTGCTCACAAATTGTAATCTTCAGTAAAGCCGTTTGATCCTGGAGAATTCCATACAGTGGTGTGTTGGATTCCTTTTTTGCATTCTTCTAAAGTGAAGAATGCCCCATAAATTTATTTCAGACTCATTGGCACAAAACCTTGGACATTGTGAAGTAAAATGAAACCAATATAGGAAGGGCAAAATACATCAAGTGTTTGTAGTAGTATTTGAATAAGTTAGGCCTACCACTGCTGTGTGAGATGCACCACATGTTTGCCCACATGCAATTAGCATAATCTTTTACAGAGCTAATTGATCATCCTTTTTTACACTCTATCAGTAACAGTTCCTGTTTCTTTTTTTTAATAAAAGAAATAACTATTGAACGTCAGCTTGGTTTTGTAGCGAGCAGGTTCATGGTTCAACCCTGCTTTAATAATTGGACAATATAGCCTAGCTGATGCTTCTGTAAAACACTGAGGAAGTGCTGCATTGTTGGAAATGCAGTCTTTCCAATAAGATATTAAAACTAAGATTCTATCCACTTGCTTAGGTGGATGTAGAATAGCCATGGCACAGTTTGAATAAGAGAAGAGTAGCTCTTGTCTTGTCTAGTTCTTTTCCCTTAAACAAAAGCATCAAATAAACTGAGAGTTCATCACATTGCTTTTTGTAAGACCTTACTGTTTGCAATTTGGTTGCTGGACTTTCGTGTCATACTACAGCGACTACACTTCAAAAGCACCATCACTAATTAGATATAAAGTACTTTGGAATGTCCCAAGAATGTGGAAGACAGTACATAAATGTAAATTCTTCTTATTTTCTTATTGTATGACATTGTGGCTCATCATGGACTGCCCATAGCCCATAATGGGGATCATTTAGTTGATTACTGTATTATAAACTAATTATTCACTGACATTAAAGAACTTCAATAGATGTAGATCACCAGTTTAAACTGTTTATTTGGAACAGTAGCTGTATGAGTAAAACATTGACTATCTTTATGATGTTTGAGCTTGCCTTGGAGGGCACTTTGAACTAACCTATTAGTATTTCAAAGTAACAGACTAATTAGATATTTCTTATTAGTTTGGTGAGTAGGTGGAAGAGAAAGGGAAAGAGAAAATAACTGGGCCTTGGTTACGGTTGAATTCCTACTTCTAGGACTAAAGTTCAACTCCAGACCTTCACTGACATTCAAACTAAGGTTTGGGGGATGGGTGGGGATGGTTGTAGAGAGGGGTGGATGGTGCGTATCAAAGTATATGATGTTAGTACTGAGGAATGGAATATTCCCTCATTTTTAAGCCACTATTGTCACCCAGACTTCCAAGTAGAACAAAAATACGATATTTTGAGAGTATAAAACTAGGCCATCTACAGTGCTGCTTCTGTCAGCACTGCTTTGGGCTACATTAGAGTGCTTAAGTTGGTGTTTGGTGAGTGAGGAATTCAATGAAGAAGGAAGGAGGTGATCCTTTCATTTTCTGCCTTTCCTCAGAAAGAAGAGCGGGGGCCTTGGTAAGTTGGACCTGGTGAGTATTTCTACTGTCCTTAATATTCTCTTAAACTAGAGGAAGTAAAAGTAAAGGGAGTAATATAAGGGAAAGTCATGGCAGGGCAGCTCAGCCATGTGGAATGTTCCTCCTGTGCAATGTGGGAAGTCAGGGACACTGCTAGGGGAGATGCATTCTCAGGGAGCTGCAGCAGCAGCCAAGTCCATGGGACCACAAGTGGCTCAGCTGCATAGGAAGGGAGAACAAAAGAGTGGGCGAGCAATAGTAATAGGGAATTCTATCATAAGAAGATCAGATATATGTTTCTGCAGCTGCAGATGTGACACCAGGATGGTATGTTGCCTCCCTGGTGCCAGGGTTAAGGATGTTGCTGAATGGGTACAGAATATTCTGAAGAGGGAGGGTGAACAGCCAGAGTTTGTAGTCCATATCGGTATCAATGACATACGTTAAAAAAAGGGATGGGGTCCTGCAAGCTGAATATAGGGAGCTAGGAAATAAATTAAAAATCAGGACCTCAAAGGTAGTAACCTCAGGATTGCTGCCAGTGCTATGTGCTAGGAGAATAGACCAGATGAATGCGTGGCTGGGGAGATGGTGTAGGAGGGAGGGATTTAGACTCCTGGGGCATTGGGACCAATTATGGGGAAGATGGGACCTGTACAAGCTGGACCGGTTGCGCCCCAACAGGACTGGGCCCAATATCCTCGTAGGGTATTCGCTAGTACTGTGGGGGAGGGTTTAAACTAGACTGGCAGGGGAATGGGAACCTGAGTGCGGAGACACAAGAGCGGGAAACAAAGATAGGAATGAAAGACAGAAAAGTAGAAAGCAAAAGTGGAGGGCAGAGGAAACAAGGGCTAGCAGGAAACTAAGGCCATAGTAGAAGAAAAGACGTGTAAAAATTGTAAAAAGACAAGTTTAAAGGCACTGGGTCTAAATGCACAGAGCATTCACAATAAGGTAGACAAATTAACAGCGCAAATCGATGTAAATGGGAATGATATGATTGTGATTATGGAGACATAGCTGCAGGGTGACCGAGGCTGGGAACTGAATATCCAAGGGTATTCTATATTTAGGAAGGATAGGCAAAAAGGAAAAGGAGGTGGGGTGGCATTGTTAATTAAGGGTGAAATCAGTGCAATAGTGAGAGAGGATATTGGCTCAGAAAACCTAGATGTAGAATTAGTCTGGGTGGAGCTAAGAGGGAACACGTGGCGGAAAACATTAGTGGGGCTTGTCTATAGGCCCCAAACAGTAGTGGTAAAGTAGGTGACGGCATTAAACAGGAAATTAGAAATGCATGTAATAAGGATGCTGCAGTAACCATGGTGACTTTATTCTAGATATAGACTGGGCAAACCAAATTAGCATTCATTCTGTGGTGGATGAATTCCTGGAGGGTGTACGAGTTTTTTTTAGACCAGCACATTGAGGAACTGACTAGGAAACAGGCTATCCTAGATTTGGTATTGTGCAATGAGAAGAGGTTATTTAATAATCTTGTTGCACAGGGTCCTTTAGGGAAGTGACCATGACATGATAGAATTCCTCATTAGGATGGAAAGTGAAGTAGTCCAATCTGAAACTAGTGTCCTAAATCTAAACAAAGGAAACTATGAATGTATGAGGGGTGAGTTGGCTAAGAGATTGTGGAACTTCATTAAGAGGCGATGGTGGATAGGAAATGGTTAATATTCAAGGGACGAATGTATGCATTGCAACAGTTATACATTCCTTTCTGGCTCAAAAACACAACAGGAAAAGCAGCCCAACTATGGCTAACAAAAGAAATTAAGGATAATATTAGATCCAAAGAAGAGTCATATAAAGTTGCTAGAAAAAGTAGCAAGCCTGAGGATTGGGAGCATTGTTGAATTCAGCAAAGAAGGACCAAGAGATTGATTAAGAGGGGGAAAATAGAGTGAGAGTAAACTTGCAAGGAACATAAAAATGGACTATAAAAGCTTCTATAAGTATGTAATAAGAAAAGGATCAGTGAAGACAAATGTAGGTCCTTTACAGTCTGAAATGGGAGAATTTATAATAGAAAACAAGGAAATGGCAGAGCAATTAAACAGCTACTTTAGTTCTGTCTTCACAGAGGAAGATACAAACAACTTCCCAGAAATGCTAGGGAACCAAGGGTCTAGTGAAAAGGAGGCATTGAAGCAAATTAGTACTACTAAAAATATAGTGCTGGAGAAATTAATGGGACTGAAAGCTGATAAATCTCCAGGGACTGATCATCTACATCCCAGGGTACTAAAGGAGGTGGCCGTGGAAATAGTTGGTTGTCATCTTCCAAAGTTCTGTAGATTCTGGAACATTCCTGGCAGATTGGAGGATGGCAAATGTAACCCCATTATTTAAAAAAAGATAATTAATAATCTTGTTGCACAAGGTCCTTTAGGGAAGTGACCATGACATGATAGAATTCTTCATTAGGATGGAAAGTGAAGTAGTCCAATCCAAACTAGGGTCCTAAATCTAAACAAAGGAAACTGTGAAGGTATGAGGAAACAAGGGCTACCACGAAAATAGGGCCATAGTAGAAGAAAAGATGTGTAAAAATGTTAAAAAGACAAGTTTAAAGGTACTGTGTCTGAATGCACAGAGCATTCACAATAAGGTAGATGAATTAACAGCACAAATCGATGTAAATGGGTATGATATGATTGTGATTATGGAGACATGGCTGCAGGGTGACCGAGGCTGGGAACTGAATATCCAAGGGCACTCTATATTTAGGAAGGATAGGCAAAAAGGAAAACGCGGTGGGGTTTGGTGAGTGAGGGACTTTTAAGGGTTAATTTCTATCTAAAGTCTTGTCTTTCTTTAATTTAGCAATTAACTAAAAGTTGCTGTTTGGGTTGGGAGAAGGTGAGTTTTAGTTCAACTTTAAAACAGGGGTTATACAGGCTCTGTTGCAGCTACAGCTAGTTAATTAGATAACTGGCTTAAACAGGTTTTCAGAAGCTATATTCAGTGAGTATAAAAGTTGGGCATCTACAGTGCTGCATCTGTGTGTACTTCTTTGGGCTACATTAGAGTGCTTAAGTTGGAGTTTGGTGAGTGAGGAGTTTAGTGGAGAGTGAAGGAGGTGATCCTTTCATTTTCTGCCTTTCCCCAGAAAGAAGAGCAGGGGCCTTGGTCAGTTGGACCTGGTGAGTATTTCTACTGTCCTTAATATTCTCTTAAACTAGAGGAAGTAAAAGTAAAGGGAGTAATATAAGGGTAAGTCATGGCAGGGCAGCTCAGCCACGTGGAATGTTCCTCCTGTGCGATGTGGGAAGCCAGGGACATTGCTGGGGGAGATGCATTCTCAGGGGGCTGCAGCAGCAGCCAAGTCCATGGCACCATGAGTGGCTCAGCTGTACAGGAAGGGAAAAAAAAGAGTGAGCGTGCAGCTACAGCTAGTTAGTTAGATAACTGGCTTAAACAAGTTTTCAGAAGCTATATTCAGAGAGTATAAAAGCAGGCCATCTACACAGGATGCTCCACAGTAACTCCAACAGCAGCTTCAGCTCCAAGTTGCGGATTTCGAGTAGCTGCAGCTGGAGATACTTCCTGCATACGTAGTCACTAGCAGTGTCCCTGACTGTTCAAACAATGGGGAGGAAGCAAACAGGGAATTACAGACTGGTTAGCCTATCGCTAGTAGTAGGGAAGATGCTAGGATCTATTATGAAGTATATGATAACAGGACACTTAGAAAATATCAATGGGATTAGACAAAGTCAACATGGATTTATGAAAAGGAAATCATTTTTGAAAAACTTGCTGGAGTTTTTTGAGGATGGAACTAGCAGGATAGATAAGGGAGAACCAGTGGATGTGGTGTATTTGAATTTTCAGAAAGCTTTTGATAAAAGTTCCACACAAGAGGTTAGTCTGCAAAATTAAAGCACATGAGTTTGGGGGTAGAATATTGGCATACATTGGATTGTGAATTGGTTAGCAGACAGGAAACAGAGTCGGAATAAATGTGTCTTTTTTGGAGTGGAAGGCGGTGACTAGCAGGGATCGGTGCTTGGGCCCCAGCTATTCACGATATATATCAATGATTTGGATGAGGGAACCAAATGTAATATTCCAAGGTTGCTGATGACACAAAACTTGGTGGGAATGTGAGTGGTGAGGAGGATGTCAAGAGGCTTCAAGGTGATTTAGACAAGTTGTGTGAGTGGGCAAATACTTGGAAGATGCAGTGTAATGTGGATAAATGTGGAAAAACACATAGGAAAAACAGAATGGCAGAATATTATTTAAATGGTGATAAGTTGGGAAATATTGATGTACAAAGGGACCTGGGTGTCCTTGTACAGCAGTCACTGAAAACAAGCATGCAGGTGCAGGAAGCAGTTAAGAATGCAAATGGTATGCTGGTTTTCATTGTAAGAGGACTTGAGTACAGGAGCAAGGTTGTCTTACTACAGCTGTACAGGATTTTGGTGAGACCATACCTGGAGTATTATGTGCAGATTTGGTCCCCTTACCTAAGAAAGGATATACTTGCCTTGAGGGAGTGCAGCAAAGATTCACCAGACTGATTCCTGGGATGGTAGAATTGTCGTATGAGGAGAGATTGGATTATCTAGGCCTATATTCACTGGAGTTTAGAAGAATGAGAGTGGATCTCACTGAAACATATGAAATTCTGACAGGCCTGGACAGACTGGACGCAGGGATGATGTTTCCTCTGGCTGAAGGTTCTAGAACAAGGGGTCACCATCTCAGGATATGGGGTAGGCCATTTAGGACTGAGATGAAGAGAAACGCCTCCACTGATAGGGTAGTGAATCTGTGGAATTCTCTACCACAGAAGGCTGTGGAAACCAATGCACTGAATACATTTAAGAAGGACATCAAAGGGTATGGGGAGAGAGCGGGAGCATGGCGTTGAGATAGAGGATCAGCAATGATCATATTGAATGACAGAGCAGGCTCGAAGGGCCAATTGACCTACTCCTCCTATTTTCTGTTTCTTGTCAGCTGATGGCTCTGCCCACAATGATTAGACAACAGAAGGGGAGAAACTGACAAGGCCAGAATCTGAGGACTGGTGGATACAGGAGATAACAGGCTCATGGAGATTGTAAAGATAAGGTGGGATGAGTGTGTAAGGATTTGTAGTTGCAGATGTCAATATGAAATTCAATTCCTTGGAGGACAGGAAGTCAGTGTAGATTGGTGAGGATGACAAATACAATCTGACAATGTTGGGGAACCACCTTAGAAGAGACTGGTTCCCCAGGATGAATGGAAGAGGAAAGACTTGCATCAAATCTAGGCCATTGATGAGAGTTCAAAGCTTTAGCCTGCCTTGTCACCATTGACTTTCACCTGCTCCTGACCAGATTGCTACACAAACCAATGGACAGAAGCACAAGGAAAAATGATGAGCGCAGTGCACAAATGTTAATTATAAAATTGTATAAGGAGTGGTTATATTGAAATTTGTGGGTAGGGAGTATTTTAGTCGAGTTTAGTTGATTTTTTTTGTCTTTAATGATATGGTGAGTAAAATGATCAAAATAAAATTAGTGCCTTGCTCAAAAGCCCAATCATCTTTCAGTTTTATGGGAGAAGCATTAAGAACTGATAGCCATTTATTTCTCAACTCACCTTGTCCTCCTTGCTGGAGGAGGAAACATAATTAAGGTCGCCTTCTGCACCAATAAGAATGTAGTGATGGGTGTAACATATTGCACATTTTATCTGTCTTGTACGTTGTGTCATGAACTGTGGAAGCCAAGGTTGATCTTTTCTGGGTCCTGAAAGACTGCACAGGTCCAAATGATTCTTGGTGGCCTCCGCCTTGACACCAACCTGGAGGAATTCTCGATTGGGAATCCCTCAGGGCTGTCTTCACATCAAAGTTTTCATCTGACCAGACTGTAGACCCAAACATCCATTTACCAGAGAAGACTGTGTACAGTGTAAGGAAGCAGCATAATGAGTGTTGCAGCTGTTTTTAATCTATGCAACACAGTGGTGCATAACTCCAGCAATTGAAACGTTCACATGATTTTGCAACCAGCCTGAAGAAATCACATCTCAGATATGAGAAATGAGATTTATTGGATAAAGTCATTGCCATCTGTCATGTAGTGAGTAAGACAGATTTCTGGTTGAGTTAAAAATCGGTTTTAAACTGCTCACTTAGTTGAATGAATCTGTACAGTTTGAGGGAGCTCAGCTATCGTAAATAATCTCATGCAGACTTCTGCTAACTGCCATGAATGTCAACTGTCCATAGTGTAAATCAGAGGGAAAACAGTGTCTCCTCTTAGTAAGTTTAATGTTCATATTTCCTTCCTGGAATGGCGCACATTATGTCACTTGCTTATCAAATAAGTTCAGACTATTGTAACTCTTCCCAGCCTGATTTCTTTGTATTGGTCTTCCTCTGCACTTCTGCTTCTCTCTCTTTGATGGTGACATATGGCATACATACCTAGCATCATACCATACATCCCAAAGTCTGGCAGATCATATCAAACAGCATGTCCCTTCCGCTGTTTGCAACAGGCAACATTCGGACCGCTCCCAAACAGCCAGTGCTTGCAAGACTCAAAACATAGTGCCGACATTAGATGTGATTCTGTGATGGGACAGCATTTGCTAAATAATCCTGAGTGTGCTAAGAATTACGCAGGCAGCCAGTTTACGTTGTCAGCCAGGCTCGCCGTGCAGTGCATTTGTGTGTACTGGAAGCTACATATATTAATACACAGGGCCTTGATCTTTTCGGACAGAAAGAACATGAGCACACATTATGCCTGTTTCAGCAAAACAAAATAAGTGACAGCCATTTGCTGGTTCATTCCCCAGGGCAATGTCTTATCCAATCAGAGTCAAGCTACCTGGTTTAAAATTCAAACAATGTTTGGCAGTTAACTGCCAGTTGCCATCAACTGGTGCATTCTCCATGGCTATGCCTTTACCAATCAGAGTCCACCTGCTATCTAATCAGCACTCTCTTCTCATAGAGTATAAACCTGTTGTCTCCACTGACATTGGTATTTTCTTGCAAATTGTCCTGATGAGTGCAAGATGAAAAGCTTTGACAAAAAGATTTTTTTTCAACAGTACTCAAATTCAGTACTACCAAATGACTAGTTATAAGGAATATTAATCAAAGTACTCTGGTTTAACCCTTAAACCCTGATCTTAACTCTGTATGAAACAATCATCTGGGATATACTGTCTACATTTTGCAGAGTATTAAATGCTTGAATTTAACTTACATGAATAGTCTTACATCAAATGGTCCAAATTATACTGACACACACATGAACAGTCTTCTATTGGCTTGCCCAATTCATCAAAGGGAAAGACTGAAATCTTGAACCAAATAATTCAATTAGAAGCTTTTGGATACCAGTGTTCCTTATAGGTAGTCATTTGCTCGTACAGAACTTGAGTATTGCTGGAGAAAAAAAGACTCTTTTTGTCAAAGCTTTTCGTCTTGCACTCATCAGGACAATTTGCAAGAAAATACCAATGTCAAGGGAGACAACAGGTTTATACTCTGAGAAGAGAGTGCTGATTAGTTGGCAAGTGGACTCTGATTGGTAAAAGCATTGCCATGGAGAATGCACCAGTAACGCCTGGGTTTTTGCTGCCGGGTCGGGTACGCAGAGTTGGGACATTTACCTGCTCTGCAAACACAGCTCGGGAGCAAGTGGCCCGGATGTCAGATTTTCGATCCGGAGTGGCGGGGTTCCCTGGGAGTCGGGTGACACCAAGTGCGAAGGCTGCCTGATGCAGAGACGGGTATCAAAGTTTTAAAAAGCCAGAAAAATGTAAAACAGCACTCCAGCCCTCACACCCCCTCTCACTCACCATGTCCCATCCATGCCAACCCATGCCACCTCATGCTCCCTACCCAACCCTATGCCCTTTCACCCTCCATGCCAACCGATAGCCCTACCCACCCACATGGCCCTCCTAATCCCTATGCCAACCTAGTACTGTCCCATCCAGAAGACAGGAAGAAAAAAATATATATATATCTACGTCAACCTGGCCATTTTATAAAATTATTATTTATATTTTTAAAATGGACAAGGCTTCCGCTTGACTAGCCATGACTCATAGCAGAGGGATTTCTAACCTTCAGAAACCAGCAGAAACTTGTTATCTCTTAAAAGGCGCTAATGCAACCCCCCCCCCCCCCCCCCCCCCCCCCCCCCCGACCCATCTGGAACTGCACAAAGCTTCTTTACGTTGCCAACAAAGAATTCTAGCCACTGGAGACAGTATGTTTGCAAAGGACAAAAGGGACCCTGGCTCCTCTATTAAATTGCTCAAGATTATATACCAGGGAAAATACATCTTTTGTTCAACAACCAGGAGAAGTGGTGGGAGGTATGTCATATGGCCTCCCCCAAGCTGCTTGAACCTGTAGTATAGCCGTGTGGAACTGTGTCCAGGCAGTCTACCATTTTATCATCTAACAGGTAGCAGGAGAAGGAGCTCTGGCCAGATGAAGTGCCTGGCCCCCATCTACACTGTGAACAACTGGAACATTGGAACTTCTTTATCTGTGCCTTCAAGACTAATTCATCTCTACGTGCCTTCTCCCATTGTGGAAGTCCTCGCTTCCGGAAAGTTGGATCACCCAGCAACAGTTTCAGCCTGCTAACCTCTGAAGGAATGTGCCAAAGGAATTTTGATTCTGGCCTCCTGACTCATGTGAAGGCATAACTCTTATTTTTATTGTGGTCTTGCATGGTACCACTTTATTTCTCTCCAAAACTGAAGGGTTGGGGAAAATATGCCACTACCTAGGGGGAGATCAAAAATCAAAAACACCTTTCTGTTTACAGACGGGTAGTGAGAGGAGAAATCAGGACTGTTTAAATTAATCGCCCTCCAGTCTGTAACAGTACCAATTCATGCCAACCCATGCCCACCCACCAGCCTTTTTCCTTACACCTACCATGCTAACTCAGTCAGTACCCAGCTTGGGAATGCCTCAGGACCCATGCTGAGATTAAATAAAATAAAGTTCCAGGTGGATTATAGACTTTATTTTTTAAATTCTCATTTGCTTAAACCCATTTATTATATTTACATTCCTTCAACCACATTATCCCTTATAACAGCTAAGATTTCATTCAATTGCATAATCCCTTATAAAAACAAGCATTGGAATTCATAGTCCCACCACCACTTGGGAGCTGTCAATCAAACTTTAACATGCCTGGCCCCCTACCTTACCTCACCTCGGGAATTCTGCTCTTTTGTCCGTGTTTGAACAAAAGGCTGTAATGAGGTCAGGAGCTGAATGGCCCTGGCAGAACCCAAACTATGTGTCAGTGAGCAGGTTATTGCTAAGCAAATGCCGCTTGATAGCACTGTTGATGACCCCTTCCATTACTTTACTAATGATGGAGAGCAGACTGATGGGGCGGTAATTGGCCGGGTCAGATTTGTCCTGCTTTTTGTGTACACAACATACCTGGGCAATTTTCTAAATGACCGAGTAGATGCCTGTGATGCAGCTGTACTGGAACAGCTTGGCTAGGGGCGCGGCAAGTTCTGGAGCACAAGTCTTCAGTACTATTTCCAGAATATTGTCAGGGCCCATAGCCTTTGCAGAATCCAGTGCCTTCAGCCATTTCTTGATGTCATGTGGAGTGAATTGAATTGGCTGAAGACTGGCACCTGTGATGCTGGGGACCTTTGGAGGAGGCCGAGATGGATCATCTGCTCTGCACTTCGGCTGAAGATAGTAGCAAATGCATCAGCCTTATCTTTTGCAGTAATGTGGTGGCGACCCCCATCATTGAGCGTGGGACTGTTTTTGGAGCTTCCCCCTTCAGTGAGTTCCTTAATTGTCCACCACCATTCACGACTGGATGTGGCAGGACTGCAGAGCTTAGATCTGATCCGTTGGTTGTGGGATCGCCTAGTTCTGTCTTATCATTTGCTGATTATGCTGTTTGGCATGCAAGTAGCCCTGTGTTGTTGCTTCACCAGTTTGATACCTCATTTTTTAGATATGCCTGGTGCTGCTCCTGGCATGACCTGCTGCACTTTTCATTGAAGAGTGCAGGAGGGCATAGATGAGGTTACAGATTGTGTTAGAGTACAGTTCTGTTGCTGCTGATGGCCCACAGGGCCTCACGGATGCCCAGTCCTGAGCTGTTAGATCTGTTCGGATTTTATCCCATTGAGCACAGTGGTAGTGCCACACGACACGGAGGATATCCTCATTGTGAAGGTGGGACTTGGCTTCCACAAGGACTGTGCGGCGGTCACTTCTACCAATACTGTCTTGGACAGGTGTGTCTGCGGCAGGCAGGTTGGTGAGGATGAGGTCAAGTATGTTTTGCCCTCTGGTTGGTTCCCTCACCACCTGCCGCAGACCCAGTCTAGCAGCTATGTCCTTTAGGACTCACCCAGCTCGGTCAGTAGTGGTGCTACCGAGCCACTCTTGGTGATGGATATTGAAGTCCCCCATCCCAGAGTACATTCTGCGCCCTTGCCACCCTCAGTGCTTCCTCCAAGTGGTTTTCAACATGGAGGAACACTGATTTATCAGCCAAGGGAGGGTGGGACATGATAATCAGCAGGATGGTAATCAAGTCCGATGCCATCAGACTTCATGGGGTCTGGAGTCAATGTTGAGGACTTCCAGGGCAACTCCCTCCCGACTGTATACCACTGTGCTGCCACCTCTGCCCTCCTGGTGGGACAGGACATACCCAGGGATGTTCTATAAACTATGATTCTTTGTGTGACTGTGTCAGGCTGTTGCTTGACTTGCCTGGGACACAGCTCTCCCAATTTTGGCGCTAGCACCGAGACGTTAGTAAGGAGGACTTTGCAGGGTCGACAGGGCTGAGTTTGCCGTTGCTATTTCCAGTGCCTAGGTCGATGCCGGGTGGTCCGTCCGGTTTCATTGTAGCAGTTTGATACTACTGAGTGGCTTGCTAGGCCATTTCGGAGGCCAGACCAAGGAAGGACATCAGATTTCCTTCCCTAAAAGGTATTTGTGAACCAGATGGGCTTTTACGACATGGTCATCTTTTAATTCCAGTTTTTTTTTTTAAATTTAATTCAAATTCCACCATCTGCCATGGCGGGATTCGAACCCAGGTCCCCAGAGCAATACCCTGAGTCTCTGGATTACTACATTACCACGATGCTGTCGCCTCCCCCTATCAGAACAAATCCACAAAGTTCAGACCCTTTGCTACCAGGCCTAACCTGCCCAGGTCGGGTTCTAGACACCTCTCACGTCAAAATCACACGACTGGAGGCAGTTACTGATTTCTGTGGGCAGCTGCCTCTGTGAAACGTGCATGAGTGAAACGCAGTCCGACCCCATTCCTGACCCCACGAATATGGTGGATGCCGTATTCGGGGGCGGGACTTCCGATTTTCAGTCGATTTGCCATTTTCGGAGAGGCTTTCCGTTGTTGCGAAAATTCAGACCTAAGTGTGTGGCAAGTACTTGGATATTATCAACTGGCAGAGCTAATATGAGGCTACAAAGGCATTTTAAGCGCTTCTTAATATATATTCCATGAAGAAGGATGTCACAGTCTTTGTTTAAATTTTTAAAATACTTTTGTAAATGGAGAATAAATCAGTGCAGTTTTCAATTTGCATAAATGCACAGACAAAGCTGAGAGGTCTTGCTGCAACCCTGAAACTAATTAGGAAAATATTGTTCTGAGTTTATAGCAGAGGCCTACTCAAGCGACTTACAGTATGGCATTTACAATGGCTAGCCAGATCTGTAGGTCGACTAGCGTTGAAAATTTTCAGCCTGAAGCTGAGCACGTAACTGGATATTATTCTGAATGTTCAAGAATTTACATAATCAGGTTACAGTAGAAATCAATGCGGTAATTTGTCTTTTTTTTACTGAAACAAGTAGGTATGCACAAGGTAGAGTGCCTGGTATATTAGAGTGCAAAATGTTACCAGAGTTTAAACAGACCTGAAATTTTGTTGGCTTATGTCACATTTTTGAGCGACGTCTAACTCAGATAAATTGCTGGGAAGGAATGGCCTGAAAATTATTTTGCCCCACTCAGATTGGATCATTAGTGCCCCCTTGTGTTAGCAATGAGGTGGTAGAGGTTTTAAATCCTTTGTGCAAATTTGGTCCACAATTCATTGCCAAATTGGAATAATTGACTGAACCGAATGTTAAGATTTTACTTTTAAAAGTTCGCTTTTCAAACCTTAAACTTTAAAAATTGTATTAAACGAAAGCAAGTATTAACTTTTAGGCTTCTTCGTTAATTTACTCAATTTGTACCTTTTATCTTTTTGAAAGCTTAGGGCTTACAACAAGATGGTAGTAATTGTCTGGGTCCGAGAGAGTGGGGAGACGGCAGAAAGTTGTAGCTGTGGCTGGCACCTGGTAGGGAGAAACTGAACCAGGAGCTGCTGCAGCAACACCTCTGTGTGAGAAAGCGAGAGCAGGCACGATTAGTTGGCCTTAAGAGGGTAAGTGGTTTGTCTGGACAAATGTTATAGATGTGTCACTAGTATCTCAGCCATGGCCAACTTTCTTCAGGTCTTCAGAAATGCAGCTAGTCTTAACTGGTATTTCAAGAAATTTTAAATGGACACAGGCAGCAGAATTTTGGATTATCTTAATTTTATGGAGGGTAGTAGATGGGAGGACAGACAGGAGAGCATTCGTATAATAACACCTGGAGCTAACAAAAGCATAGATGTGGGATACAGCAGCAGATGAGCGGAGACAGGGCAGATAGGGGCAATGCTGCGGATGTGGACATAGAGAGAATTTATGACAGAGAGGTTATGGCACCATGTGTGGAGCATTTAACACACAAAGTGTCAATATAAAGTGCTGTAAATTGGTAAGACCTGTACCTTTGAGAAGAATGTACTTATTATTGATGAATTGGATCAGGACACTGTCTGGATTTGTAGCTACTTGCAGCCTGGAAAGACTATTTTGTGTTCTACTTCTATTCTTTAATGTAAAAGTCAAAATCAGCTTGTGAATGTTCTCCAGCAGCCAAAAGCTGAATATATCACACTATTATTAAGCCATACAAATCAGAAAGACCTAAGTCCGCTTTCACAATCATGGATATGTTGGCTAATCTATAATTTGACATTAATTGGCATGTTATAAATGGTCTGTGCTAAGAAGAGGAAAGTTCAGCTATGCTTCTTGCTCCATCGTGCGATTCAGTGACCAATGCAAGACCTCTTTTCTTGAGGTCAGATGAGGATAGCATTAGTCTTGAGTGTGATGTAAAATAGCTTGCAGACATCCACTACCTAAGCGCAAGCAAAGGAATAACCATTTGGATGAGATACCAGAGGATCACCAACATTCATTGAATTGTATTCCAGCACAATAGGTGGGTATTTATCAATCTAAGCACTTGTAGTCCAGCTAAGGCCTCAAGTAAGTTGGAATCCAGTCCTTATAACAGTAAATGAGAACTGGTGACTGGAATCTAGGTTGTTGGTGCGGTGCTGTGATTGTGAAGCAGTCAATAACAACAAAGAAGCAGAAGGTAAAAGCAAAAGACTGCGGATGCTGGAAATCTGAAACAAAAACAGAAAATGCTGAAAAAACTCAGCAGGCCTGACAGCATCTGCGGAGAGAGAGTTAACGTTTCGAGTCCGTATGACTCTTCTTCAGAGCTACAGAGAAGTAGAAATGTGATAAAATTTATACTGTTTAAGGGGGTTGGAGCATGTGAAGCTGGATAGGAGGCCAGTGATAGATGGGGGCAATGGAGAAATTGACAAAGATGTCATGGACAAAGGGAGTGTTAATGGTATTGGTAAGGGCTAAAAAAGGTGCTGATAGTGGCATTAAGGTAAGAAAGCAGAATGTGATAATAGCAGGACAAGGGTAAGCACTCTGAAAAGAACAACATGAACAAGTAACAGATGGCCCTTGTGGGAGTGGGGAGGGGGCGGTGGTGGGGGAAAAAAGGGATTGAAAATAAGATAAAAGGGGGGGGCTAAAAATGAGGGATAAAACAATGAATAAATGAATGAAAATAAAAATAAAAATGTGGAGAAAAAATAAAAATGAATTTTGAAAAAAGGGATAAAAAAAGTGGTGTAGATATAGGGGAGAGTTCACGGTGTGAAGTTGTGGAACTCAGTGTTAAGTCCGGAAGGCTGTAGAGTGCCTAACTGGAAAATCAGGTGCTGTTCCTCCAGTTTGCCACAAGGGCCATCTGTTACTTGTTCATGTTGTTCTTTTCAGAGTGCTTACCGTTGTCCTGCTAATACCACATTCTGCTTTCTTACCTTAATGCCACTATCAGCATTTTTTTTTAGCCCTCACCACCACCATTAACACTCCTTTTGTCCTTTTGTTCATGACATCTTTGTCAATCTCTCCTTTGCCCCCATCTATCGCTGGCCTCCTATCCAGCTTCACCTGCTCCACCCCCCTTGATCAGTATAAATTTCATCATATTTCTACTTCTCTGTAGCTCTGAAGAAGAGTCATATGGACTTGAAGCGTCAACTCTGTTTCTCTCTCCACAGATGCTGTCAGGCCTGCTGCATTTTTCCAGCATTTTCTGTTTTTGTTTAAGAAGCAGAAGTGTTTGTGTCACTTGTAAACTTAGGAATACAGTTTTTAAGCTTGCATTAGACAGATGAGAACAACGAAAAGCCTGTTGCTGAAGGTCATGCTTCAGAACTATATTTGATGCATTTGAATCAGTTTTGCTGGATGCTTGTATTTGTTGGTGTATCAAGGTTGTATCTTTTGAAATTAATCAATCATGTTGGAAATATAATGGGGGACGGTGAGGGTCTCAACCTAGCTGATGCCATTTGTATTTGCTATCCAAGTGTTTTTTTGTGTGGGCATCACTGGCAAGGCCAACATTTGTTGCCCAACCCAAGTTGACCTTGAACTGAGTGATGTGTTAGACCATTTCAGAGGGAAGTTAAGAATCATGTTGTGGATTTGGGGTCACACATAGACCCGACCAGGTAAAGGTGGAAGACTTCCTTCCCTGAACAACATTCGTGAACCAGATGTTTTTTTTTAACAACAATTGATGGTAGTTCCATGTTCTGAGACTAGTTTTCAATTCCAGATTTTATTAATTGATTTAAATTCCACCAGCTGCCATGGTGGGATTTGAACCTCTGTCCCCAGAACATTAGCCTCAGCCTCTGGATCATTAGTTCAGTGACATTACCAGTACACCACCGTCTCCCCGTTATTCACTAGTCTAGTTTGCATTCAATAATTTCTGGCTTGCAAGCCAGGAGTTCTTGGCATGAAATGACCCTTTTAACTTTGTAAAGTTCTTATCTGAGTTTATGTTTGAGTGCATTTTAAAAGGCAAGTGTTGATTATCTGCACACCTTTAGCAAAATGGCAATACCAATGCACAGGTAGTCAATAAGTGGTCTTCAGCTTTGCTCTTGTACTAAATAAGCATTCAGAATGTGTGGCAGCCAGGAGTATACACGGTTGGTACTCAACAGAGAATGGTAGGATCTACTTCTCAAGCAGAGATGTATTAACTCATGAGTGGGGTAAACTGTGTGTCTGGCTGTGTACCTGATGATACAATGTTGGAAGGTGTAGGACCAAATGAGACCATTTCAGGTCATCTGGCCAAATTCTGTTTATGCAATGTGTTTAATGTTTAAGAAATAGCTTGCACTGCTTAATAAATATACAAATCATAAAACTCATGGTGAATATTTCTCACCCATAAATGTGACGACAGTTGACCACATTTGTGCATCAATGATTCCGTGATTCTGCTTGATAGATTCTGCGTCATACCTTTAGTACCTACTGCTCTTGTGACATGGTAAATCAAGAAAGTAAAAATAAAACTTAATAGTTTTGGAAAATTATTCTCTGGATATGGACATTGCTAGTAAGGCTAACATTTGTTGCCCATCCCTAAATTGCCATGAGAAGGTGGTAGTGGGGTGCCTTCTTGAACCACAATAGTTTGACGCAACTGAATGTTGTTTGTTAGGATACTTCAGGAGACAATTAAGAGTCAGCCAGCCACATATAAACCAAGTTTCATTCTTTACAGAGAAGGAATTAGTGAACTAGTTGGGTTTTTACAATCTCCAGTTTTATGGTTACTGACATTAGTTTATTTCCAGGCTTTTTTCAAAAATACTAAATTCATATTCTCAAGCATGATATTGGAACTCAGGCTCTCTGGATTATTCAAGCAGGCCTCTAGTTTAGAGAAAAACAAAATACTGCAGATACTGGAAATCTAGAACAAAAACAAAATTACCTGGAAAAGCTCAGCAGGTCTGACAGCATCTGCAGAGAGGGGTATAGTTAACGTTTCGAGTCCATATGACCTTTCATCAGAACTAAGACATATGTTTTAGTTCTGATGAAGGGTCATACGGATTCGAAACGTCAACTGTATCCCTCTAGTTTAGAGAGCTCAGTAACAGAACCAGTACACAACTATAACCAGCAGTTAAACTCTGAGACAAGCACAGTTTTTGAAGAGTATTCATAATTGTAAATTGTGGGATAATAAATTGAAATCTGTAGTACACATATGCATGTTCCATACAATGATTGTTACATGAAGTTGGGTAAAATTGTAATCCAAGACACTTTATAAGTTTTATTAAAATGCTGTAGAACTGTGCTTTTGCCTTTGAAGATGAATGTTAATGCTTCTTTCTCTTCTTTCTTTTGCAGTGAGTATGTTTTTGAATACATTAACCCCCAAATTCTACGTTGCTCTGACAGGCACATCATCTTTGATCTCCGGGCTTATTTTGGTGAGTAAATATCATCATTAATATTAATAAAAATAATAATAGGGACGTAAATAATGGTTGCAGAATCAGATGGAGGATTATCCAGCCTGCTGGTGAGTCTGTCTAACATTCTGAACCTTTTCAGTTTTTCCACCTATTGTAATTTCTTGATTTTTTTTTTTGCAAGCATTTTAATACTAATGCTTCGATAGACTGTCACTAAAGACATGGATTTGCCTGCCACTGCAATCAAGAAGGCTCACAAATTCAGTTCTTCAGAATTTTCTGCCCCTGCCAGTGGTGGGATTTGTGGCAGGCGGAGCATTTAATTTGACATGATTGGAAAAAGTCAGTTTCCCACCAGCGGAAAAGTTTGGAATTTTGTTTCTCCCGACTTTGGTGGCAGGTTAAAGACAGATCAAGTTTCATGAAGAACAATGTTGGGACCCCCATTTGCAATCATTTAACATCTCATGCATGCATCTTCAAAGGCCATCTGGTCAGTATTAAGTTTGTCCTCCAAATTAAGCTCCCTGCCAGTGAGAATTTAGAGCACTCAGTTTTACAACTCTATATAAGTGGCATGCACCTGGCAAGCTTCACCTGTTCCACAACTTTGAGGTCAGTAGATGTTGCTTTTGCCTTCTTGGGGACCTCATACAACTTCACTCGAATGCTGGTAGCAAATGCAGCGCCAAGGCTGGAAATGGGAGACACAGGAAGGCTGGATTTTGGGGGTGGGGGGTCTGGCAGAAGGGTGGAATGAAGGCTGGACAGGGGAGGCAGGCTTACCGAGGAAGGGAGGGAGAGCGACTGGGGAAGGGGGTGGGGTTTAGGGTTAGGGTTATGCCGTTCACCGTGGACCATTTGCCATTGGCTGCTCTCAGAGGCAGGGAGGGAGGAAGATGGATGTGTGCAAGGGGCAGGGCTGGTGGAGGGCAGCCATTCTCCTGGGTAAATGGTCTTGGCCAAAGAGGACTCATGCGGTTAGTCTTTCTATGTTTCCAAGGCAAAGATGTCTCTATAGAGCCTCTAGGGTAGTGGAGACAAGCGGAATAGTGTCAGAGGGAGGCTGCTTGCACATGGCTGTCATCAACCTGGTCACAGAGCAATGTCTCCATAGGCAGACATGTATGAATGGGGGGATCACCCAGCGCTGGCCCTCCAGGATATCCTTTACATAGAAGGGGTGGGATGGGGATGCCATGTCTAGACGGAGGCCAGGCAAAGGGCTTAGCACTGGCCTGCTGGCTTTGAGATAGAGGAAAGCCTGTAAAGGACATGCTCACTAAATGTATCAGTTCAATTTGTTCATACGTCCACTCAGATCTCGCTGATGCAGGCTGCAGGCAAATCCACCTTAGTAATGGCTCCCGTCCAGATGTGGAGAAAGAGGGCCCTTCCCAGTTGGCACTGAGCATCAAAAGGCAGTGGGGCCTCTGTAAGGTCAAGCAACTGGTGAACATGGATCACTGCAATGGCGAGCATTGGCCCAAGCATGGATGTATCGCCAGCGGTGCTCTGATCTGGAGGTGAGCAAAGGGTAATGCAGGAGGTGCCCGCTGATGTCCCAGGATGTTGTGGTTCACATCTGCCAACTTCTCCATTACGAGCTGCAGTCGCAAGGACTCTGGAGGAATAACATGGAGTTCCTAGCCTGTAATGAGCGAATGTCTATCTGGCTGCCTTTTAAATATGGTGCCAGGACCTTTGACCCCATGAGGTGATGGCGGGACGGGCAACTTCCTGCCCACCTGCCATGAGTTTCGCCGTGCTTACCACGTTTGCATGCTTAATGAGCTGAACAGTGGAAGATCCCACATGTTTAGTTGTGCCGCCATCCAGCAGGAACCACACCGACTTTCCCAACCGCCACCAGACTTAGTCACCAGAATGGAAAATTCCGCCCAAGGAATACCTACTGCTGCTGAAATCAGATAGGATTCTTGGAACTGCTTCTTCACTGGAACCACAAGATCTCTGGATTCAAGTCCTGGAGCTGCCTGCCTCTTTTTCAATTACAGAGAAATAAAAACTTGCATTTATACAACACACTTCATGACCCCGGGACATCTTGAAGCACTTCACAGCCAATAAAGTACTTTTGAAGTGTAGTAATGGTGGAAACATTACACCGTTGCAATGAAAAAATTGCAGCAGAAAATTTGCACACAACAAGCTTCAACAAACAGTAACGTGTTGATAACTGGATCATTCATTTTAGTGATTTTAATTGAGGGATGGATATTGGGCAGGACAACACGGATAACTCCCCTGCTCTTCTTCAAAATCAAACCATGGGATGTTTTTACCTAAGAAAGAGGATTGGGCCTTGTTTTTAACACTTCATTTGAAAAACCGCACCTCTGACAGTGCAGCCCATCCTCAGTACTGCACTGGATTGTCAGCCTACCTTTCTGCACTCCAGTCTCTGGAATGTGACTTGAACTGATGGCCTTCTGACCAAGTGGTGAGAGTATTGTAAGCTGAACTGCTTCCAGTTGTGAGTTTTGTGTGTTTTCATTTGTGCCACTGGTTGGACTCCTCTCCATTTTGCAAATGACTAAATATCTTTAGGATGGTGAATAATTAAAAGGGAAGGAGGCACAGCAGTGGACAGTACTCATTTCATTTAGGATAGTTTATTAGCACACTATTTATTAGCACACTATTACACTTTCTGTACTTCTTTACGCATCTGCTGCTGATTTCAAGGCACTCCATCCTTAGCTTCTTGAAACATGATGTAGTATTTTGATGCATTTCCAAACAATTCATCTCAGATCATATTATCTGTTCGACAGAAATGGAGGTCAGCCTTTAATGGATTTTGAAGCCTTCTATCCAGACTGAAGCTGAGCCTGCTGAAGACAGTGTTATGTTGTTAAACATTATGGTTAACATCTATCAATCTATATAGAGGAAAGGAAAGGAGTTATTAGCACAATTACCAGAGATATATACTATTTTGCTGCACTATTTTGCTGCACAGGACCAGTGTGGCTGTAGTCATCTATATTCAATGTTTTTGATGCCATTCTGCAGTTAGTATAGTTTTTTTTTATTCACCATGGGATGCTGACCAGGCCAGAATTTATTGCCTATCACAAATTGCCCTTGAGAAGGCGGTGGTGAGCTGCCTTCTTGAACCGCAGCAGTCCATGTGGTGTAGGTCAACCCACAGTGCTCTTAATGAGGGAGTTCCAGTATTTTTACCCAGTGACAGTGAAGGAAAGGCGATATATTTTCAAGTCAGGATGATGAGTGTCTTGGAGGGGAACTTCCAGGTGGTGGAGTTTCCCTGTATCTGCTGCCCTTGTCCTTCTGGATGGTAGTGGTCGTGGGTTTGGAAGGTGCTGTCAAAGGAGGCTTGGTGAGTTCCTACAGTGCATCTTGTAGATGGTACACATTGCTGCCACTGTACGTAGGTGGTGGAAGGAGTGAATGTTTGCAGATGGGGTGCAATCAAGCAGGCTGTTTTGTCCTGGATAGTGCCAAGCTTCTTGAATGTTGTTGGAGCTGGATTCATCCAGGCAAGTGGAGGGTATTCCATCACACTCCTGACTTGTGCCTTGTAGATGGTGAACAGGCTTTGGGGAGTCAGGAAGTGATTAATTACTGCAGGATTTCTAGCCTCTAACCTGCTCTTGTAGTCACAGTATTTATATGGTTAGTCCAGTTCATTTTCTGGTCAATGGAAGCTCCCAGGGTGTTGTTAGTTGGGAATTCAGTGATGGTAATGCCATTGAATGCCAAGGGGGTGACACTTAGATTCTCTGTCATTGGAGATGGTCAATGCCCGGCACTTGTGTGGCGCGAACATTACTTGCCACTTTTCAGCCCAAACCTGGATATTGTCCAAGTCTTGCTGCATTTGGACATGGACTGCTTCCGTATCTGAGGAGTCACAAATGGTGCTGAACATTGTGCAATTGTCAGTAAACATCCCCACTTCTGACCTTATGATGGAAGGAAGGTCATTAATGAAGCAGCTGAAGATGGTTGGGCCGAGGACACTATCCTGAGGAACTGCTGCAGTGATGCCTGGAACTGAGATGATTGATCTCCAACAACCACAACTATCTTCCTTTGTGTTAGGTATGACTCCAACCAGCAGAGATTTTTCCCCCGATTCTCATTGACTCCAGTTCTTGATGCCACATTCAGTCAAATGCTGCCTGCTTATTAATTATTCATTTGACTTAATTCCTCTCCCAGTTCAAACGCTTGTCTTATTACCATATCTGGAGCTTGGCATTGGCTCTATTGTCATCTCCACTGCTGGGACATTGTTAACTGCCTGATGTGATGGTTTGCTTGTACTTGTCATTCCCTAGCTTGTCGTAATCTAGTTCCCCTGCATTAAAAGAGCAGTGTTGCTGTGTTTGTGCTGCATTGAGCTGCTTCACTACTGTCTAAATTCTCATCGAAACAGAAAATGCTGGATATATTCAGCAGGTCTGGCAGTACCTGGGGAGAGAGAAACAGAGTTAACGGCCAAGATGGTCACAGCTGCTGAAAATCCCAGCCAGTGTTTCAAGTCGTATATGACTCTTACTCAGAATAAAGAGAGTTCTGTAAAAAGCCGTAATTTGACTCGAAACATTAACTGTTTCTCTCTCCACAGATGCTGCCAGACCTGCTGAGTGTTTCCAGTTTTTGCTATTTTTATCTCAGATCTCCGGCATCTGCAGATTTTTGCTTTTAAATTCTCATTGAGTTTGCCTCATGGGTCTGCAATGCACTCACTTGTGAAACCCTGTATGGATGAGTTTTAGAATTCAGGCTGGAATGTGAGGCTGTGGCATTCCTGTGCTTGTTTTTTTCTCTATTAATTTGGAATCAATTTGTGTAAAGGTAATTTGAGCCTTTTGGATTTAAAGGCTTTGCTGTTATTTTGGAGGGTGATCACCCACCTCTTCATTGAGCACACATCCCACAGCATTGAGTGTGGGGTGAGCAAGACCCAAGTTTGTGTAAAGTTTTTTTTGGTTCAATACTTCTGAACTTAAAAAGACATTTGTTGAGACAGGTGAATAGATAAGCTTACTGTACAATCCTCTCTATTCAGAGGTAGTAAAGTGGGCTGGCAGGCAGTAATGCACAGGAAGTGGTGAAGGATAAACATTATTTATTTGAAGGATACATTATTTATTTGACCTGGGAAGGTACAGTACTGGGAGTATGTCACATTGATCACTAATGAGATAAAGACTTCATACCAATAAGCAATGGATCAAAGATAATATAGTGCCACCTGACAGACTCCATAACTTGTGTTCTCTTCAGCTCTGTATGTCATGTGGATGATGCTGAGTGTTTTACTTCAGGCAATTCACCACTTACTGCCCTGCCCTGCTGGGTGTCCTTTGATAAATGCAGGATCTGTCAGGATATTTCACATGGATCTTTTTTAATATAAATACTTTTCAAAGTGATTTTGAAATGTCTGTTTTATTACAGAATCACATTGTGTTCTGAAATCCAATGAATGGTCACAATGTAAACAGTCCCTCCTGTTCGGTAACGCCATGTATTATTTATGTTAGGCTGAAGGTGTTTACTGTTGGGTGTATTCAACACATCAAGGCATGGCAGCAAAATTCTCCCCCTCACATTTCACACACCTGCGTGCACATACACTCTCATAAACTAAAAAGATTTATTAAACATATTTTCACCAATATGGTACAGCTTGAATATTTTTAAACAATCCTTCACCCCCTGTCGGGTGTTTAAAACACAATAGTAAATCCACGGGTAGAATTTGTGCAGGTGTTCTCCCAGTCATCTGCTAAAACTTTGGCAGTAGTCCCTGGGAAGCAACATAAACTGCCCTTTACACTGTTCCTCCGGGGATTCTCCTGAGTTCCACTAAGAGATTGGGAGAACCCCATTGAAATTCTACCCCATTGCCCCTGTTGATGTACAATTACCTATGTCCCGTGAATGAATAAAAAAAAATGAATGCCCATGCCTCAAGGCTGCCAGTAATGCTGATCTAGTCAAAGATGGAGAAAAGATAAATTATTTTTAAATGACATTTTTATTTGATAGAGTATTAGAATTCTAGTTTTGGCCATTCTTTCACTAGCAGGAAAGAAGAAACTTGCATTATATAGCGCCTTCACGAACTCAGGACTTCCCAAAGCACTTCATAGCCAATTACATAGGTTTGAAATGTAGTCCCTGTTGTAATACAGGAGTCAATTTGTGCAGAGGACGTTCAAAAATCAATAAGACCCATGACCAGGTAACCTGATTTAGTGGAGTTTGTTGAGAATAAATATTGACCGGACCCACTCCTGACAAATGAAGGCTGACAAAACCTTAATAATTCTTATCGGAAAATGACTGGGGCAGAGAGAAGTATGTTGTAAACAACACCATCTGAAGAAAGGCAACAAAAAATTGCCAATATCTCTGACGTGAAGATGACCAGTTTTGAATTTTGTAACTGCATCTGACTGATTATCAATATCTCTAAGTGCAGACTAGGTAGGATACTGTCCTAGTGGTCGACTTTGCTTTAACCAAAATAATGTGTGTGTTAAGTATATGCTAGCAGAGATTTGCAAAACATTTGCATGAAATTAGTATCTTTAAATACTCATCTCATTCCACTCCATCCCTCCTATGCTATCCTTCTCATGCCATACCCATCCCATTCCTTTCATCCCTCCCATATCATCCCCAACCCATCTCTTTTTTACTATGCCATTTACAACCCCCAGCCACTCCTCATCGTCATCAAGAGCACAGTAGGTGAGGCTTGTGGGTGGCGGGGGCTGGGGGCAGTAATCAGGACCAGGGAACAGCGAGAAATAGAGCCCAGTAACCAAGGCCAGATGCACCAAGAGCTAGGGAGTTGCAGTAACGGAGGCTGGGGAGTGGCTGGAGTTGGAGCACAGTAACTAAGGCACTTGCGTAGGCTCCACCCACCAAATGGAACTGCCGACCAATGCAGCCAGAATGTGGATTTCCTAAGGAGTCGTTGAGATGAATAGCATGCATGCATTTAAGCAAAAGCTCATGGACCTGTGGAACTGAATGGCCTGTTTCTTTCCTCTAAATACTATGTAATGATACATAATCCTTTAAAAATATTAAACCTGTTCATTCAAGTTGATGGGCCATATTCTTTCTGTTGCCAAAAACCTTGAATTACTTTTAATTGGCTGACTACACACGTACTAATCCTCTTGCACGGTCAGCAGAGAAAAATGGAACCTCTTCCCATTTATCTTTGAATAAATTTATTATTAATGTCACATTAACTTTAAGTTGTGCATGACTTTTTAACACTAAATAATTGCTTTAGACTTAGGGGCGGGTGTCCACTACAGAAGCAATCTTAAAGGTTGTTCCAGATTTTCAGGTTTAATCAACACTGATTTTTTTCCTTTGATCCACAGATATTTGAATGGTGGTATTTTCGAAAGTATGGAACATCATTTATTGAGCAAGTTTCAGTCAGCCACTTACGACCATTGCTTGGTGGGGTGGACAATACTGCCCCCAGCAACTCCACCTCCAATAATGGAGATACTGATTCCAACAGGCAAAGTGTATCAGGTAACCAGCAGCATGATCTTTTGTGAAAATGTCTGTTCTTTGAGTATATTTGCAGTGGACACTTGCTATTTCTCCCAGCTCTCCTGCTTAAGATATTTTTCTCATTAAAAGACCTGTTAGCTTTTACTGATGCAGGATACCATAGTTGAGGTTAAAGCATGCAACAGATGTACTCCACCAGTCATGGCTTCAGCTTTAGGAAATTCTTCCCCACAGCTTTCTTCCTCAGCACCTCCCTGCTTTTTAAAGTTTCCTTAACATCCTTCTCTTTGCCTTTTCCTTTGCCTCGTCCCCAAAACATTTGCCTACCTTTCCCTATTGCGTAGGGACCACTATTTGTCCATCATCCTGTAAAATTCTCAGATAGTGCCCTATATGTGGGAAAGCAATATAGAAATGTAAGTAGAAATGATGTGTTAGGGTGAAGTAATGTTCACAGAATTAATGGGCATCCAAGTGAATTATAAATATCCCTAAATGCTGTTAAGCTGATATTAAACATAGTAAAACTTATAGAATTAGGGGTGTATTGTCGCGTGTAAGTAGATAGAATGTCCAGTGAATTGATGCTGACCCTCTGAAAATGGTAAGTGGCATTTAATGTTGAATGCCAGGTACAAACCTTTGTAGCATTTGATTGTTCTCAGCTTCTCAGTTTCTCTGGGTTTGCAAAATTTAGTTTGGGTAGATTTTATGAAAGACTTTGAATTCCTTTGCTAAATGTGGCAAATTGACATTGCTGAACTATGAGGGCCAATTGCAGATTTGCACAATAGATCTATGTTGTAAAAATCTGAAAAGTTCACTAAAGGGTTTATTTCTGAATGAACAAGGAGCAATGGGACGAGGTCAGAATAATTCCTGAAACAGAATCTTGATGAAGTGAATTGGAATCTCATTGCTTCATTCCTGTATTCTAAAAGTCTGTAAATTATTGTGCAGTTTTATTTATGGCTGCTTCACACGTTCACATCAAATTCCTCAGACCATTATTTTAACAAAACACAATCTGATTATTTTAATGGATAATGTCTCAGTTAAAATATACAACAAAAGAATTTGATGTGAATGCATTAAATACATAACATAATATCTCACAGTGTAATTTTTAGGCCAAAGACTTACAGACTTTTAGCAGTGAGAACTGTGGCCACTCAGTGATATCTTTCATGGAGTCAGAATGGTGGCGAATGAAATCGTAATTTCACCAAAAGCTTTTGCCCAGAATAAGGTCAATATATAAATTCCAACAATACTATTGTGTAAAATATTTATATTTAAAATTCACAATACAGAAAAGTAAAGAGCTTCTTAAGAATTCTATAAATCCATACTTAATAGGACGAGCACATTAACATTCCCTCTTTTTTTTTAAAGCTTGGCCAGCAGGGATGCATTTGTACAGATAGCAATCAAAGCCCCAATTATGGGAATCTTGTCAAGGTGGACTTTAAATCCTTTGCAGACTTGAATATAGTTTAGGAGTGTATAGTGTGTTGGGTTATGTCCTGTTTTCTATCCTGGAAGTTGTTTAGTGAACACATATTGGAAGAATATTTGTCCTGTAAAGTATTATTTTTTTATTCTTTTGTGGGATCTGGGTGTCGATCACAAGGCAGCCACCATTCTGACTCCATTAAAGACATCGATACGAGTGGCCACAGTTTTCACTGCTAAAATTGTCGATGACAATTTGTTGTCCATCCCTAATTGCCCTTGGTGTGCTAGGCCATTTCTGAGGGTAGCTAAGAGTCAACCAGATTGCTGTGGGTCTGGATTCACATGTAGGCCAAACTGGGTAAGGGCAGCAGATTTCCTTCCCTGAAGGACAATAGTGAACCAAATTGAAGATATATTTTCATGGTTGCCATTACTGAGACTAGCTTTCAATTCCAGATTTATTAATTGAACTTAAATTCCACCAACTACCATGGTGGGATTTGTACCCACATACCCCAGATCATTAACCTGGGCCTCTGGATTATTAGTCCAGTGACATTACCACTACAATGCCTTCCTATGTTTAACATATTTGAAAAGTAGCACTAGAAAGTTTATACTTTGGCTCCATTTAGTGATTAAGATAACACAGTAGATTTCCTACCAAACTATTTTGAGAAATCTACAAAACGCTTGTTTTGTCACAAGAGGACTGTGAAAGAGAAATGTTATGTAGACGCCCTGTCAACGCTAATGGTGTATCTGATATATTATTTACTTTGCAGGATAAACCTGCTTTATCAATAAATATTGCTATCTTTCACCGACTAATGCTGTTTAATGAAAAGTTCATATTTCCAGACAGTGCTGCAGCTGTTGCAGATTCTTGTTGGAAACGTAACTTTATCTGATGTCCTTGATAAACTGATGTTTTGCTTTTAGGACATCTTTTCCCCTTATGAATTACAATATGAGCAGACTCTTTCAGTTTTATTTGGGATTATGAAAGCTAGGCTTATTGTTTTACTGTAAATTAATCCAACAATCAGCTGGCTTTTGTAACACTGTGTGACGAGAGTGAGGTCAGCAAAAATGCCCTGATCCAGGGGACTTTAATAGATTGATCCAGTGGGCTTTGTCTGCTATTTAGCAATGACTTGCATATTGATCAGCTTTAATCTTTTAAGATTTGCAGATTTCTTTGCAACTGGACTGAAGGAAAAGATTTAGAAAGAAATGATAATGTTAAAGTGATTTAGAAGAAGATTATACATAGTTGTTTCAATGCCTTGAGCATTTGTCTTAAATAATAAATGAACTGTAAGCCTTGGAAGATACTAGTTTGTGACAAAAGTATAATAATTTTCATAATATTATCTGGTTTACTGTGAAGTAGGTTTATGCATGTGATTATAGTTGGGTCTGTATGATTTAATTACTTTTGGAGTCAAGTAGACTGCAAGCTTAAAATCATCAAAAGAAGCTAGGTGTAGGAATGTGCTTGACATGCTAATAAGTAAACATGGATGTTGGCTCAACATGTAAGGTGTGAAGGGAATTTGTATTTTTAGATAAATGAAAGGATTGTTGGATTTCAAAGTCTGTTTACAACTAGCCAGATAAGCAAGGCTAAGGAGTGTGTTTATTTTTCCCAAAGGTTACTGACAATATTGGCAACATGAAAGTTTTTCTATTATGAGGAAGATACAATTTCAAAGACATATGGAACAATTGAATTTATATATTAAAAAGAAAGAAACATATATAAAGGAGAATGAAAGGCTAGGTGGAAAAGGCCATATAAGATAAAACAGGAATGTGTGAAAGCCTCCAGCCATTTGTGCATAAGTCTGCTACCTAAAGTAACTGACGTTGGAGACAAACCATTTGGAATTCCACTGTCAAGTGGATACTGTGTCAATCTGCTGGGTTTGTTTTAAATCTAAAATCTATTTTGTCTTAAAGGGGATGTGTAACTGGGATTCAGGTCAATTAGGAATTTTAGGATTTGTTATCGTAGTAAGTAATTGTAGTCTTATGTATGTGCTTGAAATCTTTTATTTTGTTACTAAATTTTTTAATTTAATTTTTTAACAATCTCTAAAGGTCTTGGTGGACTCATTACTTCTGAACTCAGTGCACTCATCTCGTAATAAATACAATACAATAGTGCAACCAAGGCCAGAACCTTCGGGTCAGCGTGTGGGGACGGGCTCCGCTTGCCAACACGCAGAATGACATGTGACGCCAGGCGTGTGTCCCGATGTCACTGCGCGTCATTCAGATCTTCAGTTCGGCAGGCGCACACTGGAGTCGGCTACATGCCCGCCAAACTGTCAAAGGCCTATTAAGGCCATTTAAAAACGAATTAAAATTGTTAACTGAGCTGCCCATCCAACCTTAAGGTTGGTGGGCAGGCGAAGAGCCTAGGTGGCCTTTGCATTTACCATGAAACCTCATCTACAGGCAGGATGAGGTTTCATGAAAGATTTCTAATTCAAATAAATTTTTTTATTAAAGTTCATTGACATGCCCCAGCTCATGCGACACTGTCACATGAGGGGACATGTTTTTAAAAAAAAATTTTTCACTTTATTAAAATTTTTGAAAATCAAACTAATCTTCCTGAGGCAGTTCTGTGCCTCAGGAAGATTTCTGCGCTCTGACTCAGCCTTCTCCACCCCCACCCACACAGGGAGCGCACAGCGCTTCTGGGTGCGTGTCATGCTGGGTGGGGCTTAATTGGCCCGCCCACATAAAACAGCAGCACACAGCTGATCGCGGGCGGCGATCAGCTAAGTGTCCACCCATGCCCGCTCCTGCCCAGCACCCCGGACAGGGAAAAATTCTCCAAGTTTCCCTTTGGTCTGCCTGGTACATGTCATCTGCCACATCATAAGTTGCAGAACTATTTCTAATGTACCAGTGATGCATGCTATCTAAAACAGAGTGAATGTGCAAATACTCAATGGTAAATGAGTTTTTTTGTGCTTTCATTGTTTAAGGGATTATTATTGAAGGACTTCAGTTTGTGTTATGATAAGGCTGGTGATTATGAGATTGTAAAAAGCCAATTTTCTCGAATTACTGGGGTTAGCTCAGTATAGAGAGAGAGTCATCAGCTGCATTTTATGTCTTGCAGCTCTCGAATCCGAATTGAATGTTCCTTTCTTCTCACTCTTCCATCTACACGCCCTTTTCAGATGGGAGGGTGTTGGAAATCTGTGTGCATTCTCCCCGTGTGTTCCATCTCTATTTTGTGCAGAGTGAAATGGATAAGAAACTTCCAGGAGGTCTTCAAAACATGGCCTTCACTTGGCTTTAGTTTGTTAGTGAGGCTGTCATTCGACATTGATCAGAAAAGGGAATGTACTAGCCCTCTTATACACCATGGTGGACCTAGAAAGCAATAAACTCTGAATTAGATTAGAATAAAGGGGTGAATTTCCATTGGGATTCTCCTACTCATTTGCTGGAATTTCATCAGAAGAGTGGATGATACATCAGAGGAATTGCATAAACGGTGTTTACATACTTTTATGGGGTTTGTGCGATTCTTTTACTGAAGTTGCAGTGGACGAATGGGTGATTCTCCATAGAAATTCATGCCTTATGCCAATGGGAGCTTGAAACTACATTCAGTATCCCAATACTCAATCCCAACTACTGTCCAAGCAAAAGTAGTTTTTAGAGGTAGAACCAGTCTCCTATTAACTGGAACTTGCAATGTTATGCCATGATTTGGATACAGTATATCAGAGACCATTCGTGATGACCATATTTACTGGCGCCTGTTCCAAGCCAGACCATTGCATACAGGTTAAGTCAATAGCCACATTTAGAGTCATGGAGTTATACAGCACAGAAACAGGCCCTTCGGCCCATTGTGTTCATGCCGGCCATCAAGCACCTATGTATTCTAACCCCATTTTCCAGCACTTGGCCGGTAGCTCTGGTATGCTATGGCGCGTCAAGTGCTCATCTAAATACTTCTTAAATGTTGTGAGGGTTCCTGCCTCTACTGCCCCCTCAGGCAGTGTGTCCCAGATTCCAACCACCCTCTGGGTGAAAAATGTTTTTCCTCAAATCCCCTCTAAACCTCCTGCCCCCTTACCTTAAATCTACGCCCCCTGGTTATTGACACCTCCGCTAAGAGGAAAAGTTTCTTCCTATCTCCGCCCCTCATAATTTTGTATACCTCTATCAGTCTCCCCTCAGCCATCTCTGCTCTAAGGAAAACAGCCCTAGCCTATCCAGTCTCTCTTCATAGCTGAAATAGTCCAGCCCATATGCCAATGGGAGCTTTTGTTTGGACAGTAGTTGAATCTATTGGGAGAAAGCCCACATCTAGTTTCAAGCTCCCACTGGCATAAGGCGTGAATTTCCACGGAGAATCACCAATTGTCCACTGTAACTTTAGTAAAATAACCGCACAAACCCCATAAAATTATGTAAACACCGTTAATGCAATTTCTCTGACGTATCATCCACATTTCTAATGAAATTCCAGCCGAGGCAACGTCCTGTTGGCTCTGCTCTGCACCCTCTCCAGTGCAATCACATCCTTCCTGTAGAGTGGCGATCAGAACTGCACACAGTACTCCAGCTGTGACCTAACTAGTGTTTTATACAGCTCCAACATAACCTCCCTGCTCTTATATTCTATGCCTCAGCTAATAAAGTCAAGTATCCCATATGCCTGCCTTCAGGGATCTGTGGACGTATACATCAAGGTCCTTCTGATCCTCTGTACTTCGTAGGGTCCTACCATTCACTGTGTATTCCCTTGCCGTGTTAGTCCTCCCAAAATGCATCACCTCACACTTCTCAGGATTAAATTCTATTTGCCACTGCTCTGCCCATCTATATGCCCCATCTATATTTTCCTGTAATGTTAGGCTTTCCTCCTCATTATTTACAACACCACCAATTTTTGTGTCATCTGCGAACTTACCAATCATACCTCCTATGTTCACGCCTATATCATTAATGTACACTACAAAGAACAAGGGTCCCAGCACTGATCCTTGCAGTACACAGCTCGTCACCGGCTTCCAATCACAAAAACAACCTTCGACCATCACCCTCTACTTCCTGCCACTAAGCCAGTTTTGGATCCAATTTGTCAAATTGCCCTGGATCCTATGGGCTCTTATCTTCTTGACCATTCTCCCATGTGGGACATTGTCAAAAGCCTTACTGAAGTCCATGTTGACTACATCAACTGCACTACCCTCATCAACACAACAAATCACCTCCTCGAAAAATTCAGTCGAATTTGTTATACGTGATCTCCCCCTGACAAAGCCATGCTGACTATCCCTGATTAATCCATACCTCTCCAAGTGAAGATTAATCCTGTCCGTCAGAACTTTTTCCAGTAGTTTCCCTACCACTGATGTTAGACTCACTAGCCTGTAATTACCTGGTTTATACCTACTACCCTTCTTGAATAATGATACCACATCGCTGTCCTCCAGCCCTCTGGCACCTTCCCTGTGGCCAGAGAGGATTTGAAAATTAGTGTCAGAGCCTGCAATCTCCTCCCTCATCTCATATAGCAGTCTGGGATACATCTCATCTGGGCCTGGGGATTTATCCATTTTTAAGCCCTCCAAAACTGCTAATACCTCTTCTCTTTCAATGCTAATTTGTTCAAGTATATCACAGTCCCCCTCCCTGATTTCTACACCTACATCGTCCTTCTCCATAGTAAGCACAGATTAAAAGTAATCATTTAAAATTTCACCTACATCCTCCGGCTCCATGCACAGATTGCCACTTTGGTCCCTAGTGGGCCCTACTCTTTCCCTGGTTATCCTCAGTATATTTATAAAATGCCTTGGGATTTTCCTTTATCTTGCCTGCCAGTATTTTTTCATGCCCCCTCTTCGCTCTCTTAATTACTTTTTCTAAGTACCCCCTACACTTTCTATACTCCTCTAGGGCTTCTGCTGTTTTCAGCCCTCTGTATCTGCCATAAGTCGCCTTTTTTTTCCTTATCCTTGACATCCAGGGTTCCCTAGACTTGTTGGTCCTACCCTTCACCTTTACAGGAACACTTTGACCCTGAACTCTCACTATTTCCTTTTTGAATGACTCCCACTAGTCTGATGTAGATTTTCCTACAAGTAGCTGCTCCCTGTCACCCTTGTCCACTTTGGCCAGATCCTGTCTTATCATACTGAAATCGGCCTTCCCCCAATTCAGAACCTTTATTTCCGGTCCATCTTTGTCCTTTTCCATAACTACCTTAAATTTTACAGATGGTCACTATCCCTGAAATGTTCTCCCATTGACACTCCCACCGCTTGCCTGACTTCATTCCCTAAGATTAGCCCCTTCTCTTGTAGGACTTTCTACTTTTGCTGGCTCAAAATGTAGATGTATTTTAAGAATTCTGCCCTCTAATCCTTTCACACTTAAGACTATCCCATGTAATATTGGGGAAGTTGAAATCCCCTGCTATTACCACCCTATTGTTTTTACACTTCTCTTCATATCTGCTCCTCCTGACTGTTTGGAGGCCTATAGTACACTCCCAGCAAAGTAATTGCCCCATTTTTGTTTTTAAGTTCTACCCATATGGCCTCATTTGAGGAACCTTCTAAGATACCATCCCTCCTTACTGCAGTAATTGACTCTCTGATCCATAGTGCAATGCTGCCTCCTCTTTTACAACCCCACCCCAGGTCAGATCTGAAGATTCTATACCCTGGAATATTGAACTGCCAGACCTGCCCTTCCCACAACCATGTCTCTGTGATAGTAACAATATCATAATTCCATGTGTTAATCAACGCCCTCAATTCATCTGCCTTACTTGTGAGACTCCTTGCATTAAGATAGATGCAATCCAGCCTTGTATTATTCCCTTGTGCCTTAATAGGTCTACGTTTGCTCTGCCTTCCAGACTGACTTAGTTTCTCTTCTATATTGGCTGTGCTTCACCTGCTGTGATCACCACACTGTATCCCAACCCCTGCCAAATTAGTTTAAAAACCCCCCAAACAGCACTAGCAAACCTTCCCACAAGGATGTAGGTCCCGTTCCGGTTCAGATGCAACCCATCCGACTTGTACAGGCCCCACCTTCACCAGAAACAGACCCACTAATCCAGGAAACTAAAGTGCTCCCTCCTGCACCATCTCTTCAGCCACACATTCATCCTCTGTATCCTCCTAATCCTATACTCACTAGCATGTGGCACAGGGAGTAATCCAGAGATCACAACCTTTGAGTTCCTGCATTCTAATCTGCCACCTAGCTCCCTAAATTCTTGTTGCAGGACCTCATCCCTCTTTCTATCTATGTCATTGGTACCAATGTGAACTATGACCCCTAACTGTTCGTCCTCCCCCTTCAGAATGCCGTGCAGCTGTTCTGTGACATCCTTGACCCTGGCACCAGGGAGGCAACACACCATCCTGGAGTCACATCTTTGGCCATGGAAACACCTGTCTGCACCCCTCACTATTGAGTCTCCTACCACTGTTGCTCTTGCACTCTTACTTCTCCCCTTTGTGCAGCTGAGCCACCTATAGTGCCATGAACTTGGCTCTGGCTGCACTCTCCAGAGGAACCTTCACCCTCACTGTTTTCCAATACAGAAAAACAGTTCTTGAGTGAGATGCACTCTAGGGCTTTCCTGACTACCTGCCTGCCTTCCTTCTTCTGACTGTTGGTCACCCATTCCCTCTCTGACTGCACCTCCTTAAGCTGCAGAGTGACCACATCTAAAAACGTGCTATTGTTTATGTTACGGGATGCTTGTGCAGATGCAGTAAAACACAGCAAGTTAATATTGGTGCAGTTACTTAGGAAACAAAGGTAAAATCTGTTCAGAGATGTAATATCTTCTTCGTAGCAGTTATCATATTGTCTGATAGTGTGCAAGACACTTAGAGGAAGCAATCCTCATTAGACTCTTTAATGCGATGTGAGTTCAGACAGTACTACCCAATGCATTGAGTCTAAGAGTCGCGGTCAATTCTATTGGAACAAAACTGAAAATGTTAAGAAAGGTCTGCGATAAATCACAGCCAGAGGCCTCGAAACAAAGAGCTGTCAATCAAGTTCAAACACACAGGTTTGAATTTCCACTCCCGGGTTGAGTGCACAGAGTCGGGACAAATCCCAGCTCCGCAAGGCCAACCTGTGGAAAAGTGCCCCGGTACTTCCAATTTTTAGCCAGGGTAGGGGGACATGGGTGAAAATGAGAGTTGTGGCGGGTGACACTGGAAGGATTTCAAAGGCTGTTGGCTTCAAAGGTGGGCTGACGGAAGATCTGCCTCAGTGCTCTGGCACTTTGTCAAAGATATTGAAAAATGATAAAACTCACACTCCCTCACCCCATCCATGCCACCTCATGCCCCCCACCTACCCCCTCATGCCTTTCATACCCTCCATGCCAACCTATGCCCCTACACACCCCCATGCCAACCTATGTCTCTCCACCCACCCCTACGGCCCCTTATATGCTCTGTGCCAACCTATACCCCTCCACACACCCCAGTTGCCCTTTATATCCCTAATGCCCACCTATGCCCCTGCAAACAGTCCTAACTCATGCTAACCCCCACCCACCACTCTTTGCCCTTATACCTATCATGCCAACTCACACAGTATCTACGTCGGGCAAATGTCAGGACCCACATTGAGATTAAATACAATTATTAAGTGTCAGTTGATGAATTCACTATTTCCAAAAAAAACTATTTTTGATTAAAAAAAAGCATGCACTGCATTTAAATTCCTTTAACCACTTAATCCCTTATAACAATAAGCATTTGTATTCATAAACCCACTTCAAAGAATTTAGTGGCACTTGGAGTTGTCAATCAAACTATGAACTGACAGGCAACCAAATGTGATAATGATAGCTTGTGAAATCAGTCATGCAGTTCTAATCCTTTTGTGATATCCCTAAGGGTTATGCCAACAGTAGAGTGAAATAGGAAGCACTTTTTTTTATTACTGCTGTTTTGTTTCTAATGTCTAAAGGGCAGGACATTTAAATGCCCTCTCAGTTTGACAGTTCCTTTGACAGTTCCAATGAGTTTATGCACCTTTTATGCACATACATGTCTACTTTGAACAACCCCAAAGGGCATTTTACCCTCTTCCAAAGGGCACCAGAACTCTCCCAAAGGTGTCCCACAACCATATCCAAAAGGGTACCCTATCTTTCCAAAGAACTCTGGCAGCTTTGGACTTTCTCCTCCCAGACTTAAAGTCATGTTTTGGACATTCCACTAACCAAAATCAGATCTGACTGAGGCAGCTGCACTTAAACATGTGCAGTTGGCTCCGTAAATCATGGATGTGTACGTTAGAACCTGTCCCCATTCCCCCACTGCAAAAATGGTGGAGGCCTGGCTCATGGGCAGAACTTCCAGATATGGGCCTCCGTCGCCATTTTCACTAATCTGTCTACGTGTAAATTCTGGCCATAATGGTGCATTCTATGTACATATAATCACTTAAACAGCAGGAGCTTATAGATTGATTTAATGCACATGTAATTAGCTTAGCAGCTTGGCAAAACATCAAAACTCTTGCCCATCTATAGATCAAAACACCTGTTGTAGCCTTGTAAATAGGCTCCAACTTGTAAAGAAAGACAGCTTTCACTGTAACTCGAATTATCCCCTTGTGTTGCCTTAATAAAAACTACAAAGCTAATCTTAAGTGCAGTATTCTTTGAAAGTATGACGTATCTTTCTCTTGAAAATGTAACAATGAAAACACGACATTTTCTAGGCTGTGTGTATTTTTCCGTCTTCTCCCCTACCCCTTTCTCAGATGAGAGGAGGCCTGTGTGACATGCCAAGCTGAAGGCACCAGTAACCTGAGTTAATTCAAATTGCAGTTTCCCTTCTTCACATTTTACCTTTTTTGCTACGGGAAATCTGTGGTCTCCTCAGCACCTTTGCACAGAAACAGAGGTGAGATCATCAGCTCAACACATAAAGGATTGAAGGAACATGTAAATACAAAGGCATGGCTGACGCTTGGGTAATTTTCTTTTCCTCCCTCTTCCCTGTTTACCTGGCACTATACACCAGTGGAAGGCATATTCCCGGAAAGTCTGCAGTATCATTATGAATTGGCTTCTGGGGTAGGCACAGATGTACCCATTTCCCCCCTTCATTTGAAGAGAGCAGCCAAGACTTAACTTTATGTCTTTTCACAATAACAGCACTATGATTGGGCAGCAAGTGTAAAATTCAGATCCATAGCTAGATCTCATTACATGTATTCCTGTGCTATGCTATTTATTAACCTAATGAACAGAATTTTACAAGCCCCTGCCAGTGGGTTGCAGGCATTGTGGGCGGTGGGTGGGAAGCCCTGTGAAACAACCTAGTTGGCCTCTCACTGCCTACCCACCCTCCCTAACCTGTCCACAATTTTAAAGGGAACGGGCAAGGGCTAGGGTGACCTACCAGCCTTCGTCCCATTTGAGGCCCATAAGTTGACCAAGTATTGACTACTTAAGGGCCACTTCCCATCTGCCCTCAATTTTAAGGGCAACAGGAGGAGTTCAGGGAAGGTTGGGAGGAATCCCTGCAGATAAGCTTGCTTGGAATTCAAGCAAGAAAGTTCGGGGGTGGCGGGGGAGAGGTGCACCTCCATCACTGGTCTCTTTTCGAGATCGGGCACCCACCTTAAGGTCTGCCCTCCTCTGACTGCTTCCTTCCTGACTGGCCTTGCCATCACAGGCCCCACCCCTTAACCACCGGCCTTCCTTCCCGTCCCCGCCGTGAGAGTCTGGACTCACCTGGTCCCGTGGGCTCTGATACTTAAGACTGGTGAGACTGCATGTAGTCTCAGCAGTGCACTATGCTCCCAAAGGCACTGCTGGGACTGCAGAGCTGTCAACCAATCAGATTGGCTGGCAGCCCCCTGATTCAGTATTTCTCCCAAATGAATGGTGGAAATCTCACCTCCAGCCAATTAATGCTCCACTGAGCATTAAATGGCTGTGGGGCTGCCTTGATTGGCAGAGTTAGGTGCTCTGCTGACTATTTCATTGGCATGCTGTCTAAAAAATCCTGTGTAACGTTTTATAGTTGCAGTTGTTACACTCTCCCTTTGAAAACCTCAATACCGAATGAGCGATTGAAAAATGACATCCTGATCCTTATAAATTACTGTGATAATTCATTTCTTCTACAAAATAAATACTATTTTTTGTTACATACAACATTAAAATAAAAGTGAAGGAAAGCAAAAGTCACACTTTAGCTTACACCAAGAGCGACAATGCCACAAGCATCTATTAGCCCCCACTGCCTTCCCCACACTCAGTAGGAAGAAATAAATGATCAAAAAATGCTTAATGATGCAAAACCAAAAGCAATGTACAATGAAATATTGCC
This sequence comes from Carcharodon carcharias, assembly GCF_017639515.1. NCBI lineage: Eukaryota > Metazoa > Chordata > Chondrichthyes > Lamniformes > Lamnidae > Carcharodon > Carcharodon carcharias. The sequence goes on from NC_054487.1 coordinate 56,818,342, forward strand.
TTGCTGTCACCAGGGTAGACTGCTCCCCTCTATAAAGTGCTAAATAAAAATTATCTTTTTATTTCCTTCTCTTTTAAGGTAACTGTCCAGCTGCACACATGCATGGCCATAAACATTCTGCACCCTGAGGGTTTACCCACTCGTTCTTCACATTTAATTAAGTCTCATTCGTTCATTGCGCCTAAAATCAATCATTCCAAATGTTATGACGTGGCAGGTGATATGTGCCTGGTAGACTAAATCCACAAAGGAATCTTGGCCACGCTATTACAATGGTTTTGCAATTTGTATTTATTACGAGAAGGCTTACGCACTGAATTCAGAAGAATTGAGCACTAACACCTTTCGAGATTTAAAAAAATAAATTAAAATATTAATGGGAAAAAAACAATAAATACACACGAGGTTACAATTACATGGTTAATTAGTCTTAACAGTTCCCAAACCCTTAATTAAACAGGCTCCTAACTACACACTCCCTTTACGCAACAGTCCAAATCAGATTTGAAATTATAAAATCAACCAGTAAGGTTACCACAGCAACCACTCAACAGTGGAATTCCAAAGGCTTATAACACAAGTACTGGCGACAGTAGACTTCTGCAAAAGTGGCTGGAGGCTTATTCCTTAAGGCTGTTATACACGGTCACAGAATCTCACAGTACGGAAGAGGCCCTTCGGCCCATCGACTCTGCACCGACACGTGAGAAACAACGGACCTACCTACCTAATCCCATTTACCAGCACTTGACCCATAGCCTTGAATGTTATGACATGCCAAGTGCTCATCCAGGTACTTTTTAAAGGATGTGAGGCAACCCGCCTCCACCACCCTCCCAGGCAATGCATTCCAGGCTGTCACCACCCTCTGGGTAAGAAGAGTTTTCACTCACATCCCCACTAAACCTCCTGCCCCTCACCTTGAACTTATGTCCCCTCGTGACTGACCCTTCAACTAAGGGGAACAGCTGCTCCCTATTCACCCTGTTCATGCCCCTCATAATCTTGTACACTGCCCCTTATAATCTTGTACACTTTTAGAACTTACATGGCCCCCCAACATAGCCTTCCATCCTTCTTTATATATGTTTCCCTCTTTTAATCTGTAACTTCCACTGTTCTATGTGTCTTTGGAAATTTACTTTTCTCATCATATAAAAATTTTTCATGTTGCCAGTTAGGTCAGTACCTTTGGGAAAATAAACAAACTGCTTGGCCTTGCTTATCTTGTTAGTTATAAACATCCTATCATCCCTTTGAAACCTGAACAACCCCTTCACTTATCTAAAAATGCAAATTTCCTTCACACTCTACATGCTGCCCTCATCCATGTTTACTCATTAGCATTTCAAATGCCTTTTACACCTAACTTCCTTTGACAATTTCAACTTTGCAGTCTATCAGACTCCAATTCAATTAAATCATACAGACAGAACCATATACGCACTCACATAAACCTACTTTACAATAAACCACCATATCATGAAAAATATGATAGTTTCATGACAGATTAATATCTTGTAATTATTTTTGCGCAGCGAAATATATTTATTTATGGTAGCCCATCTTTCCATGTGATTTGTCCTTTTTTTTTCAAAAAGAATCCTTTAGACAGACAACAGATCTCAGGAGCAGTTTTGAAGTGTTGACATGAAGTTCCAAAAAATTACCCTCGACAATTTTCAGCCTTACCAACAAAGAGGAAAGAGAGAAGAAAATTTGGTGTGGGTGCTAAATTCTTGCTTAGGGAAAGCCATGCATCAGAACGAGATTACTGTAGACTGTAGCTGCTCTGTTATGTAATCATTTTTCCCCACCCCTAATGTGCAACCTCTACCACCAAGGACAAGGACAGCAGATGCATGGGAACGTCACCACCTGCACTTCCCCTCCCAGCCACATGCCATCCTGTCTTGGAACTATATTGCCATTCCCTGTTGCTGGGTCAAAATCCTGGAACTGCCCTCCTAACAGTACTGTGGGTGCACCTACACCACATGGACTGCAGCGGTTCAGGAAGGTGGCTCACCATCACCTTCTCAAGAGCACTTAGGAATGAGTAATAAATTCTGACCTAGTCAGCAATGCCCACAACCTGTGAAAGAATACAAAAAAAAAATCAACGTCTTGATTTCAAAATTCTTATCTTTGTTTTCAAATCCCACCCTGGCCTTGCCCCTGCCTACCTCTGTAATCTCCTCCAGCCCCAAAACTGTCTGAGATATCTGCATTTCTCAAATTCTGGCCTCCTGAACATGCCCAATTTTAAACGCACCTCCATTAGTGGCCATGCCTTCAAGTTGCCTAAGCCCCAAGCTTTGGAACCCCCTCCTTATATCTCTCTGCCTTGCTACCTCGCTTTCCTTGTTTAAGGCACTCCTTGAAACCTACCTCTTTGACCAAGCTTTGGTTCTCTGACCTACTATCTCTTTATGTAGTTCAGTGTCATACTTTGTTTTCTAATGCTTCTGTGAAGCACCTTGGGATGTTTCATTATGTTAAAGGTGCTACGTAAATATAAGTTGTTATATTTTCCACCATTGGGAATTATGAAGTTAAGAAACTCTAAATGGGCTTTTGGAATATAGTACAGTTTTATTTATAATAATAATGTGTTATATTCACTCCAGAGCAATAGACAATAATCACATGCTGGTACTTGGTTTCTTTTTAATCTGACAGAATGCAAGGTATGGCGTAATCCACTAAATTTATTTAGAGGAGCAGAATACAATCGGTGAGTAATTTTGCATTCGGTGCTTAGTACCACAATGTGTACAGATGATTCTCATTTTAAGCTGCATAAATAACTTTGTAATATGTTGCACCACAAGAGGCAGCTATAATCCTCAACTATATTTCTGAGATGCTTAGTTTTCTGCCAGCATAGTTAATATTGTAAAGGAATCTATTTGCTATATGTGTACCTGTAAAATTATCCCAGAAGTGCGATGCTGACTGAAGCACTGACTGAACAAATACTTATATTTTGATCCATAAGAAAGAATTATGCAATTAGGATTTGTGTCCCCCATGGACTGTTTTTTCTGTTGGTATAACATAGAATATTAGGCTTTTATTCTTTAATGGAAACGAGATTAATTGAGCTTTCATGTTTGGGCTAAGTACTTATATTCTTTGCATTCTGTGGTTAATTTGCAATTTTGTTTTCGGAAGCAACAGAATTTCTAGTAATCACCTTTTTGTATTATTAATTGCGGCAATATTTGCTCTTTAGAATTGGGAGTTAAAGGGTGTATTGATTGCCAGTATTCAGCTCATCTTGGCTCAAGCATATAGAATGTTTGTTCAGTGATTTCTTTTACTTTGCTTCATTCTTTTTTGAAGGTATACGTGGGTAACAGGAAGAGAGCCTCTGACATATTATGATATGAATCTTTCTGCACAAGATCATCAGACCTTCTTCACTTGTGAGACCGACCACTTACGGCCTGCAGACGCTAGTAAGAAGGACTGTAAGATCTAGAATTCAGACATTCATGAATATTGTATTTTTGATTTATTGTTTGCCTGTCTGACATGTAATGCAAAAATCAGGATCAGTTTTGCAACCCCTAAAAAAAAATCTTTTTGGTTTCTTTTTAGACATTGCAAACTAATCTCACTTTGAACCTCATTTAAGCTTAGCAGGTACAAAGCCCTCCAATTTTAGAAGAAGGAACTTGCCTGTATTTTTAAAAGTTTTGATTTGTTTTCTGCCCTTGGTTTTCTTTTCAACTTTGTTCACTTCATCCATTAGACATGCTGATTTGTGTTGGCGTATTTTTCCACAAGCTGTGAACTCCCTCTGGGACCTGGCCGAAGCTCATACTTAATATGTGAATGGTGTAAACCTGCTGCTCAACTGAGGGAGATTTCAGCCAAGCTCGTTTCTGTCCTCACTCTGCATGTCTGCACTTTTTTGAAGGATACTAGATCTTAATCTTGAATGGAAAACCTTGACAAATTGGTTCTTCCTTTTTCCTTGTTAGAAGAGGTTCAGGCCGGTTGTGACCCTTACTGCCACCCTTAGTACCTTAGTGTAACCTGGGAGCAAACTTGACAGGTTATTGTTCTGTATAGCTCAATACCATACTAGTCTGCACATTTACCAAGTTGCCTTTGGTGAAGCTCCTTATCAATATTAGTCAAATTCCTAGTGACAAGTAACATTGCAAAAGTGAAAAAAAAAAATTCTTTTTTCAGGCTGTTAGAATTCCTCTTTCTACAGTAGTTTTTTATTGTTAAATTTATAATTGGTCGCTATATGAGCAGGTTAATTTTCACAAAAGAAAACTTAGATGCATAATGACACTGAGCAATGGAACTTATCTAAGATAGAGTGTGAGTGATATTGAGTTCTGCCATCACAGAGGCAGCCATCTAAAGATATAGGGGGTTATTTTGATGAAAGAGTAAAAACAGGCACCAATTGGATTTTGTGCTGATAAGACATGCCTGTTTGAAAGTCTGGTTTTAGCATGCAACTTTGGGCCTAATGTTCACCATAATTTGAACTTACCTGGAGGTGCTAAATCAGAAACCTGCAGGCCCAGCCCTCAAATGCTGATTAGACACAATTATTCATGGAGCAGTATATGTGGGCTCCACTCATCCACTTCCACTGAAGGTGTGAAGTGCACTAGCTGACGCACATCGTGAGGTTTCAGAATTACTCAGGGACTAATTGAGAAGGTGCACAGGTTCTCAAAAGGATCATAGAAGCCATGTTGGGAAGGTGACCTGTACCCATGGGGTGGGGAGGGGGGGAAATGGATCCACCTAGACCAACTAGCCCCCCCTCTCCTGACTGCCTCATGCCCTCCTCCCATCCCTCCTGCACGCCAAGGGGGTTCTTAGCAAGATGTCGATGATTGAGCACTCTCTTTCACTGTGGTGATGCCCAATAAGATAGAGTAACACAGCACTCACACTTTTTAGGTGAAGCCCTCAGAATTTCCAGAATAAATCTTGACAGATTGACAATCTACTGGTTGGTGTTAAGAGAAGGTGTTGCCAAGCACCAGCCTCCAAAATACCATGCAGCCTTGTTAATAAGCGCGAGTAGGCAATTTAAGTGGCAATCAACTGCTTAAGGATCCTCTGGGCAACAGTTCCTAATGTAATATTCAGCTCTGTAACCAAGATGGTGTCTTGCACTAAATACGGACTAAACCAGTGTAACAGCTTAAGACCACATCTTGGTCACCTCGGAGGCTCGTTAGTCCTAATGCATCTGGGGAAAATCCCCCACCCCACCGCCCCCTGTCTTTCAAACCTCTCAAATTGTACTACACTATGTAATTTAGGATTTTTTTTACTACTACTTGTTCCTAAGTTACACCGTTCTCTGAATGTTTTTGATTCTTGTACAACTAAGCAAACATTTTGCTCCTTATTTGTGACTGATGTTAATCTTGCTTTGCTGTGTGATGATCTGAAAAAATATTGTATTTATTGAAACGCTGATCCGTCTTGTGTATTCTGATAATTAGATTCCAAATTCGTAAATATCAGCAGTTGCATTTCTGTCAACAGACTGGATGTTTTAAATCTAGAACTTCTCTTTGTCTATCTTACTCATATCCATGAGAGGCAATAATTCCTGTTAAGTGAATACACCCCTCCACAGTTTAAAAAGGAGTATTTCACAAAGCAAAGCAAAAAATTGATTTGAAGTTTTACAAAAGCAGAAAAATACGACAAGTTGCAATGAACTTTTGAAAATCGTTAGTATTGGCCCAGATTTCACTGTCAGCAGCAAAGTGATGGTGCTCGCTGCTGACCTCCAAGAAAGCTGCCCATTAAAATCTAGCGATCTCTGTGGTGTGCATTTTCCCTTTCCTGACATTAGTTTGAATCTGGCAATAAGTCAAGGGAATCTCTGGGTGTTCAGCAGTAGTGGCATCATAAAACGGGTACACAGCCACTCACTTCGAAGCTTCTTCACAGACAGCAAACCAGGAAGTAAAATGCACTGATTATCTTCCACTTTTAATTAAATTTTACCCAGTGTGAAGTAAATGATTGGGACATTACACAGGATTAAGGTAGAAGGTGAAATATTATTTTAAAAATTTTAAAGCGATTTTTTTTATCATAATGGAGAAATTTGTCATTCTACAAATATAAAATTAGTTTCTCAGGGCCAGTGAACTTAGTACACCCTTAAAAATTGAATTTTACCTCATTCAACAAGGTGTAACTTTTTCAAGGATTTTTACAGTGAGGCTAATAGTGTAAAGGGGCAAGTTTCCATCAGTTCAATGATTGCCACGATTCAATAGGGAATTTGGGGGCCTCAAAGGTGCTCTGGAGCAGCATAAAATACTGACAGCAACTTCTAGATTTCCGTGTTTAGCTGTGCATGTGCGGACTCCAGAAGTTGTTCTCTGAAATTGACGGTGGCAAATGCTGACAGTCTTGCCATTATTAATCCCTCAAAATCCGCACCATTAATTCCATATGCACAAATTAGTGGAATGTAATCTCCTAACCCTGATATCTAGATATGAAATAATTGATGTTTTTTAAAACTACTTGCACCTAAGTTGAACTATTTATATTAAAAAAATTAGAGGCTCAGAGGTATGAAAATGGGAAAACCTGCCGGCGGTAAGTAACCTGCAAATTAATTCCCTTGAACGTATCCCTGCATTAAAGCGGCTGTTTTATTCAGCAATATGTGGCATCAGTCTGCATTGCCAAATAAATAGTTGAGTTCATTGTGTGTTTCTAATATTTGTTAATGGTAGCAGACTGGAATTCACTTGGTGAGGATTTTTTAATTAATTCATTCTCAGGTAATAGGCATCAATAGCAAAGCCAGTCTTTATTGCCCATCTTGAAATGCCAATGAGAAGCTGATGGTGGGCTTTCTTCTTAAATCTCTGTGGTCTGTGGGGGCGATGGTACTCCCACAGCGTGGGGAGTTCCAAGATTTTGACTCAGTGATGGTATAGGAATGGTTTGATATATGTCCAGGTCAGGATGGCGTCTAACTTGGAAGTGATGGTGTTTTCATCCACCTGTTACTCTTGGCCATTTAGCTGGTGAAGATTGTATATTTGGGAGGTGCTGCAGAAGACGTCCTGGAGATAGTAAACATTGGAGATATGGCACAATGAAGAAAGAAGTCCAGGCGAGTGGATAATCAGCTGATCAAGTGGACTGCTTTATCCTGAATGATATAGAGTTTCTAGAGTTTTATTGCAGCTGCACCCATCCAAGCAAATGGAGTGCATTCCATCACACTACTTGTTTGTACCTTGTAAGTGGTAGCAAGGCTTTGGGGAACTGGAGGTGAGTCGCTTGGTGCAGAATACCCAACCTCTTGTGCTCTGATAGCATCGGCGATGGTGCAGTTGAGCTTCTGGTCAGTGGTGAAGCCCAAATGTTCGTGATAAGGGATCGCGAAAGTTGGTGATTAGAGATCGTGAAGATGATGCAGTTGAATGTCTTGGGGAGCTGGTTAGGTGCTCTCTTGCCTGGCATTTATGCGGTATAAAAAATGTTGCTTGCTGCTTAGCCGCCCAAGCCTAGTATGGACAGCTTCATTATCTGAGGAGCTGCAAATGGAGCTGTACAATTTACAACTATCAGTAAACAGTTCTAACCTGATGGAGGGAAGGCCATTGATAAGCAGCTGAAGATGGTTGGGCCTATGACACTGATCTGAGGAACTCCTGCGGCGATGTCTGGGGACTGAGATGATTGGCCTCCAACAGGCACACCATCTTGCTTTGTGCCAGGCATGTCGAGCCACTGGAGAGATTTCCCCCAATCCCCCTTGACTTTAATTTGACTAGGACTCCTCGGAGCAACACTTAGTACAATGCTGCTCTGATGCCAAGAACATTTATTCTCGCCTGATCTCTAGGGTTCAATTCTTACGTTTACATTTGGCCCAAAGCTTTAATTGGGTCTGGAATCAAGAGGTCCAGGCAGAACTCAAGCTGAGCATCAGTGAACATGATATTGCTGAGTATATGCTCCTTGATAGCGCTGTGGACGTCCCCTTCTTTCACTTCACTGCCAATTGGGAGAAGGCTGACAGAGCAGTAATTAGCTGGGTAAGACTTGTACTGTTTTTTGAGAACAGCACATACCTAAATGGTCCAAAATAAATTTGAAAACCAGTTCTAACTGAATCAGATTCATAACATTTTGCAAAAGTGACCATGCTCAGCTTCCAGATTGCTATCCAACAAGACGGTGTTTTCGTCTTCTGAAGTGATGCAGGTTTATCTCAGCATTGGGTGGCTTGATTCAGTGAAATGCTAGAACCAGGGTAGTGAAGCTAATCTTGAGGTTAACATGTCTTTATTTTTCATGAGAGATTGTTATTTTGAGAGTTTTGCCGCAGTCTACATTATCATTTAGTTTTTCATTTAGTGGAATACTACCAAAGTCTTTATCAATTTTCACACATTGAAAATAAGTCAGGTTAGATGAAACTCAATTGGAATTTGTATGTAGAGTAGTGCCAGAGAAAGGGTAGGAAAGCTTTCTAGTGATATGTTCCACCCAGGACATTAATCTTGTTTTAAAAAGTGCTCTTGTTTTGTTTGAGCAGTAATGCAGAAAGCTTGGAGAGAGAGGAACCCGCAAGCAAGAATTTCAGCAGCGCATGAAGCCTTAGAATTAAATGAGTGAGTGACTTTTTTTGCATTGTGGGCTCAAATCCCTTTTTATTTCATCTGTTCCAGCAATTCAGTGTGTACTCCTAACATGTCCTTTCTACCTGGTACTTCTGTACACAGTTTTTTTTAGCAATATATTTTACAGATACCATAAGGACGGATGGTTGTTTTAATGCTGATTGTAGTATGATCAACTTTTGTACAGTTTTCTCATTTCCACTGTTCTGATGAGACCCCTGTCCGCTTTTCACCCAGGATATTTTACCATTGGCGTCCACTGCTACAGCCGCTGCAAGCAAAAAGAAGGACCCAAAATGGAATAAACTTCACAATGTATGTTCTTAAAAAGTCACCTGGGAGTGATTTCAAGGCTGTGATCTTAGTTCAAAAGTAGGATGGTGATTATAAACTGCTCGAGCTCTGCTCTTGTGATTTGTGACATTATCTGAACTACTCAAAGAAATGACTGCGTCTTAATCACTCCTGGGTGTCCATTATTCCCCATTTCACTTTATTTGCTTTGGCACCACATTAGCCAGGCTGAGAGTTGTACAATCTGGCACTCATGTTTAATTCACTTACTTAGATCCTGTTCCACTGATGACTTCTGACATCATTGCAGTAACAGAAGGTTTCAGTGTTTGGCTTCTTAGCTTCTCATGAACATGTATACATTAAGAACTAACAGCAAGCTACAGCTTGTTCGGCATGACACCAACATGCCCCTATGTGCACATGTAACTGGAATTAATATCTTTATAACCCCTGTTTGATTAATCATTTCAGTAATCACTAAAACATTCATTGACCATAGCAGTTGGCAGTTAATGTATCCCCACTGTTAAACACTATTTGACTTTGTATTTCAAGATGAAAGCTCTCAACATTGCTGGTATCCTGTAATCTGTTCTGGCGCTAAACATTCCACTGGCTGTCAACTGGCTCAGTAGATAAATTTTCCATTAAAATGACAAAGTTGCTGTTCTTCGAGCGTGAGCTTGGATGGTTAAACTGAGATTTTCCGATTGGAGTTGAAGTAACAGCAAATGGGAAATCTAGCCCTGAGTCAGCCCGAGTCCCAGCAGCCTATTTCACATAATCTCACATTTTCTAGCAGTGCTAGGAAATTTAGCTCTAAATTCATTCCTTCCTAATCTCTTGGACCTGTGACTTGGTAAACAGGGTTAGTTGTCAGTGTATACATGTCCTTGAGCAGCAACTTGAAAGAATTGCCCTCGATTTGAATATTTTTTGCCTTCTTCATATTTTGCAGGAAGCAAAATTAGCCTCATGGTGCCATATATCTTTTATCTAATTGTATACAATATAAATAAATGTGTGTACATATATATATATATCTTCTTCACTGCCATCTTTATTACCCATTAGCTAAGTCATAGTGTCTCTGTCTCACTCAGGGCATTCACTTTATAACAGTTACAAATATTCTCAAATTAAATTGGAGAAAATATTGTAAAGAGTGGCAGTGAGTTATTAGCTGGTAACATGCTGGGGCTACTGTAGCCTAGTTGTCATGGTACTGGGTTAGCAACTCAAGATGTCATGAGTTCAAATCCCACAATGGCACAGTATGAAATGCATCCAGTGAAATTTGGTGATTTGTGGGCTGATACCAGGAAAATGCAGCCGGTTAGCTCAGTTGGCTAGATGGCTAACGTTTGGTTCAGATTAAAGGCATCATTGTGGGTTCAATTCCCATTCTGGCTTGGGACCAGCCTCCTTGCCCTGCCCCTGAGAGTGGAAAGCAATGGCCAACCACCACTGACAAAAATCTGCCAAGGTGAAGCATCAGGAGACAGTGAGCCAAGGACCTGCCTTTGGGTAGAGAGCAGAGGAATGAATGAACCAGAAAAATCACACAAATGTTCTTCAGGGAGGGAACCTAAAATCTCTGTCCAGTTTGCCCTCCACATGATGCTTTCTGAGGTGACCTCCTCACCTACTCAGAGTGACCAGGATTGGGTAATAAATGCAGCTTTTTCAGCATTGCCCACCTTCTGAATATAATTAACTGTATTTTTAAAAAATAATTCTTGGGGATTCAGCCACTGTTCAGAGAGGTTTAATTGAATCATGGCACTGTAAGCTCACTGCCACCTCTTTTACCCTTATGGAATGTACTTTTCACTTGTGCTATGATTCTACTTTGCTTAAACAGGATCTTTTAAACATTTGAAATTGCGATGTATTTAGCCTAAAGCTTAGATTGATCTGTACATTATGATGTGTGTAGAGTGATTCCATATCCATCAGTTCATGTCTAATGTCAGTCTTGTGTAATACAAGGAGAGCACTTTTAAAGTGGACCTGTGGGGTTAAGATTTCCCCTGTTAAGCAGGCTGCAGTGAAATTATAAACCAATTTATAATGAATTATTTTCTCATTTGTTTTGGTCTCCATTACTTGCATTGAAGGCAGTACAACGTAGGTTCACTAGATTGTACGCTGGGCTGAGAGGGTTTCCCTGTGATGAAAGGTTGAGTAAATTGGGCCTATATTCGGTGGAGTTTAGAAGCATGAGAGGTGACTTTATTGGATCTGAAGGGGCTTGATAGGGTGGATGCTAAGAGATTGTTTCTGTTAGCTGGGGAATCTGGAACAAAGGGACACAGTCTCAGGATAAGGGGCTAGTCATTTAGGACTGAGATGAGAAGAAATCTTCACTCAAGGGGTTGTGAATCTTTGGAATTCTCTTCCCCAGAAGATTGTGGATGCTCCATCGTTAACTATATTTAAGGCTGAGATTTACATGATTTTGGCCTCTCAAAGGATTTGGGGACCAGGCGGGAAAGGGGAGTTAAAGCCCAAGATCAGCCATGGTCGTGTTAAATGGCGGAGCTGGCTCAATGGGCCATATGGTCTACTCCTGTTCCAAGCTCATGTGTTCTTGTGAACTTGTAATGAATGTAACTAAATCTAAAAATAAGCATTGATAAATATCATGTAATGGATTTATCAGCATGTAGCTATAAGCCAAGGTAGAGAAAATTGATTGGTTCAAAAACCAATCTACATTCTGAAACCTTATATTATTGCAATAGATAGTTTACCTATTAAGAGACACAGATCTAACAAATCCCAATGGATTCCTTTCGGGGTTCTAACCAATGCCATGTTAATACACGGAGGACAAGCCTTCATGTGGCTTTTCATCAAATCAACAAATACATTTTCAGAAGTTTGCAATCTTTCAAAATCTCAGGCCTAAAATGAGAAGTTTATTAAATACCATGGGTGTCTTAATTTGTTTCCTCTTTTTATGAAGCTGCTGGCCCGTGCTTGGGTTACAGCTTCATGATTGCCTGCATAGCTCTCAATACTTTGCCCAAGTAGCCATTTTTTTGGGAGGTATGTAGCCAGTGAACGTCGGCAAGCTGTACTACTAAAAGGGGTATTTCAGACATGTATGACCCTGCAAGCACCTAACTGCCAACATTAATTTTTTATATTTCCCAACAATGGCACTAGACAATCATTGGGAATGTGATTTGTTCCTGTTTAAATTTCCTTCCCTTTTGTAGTTGGTGCGTACTGAGGCGACTTCTAGCCTGCCAACTACTGCGTTTTGATGTCAACTAACCCAGCATAGACTTGGAATGGAACCTGACAGGTTTTGGTTCAGACGCAGTTAAAAAAATGAATTTAAGGACTGATGCAGTTGTTGTTGCAATCATGCCATTATGGCACCAATTTGCATAATTTATGTTTTTCTTATTTGCGGCCCTGAATAAATTATATGGTCATCTTTTCCCTAGGATAAATACAGTCCTTTTGGTGGCACACCACTGAACTTTCACAGATTTATCTGCCAAGGTGTCCAGTACACATGGGAAGTAGAACACATTATTTAGATGCAGAGAAGTGGGCATGCAGTTTTTAATCTAGGCCTAAGATGTCTGCTTTTCTACCTAAAGGGAAAAAAATCTATTTATGGATGTTACTTTATAATTTTATCAGCGCAATAGCATCAAATGAAACCAAGAGTAATCGGAGATGAATCTTTTTCAGGTGTGCCACCGCCTACATTCTTTTGGCTGAAGAGGAAGCTACTACCATTGTGGAAGCAGAAAGGCTTTTTAAACAGGCACTAAAAGCAGGGGAGGTTTGTTACAGACGTAGTCAACAACTGCAGCACCACGGAGCTCAGTATGAAGCACAGCACAGTAAGTAGAGAGTTAAAACTATTCATATTGATGACCAGCAATCTTAATTCCAGTTTGCCTCACTTTCTTCATTCTTTTGGAGGTGCTAAGTAGAAGTTGCAGAATGTCACTATGTGGGGGGAGAGAGAAGTAGGAAATATAAATCGTGCCTCAGGAGTTACATGGGGATTATTGTTGGTGGTCGTGGAGAAGACTGTTTGCCCAGTACCTTGGCATCATAGGTGTGAGTGCCAGCAGGACACAGGCAACCGCAAAGAAAAATTGCATCAAAGGTTTCATGTGGAAATACTTCACCAGTCTCACTGCTTTTCACTTGTGTTCAGAAGTTTGCAAGTATTGCTTTTATAGCATCTGTACAGAGTTGAGGAAGACGAGTAGCTATTGTTTTGTTTACAAGTCAAAGAAAACTTTTAAGAAAATGCTTCACTTACTTGGTTAAATGGAGATCTATGAAAATATGAGCTTGGAGAGAAACTGGCATTTTCTAATTTGAAGAGAATGAGACCCCACCATCAAATCTTTTTTATTTTTTCAGGGCATGTGGACATCACTGGCAAAGCCAGCATTTGTATGCATCCCTAGTTGCCCTTGAGAAGGTGGTGGTGAGCTGCCTTCTTGAACCACTGCAGTCTATGTGGTGTAGGTGCACCCACAGTGCTGTTAGGAAGGGAGTTCCAGGATTTTGCCCAGTGCCAGCAAAGGAACGGTGATATATTTCCAAGTCAGGATAGTGTGTAACTTGGAGGGGAATTTGCAGGTGGTGGTCCATGCACCTGCTGCCCTTTTCCTTCTAGGTGATAGAAGTCGTGGTTTGGAAGGTGTTGTCAAAGAGCCTTGGTGAGTTGCTGCAGCGCATCTTGTATGCCGGTATTCAAGGGAGTGAATGTTTGAGGTGGTGGATGGGGTGCCAATCAAGTGGACTGCTTTGTCCTTAATAGTGTCGAGCTTCTTGAGTGTTGTTGGAGTTGGATTCATCCGGGCAAATGGAAAGTATTTCATCACACTGTTTGTAGATAGTGGACAGACTTTGGGGACTCAGGAGGTGTGTTACTCACCACAAAATTCCCAGCCTCTGACCTGCTCTTGTAACCACAGTATTTATATGGCTAGTCTGGTTCAGTTTCTGGTCAATAGTAAACCCCAGGATGTTGATATTGGGGGATCCAGCAATGGTAATGCCACTGAACACCAAGAAGTGATGGTTAGATTCTCTCTTGTTGAAGATGGTCATTGCCTGGCACTTGTGTGGCGTGAATGTTGCTTGCCCTTCTCACTTCTCACCCTAAGCCTGGATATTGTCAAGGTCTTGCTGCATGTGGAGACAGACTGCTTCCTTATTTGAGGATTTGCGAATGGTACTGAACGCTGTCCAATCATCGGTGAACATTCCCACTTCTGACCTTATGATGGAGGGAAGGTCATTAATGAAGCTGATGAAGATGGTTGGGCCTAGAACACTACCCTGAGGAACTCCTGTAGCAATACCCTGGGACTGAGATGATTGCCCTCCAACAACCACAACCATCTTCTTTTCTGCTTGGCATGACTCCAACCAGAGGAGGGTTTTCCACCTGATTCATATTAACTTCAGTTTTGTTAGGGCTCCTTGATGCCACACTTCGTCAAAAGCTGAAATTGTAAAAACTCAGCAGGTCCGGCAGCATCTGTGGAGAGTTAACATTTTGAGTCCGTATGACCCTTCTTCTTACCCTTGTTCTGCTATTAACACATTCTGTTTTCTTACCTTCATGCCACTGTCATCATCTTCTTTAGTCTTTACCACTACAGTTATCACTCCCTTTGTCCTGTGTCCATGTCATCTTTGTCAATCTCTCTTTAAGTCCCACCTATCACTGACCTTCTATTTTGCTCCACCTATTCACCCCTCTTATACAGTAGAAAATCCATCATATTTCTGCTTCTCTTTAGCTGTGAAGAAAGATCATACGGACTCAAAATGTTAACTCTGTTTCTCTCTCCACAGATGCTGCCAGACCAGAAGAGTTTTTCCAGCATTTTCTGTTTTTATTTTTGATTTCCAGCATCCGCAGTATTTTGTCTTCATCAAAAGCTGCCTTGATATCAAGGACAGCAACTGTCACTTCACATCTGGAGTTCAGCTCTTTATCCATGTTTGAACCAAGGTTGTAATGAGGTCAGGAGTCGAATGGCCATGTGAAAACCAAACTGGGCATCAGTGAGCAGGTTATTTCAGTGATGCTTGATAACACTGTTGGCTACACTTCCCATCATTTTGCTGATGGTGGAGAGTAGACTGATGGGGCGTTAATTGTTCAGTTTGTCCTACATTTTGTGGACAGGACATACTTGGGCAATTTTCCACATTGTCAGGTAGCCGTCCTGGAACAGCTTGGCTAGGGGCGCAGCTTATTCCACACTTCTGACAGAATGTTGTCAGGGCCCGTAGCCTTTGCAGTATCCAGTATATTCAGCCATTTCTTGATATCACGTGGAGTGAATCAAATTAGCTGAAGACTGGCTTGGGTGATGCTGGCAACCTCAGGAGGAGGGCAAGATGGATCCTCCACTCGACACCTCTGGCTGAAGGTGGCTGCAGATGCGTCAACCTTGCCTTTTGCACTGATGTGCTGGGCTCCCCCATCATTGAGGATAGGGATATTCGTGGAGCCTCCTCCTCTGGTCACTTGTCCATCACCATTCATGACTGGATGTGGCGGGGCTGCTGAACTTTGATCTGATCCCTTGGTTGTGGGATCGCTTAGCGCTCTCTATCGCATACTGCTTCTGCTGTTTTGCATGCAAGTAGTCCTGTGTTGTAGCTTCATCTGGGAAAGGATGAGGAAACCACTTGAAAAGAGGCTTAGAATGTGGAGATCCTTCACTTAAGAAAATAACTTACTTACACATATTTGTTCAGAATCCAACTATCCCTCTTGGAATAAGAGAATATAGGGGTTCCATGATGGGGGCACTGAAACTTCTGTAGGATGGGATGGAGTTTTTTATTGGAATTTTATTGAGGCATGGTTTGAGACATTGATATTCTACATATCAGACTGGATATCAACCAAGGTCTGTTGAATGTTTAATGGGTTGAGCCTAAACAAATGTAAGGATTCTTTCATTCAAAAAAGCATTGAATCTCAGCTAAATACCTCTATTAATTCTGCAGCAGACTGGTGTAACCAGTAGTATTCTGGTTTGAAGTAGCTGTGCTCATTTAATCTTCAATTAGGAGATTTGCAAGGAAGCTATTGGTCATTCCTTTTGGAAGGTGAGAAACATGACCTAATGTGGAATATTAAAGCAACTGTTGTGCTTGTAACAGCCCAATTAAAACTGAATAAATAAAACTACCCAATTAAATAACCTTTTGTGTTTATTGAAAACCATTGGAGTGTTCTAAATTGAATCTGCAGGGACATGGCAGTAAGTATTGTATCACTACTTACAAGTCAGGGCATTACTCTGATGCCCTAATTAATGCCCTACTTCATTTCCCTCTGCAATATGTCATGTATTTATTGTACAAGATTTAAATAAGTATTTGCACAACAGCTCATGAGAACATACCTGGAAAATTCCAGACCCTATCATATTAGGTTCTGTGGTAATTAGGAGAGAAAACTACAGAGTAAGGAACTCCTGTCCTTTCTTGCCCTGCTCTAGCAGCTAAATGGGATAAGATGTTTGCAGCTGCTTTTGTCAGGTAATTGTTTGTAACATAAAGCAGAAAATAAATAAAGACCAATGCCAAACAAAGAAATTGCAACAGAATGTGGGACAGAGAATTGTGCGACACTGACAGATATCTCTGGCCATAATTTCTTCATTATTACATTAAGATGTACTCTAACTTTTCTAATTATTCCCTCAAGAAAATATAACCACGATTTCTCTGAGGGGTAAGGCTGATGTATCAGATAGATAATGGGTGTGCGTCCCAACGTCACTACGCGTCGTTCTGATCTTTCATTTGGCGGGCATGCACCAGAGTAAGCTGTGTGCGCGCCAAGCTGTCAAAGGCCTGTTAAGACCATTAATAAACCAGTTAACCAAATTGATGGGGTTGCCTATCCAACCTTAAGGTTGATGGGCAGGCAAAGAGCCCAAGTGGCCTTCGCATTTTTTATGAAACCTCATCCACGGATGGGATGAGGTTTCATGAAGCGTTTATTAAATTAATAAATATTTTCCGAACATTTCATAAACATATCCCAGCTCATGTGATGCTGTCACATGAGAGGACACATGTAAACAATTTTTTAATCCTCCTTATTAAAAATTCTCATTATGAAATTAATCTCCCTGAGACAGCTCCATGCCTCAGGGAGATTTCTGCGCTCTTTTGCACACATGCGTGAAGGAGTGCAGGCTCCGACCCTCCCTCCTCCCCCCCCCGGCCCACACATGTAACGCTGAGCGCTACTAGGCGTGTATCACGCTGGGCGGGCCTTAATTGGCCTGCCCATGTAAAATGGCGGCGCGCAGCCGATCGCAGGCGGCAGTCGGCTCCGCGCCCACTCCCGACCGGCCTGCCCGACAGGCAACAGATCCTGCCCAATGTGCTAATGCCCACATTTATTTATTTTGCTTCCCACTTCTAACTCTTTCTAATCAGGTTATCAAATGAGTAAATTGCTGAATAATTAGGTGAGGGCGATTGCTAAATGGAGACTTTATAAAGCCCGGCAGTTCTGTTGCGTCAGACTGGTTACTGGACAAATGGCTGTTAATTCAGATCAAGGGATCAGAGGCAAGTGAGCCCTATATCCAATTGAGTATGGAATGCATCCTTTGCAGCCTTCTAGACAAGACATATTTTGTATTCATTTTGACATATGTTTGTACAAATTTGTAACAGTTACACACAAGAAAGGCGAAACTGAAGAAAGCACAGACTCTGTGAATCCATTCAGGGGTATATTAGTCCGCTAATATAATTCATCGCGTCATTTTTTTAAAATTAGAATGTGGTTTGAATGAAGCCCTCTGTAGCTGTCAGTTTAACTAGCATTATAACATAATCCTTACCCTTTTATAAAGGTACAGTTTTTCGAACTGCACTATTTTAAAAGAAAACTGCTTTGGAAGTGTACAATATTTTCCAGATACTCTAATGATTAATTTACAACATCCTGTGATTGAAGTAAAATAAAACGGTTGCTTTTTTTGAATTCTGAGTTTTGATGCAAGGAATTAACTGAATGATGAAGGAGATAGATCAATCCTTACCTAATGGAATAGAGGAACAGGCTTGAGGGGCTGAATGGCCAACTTCTGCTCCTCGATTCATAGTTAAACCATTGTCTTCACCACTGAAAACGTACATACAGGATGTTCTGTCTTTCAGGGAGGGACACAAATGTGTTAGTTTACATTAAAAGAAGATTGGCAATGTGTTCGAGAAAACTGGGAAGGACAAGAGAAGCAGTAAAGATGATGCGGGATGTGAGTAAAAGTGGACATTGACAGAACACTGCAGTTGTGGCTGGTTGTTTGTGATAATCTGGTGAAAAGGACTGAAATGTTTGAATGGATTATTAGAAAGGTGGACTATTCCTATTCAGTCAGCAATCTGGAGACAATGGCCTGGGTTTTCATCACCGAGGTGGGAAGCAAGAGCCAGGAAAATTCCCGGCCTGGCCAGCCCACCTCAGGAGAAAGTGTCTACAAAGGTGGGATCTTCATTTCCAGGAGGCGGGAAGCAAGAGTCAAGAAAATTCCCGGCTCGGCCTGTCTGCCTCAGGAGAAAGTGTCTACAAAGGTGGGGTCTTCATTGCCAAGGGCAGGTTTGGGCTGCGGTTGAGCCAGCCAACTTGGGAAAGAGTCCAAATCAGCCACTGGGCTTGCCGGGTGCAGAGGCGTGCTATTTATAAGGACCACCTCCGTGCTGTGGGACTTCATCCCAGTTAAAATAAAACCACAGAGGCCCTTCAGCCCTCACACCCCCTCCTTCCTGCACGCACTCCTCATGTCCCCTATGCTAAGGTATGCCCTCCACTCACCCAGGTGGCCCCGCATGTGTCCCGAGGCCAAGCTATGCCCTCCATGTTTTTTTTCTAGTCTGAGAGCCCAGACATCCATGACTCTAATAAAACACCTGAGCCCCAGGGAAAACGTTGCTTGATTGTCAGTTCTGGCTCTCTGATCTCTGCTACCAATTTCACAATATCTATTTACAGAAGGTTAAGAGGTTTCAAGTGCCTGCAGTTTCTGTAATTGATATTTTAAAGGTTTGCATGATTGTCACTTTTTTATTGCACTGTAGTGAAAGGACTTTTTTCTAGCATAGTAGAAATTAATAAATGAATGACTTTTTTGACTTTCATGTATTTTTACACATCCTATTGCCACTGTAGAGTTCGTTGATTCTATACAGTATATAGTGGGTGAATGGCATGGAAATGTCAGAGTTTGGCATGAGGGCATGCAGGGCCATGGGGGAATGGGTGCAGGGACATAACCTGGCATAGGAGCATGAGGGGACATGGGAGGGGTGGAGTGGTATAGCTTAGTAGAAGGAGCATGAGCAGCCATGGGGGCAAGTGGGGGGCCACCTTGGCATATGGGTCATAAGGAGCCATGGGGGTGGGTGGAGGGCATACTTAGGCATGGGGGATGGCGGGTGGAGGACATAGCTTGGCATTGATTGCATGAGGAGGACTTTTTGATCTTTCCTTTTCAAAGGTCCGCTCATACAGACTCTCGTTCATGACACCTCTGAGGTGCTGTGAATCACAAGTCTCGCCTGATAATTGTGGAGGACTTGGCGATGCCTATCGTCGTAATGGAGCTGACCAGGTCGGGCATGCTGGGTGAGGGTTCACGATAAACCAGCCCACACACTTATAAGGCACTCCTGAAAATCGCACAGCCAGGTGGGGTCGGGAATCCCAGAATCGGGACCTGCCTGCCATTTGCAAAGGGTTCCCGAGTCATCCTGACTTGGTGAAAATCCAGGCCAAAGGCTGAAATTTTTAAAACGACCTGATGTTCCCACAATTTCCTGCTACCTGCTGGTATGTTCCTGGAAATATCCTGATTCAGAGGGTAAATAGATAACTGCCCGCAAGCGGAACGTAGAGCAGCCGATTTCTCACGGCTGGATGGCCTCCCGTTGGCCCTCCAGTCTCAGGAGCTGGCCCGCTGTCCTCCAATGAATGGTGAGCGCACTCCTTGGCCACTAATTGACCAGCTTGTAAAAATTCACGTTGGGTGTCAGGTGCCAGCACAGTGTGGGGGTCAGGACCCAGAAATGCACCCGATGTCCCAACCCAGAAAGTCCCAGAACTAAAATCCAGCCCAATGTGACCAGTCCCACCAGCCATTTGAGACTGCATCCAGTAATAACAATATTGGCCATAGCACCTGACTGAAAACATGCAGAAGTCAGCGTGATATTGTTGACACATGATGCTCTCCTTCTGCACTATTTATCATTTAAGAACACAAGCATATCAACATGAGCATAATATTGAATTCAAATTAAAAATAATCCTCCAGCATAATATTCAAAGCATGTTATGCTTCTCCATGGATAACATAAATCTGTAAACAATAAATATTACCATTTTACCTTGTAAAACATTGTACCAGTCTCCTTCGATAAGCCATTGTTGTGTTACATCAGCATTGTGCACAACAGATTAAGTATTTTAAAGAATAACTAATTTAACCATTCACATTTGTCGAAGTTAGGTTCTGGAATCTCAGCAAACCAGCTGAATAAATCAACCCAGCCTGTACTAGTTATAACATAAAATTCAGATGCTGCAAGGTTAGCAGAGAATCCGAATTAAACTTACATATGCTGGTTTAAAAACTTGAACTATTATTTAAAAACTATTAACACAAGTGGACAAAAGTTCTGATCTGTTGAAATTACGTAATCCAAATGGGTCAGTTTACCCTTAATGTCTTTTTATTTTACAAATCCCAAGCTTATTACCAACTGTTTTTCTCAGTCTAACTGTCAATTTGTTTTACAGTTGATGAAGGAGTTCCCTCTTCTCAGTATGTTCAACATCCATGAAAATTTACTGGAGGCACTTTTAGAGCTACAGGCCTATGCTGATGTGCAAGCAGTTTTAGCCAAATATGATGGTGAGTCCTTGTTAAGTGATAAAATCAGAGCATTCTTGTACACTGGAGGAAAGATGGGAAAATAGTTGGCAGATAGTTTGGTTAACAGCAACAACTGCAACTTGTACTCATATGGTGCCTTTAAACATAGTGAAACATCCCAAGGTGCTTCACTGAAGCGTTAATAATTTTGTCTGATAGCAAGTAAGTGCAGAGATACTTCTTTGAGCTCTCTGTCCAGTCAGAGTCTGAAGGTGCTGTTTCATGTTCATATTTCTGCCTTTATTTCCAAGGGATTTTCCCTAACCTGTTCTCCTCAAGGTCCTGCCTCTTGCTGGGAACATTGTTCCACAAATTCTGGCAGCCTTTCCTTACCTTATCAACTTAAGCTTTCGTCATAGGTGGAACTGGACAATGAGAATTGAAATAAAAACAGAAAATGCTGGAAAAACTCAGCAGGTCTGGCAGCATCTACAGAGAGAGAAACAGAGTTAACGTTTCAAAACCATATGACTCTTGTTCTTTAATGAGAATTGAAAGCTATTCATTCATGGAGGGTATGTTGGCTGAACCCAGTTGCACTCTCATCCACCGTCCTTAAATATAAACTTCCAGCAGGGTTCCTTGGATAGCCAACAGGTTTGCGAATCCTCTCAACATTTTCTTCTCTCCAATCTAGGTGTGTTGAGACTAATTGTAATGCTCCATTGCTGTTGGTTGAGAGAAGCTCACTCAGACAGACCACAGATCAAGCTTGGGATCTTTTATCTGAATGGCTTAGTATAGAATCATGTGGTCCATTCTAAAAGGAATGACCCTAACAGTACTGTGGATGTACCTGCATCACATGGGCTGCAGCGGTTCAAGAAGGCACCAACACCTTCTCAAGGGCACTTGGGGATGGGCATTAAAAAAGCTGGCCTAGCCAGTGATGCCCACATCCCATGAACAAATAGAAAATAAATTCTCCAACTTGGCCACTGGGGATGCTTCTGGGGTCATTTTCAATTTAAGAATTAAATTCATGTTGCAAATGAGACGGTCATGAAAGTAACAGTAATTCACACGAGACCAGATGAAAAAGGTATAATTATCCCTCTCTTTGTGATCATGCTGCACTTTTGTAGTTAATGCTCCTGGATGAGCAATCCAGACCATCCAAAGAATGAGAGTTTAAATCCTACCATGCCAGTTTGAGAATTTGAATTCCGTTTTAAAAATCTGGAAATAGAAAGCCGGTTTCAGTAAAAGTGGCCATGGAGCTGTTGGATTGACTTAAAAACCCAACTGCTTCACTAATGCCTTTTATGGAAAGAAACCTGCCGTCCTTATCCAGTCTGGCTGATGTGTGACTTCAGACCCACTCTCATGGGACAGGACTTTTCACTGAGCGGGCAGGCTTGCGCCAGACTTGCTCGAACATAAATTGACACGCAATAATGTTGGGCGAGTGTCCTGATGTCATCGCGCACTCGCGCGATATTTCGGTCAGTGGGCGTATGCAGGAGTCAGCACCATACCCGCCGACAATTAACAGGCCGATGAAGGCCATTCATTAAAGTATTAATTAAATGCAATTTTTTGCTGAAAGGCAAAATTGTCAAGCAGCCTTTGCATTTTTTGTGAAACCTCATCCACAGGCGGGATGAGGTTTCGATCCGTCATTTCAAACAAACATTTTTAAAATTTCATCCTAATTTCTAACATGTCCCTGCACAGGTGACAGACTCACATGAGCGGGGACATGTGTTTTAACATTTTAAAAATCTCCATTTTTAATTTTCAAAACTCTTCATCTCCCTGGGGCAGCTCGGTGTGAACTTATGCTCTCGCCCTCCTTCCAACCCCCCTCACCCCCACACAGGCATCGCTGAAGCATGCATTTCACGCATTGTCCTGCCAGCGCGAAATCGCGCTCCAGCCCCGATAAGGGCAGGTCGGCTTCGCCCACCCGATAAGGGCAAAATTCTGCCCTTAATTGCACTGTGGGGTAGCCTAGCAAGCCACTCAGTTGTATTAAACCATAGAAAAAGAATAATTGCATCAGTTCAAGAAAAAGGCTCGCCACCAGCCTCTTAGGGCAACTGGAGATGAGCAGTAAATGCAGACTTGCTAGCAACACCCACATCCTGATCGAGGTGTACAAAATTATGAGGGGCATGGACAGGGTGGATAGGGAACAGCTGTTCCCTTTAGTTGAAGGGTCAGTCACGACGGGATATCAGTTCAAGGTGAGGGGCAGGCGGTTTAGGGGGGATATGAGGAAAATTTTTTGACCCAGAGGGTGGTGACGGTCTGGGAGGGTGGTGGAGGCGGGTTGCCTCACATCCTTTAAAAAGTACCCGGATGAGCACTTGGCACCTCATAACATTCAAGGCTATGGGCCAAGTGCTGGTAAATGGGGTTGGTTAGGTAGGTTGGGTGTTTCTCACATGTCGGTGCAGACTCGATGGGCCGAAGGGCCTCTTCTGCACTCTGTGATTCTGTGAATAAACAAAAGAATGGAAATTGACTTTTTGTGGTTGGAAAACAAAGAATTAAGACAAGAATCTTTGATTCAACTAAGGAATGAAAAATAAACATAACTTCAGGAGAATTGAGTTTAAGTAAACTTTAAATCTCTATTGAAATTCAAATATACAGAAGAAAAATATTTTTAATTTGCAAGACTGACATAAACATTGTAGTTTTGTTTACGTATTATTGATACTGTTTTATATGTTAAAGTTCTCAGATAAGTTCTGCACAGAAATACAGTTGGTTGGTAATTCTTGTTTCAGGTACAATTTGAGGAATAAATTCTTGTGCACTTTGTGGGCTTTCAGATGTCAACTCTGTTTTGCTCTATTTTGCCTGAACACTGTAGACCAGCAGATTGAAACCATCACCGAGCAAGAATTTGTTTGTTCCAGGCTTAAATACTCTGATCTTACATTCTATTGAAGATGTTGCATTCATTGTTGCTAAATACTGTGCTAAGCAACAGCAGTGAATGTGCTGTGCATTCAAAGGAACATTGCCTAATTTATAACGTCATGACTGATTTTTGAAGGTCAGTCTGTATCAGATAGGCTTTTTAAACCTTTGCTTTTGAAGAATTGAACCCAAAATATGGAGAAGAGCTGCCTCTTTCACTTAAAACACCTAAATGTTGTTGTATTTTGGAAACCATTACATCGCTAGTATTTTGTGCCGTAGTTCATTCAGTGTAATACTAGCATTTACTGTAATGCTGCGGTATTGTTTCTTTGCTAGGCCAATTAGTTGTTGTCAGGCTGGTGTGCGGCAGTTACCAAGGTGATAAGTTAATCTTTACCTCATTTTGCTTTTGGGAAGCTAACTCAGCTGTTTTTTAGTATTTAGTCCAGTGCTTCCCAAACTATTTTCCAATATGACCCAATTTTAACACATGAAGATTAATGTGACCTCAGATGCCAGCAAACAAAAGACAGCAATAAGTAGTAATGTTCAGTATATAAGCATTAAAGTTTGCTTACTATAGGTCAACGGTCTGAATCCTCAAAGCAGGAGCAATCACTGTCAGATTGCTACTCCACTCCTGCTTTCCTGTGCCACGCCAGAGCTCCGCGTTTCTAGCCGGGACTTTCGATCCCGGCTTCTCCAGAAATGTGGAGCGTGTCCCGAAATTGAACCATTTATTTGTAGCAATAGATTATAAGGGGAAGACAAGCCTTGTCCTCTTTTTATGGCACTAGCTGCAGTATTCTGGTAAATAAAGAGTTTAAATGTCCCGAAGTCTCTTTGAAAAGCTACAGAGAGAAGCTAAGTGTGTAAGGGTTAGGATGGCAGGTGGGTGGGGTGGCAGGTGGGTAGGGTGGCAGGTGGGTGAGGTAGTAGGATGGGCAGGGTGGCAGCTGGATAGGTGGGTCAGTTTTGGTGGGGTTAGGTTTGGGGTTACGGTTGAGGGCTAGTCAGATCAGGTCGGTGTGGGGGGAAATTGGATGGTGGGGGCTCATCAAGTTGGGGGAGATGTGGGTTGGGGGTGTGGGTCATTGGGAGTGATTGGGGGTCAGTTGTATAGTTACCCTGTAGTTAGACTAGGATTTTTCTGTCTGATATTTCCTGGGTAACTAACTATCCAGGTAAGTAAGACAGATACTGGTTGTATCTCAGAGTTTGAGACTTTTGCGCAGGGCCCCTGGGAGCAGGGTAATTGCCCATCGGAAGTTCTGACTTCCCGGGCAATTTCCACAGAATCATTGCACTGAGACTCTGGTAAACCAAATAAATAATTTAAACCCTCTTATTGAGGCAGCGGTAGACATCCTGTCTCTACCATGACACCCAGAGAGGTAGCCCGTTGTTTAGTTTCCAATACTTCCCACTGTCGCCTTATAAACGAACATAGGCCATCTTTGATTTGCAATTACTTCAGGTTTATTTACCAGCTTCTCAAGGCTGCATTTAAAAATTTCAATTCCCAAATTATAAGTTACACTCCTAAAACATATCAATCATAAAATTAGATATTCATAACACGTGACAGAGTTAAAGAGTCCGACAAAGACCATTGACAGAACAAAGGATTCCTGACGTCCCCTATCAGCCTCCCCTCTACATGTGAAGATGTGTAAAGATAAAATTAAGCCTATTGACTATGCCTACATCGATGGTCACATGTGTAAAGTACCAGAGAGTGACCAGTATTCATGGTATCATACTTCCTCAAGGAGAGGAGGAAGACAAAAAGGGAAAGATGGAAGATAAAGGAGAAATAAAAGTATTGAACTGTTCAACTGTGCTCATAATGGCCGTTAATAGATTCATTATAAATTGTTTTGATTGGATGGACATTTGTGACCGATTCCTGATGTGGTCTCACAATAGAGATGATTCATTTTAAAATTGCACTGACTGATGAAAAGATTTTCAGGTTGACATTTTAACCATGTTGTCAGAATTGCAGGTTGCAGAGAATCAAAAGAGTCACTTAGATTGCTTGTAGAGACCACGTAGGAGGCAGTTTACAAGCAGCCAAATGACACTGAAACATTCAGTGCTAACGTATTCATATTGTGCTAATAGAGCATCAGCCATGACCAGGGATTTAAATCTTTTTTAAAAATTCAAACAGTTAGTAGACTTTGGTGCCAGTGTTAGTAGGGAGCTCCTGCCAATCCACCTGTGTGGGTTGGATTGTGGAGATTAGATTCTAACATGAGTTCTCAGCATTAGCAGAGTTTAGTAGCCTGTACTCTAAACCCACAGCTACTTTTGGACACCTGGGGTGGATTCTTGATGTGCTGGCGATGGTCTCGCCTGCCGGCTGGAGAGCCCGCGAGGGAGCCTCGGTGCTTCTTCAGGAAGGCCCGCTGAACCCCCATACACCCATCAGGCAATGTGAGGCCACTGAGGGACCTTGCCCTGGAATCAGGACCCTGGGGTCAGAAGTCTCACCTATCAAGCAGCCCTTGCACTCAGCAGCGCCACTGAGAAGGCCATGGCTGGTGCTGAAGGACACCCCTGAGTCCCAGGGTTGCAGAGGACCTAGGCTACAAGAAAGTAATGTGTGGGTGGGGGGAAAGGTTATGTGGGGTGGGGATTGCGGGGGGGGGGGGTGGAGGGGGGGGTGTTGGTGGGGGCATGCAAGAGGCCAGATGCAAGGGAAGAGGAGTGGCTGTCAGCGCAGCCCCCCCCCCCCCGCCCCCCCCGATGTCCAATACCTCCTCCCTTGATCAGGCACTGATTGCCTTCGTGGGACTTGAGAGCAACCTACCCCTTAATTGGCGAAGGGGCAGGAAGGTCGGCCATAGGCCTTCCTGCCTAGAACTTAATTCTGGTGGAGGCAGAAAGGCAGCAGGTTTCAGGTACGCCACCACCCTGCCTAAGTACATGCCCTTCCCATCTCCTGGCTCGCCACCAACAAGAGCAGAAGATTCCAACCCTTGTTTACAGAACAGCAGCAGAGACCACTTATTCCAGAATCCAGTGAGCAACTTTTGCATTTAGTCTCCAGCAATTCATATTGGCAAAGGGCTATTAATTGCGTTACACTTGTTGTTTGTGTTTGAGTTTAGCAATATATGGATTGCCAGGCTATAACTCACGCCTTCCATCTGAATTCATACTGAAATAGTTTGGAGTTGGTCCACCAGGAAGCCCTTCATGTTTGCTGTAATAAATTTACCCTATTTTTTCACTATGTGTCTTAAACTTACTTCCAGCGCCTGCCAACTCCATGACTCTTAACACTTGGAGAACCATGTGTTCCAAGTTCGCCCAAAGTCATACACCATGCTGATTGGATGTGTATAACTGTTACTTCACTGTGCTGGGTCAAAGTCCTTGAATTCCTACTTTACACTCTTGTGAGCACCATCACCACAAGGGCTGCAACAGTACAAGAAGGCAGTGAGGACTGGCTCTAAGGACAGTAAAGAATAGGCATTAAATTCTGCCTTCCAAGAAGGGAGAAACAGTTTGGACCAGTACTCTTATTTCCCAGTTTTTACTGGTGTTCCATTTTAAGTATACAAGACCAGTTCAGACTAGTATTCTTCTTCCCCAGTTTTTACTGCTTTTTTCCTTCTGGCTTGCTAGTGTTATCCACATTCTGAGAACAAATAAAACTAACAATCTCAGTCTAGATCAATCCTGAATCTGCAGGAATCCTGAGCATGTATATAAGTAAGTATTTAGTATCAGTAAGCACATCAGAGCATCTACCTCCCTAAGTTCAAGCTAACTGAAAATGTTTTGGCTTGAAGTTTCATGGGGAAAAAATGCATTCATTTCCTTGTATGGGCTCAAATTGAAGGAAATTGTACGTTAATTTCAGAAGTTCAGGTGCAGACACTGAGGCCTTCACCAAAGATTTGGTGAATGATCTGTAGTTATGGTACAGGGCCGGGAGAATGGTTTCTCATACAAAAATATTTCTATTTTCATGTAAAATGCTGTCATCCTTGGGAGAATATGAAAATTGCAGTTTACAGTCAATACAGATTGCAATCTAAATTTATCGCACTGAGATGCTTTTATACTTTTAAGATTTCCAAAAGTCTACAGAGCAGAATGAATCAATATAAAATCTGTCAAGCCCTGTACGGTAATCCAGGCACCATGAATTGATGACAATGTGAACAATTCTTTCTATGATGGATTACTTACTGGGTTTTTTCTGCATGGAGTTTTTCTGAGTTTTGGATCAGTTAAGAAAAATGGAAAAAGAAACTCCTGAAAGGTAGTCTCGGCTAAGAGCAAATGTTTTGTGGGAAAATTCATTCCACTGTTAAGAGAAATGGAGTGCCTTGATTTTTGTTGTGTGTTGACGTCATTTAATGATGGATTTCTTCTCTCTTTTATGACAGATATTAGCTTACCAAAGTCAGCAACAATATGTTACACAGCGGCACTACTTAAAGCAAGAGCAGTCTCTGACAAGTAGGTATTCTCAATATAGTTAATCCTAGCATAATGTCAAGAATGACATTATTGATCAAAAAGACTGAAACAGATTAAATATGTATGGCATAATATTCAGATATGTAGTGCAGAAAAAATGCGCACGAAGAGTAGCCTTGGAGGTCCAGAGTGGAATCCATGGCACATGTGCTAACTTCTGGTGCGAACCATGCTTGGTGCCATATTGGTGAAAGTGTTAGTATACCTTCAGTGAGCGTCCTCCAGAAGTATTCAGAGTTGGCAGATCATGTTGTAATTTAGCAAGTAACACTGAATTAATGCCATTTCTGCCATTTTGGAGCTCAACGCTCCAAGCTGTCTCTTGATTATGTACAATTAAACACGTGTTCAGCAGCAGGAGAGTACTGACACTAGTGATATTTAAAGGATCATCAACTACTTTCAGGCTAGTTGCTGATTGATTTCTACTGGATGTTGCTATGATTGGATGAGCCTTTGGTGCTTTTTGGAGTTGTTTAAAATTGCTAAAGTCTACACTGAGTGGTGTGGCGCATGCTAAAGGACATGGCCCTGACTTCAAGGCTTCTGCACAAACCACTTGCTCTCAGACGTAGGTATTCTACTTGGAATACAGCATGATTGGGAGAATGAGCAGAAGGCATGCAGAACAGGACAAGCTGCCTGAAGAGGGAGGAGGAGAAGGAAGGGAAGAAGTACACTCAACAGGAGGCCATATTTGCCCAAAGTATTCAGGGAGCAAATCTCTTATCTGAACCTCAGCAAAGAACAATGTGCAAGCCATCTGTGCTTCAGTAAAGATGTCCTCACTAAAATTTGCCACCTGTTGTAGCCACAACTGCAATCTCTGAGCATGACAAAGACTGCATTGCCAGTGACTCTGAAGATGACCGTGGGTTGTGAGCTTTTAAACATCGGATCGTTCTGAGCTGGTGGTAGATATTTAAAACACCTTGCAGTTTCCCATTCAATGTCCTGTAGGGGAGGTAACTGATGCTCTCTATTCAAAGAGCTGAATATATTTCATCCTCTGTTGCCAGAGAACAACAAGCAGAGTGAGCATGTGACTTTACAATGATTGCAGGCTCCCTCATGGTACAGGGTGCCATACATAGCACACACATTACTTTGCCGGCACTGAATATCTACTCTGAGTTGTACTGGAACCGGAAGGCATTTCACTCACTTAGTGACCAGTTGGTGTGCGACTGGTCAGTGCAGGTCAATGCCCAGTATCCTGGCAATTGTCATGATGGCTTCATTCTGTGGCAGTCTGATGTATCATCAGCATTTGAGCCACCACAACAAACCAGAGGGTGGCTCCTGGGTGATAAGAGCGATCTACTGATCACATGGCTGTTGCCTGAGAGCTTTTTTCTGACTCTGCTGCCCAAGAAGAACTTATCCAGCTGCAATAACAAGAAACGCAACCCTAATTCCCCATTCACCAATCGCCCTACACCTTCCCTCTGTCATCAACCATTACTGCATCTGCTTAGCCACAATGTAATAATAATAATAATCATCATATGGTATTTTATTCAAGAAACACATTTAAAGCCCAAAGGCTGAATTGCAGTGTAACTTGCATAAAAAATTCATTTGCAGGCTGTAATCAGGTTATAAACATGGAAACATGTAACAATCAAATGTGAGAATGAAGCGGAGCCTAGTACCTCAAATGGAATAAATCAAACCTTAACATTATGAACAACATAAAATAAATATTCTGAACAAATTTTAAAATCAAAAATATTGAATATTGCTTACAAATGTCAACTAATTGACCGTGTGCATTCCCATAGTGTCTTCCCTGTGCCTTTCCTAGTGCTCCTACACAGTGCTACCCCAGTGGTTACAGTATGGCTGGTTGAAGGCTGTCGACTTGTGCTGCAGACTGCTGATGGCCTGGGACTGCACCAACTTGACATGGATGGCAACAGTCTCTGGGCAGGCTGGCTGACAGGCATCAGCAAGGGCACTGTTGGTGAGCTGGCATCAGCGCTTTCCTTTCCCTTTGCCCTGGCTATAAGCCACTCGTATCTGGTGCCTCACCAAGTGCATATCCAGCCTGTGTGCTCCCCTCTAATGTACACACTGTGCACCATTTCAGCTGGCAGCTGCAAGTGTGACAATGAGTGACAATGTTTCTTCACAATTTTCTTGCTGTTCCACCACTGCCTGGCCAGGTTGTACTACTTTGCTTTCTGAAAACAGAAAGTCAGAAGGGTAGGGTTGTGGTGAGGGGATGGGGAGAAAGTAAGAGATGCAGATTTACACCATCAACAGCTTGTAAATCAGAAGGAAGTGTGGAATGAGGGGAACATGGGTGTTGCACTCCAAATAGCCACGTGGTGAAGGTTAGAACTGGACCCTAATTTTTACACAATTTATAAGCAATATACAAGCTCAAGTGAACTCCCAGTTAATGGCTGCCACCTGGACACAATTAAACACTCAATTACTATACACTGGGACGTGGGAAGAAAGATTATGTATGAGCATAATGTCATTTTTAGTTGTTTCAGCTCTGCCACTGTTTATGGTCTCATCAATAGCTGCTCCAATGATAGCCTTCAATCTCCTGGATAGGGATAATAACATGCAGGGGTGCCGTTCCCCCTCTGGTTAGCTCCTGCCGCTCTGGCTGTGTGCTACCTTGTCCTGCAAGGCAGAGGGAGGTGTGTCAGTTTGCAGCAATCTGTTTGGAAGATGTGGCTGTCATGATTGAATAGCTGGCAATGTGTGCAGACTGGGAGATGTGGGTATGAGGCTTGGAACAGTTCTAAGCATGCGAGGGTGAGGTGAATCTATGAATGTGACGTATGAGCCCTGATTGATAGAGATTGTTGGTGGGTGAGTGATGGGGGTGTGAAACATCAAATAGTGTCAGAGGCGAGTGGTGCAGTTTGTGGAATATAGCATCTGAAGATGAAATCAATGACCTTATCTATTTGTGTGAGGCCATTGAACTTTTTGCAGCCCTGCATCCAGATTCACAGGGTCTGACTCCTGGAATTGACCACCACAGCTATCTGCCCTCACTGCCTTGTGAGAGCTTGTCTGGATTGCCTGCTGGTCCCCTGCCGGAATAACCCATCTCTCCTTCCCAGCACCTCCTTGGCTAAGGCCTCCAGTGCAGCGACTGAAAATCTTGCAGCCCACCCTTTCATGTGTTATGCACTTCATGTGCCTATCTCAGGTCAGAATCAGCTCTAGATTTGCTTTCAGCACCTGCTTCAGCCACCCCTGCTTTGAAGAGCTGCTGGCTGGATTTAACTGATGCTAGCCTCTCATAATTTTGGGCCCCCTGTTGAAGCGTGCAGCCACTATACAGTGCTTCGTGCCGGCTGCACGCTGCAATCATGTTAATTAGCAGGCAATGCTTGGCATGCTGCCAGCAGCAAAGCAACTGGCTTAGGTTAACCCCACATCGTAATCACACATTTGCTTTCGTAGGCTGTCGAATTTAGTCCCCATTAATTCATTAAATATTGTGTTCATGGTTTATGACATCATTTGAATTTGAGGATGAGGTGACACATAGTCGTGTCTCCCAAATGTTCATTATTTATTCTATACATAAACCATCTGATAGATCAACGGTTCAAATGGAGACCCTCCCTCAGAACTGATAAAGTAAGGCAAATAGGTCCTTTATAGGATGGATTAAAACAAGGGGGAGAGAGAGAAACAAGAAATAAAGTCACAATTTAATAGAAAGGAAAATTAAATGGTCTGTAGAGCAGGTGGCTGATCTGCTACTGTTAGTTGGCCAACTGTGCTCAAATTGAAAATTAGTCCGTAATATAATATTTTGGGGCACCAGTATCTCTTGATACTTTCAGGACTTCTGTGAGAGTGGATCAATAGCAGATGGTGCAATGAGATGTAAAGAGTCCCTTTCTTGGGTACTGGGTTTCTGGGAACCCGGTGTGTCATTCTGCATGTTCTTCAGTGGTCCACAAAGTCGTGCGGTTTCATGATGTAAACTGTGATGAATGGTTTTGCTGTTGTTGTAGATTCTCACCAGAGGCTGCCTCCAGGCGAGGGCTGAGTACTGCAGAGATGAATGCTGTAGAAGCAATACACAGGGCAGTAGAATTTAACCCACATGTACCCAAAGTGAGTGGCTGCTCTTTTCTCCATTAGTTCACAAACTAATAGCTTTGTTTGTAAATGCTAATTGTAATGTTTTATGATTTGTAATTGGCTTGCAATCTCTTACCATTTGTCAGTAGAAAAGGGATGAAGGAGGAGTTGTTTGTAATTTTGGGGAAGTGGAAGGCAATGAGGGCAATCTCTGTGACTGACATGTCTGTCTAAAACTGACAGTTAAGTTAATTCTAAAATAGTGCTATTAAACACTTGATGCCTGACAAGTCGAATAGCAAATAGGCTATTTAGTCATTTACAGACAAAAAAAAATTCATGTGAAACATGCTAAGGTTTCAAAGAGTTAATGACTCTATTTACAGTTCTTGGTCTTCCAACAGTGTCTTTTATAAAAATTACTTTTTTTTCTTTTTTTTTAGTATTTATTAGAAATGAAAAGTTTAATACTGCCACCAGAACATATTTTGAAGAGAGGGGACAGTGAAGCAATAGCATATGCATTCTTCCATCTTCAACACTGGAAACGGGTAGAAGGAGCTCTCAACCTATTACATTGTACCTGGGAGGGAAGTAAGTGCCTTTCAGAAGTTGGTTATCTGAGTTGCTTAGTCCATCTGCAGTGTACTTCATTAGTTCTTTGATATACTCCTTCCCTAGTAAAATTGCCACAGTCATTTTCACAGTCCTGACCACCACAAGTCTAAAGTCTACTAACTGGCATGTACCTATTGAAATGAAATTCTTCAATTTATCAGGTTGCTCCTGTAGAGTGAAATACATTGGAAATCAATTATTGCCTTTGGAAAATGTCTCCAGCATTTCCATTATTTGAAAGAAAGTTTAACTTACCTTTCACAACCTCAGGACATAACAAAGTGCTTTACAACAAATGAAGTACTACTGAAGTGACTGTTGTCATGTGGGGAAAACTGCAGTTAACTTACACGCAGCACAGTCCCACAAACATCAGTGGGATAATGACAGAGAATCTCTTTGAAGTGATGTTGGTAAAAGGGTAAATATTAGCCAGGACACTGGGTGGAATTTCCCTGCTTATTTTCAAAACACTGTCATGGGATCTTTTACACCCACCTGGGAGGACAGATGGAGCCGCAATTTAATGCTTCATATGAAAGACTGCACCTTCAACAGTGCAGTGCTCCCTTGGTTATGCACTGGAATTCCAGCTGAGATTGTGCTTAAGTCTCTGGAGTGGAACTTGTACACACAACCTTATGATTCAGAGGTGACTGTGCTACACAGAGAACTACAGAATAGTATACTGTGACCTTTGTACAGTCTGGAATATTGCTGAAAATGTTTCTGATTATCTGTAACTCACCTTGCAAGATTAGATATAAGATATTTCCTTTAAGTTGTCTATGGCTTTGTTTTCCTCAGAGGTGGAACTGTTCTTAACTACTGAGTGCATTAAATGGGAGCTAATATTTTTGCCCATTATTCTCAAAGCACTCACAGGAACCTCCAGCTTTTCATTCTTCTAGAAGCTTGGGTGCATTATGAAGCTAAAAAGAAACACAGCTGGCTGGCCAGTTAGAAAACATGAGCAAAAATGCTGCTCAGCCTGCTCAAAAAGTCACTTAGCCAACATG
Organism: Carcharodon carcharias; assembly: GCF_017639515.1. Taxonomy (NCBI): domain Eukaryota; kingdom Metazoa; phylum Chordata; class Chondrichthyes; order Lamniformes; family Lamnidae; genus Carcharodon; species Carcharodon carcharias. The sequence goes on from NC_054487.1 coordinate 56,852,368, forward strand.
TATAGTATATTCAGACCTGTCCAGTATGAAGTGTACAATTTCTTTAGGAAATGGATGGAGAATACAGAAGGCATAAAGCAAGATTTATGGATCAGAATCTGCAGATTATAGTAGACAACCTGAAAGCATTGAAGTGCTTTCTACAGATAGAGGAGCCATCTACCTGTGCTGAGAGGAAAAAAAAACAAGGGTGGGAGTTCTTCACACAAGGGGTCATTATGGCACCACATACAAGAACAGTTTGGAAGGATGTCCAGAAGAATGTGTCAGACTTGAAGAGAAATGCCAAGGTAAGAAATTAGAATGAAGGTGAATATATGTAGCCTACTGGTAACTACTGACAACAATCAAAGTTACAATGTGACACAAGCGCAAATGAAAAAATAACCGACTACAAATGCAGTGTAAGGGGAAGCAATGAACATGATTAAAGAAGAACCTGGAATGATGCAGCAGAGAAGGATTGGAATTGGTTATGTTTCATGCATATCGCTGTATAGCACGCTCACATATTCTCACACATTTTTCTAGATAAGGTACTTTCCTTTCAGATGGGCTACGCTTTAGGCCACAAAACTGCTGCTTCCTATATCATGCAGAACAGAATATTCCATAATTTATTTCCTATCTATCTTCTCTTTACAGAAATAAAACAGAAAGCACAGAGCACAAATGGGCACAGGTTTCAACAGGTCAAACATTTCACCCCCTCCGACAATGCTATAATTAACAAGAAGTTATACATGGCATGGATTATGCACAAATTGGAGGAGAGGCACATCACTAAGTAGAGATATAGCATCACCACTGACTTTTTTGGGATTCCAATCTCAAGGAATAGCTAGAAAATAGTCATGAGCATGAATGTGTGCAACAGTTCATTGCCTCCTCGTACACCATGTTACAAATTGGTTTGATATACCACAATTCTATTAACCATTTGCACGTTGTGATGAAGGAAGAGTCGATTGTTCTGCTTCCTGCCACTAGCAACATTCAGCATCAGTGGCAATGATGGAAGACCTCAGTTATGTAGGTGGCAAGTACAGTTGGAGCATCTCTCAGGAAAACCCTCACTAATGATGTCAAGGCGTTGAGTCCCCAATGCCATGACTTGAAAAAAATCTGCTATAATGCAACACATTCTAAAGCAACATAACTGAGGGATTCAGACAATGTAATGTTCTGAGGACTCGACTTCCAGTGGGGCATTGTGACTAGAAGCACAGAGGCAAGCATATATTTAGCTGTCAAATTGCTGACAGTCTGTCATTTGCTCCTTGCAGACAAGGATCAGGAAAAATCCATAAAAGCATGTCATATCACAAATCACGTCTTGAACAAGTAACACATTGTATGATTAAGGTTAAGGATTGATTAAGCATCTTGAGTACATATAAAAAGAGATTTCTGGGACACTGGGTGTTGGTTAGGGAGAAGGCAGACATTTATAATGTTGCATTCTGTAAATAAATTTAGTATTAAGTAAAAGATTGATGTCTGGTTTCCTACTTTACCATCTTGCAGTCAGAAGTTTAACATGGTAGCAGAGAATGTTGTCTAGGGGTAAAGATTGGAAATGAAGAATGGCTGAAAGCAAGTGTAAATTGGTAGCTTATAGGTACCCACTGATGTTCCCTGAATCTGAACCTTATGACCAATGGAAAACCGAAGTGTGTATGTGGACACAGGTTACATCTTTATGGAACAGAAAACAATGTATGGCCTTGTCATTATTGTTTCCTAATAAAAGTAAAATCAGAAGCAAAGTATTTTGTGGGCTGGGTGCCCGTCATTTGGATACTGGTGAATGTTTGGATCTTCTATTAATCTTCATGGATGAAATTTATAAGAAACATGATCTTTTGGATGCCTACAAGGCATGGTCAGACTAATAGATTTCAAAAGACGGATGGTCATTCCATAAAGGAATATATCATGGACTTAACAGATTGTCTGAAAGATTGCAGAAATTCAATTTGGAGATTCGTAATTTAGAGCGCATATTTTAAACTGCTGGGTTATGCTAAGGTGTCACATATAGATAGGCTCCTAGTCTTAATTCGGATGCGGTTCTCAGCACAAGACACCCTTTTGGATCAAATGTCTGCTGCTTTAAACAAAAATTTCTGGGGAAGCAGTCATTTCCAGCAACCTTAATAGCGCAAGTGGGACATTCTGAAGTATCACAAAGGATGGAGGACTCATGGGTGTCAGTACAACAGAAGAGTTACAGGCAGAAGGAATGAGGATGAAGGCATTCTTAGCAGATCTGGACATCACAGCAGACAACAGGATTGGCGTTGCAATAATAGACAAATGAGCTCCAGGAATGCCCGGGAAACAGTTAACATGTGCTTAAGATGTAATTCAAAATATCATTGTGATGAACTTCCCAAAGTGGAATAGCTGGGTTTTCAAAGTGGTGCTTGACACACAGAATTTGGAAGTTGAAGGTGATGATAATAATCCATCTGAGGGAATTGTGCTAATCACGAGAAGCTTTAGTCCAGTAATGAGTGTATTAATCACTGATTAATTTAATTGTGCCATGTTAGATAGTGGATGCTCCTCAACAGTGTGTGGATCAAATTGGCTAAAATGTTATTTAGATTCACTCAGTAGTAAGGATCAAAGCAAGGTACGGGAGTATAAAAGATCAACTTGTTTCAGGTTTGGGGATAACACATTAAGGTCACTAGTAAGACTGGTGATTCCGTGAAAAAAGGCTGGAGCAAGCCACTTTATTAGTACTGATGTAGTCTCACCTTGCTGGTGAGCAAGCTTTCTATGAAAAAGGCACAAATGAAACTGGACACGGAACATGATAAAGCAATTATTTTCGTAAAATCAGTGGATCTGCAGTTTACCCAAGCAGGGCATTATTGCATCCCTTTACCAAAATCTGACATTTCTAAAGACGTGTTAATAGCATCAGGTGATAAGAATCAGAGAAAAAAAGCAAATTGCCTTAAAGTTACATTGACAATTTGCTCACCTTTCTTGTCAAAGATTAAAAATCCTACTAAAGGATGCAGGTGTGGTTGACGATGAGTACACAATGCTCATTGAAGAGATTACTGCAAAATGTGGCATACATAAAAAGTATTGGAGGATGCTGCCACGTCCCATTGTAAATCTTCCATTAGCACGAGATTTTAATGAAGTAGGAGCCTTGAATTTAAAGGCATAGGACAAAGACAGAAATACTTTCACTTTACACGGTGAATAGAAAAGGATGATTGTAGGTAAGTCATGGAGAAATGGAAAGGGACCAGACTGGGAGCACCGGGTAAATTTATGACTGACAATGACAGTGCTCATGATAATTTTAGAGATTTCTGTGAAAATATGAACATTTTGGTTATGAACATTGCAGCTGAAAGTCCTTTCAGCAATGGACTCTGAGAAAGAAATCACACAGCGTTTAATGAGATGATCATGCTCCATAAGATCTTAGCCGATCAACCGAACTGCAAGTTAACAACTGCCCTGATATGGACGGTCCACACAATGAATTGCTTCAGATGGTTGTTATAGTTCTTATCAATTAGTCTATGGGAGGAATCACAAATTACCTTCTATGCTGTGTGATAACCTCCTGCTCTAGAAGGGACTACACTTAGCTTCATTTATCTCTGCATACTTGAATGCCTTACTTGCAGAGAGAAGGCTTGAAGTCTCAGCAAAAATTCGGAGAGCCCTAAGGCATGTAAGGCTGTCCAAGATAAACAGAACTTATCCTGGGAATTTAGCATACTGTAAGTGAGGATCATAAAGATTGGAAAGGTCTGGTTAAAGTGATAACGTGTGACTGTAAGACAATAGCTCGCCAGCATGTTAGTTGAACTATTAAGGTCCATTCATCAAGTTTAGCTGGGATTGATTACAAACTTTCAGAATCTCAGTAATTAATAGAAGATAATGAGGAATCCTGAACCTCTCATAATCATGTGAAGGGACAGAATAGGGTAGATCAGGGGCAGGATGGCAACAGGCTGGATGGCCATAGGCCATACAATGTCCATCATCTTGAACACTAGCCAATATTTGAATTTGCTTGTAGCTTTCCCTGCTGCTTCTAGAAGAAGAACTGGAGATCACTACCCTTTATACACCAGGAGCAGTTCCTTAATAGCTGAAGACTTGTCCCGTTTTGCAATTAATGTCTATCTTTCATTTCAGATCCCCTGCTCTTAATTTCCATAAGCAGGTAGATTATTCAGATAAAGTGAAAGTCTTGCCTCGCAAACTTCAAGGAAACAGAAACCCTCTCTAATTGCTGATGTTGGCATTCCCATTCAATGGCTAAATGTAGACCCAGTGTTGCGAGTATCTCAAACACAGGGCTTTAGAGTCTTTTCTTAAAAAATGCCTCAAGGTGACAGATACTGCAGCAGTGGCTTTTCCCCTGTTTGCCACTTGGTGGCATTGTCAATTGTGCTTTATGGTTTCAGATAGTAACGGTCAGTTTTTTAACAAAACTCAGTGAAGAGCAGACAATTCCTGGAGAACATTTATTTTTAACAAAAACACAGAGAAGATAAGAGTGCTTTCCTTGAATCTAATGGTGGAGTAATATTTCTGATCATAAATAAAGACAGTTCTTTGTTACTGCTCTGCTCGATGGTATGAGCAAACTATTAGTTACTTCCTTACCTTAACAAGTTCAGTTCAGTAACTAAGTCGTTCTTAAGCCTGAGCTGGTCACATAACCAGTAGTTGCTTAGTTGGTTGTATATGTGGTTCTTGTTTATTCTGCAAATATTGGCCTATAGCACTGTCAAAACAAGGGCAAGACTCATCGGCTAATAATTAACTATTAGCGCATCATTAAAAAGAATCTCCAGCTGTTAATCCCAGTTTAATTAACTATGCACACACCTTAAAATAGCTCCAAAACATGCTCCCTCCGCCACTTCAGTCCAGCTGCAACTTTGTGACAAGTTTAAATTGTCTGTACTGTGAAAGTGCAGTAACTTTACACTGCTCAATGCATTTCAGTAGTGAGCCAGACAGTGAACATTAAACCATGTTCCTCAATACAATTGTTTTAGCTTTACCCTTCTATAATTTTTTTCAACATATCAATTTTGTAAATAATTCATGGTTGAAACAACGAATGCACCCTAGTTACAAAAATAGAAAAGGCTGGAAAATTGAGCACCTCAAAAATACTGAGTTACGGAACTCAAAAGAAGTTATCCTCAAAGTATTATGTTAAAATGGGTAACTAGTTTTGAATTTATTAAAAAATGAGGCCCATGTTAAAGTTTTAACTAAGTGCATGCAGTTCAAGCAGCAGATCTAAAGTCTAAACAATATGAGGTTTCTTTTAAATATCCCACATATTTTCCTTCGTTTGTAGTTTTTGGTAATTCAAGTAAGTTATTAGTTACTGAGCAGTATGGAATTATAAATATTTACTTAGCAAGGGAACTTTATGCATTAAACTGGAGATTTTTTTTAAGACTATGTATAATTTTGTTGATTTTTACAACTCGCAGTTAACAATAATGGAATAAAACATTTTTCCTCAGCTTTCCGAATGATCCCCTATCCCTTGGAAAAAGGTCATCTTTTTTATCCATATCCAATCTGCACAGAGACTGCAGACAGAGAACTGCTTCCATGTAAGTTAATGAAGAAATCCATGTTTCTTTCACTCTATTGTCACAGCTCTGTTAATTATTTCTAAATTCCTATTTAGAATTTAATGAACCAACCTGTTTTCTTGTTAGACAAAGGGTTAACCCATTCTTCATTATATCAGATTTGTTTCTGGTAGACTTTAGCTTTATATGTAGACACAAACATGAATGGATGCCCACAATCATCATCATCTCGCAGTCCATTTAAGTGAGGAGGATGCTTGTCACGGAGTACAACCAATGGCAAGAACCTGCATGTGGAGTCTTTTAATGTGGGGAGGCTGTTGCACAAGCTACCACACATAGGGTTCTGGCTGATCAGGAGATCTCCCGCTCTTACCACCTGCCATAGGTGTATTACAAGGATTTACAGGTTGATAATCAACCTGTTTGGCCAAGTCATGAACGCACCTTCCATGGCCATCAAGTCCTGAAGTGAGACTTGAACACGGAGCTTCTGGCTCACAGGCAGGAATGCTACCCGCTGCACCACAAAATTTCCAATTGCCTACAATCTACAGTTGGTTGTTTTGGCAGAAAAACAGCCCATTCACTCTATTAATTCCACAACATCTAATTTAATCCCACTGTCCTGTTCATTCCCCAATCCAGTTAATCTTTTTTTAAAGCAACTATCTAATAATTATTTAAAATAATATATGGATTCTACTTAAACAGTGATTTATGGAATTGCACATTATAATCATCCTCTGCTTAAAGATACTTGAAAAATCTCCCTTTTAATCCATGTTGTGATAATCTAAAAAAAAATTTCCTCTGATTATCATTTTCCAAGCAGTAACAACATTCTATCACTATTTACCATAATTATTCGTAATTTTTACGACAACTATGGATTGTCCATTAACCTCCTGAACAAAGCTCTTCTCAAGATTTTCTTTGTAACCATAACTCGTCATCCCTGATAATATTCTAACGAATCCACATTGTACTTGTTCAATTGCTTTCATATTCTTTCGATAAGTGGAGGCCCAAAATTGCACATGATACTCCCAACCATTGCCTAATCTTAGGTCTTATACAATTTCAATGTTACCTCCTTGGATTTACATTCTATGCCTCTATATGCAAAACCAAGGATGTTCTTTGTCTTCTTATGTTTTTTATCTACTCATGTTGAATTTAATGCCATGTGTACCTACAAACAAATCCACTCTGCCTCTCTCAAATCCATGTAAAATTTTACCATTTTTTATTTCCTTTCCCTGTTTTGCTTATATGTACTGTTTCACATCTTCTGCATTGTTCAGTCTCATCACCTATCTACCCACTTACTATTCATGTCCACCTATAATCCTTCAAAATCCTTGCCAAATATTCTATACTCCCCAATTGTTCAAATCTTTATTGCACCTATTCTTTTACCTCTTAAATTCCCTATTTTTACTCAGTTCTGTTGAAGGGTCATGAGGACTCGAAACGTCGACTGTGCTCTTCTCCACCGATGCTGCCAGACCTGCTGAGTTTTTCCAGGTATTTCTGTTTTTGTTTTTGTTTTGGATTTCCAGCATCCGCAATTCTTTGCTTTTATCTCACACTTTGGAATTCATTCCCTAATCTGCTCTCCCTCTTCTCCTTCAAAATCAAGTCAAAGCCATCTCTTCAATTGCCTTGAGTCACCCCTTCTAATCTCTCCCATATTAACTTGGCATCTGTTTTTCATAAACCTATATGAAGTGCCTTTAGGCATTCTTGAAATTAAAGGCATTGAATAATGAAAGTTGTTACAGCTACCATCCCCATTGTATCACTAAACCTCTGCATCAAGCAACTTCTCAGCTACATAGCTTCCATCTTGGCCTAAACCCCCTCTTCACTTCTGTCTTTTCCTCATTATTTTTTCATTCACAGAACATGAGGGTCACCAGTAAAGCCAACATTTATTGCCCAGCACTAATTGCCCTTAAGAAAGTGATGATGCACTGCTTTCTTGAATACAACTGAGTGGCTTGCTAGGCCATTGCAGAGGCCAGTAAGAGTCAACCACATTGCTGCAGCTCTAGAGTCATGTATATAAGACAGATTGGGTAAGGATGGCAGATATCCTTCCCTAGTGAACAAAAATCTAGTAGTTTCAAGTTCAGCAATATTGATACTAGCTTTTTAATTCCAGATTTTATTTAATTAACTGAATTTAAATTCCCCAACCACCATGATGGAATTTGAACTTATATCTCCAGGCTTTTGGATTACTAACCCAGTAAAAAAAAAACACTAGGTTACCATACCCACATAAGCATCCCTTTTGAGTATCTTTAGTATCCTGACCTTTTCTTTTCCTTTTGAATTGTATTTGATTCATAGACCGGATCCAAAGATGGCCATTTACTTATGTCTGCATTTAAAAAGACTTACTTAAGACAAGAAGGATTATGTAGCAGTACATAACATGCAGTTATTTAGTAAAGATGTATTTTTATATCTGTCTTCCTTTCTGACTCTTTCCTGTCTTCTTATGTCTTTGTTTCTGACTGTTTCTTTCTCTTTATGTTACTGTTTTTTTTACTTTCTTCCTGGCCATCTGTTTCTTTTTGTCTCCTTTCACTTTATTTCTATTTCTTTCTCTCTACCTATCTGATGCTATCTGTTCATATCCAGCGTTTCATGAAGTTTCAGTGTATCCCAAGAAGGAGCTGCCATTCTTCATCCTCTTCACAGCCGGCCTGTGCTCCTTCACCGCCATGTTGGCGCTCCTCACACATCAGTTTCCAGAGCTCATGGGCGTCTTTGCAAAAGCTGTAAGTATCTCTTCAGGTCAATTATAACACTGTACATTAGTTTCCTGCACTTTACCAGCTCTTTACCAGAATGTTTTCCTTGCATGTTATTGGCAGTACAAGTTTAGACATTTGTTGGAACTGTGGCATTAATCTTATTTCAAACATTGAGAAATTGTAATTATATAGAGTTCTTTTCATATTCTGAAACTAGGGACAGGGTAGGTCATTCAGCTCCTCAAACCTGTTCCCCCTATGGAGGAAGTCAATTTGCCTATTCCTCTGAGATTACTTTGGGAATACAGTGCAACACTGTGTTTATCATAAAAATAAAAACAAAAAACTGCGGATGCTGGAAATCCAAAAGAAAAACAGAAATACCTGGAAAAACTCAGCAGGTCTGGCAGCATCAGCAGAGAAGAACAAAGTTGACGTTTCGAGTCCTCATTACCCTTCAACAGAACTGAGTAAAAATAGGAGAGGGGTTACATATAAGCTGGTTTAAGGAGGGGGGGTGGGGGGAGAGAAGTGTTGGGGGGGTGGTTATAGGGACAAGCAAGCAGTGATAGGAGCAGATAATCAAAAGAACAAAGAGGTGTTGAAGGTGGTGATATTATCTAAAAGAATGTGCTAATTAAGAATGGATGGTAGGGCACTCGAGGTATAGCTCTAGTGGGGGTGAGGTGAAATAAGACTAACAGGGCATAAAAGGTATAGATTTAAAAATAATGGAAATAGGTGGGAAAAGAAAAATCTATATAAATTATTGGAAAAAACAAAAGGGAGGGGGAAGAAACGGAAAGGGGGTGGGGATGGAGGAGGGAGTTCAAGATCTAAAGTTGTTGAACTCAATATTCAATCCGGAAGGCTGTAAAGTGCCTAGTCAGAAGATGAGGTGCTGTTCCTCCAGTTTGCGTTGAGCTTCACTGGAACAATGCAGCAAGCCAAGGACAGACATGTGGGCAAGAGAGCAGGGTGGAGTGTTAAAATGGCAAGCAACAGGGAGGTCTGGGTCATTCTTACGGACAGACTGAAAGTGTTCTGCAAAGCGGTCGCCCAGTCTGCGTTTGGTCTCTCCAATGTAGAGGAGACCGCATTGGGAGCAACAAATGCAGTAGACTAAGTTGGGGGAAATGCAAGTGAAATGCTGCTTCACTTGAAAGGAGTGTTTGGGCCCTTGGACGGTGAGGAGAGAGGAAGTGAAGGGGCAGGTGTTGCATCTTTTGCGTATGCATGGGGAGGTGCCGTAGGTGGGGGTTGAGGAGTAGGGGGTGATGGACGAGTGGACCAGGGTGTCCCGGAGGGAACGATCCCTACGGAATACTGCCAGAGCGGGTGAAGGGAAGGTGTGTTTGGTGGTGGCATCATGCTGGAGTTGGCGGAAATGGCAGAGGATGATCCTTTGAATGCGGAGGCTGGTGGGGTGATAAGTGAGGACTAGGGGGACCCTACCACATTTCTGGGAGGGAGGAGAAGGCGTGAAGGCGGATGCGCGGGAAATGGGTCGGACACGGTTGAGGGCCCTGTCAACCACCGTGGGTGGAAAACCTCGGTTAAGGAAGAAGGAGGACAGGTCAGAGGAACTGTTTTTGAAGGTAGCATCACCAGAACAGATGCAACGGAGGCGAAGGAACTGAGAGAATGGGATGGAGTCCTTTCAAGAAGCAGGGTGTGAGGAGCTGTAGTCGAGGTAGCTGTGGGAGTTGGTAGGCTTGTAATGGATATTGGTGGACAGTCTATCACCAGAAATTGAGACAGAGAGGTCAAGGAAGGGAAGGGAAGTGTCAGAGATGGACCATGTGAAAATGATGGAGGGGTGCAGATTGGAAGCAAAATTAATAAATTTTTCCAGGTCCCGACGAGAGCATGAAGCAGCACCGAAGTAATCATCGATGTACCGGAGAAAGAGTTGTGGGAGGGGGCCGGAGTAGGACTGGAACAAGGAATGTTCCACATACCCCATAAAGAGACAGGCATAGCTGGGGCCCATGTGGGTACCCATAGCCATACCTTTTACTTGGAGGCAGTAAGAGGATTTAAAGGAGAAGTTGTTCAGTGTGAGAACAAGTTCATCCAGACGGAGGAGAGCAGTGGTGGATGGGGATTGTTCAGGCCTCTGTTCGAGGAAGAAGCAGAGAGCCCTCAGACCATCCTGGTGGGGGATGGAGGTGTAGAGGGATTGGACGTCCATGGTGAAGAGGAGGCGGTTGGGGCCAGGGAACTGGAAATTGTTGATGTGATGTAAGGTATTAGAGGAATCACCAATGTAGGTGGGAAGGGACTAGACAAGGGGAGAGAGAAGGGAGTCAAGATAACGAGAAATGAGTTCCGTTGGGCAGGAGCAAGCTGAGACGATCGTTCTACCGGGACAGTCCTGTTTGTGGATTTTGGGTAGGAGGGCGGGATGAAATCTCCGTGGGGGAATAAAATAAAAAGGGATGTCTGGGGACTTTTTTATGAGGTGCTTTCAGGTGCTTGATTGTGCTGCATGGAAATATTTTGCAGCATTTATCCTGTGGAGGTCTGCAGCTCCCTACCTTCAGGGAGTGCAATGGTATTTGTCATTTAAGTTGACTTTTCTCTTGCCTGTATTGAAGTTGAGAAAGAACATGCATTTATGTAGCCCCTTTCAAGATCTCAGGATGTCAAAAGCTCTTTATGACCAACAAAGTAGTTTTGAAGTGTAATCTATTCTAATGTAGACAAATGCAGCAGCCAAATTGTGCATGGCAACCACAAACAGCAATGAAATAAAAGTCTACATCATCAGTGCTGGTGCAGGGATAACTGGTGGCCAAAGCTCCCAAATCCCTACCCAAACCCTTCAACATTCCTCGAGCTTCTCTCTCTCCTGTTGCTGCCGCAGGCTTGACTCCCTCTTAAAATTTCCAAGCCCACGAGCTTGGAAAAAACAAACAGACCTCCAAAACCACCTCCAAAACCACTTGTTAGAAAAAGAATGAGCACAAAACAAAATAGCAGGTGAAGCGAGAAGAACTATTCAAGAATGCCTCCCAGTAGACTGTACGCAGACAGTAGACAGTAGACGCTCTGAACCCTCTCCTACAAGCAGAATAGAAGATGACGCCACAGGTGGCAACTTATTATAGGTACACTGCATTTATTATTCAGTGTTACATCTTACTTTTCTAGCCATTTTATTGACTTTAGACCATAGCCAGCCTGGGCTTAAGCCATTGTAATGTAAGTAGGCCTAGTCCTATATGCCGTATCAGAAAACCAAAGTTATCTAAAATCCGAAACACAATCGGCCTCAAGGATTTTGGATAATGGATACGCAGCCTGTAAAATGTTGTATAATGAAATTCTAGCTACTCTAAAGACTAATGATTCAAAATACCACACATTTCAAAATAAAATGCCTACCACTTACCGGCATTAATATTTTTCACTTAAAAAGCATAGTTTACTGATTTTTGGGGACTCAAATGATTAATACATAGCTCCTGCACCTCAAAATCTCCCACTACACCACTGCCTACCACCTGTTGAGATCTCTGCACCACTTCAATCCTGACCTTTTGCTCATTCCCAATTTATTAGCTCCACCACTAGCTGCTGAAACCTCAGCTACCTAGGCCCTAAATTTTGGAAATCCCTTCATAAACCTCTCTGGCTTTCTACTTCTTTTGAAGATGCCCCTTAACATGTATCTCTTCAACCAAGCTGTTGGTCATCTGTCCTAATATTGTTTTGCCAAGGCTCCTGTGATGCACCTTTGGGTGTTTTGCTACATTGAAAGCATTGTGTAAATGCAGATTGTTGTAGATGTTATTGCTGTTGATGAGAATTTCCCTGTTCTTCTTTAGATATTGGTGTGTGACCTCTTTTACATCCAACTAAGAGGGCTAGGTTTAAGGTCTCAGCCAAAAGATTGCACCTTATTCAGTGCAGCATTCTCCCAGTACTGCATTGGAATTCCAATTAGGTTATGTGTTCCATTCTCTGGAATGCAGCTTTAATTCATGACCCTCTCGCTCAGAGGAAAGAGTGCTATTAGCGAGCCCTGGCTCAATTTTATGTTGTTTACGGTTCTCAAGGTTTTTTTTTCCTTTATGACCCGGTGGGAAAGTTTTTTTTTAACTTCTTTTCTGCATATTAATTAGTTTCTGGTTTTACTATAAAGTCAGGTTAGAGAGTTTCTTGAGCTAAGTAAGATAAGAATTCTACACATTTCTTTGCCATCTCAAAAGAAGTCAAGAATGGAGCCATGTTTGGATCTTAGATCACAGAAATTGCACAGCTCTTCAGAAGGCAAAGGAAGAAGATAATAGTGCCAATCTTCAAGTCAGCCTTCTGTGCAAATCAAAACACTTCATTAGGATGACGTTCTTTTATGTAAATTTTGTGAATAGATTTTCAGCAGTACAGCTAAAACATCGGGACATAACAATCCAAAATAGTATATATAAATTATTTCAAACAATAGCGTGGATCAAGAATTCATGATTCTCAGATATTTAGTGGAGATAACTGAAGATTCACGCACATTGCACAAAGTAAAATATGTGCCCATTTTGAAACTGGGAAGGTTTTTCAGTGTTTATAACACTTACCTTTTTATGGGGTAGAATTTTAAGCACCCCCTCCTCCCTACAATGGACTGGATTGCAGCCAGAGAGCCTATAAAATTCTGCGGGTGACTTTCCCACTGCCTGCGGCTCCCAACCTTGCCACAATTTAACGGGTGGCAGGCAAGCAAACCCCCTCCCTCCCCAGTGCCCGATGTCCACTCCTTCCCTGGCTTTTGTACCCTGACTACCGCCGCCATCATCAGCCTCCCCAGCCCCACCTCAGAGACTCTTAGCCCTGCTATGAGACCCCAGACTCACCTCCCATCCGGCTCCTTACTCTTCTTCAGTGGGACTGGATGCACTCTCAGCAATGGCCACCACTCCCAGTGGCGCTGCTGGGACCAGAGGGCTGTCAGCCAATCAGATGGCCAGCAGCTCTGGGTGGTGGGATGTCCTCCCCAGATGGGTTGGAAGGCATGCCTCCAGCCAGTCGATGCTCCTTTAAATGGCAGTGGGGCAGCTGTCAGGAGTGGGGGTGAGTTCCCCACCGACTTTCTTGGTGGCAGAGTGGGAACTCCTGCCATCCGTTAAATGCTATCAAGTATTTTCTTCGGGAACAATGACGCAAATATCCATCAATGTGTCAGGTTGTTTAGAGGTCACAATAATACTGAAATACATGCTTTTATAACTAAAGTAAAATGAAAGGAACAAAGCCAAAAGGCATTGGTTGCCGGTGTAGTAGCTCAATCATTTGAGTCATGATTTCAAGCAGAAAGCTGCAAAACTGAATGGCAGATTCAGTCTATTTTCCACAGAGGATGACTTGCAAAGATTCATAGTCAGCCCAGTAAATGAAGAAGCAAGAAATTGCATCTTTTTGTGACTGGGTGAGCAGACCAAGGAAAAATTGAGCTTTCAGCTCATGGCAGTCAGTCATAGTGTTGCAATAATAACTGTTCTGTACACATTACTGACTGGAATTGAGTGCTTACAGCAAATTGCCTGTTAAGAGAGAAAATTTAAAAAAATAAAAACCATTGCACTTGAGGTATTGCAAAGAGCTGCTGGAACTTACAGATCTTTAATTTTAGTAATATGGACATATCATATGAGCCAGAGACCTTGAGCTGACAAATTTATTTTAGAAAGTCTTCAGCCTCAGGTAACAGCTGTGCTCTGATGTCAAAGTTTTGTCAAAATCTGAACCCAGGTCACAACATGAAAGTCAGTGACCTTAACGCATTGAACCACCTGAGCCCTCGGTGCATAGTTTCTGACTTTCTTGTCCGGAGTAGTGTGCGTCCATTGTGTTACTCAATAAGTCTAATGATAGAAGTTCCCTTGACTCCAAAGTGATGATGTTTGTGTGTGGGTGCCTAAAGGACCCCTGTGACTACTGTAGACATATCAAAATCACAATTCTTTGATCTTTCTCTGACCCTTACCTTGGCTGATAGCACGAGTTCCAGTAGAACTAAACTGTGTCAAGCACAAATGCCTTTTTTGAGTTCGACAGTTAAGATCTGATTTGGCAGCAGTGTGACTGAAGTAGTAGTTTACATTGACAAGTACTGAAAGATGGCTGTTGACTCACCACCACTGCTGTTAAGAATGTATCTATCTATCACTTGTGTAGTATACAAAGTGATAAAATGACCATCTGCTAGAGAAATGGGATAGCTCTGATATAAAAATGGGCAGAACTCATTAACCATAATGTACATTATTACATTCACTTTCTAAAATTTAATTTAAAATGAAATTTTTGCACCTGGTCTTAATGGTGATTTAATACATTTGCAGATCAATGGGCTTAAGAACATCGAATGAGCAAACAATTCAGAATTACTTTTGTGTCCTTAAGGTGCAAGCCTTTTTGATCTTATCCTTATCTTTCTGATCGGTTTTGCTAAGAAAGGAGCAAGGTTTTGTTAGGTCACCCTTATGTGCAAAAGATGTTGGACGGAAATACTACAGAATCTTCTGATTTTACCAAACTGGGGCTGCTTAATTGCTATTTTTTCATTTTTGTTTTTATTTTTTTACATGAAGGCGGCCTTATAAAACCCAGATGCAAAGGGGCAGTTGGAAAGATCAAGGAAACTCAGATCAAAGGATTTTCACCTCTGTGCCATGGTTATCCTTAGTCTGTGGAGTGAGCTTTGATTCGTGAATGGAATATTGTTCAAAGTCTCAATAATACAAGCTGGTTATTTTGGCTCTGTGCGTGCCAGGTCCCAACTATCTTTAAAATGATGGGCCATGTGCTATATATAATGTGTATGTGGTAGTGCCAGATAAAGCCAGTTTTTGCTACAGTTTCTTGCATAGCTTTTAATTATCCAAATTCAGGATATGACTAAAGATATAAGATGCCAAGTTCGGGTGATTATTAACTCACAGTGGCAGAGGTTCAAGCTTCAGTGAGGTGCAGATACCCTTAGTTCAATCTTAATGCTAGTTTAAGTGTTCTCTAATCTGACATATAGAAGGGTATTTTAACTCACTGCCCCCACACGCCTGTGGAAACTGGGCAGTTGAAATGGATTTGGAGACACAGCCACTGGCCTCCCGACTTGTGCTGATAGACTGCAATTTTAGACCAGAGGTGGCAAGACCACCTGCCCAAAGCCTTTGGAGTCCTCCTTTAAATGCACAGATAGGAATCGCAGTCAAGGCCTGGGTGCCACATTTAACCTGAGGCCTGAGCAACGGAGCAGTGGTGGCTTGCCTGCCAGGCCAACCCGCTGGGAATTACATCAAGGGCTGGAAGAGGTCCAGCAAACTAAGTTCTTTTTTAAAAATGAGTTTCCTTGTGGGCCTAGAGTAACAGAATTTCTTGGGCTGCTCTTACCTTCAATCTCCAGCACCAACTCCCGCCCCCCCCAAATCCCAATCGCAGGTCCTCAGTGGTGACAAACTGAGACTTGGTTGTTAAAAATCATCTAAGCCTTGTGTCATTCCTGACTTCCATGTTCCTTCCTCACTTCAGGTCCCTCATGAAGCAATCCTGCAAGAACTTGTATCTTTTAAGATGCAAACCCTTTCTGATCTGGGCTTTCCCATTTTCTCTCTGATTAGTTTTGTTAAACCAAGAACAGAGATTTCCAGGCTGACCCATATTGCATGGATAAGTACATTTTATGTTTGACATTTTAGAAGCAATACCACAGATTGTTTAATACAGAAACAGAAAATGTAGGTCAAGTCTGATTGTTTAAAATTTAATGTCCATTCTTATCTACCTAGCTGTATCCAAAGAATCGCCTGCAATGGGTGCTCTTTCCGTCCCTGCACTATTATCTTTGGAAACCCTAAAGGATCTATCTACCTTCTCATTCACTGGGCACCATCATCTGAAAACATATCAGATTCTACATGAATACTGATGACATGATGACACCCAGGTCTACCTCACCACCACCTCATTTGGCTTTTCCACTGTCTCTAAATTTCCTGGCTGCTCATCTAAACATCCAGTACTGGGTGAACAGAAATCTCCTCTAACTATAAATATTGGGAAGACCAAAGCCATTGTCCTTGACTCCCATCAAAAATACTATTCCCTACCCTCTCCCTGGGAACTTGAGGTTGAACCAGACCGTTTGCAGCCTTGGGGCTGAGTTTTATGGGCCACCCATGGGGTGGAGGAGAACACAAGTCCCACCTCATACTAACTAAAGAGCCCAAAAAAATTAAAGCAGGTTGAGCCAACTAGCAGAGGCGGGCTCGTCCCCGAAATTTACACTGGGGTGCGGAGAGTCTGCCCTCAGCATAGGACCCAGACCTTGGTGTCAGACTTAATGCCAAGATGAGCTTCTGGCCCCAAATCCATGCCCAAAGTGCCAAAACTACCTGTTTTCCATAGGTTACCAAAACTGCCTATTTTTAACTCCATAACATTGCCCGACTCCACCTTTGTCTCTGCCTGTCTGCTGTTGAAACTCTCACCCATGCATTTGTTACCTTAGATTTGTTTATTCCAATGCTCACCTGGCCAACCTTCCATCCTGCATAAACTTTAGCACACCTAATACTCTGCTTCCTGTATCTTAATGAATACCAAGCCACCCTTGTGCCCTCTAATCTACATTGGCTCCCACCTGGTAACATATCAATTTAAAAAAACACATTGTTTTCCAAATTGCTCCTAGCCTTCGCCCCTCCCTATCTATGTAATCTCCTTTGGTCCTATGACCTCCTATGCTCTCCTGGTCCTGCAACTCTAGCCTCTTGCATATCCTCTGTTTCAGTGGCAGAATGCCTTCAGCTGCCTGGCTTAGACTCTGGAATTCCCTCCATAAATAAACCTCTCCACCACTTTGCCTCTCTCTCCTTTATACGTCACTTCTTGAACCTTACCTCTGACCAAGCTCGATCCTGACATCCCCTTATGTGACTTGGTGTCAAATTTGGTCAGAAGGCTCTGGTAAAGTGCCTTGGAAAATTTCACTGAACTGAGGTTGCAGTATTGAAAAGACTCCCAACTGCAGGAAGAGAAAATAAAAATGGGTTGAGTAATGACTGAATTGAATAATTAGAGCATAAATCGATTGTTTTAGAAACTATTCCTTAGTGATTTTTTTCTCTTTTCTTGTCAGTTCCCGCACCCACCCACCTCCCTCTCCATTGTGCTTAAGATGTTAAAATAGAGCATTAACATCTGTGATTGATTAGTAATTGATTCTCCCTCATTAGCCACAACACACATGGTTAAAAGTAAGCTGTCTTTAAAGAAAACTAGAACAGGCTTTCTCATAGTGCTAAATGATTCAAATGATTGTCTCCCTCTCCCTGGCATTTATGTTAGGCACATATTTGTAAATTGTTTTTTTTGTACCAGATAGGCTCGTCCATTCAGTTCAATGCAGCTAATAATAGTTTTTCTGCTGCCTGCAGGTGGGACAGGATATTTTGTTCAGAGGCAGCGAGTGAAGCTTTTCTATTCAAAGATGCCGTGTGATTGACTCCAGGGATTTATTTGTTGTTGTTTTGAAGTAACTGGTTTGATTGATAGCTGTATCAATGTTGAATACATTTCGAGTTCGTGAGAGACTAGGGCCATGATTCTTTGATGGACAGCTGTGCGCTCAGGAGCTTTCACTTGTAGGATGCGATTTGATTGCCTGGGCTCAGTCTGTTTGCAGCTGTCACATTGAGCCTGGTCAGAAGACCCAGTGGTTGCAATGGGCCATGTCAGAAATAAGAAATAATGTTTAGAGGGTCATACTTAGGTTAGAGTTGGTGCAGGAGATGCACTTTAGTTGTTTTTGACAGTTAAAGGAGAATAGTAAAAATTTGTAATTGCTGCTTGTGCTGAATACTGGTCATTTACCTGCCTTATGTTAAATCAATCTGATCATTGGTCTGATATTGTGCATAATCTTCTACCAAGTTTGAGGAGATCACATGGAAGCTTGTGATATATTCACTAAGCTGGAATAAGGGTTTTCTCACTCTGACCCTGATCTTAGACAATTAAAGGCACACTCTGGTTTGGCGTTCCTAAATCTCCAAGATCATGCTGGAGTCTCGAGGAATTAGAGATTTGTCTCCTGACCATTGCTCTGTGCAACTCATCCAACCCCGCACCCCCCCACCCACCTCAAAAAATGCCACCTTCATTTCTTTTTGTTTATTATTTGTAAAAATATTGGAGATGGGAATAAAAATTGTTTGACTGGGCCACGCAAATGATCATGTGATAAAACTTCCAGGAATCTGCCCGACCAGAGTTGCCATCGGTGGCAGGTTCTTGGGTGCAAAGTCCGTCGACAGAAGTGATCCCTAGCATATATCCCAAATTTGTAGTAGCCATCCTGAAAGCAGTGACACCTCTCTAGGGTAGATTTCCACAGGCACCAGTTGCTTTCCAGCACCTCACCAAGTAGCTGTCAGTTTTCTGTAAGCCTTGGCAGTGAGTTGGGAGCTATTATATCGGCGGGGGGGGGGGGGGGGGGGGGGGGGGGGGGGTGATGGCAGCGGCACCAAAACCAGGCCCATTAGTGGTATCTGACGTTGCACACCTTTCCAGCAGAAGCTGTTGGATAGTAATTTGGTACAGGACTCTTGGTTGATATTTCTCCTTAATCCAGGGACACTGGGGCTAATTTGTAGTGAACTAGCTCAATGTAGACTGGAGAGCAACCTGGGACTTTGCTTGCTTAGATGGCTAGTTTAATCATTGGACTAATTAATTCATACATTGGGAACCCTTGTTGTTGATTTCAAACCTGATTTAATTCATTGATGAAGAAGAAAAATGTTATCTTGTTTCAGACTTTAAATCTTATTTTTAGTTACTCAGGAAAATTGATTCAAATTATAATGAATTGTAATTTACAATAGTTGAGAAAGTTTTGGTCAACTTTTAACCCTGATTGTTTGAACT
Source organism: Carcharodon carcharias (assembly GCF_017639515.1). NCBI lineage: Eukaryota > Metazoa > Chordata > Chondrichthyes > Lamniformes > Lamnidae > Carcharodon > Carcharodon carcharias. The sequence continues at coordinate 56,871,686 of NC_054487.1, forward strand.
TATTCCTAAAAGACAAAGTCTCAGTATACAAGATGTATCCAAGGGATTGGTTTACAAAGCCATGCAGTGTTGTTGTGCATAAGTCAATTGAGATGTAGAAAATAAAGATGATCATATTTGAAGTGTCACCATTCTGGGCCCAGTTACTTGTGAACAGGGATGAAATGTTTTTTTTAGGAACTTAAGAATGATTTAGTTTTGACTTAGCAGATACTCAGTGTTTTGGCAATGTGTGCTGGATCAATTTCTTGGGCACAAGAGTTATTTCCACAATTATTACTGTAATATTATGTGCCAACTGAAATGTGCAGTCATGATACTTACATTTCTGCCGTGCCATTCCCAGTCTTAGGATGCCTCAAAGTGCTTTACAGATGATGATCTCTTTTGAAGTATTCTCATTGCTGTCATGTGTGGATTTGGTGTTAAGATTAAAAGCCCTTCCTTCATCTATCCTCATCATTAAAAGCAAATCCTTGACAACCTTTTACATTTAATTATGCTAAGTTTGCTGTCTTCTGTAAAGTGCATTATAAAAAATGATGCTGGCACAGTGTGTCATTTAGCATCTGTTTTTAAAATGGGTGTGTTTAGCTGTACAGAGCAGCAGTGGAGTGAATGTCAATGTTGCCCACGGCCAGATAAAGCAGTAAAACTGTTGGTACAATAATTATCTGCTAGTCTTGTATTCTTGAATGTTATCTGAAAGATGTGGAGCTTTCCAGACTACATGTCATGCGAGGAAACGACAGTTGCTTTGAATAAGATCAGGCATTTTACTCCATAATACCTAATTCCCACTTTAGTGCCTCAATGGGTGTTTCATTTGCTAGAATTTGCGCACAAATCTGATACCTGCTTGGCTTGCTCCCATCCACCCTACTCTGATATTCTGAACAGAATTCAGTGGAAAAATGCGGAGCCAATTTTCCTCTGCTTTATGCAGGCGCAGTGCAAAGCAGAGAATAAAGTGTAAAGAGCCATTAAGCCGGTTCTCTTACTCTTTTGCACTTGATACACATTTCCAGCAGTATGCCTGGCTGTGGGTGAAATGTTTCCATCAAAAACAGATGGGAACATTTAAATCGAAGATCGATCATGTGAGATTGACGGCAGACTACATCCCCTGTCATTTTCCTGGGTTTCTGTCTGGCAGGGCCAAACACAGAAGACCAGGTGAAAACGGGCCTCCGAGGATGTGTTCTGCCCCCTTGGGAAAGTTTTTATATTTCTGGACCTGTAAGGAGGATCCGTGGGGCTGGAGGCCATTTGGTTGATTACGGACAGCAGCTCCTGGGGAGCAGCTGTCGCCACAGCAGCAGCTCTGTGAAGCCTGCAGCAGTGGCTGTGTTTACACCCCCAATATGCCCATTTCAAGGGGTACTCCTGCTCCCGGGGTAAGCCAAAGCATGGGAATGAGAGATAACTGTCTGATTTGTGTACAGTGGGGAGGAAGAACAATTGCGCTTTTGAGGTTTTGTTATATTTAAAAGATCACATCTGCAAATACAGTATGAGTGTACCCTCTCACACATGCTAGTTCTACTCGCACTGCACTTTTTCCTTAATTTTTACACTTTGTATTTCTTCAGTGTTTTTCCCAGTGGGAGTGGATCTCAGCCAAGGTCTGGTGGGTCTGGACATGCTTGGAGTTTTGTTGGAGATACAAAATTTAGACATTAGTTTCCCAATCAATAGTTGGATTCAACAGAATTAGCATTCAAATCTAATGTCACTATAGAACAAGAAGTAAAGTGCTATTAATTACTAATTAACTGCAGCAAACTGATCCCTTGACTAATCAGTGAATTTCTGAATGTGATCTTGTGACCTGAAATAGTATGATCTATTGACTGGTTGCACTGAGGAGGTGCCACAAACATGGCTAAATCTTACAGCGATTAACCATTACTGCATCAGATGAAGGGAAAAAAAAAAATTTGCATTTAAGTAGGAGCCTATCACATCCTCGGACATCCTGAAGCACTTCACATCCAGTTGATACCTGAAGTGCCATCATTCTTGCTTTTGAAGGTAAATGAAAAGCCTCTTTGTGCCCAGCAAGGTCATGTAAACAGCAAATTAAATGAGGGACCAGTTCATTTATTTTGGCGATGTTGCTTTATGGAGAACTGTTGGCCCAGATACCAAGAGAACTCTATGCCCTTCTTCCATTAGTGCGACCTCATCCAAAATTTGATGCTGACAACTGTCTCGGTATTGCACCAAAGACAGAATGTCATTAAATGTGACATTGCGACCTGAGTCCTATTGAAATATTGTACATAGAACTGCAATGCTTTCTAAGGAATGAAACGTGGGCACAGATTGCACTTAGTTGCTCCAAAGAAAAGTCTGTAAAAGCTCTTAACTTTTGTATGTGTGTTGAAGCAATCTGTAATTAATTGAATGAGTAGTTACCAAAATATCCTTTTAAATCAATGTCTCTCAGGTTGAATTTCTGTATCTGTAGTTTACTGCACTAAATTCTAAATTCTCTCCTTAAGTGAGTTTTTTTTTCCATTATTTTTTCCCCACAGTTTCTCAGTACACTGTTTGCTCCATTAAATTTTGTGATGGAAAAGGTTGAAAGCATTTTACCTTCTAGCCTGTGGCATCAATTGACACGGATCTGAGAAGAAAGGAGCTGTAATAGACTGACTTACCATGACACCTGTGCCAAGCTCACATCTTGCAGAGTGCAAAACAGCATGAAAAAAGGATGGAAATCTGTGACTTTAAGACTCTATATGCTATGTTTTGTTCTTATGTGAACATGTTTTCTGTTGTACCAAACAAAGTTGTTGTTGTTTTATTTTATTATTTTGCCGTTAGCAAAATTCTACAAAAATGAACAAAAAAGGTCCCAAAAATAAAGTTTAAATTTTGTGTAATACAAGTGGAATGGAACGTTTCTTTACCATTGGATTTTTCTTCCTCTTTTTTTCCCATTTTTTTTATTGTACTTTCTCCCCTCCCACAGGCAACATACCATTTCCTACTCAATGGGAAGGACAGTCATTCCTGAGCTCTGCCAATTCCAGTTTTTATAATGAACTAATCTCTTGGAGGAGGTTATATTTTGGAGCATAGTGAGATACGAATGCTGGGGAGGGAGGATGGGAACACTTCGTTTTTAGTGTCAACTATCGCCACGGCCAAATGCAAAGTGAAACTCTCTACTGTGCCTTAATCCCAGTCTCATCACACTGTCCGTACTCACAGAACTAAGATTTACCACACCAGTGTTCTGAATGATCTCTCTAAGACTGCGTTTTGTAGAAATTAAGGAGAGATTTGTTTTGTGGAGCCTTGATGACTAGAAACAGGTTAAATACCAAAGTGTCACCAATTTTTAACAGCTGATATACAAGCAATCTGAGTGCACTAATGCATTATGCCACTTGTTCTATCAGGATGACACTTTTGATCAGGTTACTAGAAGGCATGAAGAGTGAATCGAAGTGCCTTGCCCCAAGTCTTCAATTATTTTCTTCATTCCAATGGGAAACAGTTCAATCGCTTCTCATAGCACAGCTGAAATCAATGACTCCCACCCTGAGCCACATGACAAATCTTTGTCTTGTTACTTTTTCTTATTAGTTTGGTAGATTACCGAAAGAATGGCCTAGTACGGGGTCCCATCTGAAAGTCAGATCTGTGAGGTAAGCATTATGACTGGCCATCATTAAAACATTATTAGTGGCTGAGAGCTGAAGCTAAGATTTATAATAAAAACATTTTAAAATTGTACTTCATGATAATATGACTAAATTTACTTTTAATTTTTGAAAACGTAATAATCTGTAGCGTGTCCTTGCTATGCATGCGTCTAAGAAATTGGGTATTAATATTTAGTTCAGTAGTGTTGGTTGTGGGAGTTCATAGAGGATAAACCATATTGAGTGTAGGAACAGGAGTTAAGATCTCCTAACATCATTGCTATGACAGTTTTGTCAGTAAAACCCAGCACAGAAATTCGTTGTGCCGGCTTTTTGTCATGCATTGGTGCTGAAGAAGGGAAGATGTTGTGAAGCATAAAACCCTGGATGTCGCTGTCAAGTTAACACAACTCGGCCAACCATTGTTTTAGGCCAGTGGTGTGGGTCCAGAATCTACTGAGTCTTTCAATCTTTATCAAACTGGTGCCTTTGTCAAATAATTTACCAGATTTTGCAGGTTGCATAAGAGGTTTTAGTGGGTTTTTCTATACAATACAGGCACATTTCAGAATCATAAATTGCTGCAAAGTATTGTGGATTCAAAGAAAAACTAAGAACATAAAACCATAAATAGGAGCAGCAGTGAACCCCTCCAGTTTGAGTCATGATTTAATAGGATCATGGCTGATCTTTGACCCCAATTCAACTTTCCTGCCCAATCCCTATATTCCTGGATTCTCCTGAAGTCCAAAAGTCTACCCATCTCAGCCTTGAATATACTCAACCACTGAACAGCCATCAGGGATGGAGAATTCCAAAGATTCACTTCAGTGAAGAAATTCCTCCTCATCTCAGTTTTAAATGATGGTTCCCCCCTATCCCGAGACTGTGCCTCCTTAGTTCTGGATTCTCCAGCCAGGGGAAACAAGCACTTAGCATTTCTCTGGCTGAGTTGCATGTTTACTTCCTAAAACTGTCAGATAAAATATATTTTAAAAAAACATTTATACTGGAAAGGGTATGTGACATGTTTCAGGAAATGAGCTGACCATCCCTAAATGGCTTTTAATTTTCGCTTTTAAGGATGATTTCATCAGCGATTCTTCGGCTTAATTTAAACAGAATTCGAGATTGTTGTGGCGTTACTGAAATTGTCTCAAAACCAAGCCCAACTGGTTCCCAGCCTGATTTTACGATTAAACTGCTTACCCGTGTAAGGGCTACAATTTCAAGGAATATTTTATGTAAGCCTAATTGTAGTTCCTGCTGCAAAAAAAAACAAAAATTGCTGGAAAAACCCAGCGGGTCTGACAGCATCTGTGGAAAGGAAGACTAGAGTTAACGTTTCGAGTCCGTAAGACTCTTCATCAGTAGTTTCTGCTGGACTGCCTGGGCAGTAAACCCATTTTCACTCCCGTGGCACTGAATGGGTCTCGTACCTACGATGGAAATGAACCATTCGTGGGGCGAATTGTGTGATTACCTAACCATCCTTTACTTTTTCAGTCTCCCTGAACAATTGGCAAAGTTTAACTTTCCCCAGTTCAAAATGTTTCAGTTGAAAAAAATCCCAAAACTGAGTAGCGGAGAAAGGGAGGAAGAATTTGGGGTAAGTGTTTATTCAGGTGGACATAAATCTTTCAACTGTAACTGATGGACCCTCCTCGCAGTGTGATCACACTGACTTTCAGAAGACGCAGTGGAAATGACTCGAAAGCAGATCCACTCATTCAATTCTTTTGCAAAGCTGTCAATGGCGTGTTTCTACTAGCTTAGCCAACCATCGATGTTTGTATTTTTGTTTTGAACTACAGTGCTCAAAAACCATTGCTTAATCATTTCAGTTAATATTGAGGATGAATTATTGCGGGGCGTTCCACTCATCCACCGTTACTCAAAAGGAAGGGAACCCTGGATCTCACAGAGCTTAAAACAGAGATGCACCCTCAATACGAGTCAAAACCAGTTAAATATGCATTTTTTGTGTAAAGAATGCAAAGCTTTGCCTTTACCTTTATGTAAAGATCAGAAGTCTCTGCTTTGATTTACAGCCAGGAAGCTCATTCTGGGCAATGACTTGATCAACAAGTGATTATGTTACCAGACGGAAATTCGATCTCCACCAACAATCGATTAAAGCAGGAGGTTTTGTCTGAAAACTAGGTGGTACACAGCAGGGAGGGAAAGGAAATTAGTGCGTGTCACCAACACTTGCTGACCACAACCTTATTTTAAAGTTTAAGCTGAAGCGTGTTCCCCAGAAATAAACAGCACCAGATGACTTGGACAGAATGGTAGAATTGGCTTATTTTGGGGGCAAGAATGAGCTCTTCCAGCCAGCACAAAAAATAATGTTGGTTTCTGTGCGTGCATTGATTTTCTAGACCCCAGACTTCCTCCACAGACAGACGTCTACACTGATAGTACCATTTATATTGCCATTTTCTGTTGATTAATAATATTTAAGGTAACTTTAAATTAGTATTAAAATAATTAGGGAAAATTAGACCCATTCATAGAACGCTGGGAACAGTGATTTATTTTTCACGGATTCTCAACCACTATCCGTAGTTTAGGAAAGCAGTCATAAAATAGATAAGTTTTTATAAATCCTCACAAAGCAAAATATTTCAGCTCAAAGCAGCCACCCAGTGAATAATGATATATCAGAACGCAATAAGTACCGAAGACTGCGGTAAATCTGAAGGGGTAGTGTGCAAAAATTAAACATCATTAACGATTCAAGTCTTCATAAAAAAAACACAGCCATTCACTTTTTTTTGGAAGAACATAAACAAACATTTAATGAGAAAGGTTTCGGCTCACCAAGCCTACTCTCCAATCTACCCTGTCATGGAGTGTACCTAACAATTTACCTCAAGAGAAAGTTCTCCATAATTACTCCCTGATCTTGAAGGTAAGTGCTTCAGTGGCTAACTGTCCCCCGAAGAAATAAAGGAGGCCAGCCAAGTTTCCAGCGCGGAGTTGGGAACCCTACAGCCGAATGGATTTCGGCTCCCGAAAGGCGCCGCTCTCACGCCGTTATGTATGGCTTCTTTGGCCAGGAGGCAGGAGCGAGCCTGCCTGACGCCAGCGGCAAAACCATGTTAGAGGCTCCTCTAGGCAGAAAGCCTCCGTGGACAAGAAGCGCAGGAGCGGCTCTGCGGACCCACAGAGTTGAGTTAAAATTCAAAATTAAAACAAAGCAACTTAACCTGGGCCCAACATCGAGTCAGACAACTATCGGGTCTTTCAATACCAACAGTTGAGGTTTTTTTTTAATGTATGGTTACGCAACTTAAACTGTAAATTAATCTCTCTAAATCCATCATGCAAAACTGTGTGTTAGCATATCGGCTGCAAAAAACATTTTTTCCCCAAAAACAAGATCAGACTTTAAACTTTAAAAGAATGATGTTAGATATTTATATTATAAAGCAAAAAGCCTTATCCCCAACTTGAAATGACAAAAGACACAAGTTTTTCTCTTGCAGTGGTTATCACCAGACCTGCCGATGAAAAGTATTTTCTGGTGAATGGCGCCAGCCATCCTTTTTTCTCTACCCAAAAACTCCACGAGTTGATGCTCTCCCTCATATTTAAAAAGTGGATGGCTCTGAAATTGCCCCAAATCAGGTGAGGTTTAACATAAGTTGCCTCACAAGATAATACTTTTGGACCTTGTGTGACAAACTTCTTTTAATTTCTAAAGTCTTAAAAAAAACCTATGGCATTTTAAGTTTCAATATTCAACATTTATCGAACATTATTGTGGAAATATAAAATACATAGTTGAATAAACTTAAGCACCAGGGTTACAGCTCGAAGGTACTGTGCTATGGATTTGCAGATGAGATCAGAAATGAAGAATATCTTATATTAATTAAAGCATGTGGATCGACAAAAAACTAGATTGCTAAAAGCATGGTAAACTTGATATTTATAAATGTAGGAATTAGATTCCAGTGCAGATAAAGATTATATAAAACTCAATGTATTATCATTATCCTGATAATTAGTGTATGAGTTACAGTGGAAGGAATGACCGTTGTAGACCACTAGGACAGAATAATTAAATGAACAGTAACTTTAACTTCCCCCTTTACAGTCAGGCAGTAGTGAAGTTCAAATCCTGATGATGATTATATCACGTATAATGCATCTCATCACTTATTTTTTGAACCATGAAAACTGCAACAGTTACGGCAGTGCGAACTAACTCCTGGTAAATCTGAAGTAAGGAAGGTACATTAGTAGGAAATACATCATTCTTGCCTTCTCTTTAATAGGTGTGCAGGAATCAAGTTGACATCATGTTGCTGTGTTTACACAAAGTACTGATAAGTCCAGAATGTGCCATTATTTTCATGTTCCAAAAAGGCAAAGTATAAATTTTAATGTACAGTGGAGATGATAGTCCAAAGCAAACAAGCTAAGCTTGTTTTTCAAACATGCGGGTGTATAACATTATTTTTTTTAATCCTTTATCAAGTCTGTTTCTCTGGTTCCTGCAATTGTAGACTTTCCTTCTCTTCCCTACATCTTACTTCTCTTCTGTGACCTCTCTCTTTTCACATCTGCTCCCCTATTCTTCCACTTTACACAGGAATGTACTTCTTACACCTAGGACTAATCTAGGAAAATTGAGTATAAATGGACCATTTCCATTTCAGCCCACCCATATCCTGTCAATCATCATTCTTGTGCGAGACAAGAGGAAAATCTATATTATCTCTAATGGCTCAGCCATCAGGGATTATGCTTTGGAAGAAAATAGTTAACAACTCAACATTGACATCTGTGACATGCAAGGTTTTTTAATATTTATATTTAACTTTATTTCACTTTTGAAGTGGAATTTTGAAATAAAGCTAAGAATTATATTGCTGTTGTATGTCATTGCAACAGCAAGTTAATGAATGTTATTTTCATATACAAATCTTATAGTTTATTGCGTGCATTTTAGAGATGGTGCTTTAGTAATTCTGATTGCTAGATGCATCTGAACATAATCATTTGACATTATGGTATTTTAAACCTTTCTGAAAAGATAGGAGACATGATTGGCTTCCCAGGTAATCTTCAATACAATATTTAAAGAGTAATTGTTAGTCATTGTATGATAACCTATTCACTGCACACAGGAAGGAACAACTTCCAGTTCTAGGAAACTCAACTGCTTACGTAAACCGTGTTAGGAGAAAACCCAAACTACAATAACTGGTGAGGGATAAAGTGAACCAGACCACTTGCTGATCACAATCTTATTTTAAAGTTTAAACTGAAGCATGTTCTCCAGAAATATACAGCACCAGATAACTTGCACACAAAGATAGAATTGGCTTATATTGGAGGCAAGAATGCTCTTCCAGCCTGCACAAAAATAATGTGGGTTTCTGTGCATGCATTGATTTTCTAGCCCCCTTATTTTTTCCACAGACAGACATCTACACTGATAGCACCATTTATATTACAATTTCTGTTGATTAATAATATTTAAGATAACTTTAAACTAGTATTAAAAGAATTAGGGAAAATTAGACCTATTCTTACCATAAGTATCTTTGATAATGCGTTAATTTTCAAGATTATCTCGCTCTCCACATGATCTTAATTGTTTCCTGTTAAACTGGCTTCTGTATGGACAGATGAGGTTTCCACTACAATTATCCCATGGCAGATGGTAGTGTAGTAGTAATGTTGTTGGACTAGTAATCTAAAGATCCAGGCTCATTGCCTGGGAACAAGCGTTCAAATCCCATTATAGCAGTTGGCAGAATTACAAGCTAGTCTCAGTAATTGTGACCATGAAGCTATTATTGATTGGACCTCTTTTTGCCTCCACTGGCATTTTACAAGCAGCTGGAGAGCCTGCCACCATGTGGAGAAACTGCAGGGTAAACCATGGTGGTCTCCCAGTGGACCCAGGGGAGGGGTGGAACCTCCTTTTTGGGCACTCTTTTGCCCATGGAAGGACCCCCTTTACAATGGCACTGTTCATTAGTGAGCCTTCCATCTCATTGGGGCCTGCCTACCTGACCCTGGTGACCCCAGCCCCCACTTCAATGAGCCCTCATCCTCCAAGTGCAGCTGCAGCAATGGCCGCACCTTGCAATGGCGCTGCTGAGTTGCCAGCCCTCAGATTCTCATAGACTCATAGACATCTACAGCACAGAAGGAGGCCATTCAGCCCATCATGTCCACAACAGTCAACAAAGACCTGACGACACTCATTTTCCAGCGCTTGACCCATAGCCCTGGAGGCTATGGCAACGCAAGTGAATATCTAAATACTTCTTAAATGTTACGAGAGTTTCTGACTCAACCAACCTTTCAGGCAGTGACTTCCAGACTCCCACTACCCCGGGTGCAAAAGTTTGTCCTTAACTCCCCTCATAGCCTTTTACCTCTTACCTGAAATCTATGCCCCCTGGCTATTGCCCCTCTACTAATGGAAAAATGCCTTCCTATCCACCCTTTCTATGCCCTTCATAATCTTATACACCTCTATCAGATCCCCTCTCAACCATTGCTGCTCCAAGGAAAACAACCCCAGTCTATCCAACTTTTCCTCATAGCTCAGAGCCTCCAGCCCAGGCAGCATCCTGGTAAATCTCCTCTGCACTCTCTCCAGTGCAATCACTTCCTTCCTACAATGTGGTGACCAGAACCGCACGCAGTATTCTGTTGTGGTCTAACCAGCATTTTATACAGTTCCAGCATAAGCCCCCGTGCCCTTGTATTCTACACCTCAGCTAATAAAGGCAAGTATCCTATATGCCTTCTTAACCACCTTATCTACCTGCCCTGCTACCTTCAAGGGTCTGTGGATATGCACACCAAGGTCTGATCTTCAGCATCTTCCAGGGTCCTACCATTCATAGTGTAATCCCTTGCCTTGTTAGCCCTCCCCAAGTGCATTATTTCACACTTTTCTGTTTGAATTCCATTTGCCACTGCTCTGCCACCTGACCAGTCCATTGATATCCTCCTGCAGTTTACAGCTATCCTCCCCACTATTTACCACCCTACCAATTTTCATGTCATCTGCAAACTTTTTGATCGTACCCTCAACATTTAAGTCCAAATAATTTACGTGCACCACAAATAAGGGCCCCAGCACTAGCCCTGTGGAACCCCACTGGAAACAGACTTCCAGTCACAGAAACATCTGTCTACCATTGCCCTCTGCTTCCTGCCTCTCAGCCAATTTTGGATCCAATGTGTCATTTTGCCTTGGGTCCCATGAGTTTACTTTCTTGACCAGTCTGCTATGAGGGACCTTATCAAAAGCTTTGCAAAAGTCCATGTAGACCACATCAAATAACCCTCATCGACACTCATGGTTACCTCCTCAAAAAATTCAATCAAATTTGTCAAACACGACCTTCCCTGAACAAATCCATGCCAACAATCCCTGATTAATCCATGTCTCTCTGAGTGCAGATAAATTCTATCCGTCAGAATTCTTTCTCCCCACCACCGAGGTTAGACTGACTGGCCTGTAATTTCCTGGTCTATCCCTTCCTCCCTTTTTTAATAATGAGACAACATTAGCAGTCCTCCAGTCCTCTGGCACCTCACCTATGGCCAGAGAGGATTTGAAAATTACTGCCAAGGCCCTTGAATTCTCTTCCCTTGCCTCCTTCAACAGCCTGGGATACATTTCATCCAGGCCCGCGGATTTATTCACTTTTAAGGCCACTAAACCCGCTAGTACCTCCTCTCCATCTTAATTTCCTCTAATACTTCACAGTCCTCTACCCTGATGTCTATACCTATGTCATCCTTTTCCATTGTGAAGACCGATGCAAAGGATTAATTGAGGACTGCACCCACATCTTCCGGGTCCACACACAGATTACCTCTTTGGTCCCTAATTGGCCCTACTCTTTCCCTAGTTATTCTCTTGCTCTTTATATATTTTTTTTAACTCCTTAGGGTTTTCCTTTATTCTACCCACCAATGCTTTCTCATGCACTCTCTTAGCTTTCCTAATTTCCTCCTTAAGTTCCCCTCTGCGCTATTTATACTCTCCTAGGGACTCTGCCATATTGAGCCCTCAGTATGTGTCATAAGCTTCTCTTTTTTTCTTAATCCTAACCTTTATGTTCCTTGACATCCAGGGTTCTCCAGACTTGGTCCCCCCTGTTGTCTTTACAGGAACATATTTGCCCTGTACTCTTGCTGTTTCCTCCTTGAATGCCTCCCACTGCTCTGACACTGTTTATCTGTAAGTAGTTGCTCCCAGTCCACCTGGGCTGAATCACATCTCATCTTAGTAAAAATAGCCTTTTCCCAGTTTAGAACTTTTATTCCCAGCCCAACCTTATCCTTTTCCACAACTATCATAGATTTAACTGACTTATGGTCACTATCTCCAAAATGCTCCCCTACTGATACGCCTTCCACCTGCCTGGGCTCATTTCCGAATATTAGGCCCAGAACTGCTCCTTCCCTTGTTGGGCTTTCTATGTACTGGCTAAAAAAATTCTCCTAATTGCAACTTAAAAATTTTGTTCTCTCCCTACCTTGCACACTAAAACTATCCCAGTTAATACTTGGGCAGCCCTGGTAGTAGCAATTTAATTGGCTGCTGCTGGCAAGATCGGGCCACAGGTCCTGCAGCTGGCTCGCTACAGCAGCGGCACTCCTGCCATGTTTGCAGAATTCTGGCCAACATTACAGTCGATGAGTATTTCCAGCGTTTTCTCTTTTTATTTCAGATTTCCAGTATCCAGAGTATTTTGATTATGTACAAAATATTGCAAGTGAAGCAACTGGAGATTGCCACTGAGTATGGACTCTGGATGCGAGGAGAATTAATATTCAATTATGGGTTAACCAAAGGATAAACGGGCACAATTCTCCAAAAGGTTTGGGAATGACCATGATGAAAATATTGTAATAATTTGCCTCATAATTAGCAGACAAGTGATCATCAACTTGAACCTCCTAAAGATCTTCTAATGATTTTCTACAACCCTACATTTGGAATGATTATTGCAGTATAAATGAGTAAGTATCCATGCCTCTAGAGGCCCAAACTTATTTTGAGAGGTGGTTTTGCTCCTGACTATGAGGCAAAATATAAAGGAAGCATTTGGCATATAATCTACCATTTTATTTCAGTTCCAGAGACACAAGTCAACAATGCATTTTTAACATTGTTAGGTTGCACACGTACATGGGAGAAGGTTCACTGCTAGAAAAACAATTCAAAAATACCTTCATAATAACTGCACATTCACAATTTTACACATGGTATTATAATCATGTCATTAATAAGCATTATCTACATGTATGCATTTTAGCAACAAGCTTGTGGGTAGACAATAGGCACCACTATCTTTCAATGCAAATGTACATACTGCACAACTATTTTGAAATGGTATTATGTTTTCCAGAATTGAGGGAAAAGGCCTGAAAAATGATCAAAAATAACATATTCTTTGCAAATTCTTCAATGAAAAGGGTCAAAAAATTATATTTTCACAAAATAAAATGGTTAGTGATTAGCTAACTAACAATTTAGTAGAAATATTCTGAGCACTGCTTGAAGTATGCCTGGGAAGCAATGTCAGTCCAAGCATCCACAAAACATTCAGCTCCTGAATTTCACTAAGACGTAAAGGAATAGATGAGAAATAGCAAGGGAAAGAAGCCACTTGTGGGAGTAGTTTACACGCCCCCTAGCACTTTAGGACAGAGTATACATTAAGGTGTATTGAGGGCTTGTAAGAAAGGTACTACAATAATTGTGAGTGATTTTAATCTTGCAGATTGGATAATCAAATTGGCAAAGATGACCTTGATGATAAGTTCATAAAGTGTATTCAGGACAGTTTCCTAGAAGAATATGCTCTCAGACCAACCAGAGAACAGGATATTTTAGACCTGGTAATGTATAACGAGACATGAATAATTAATGATCTCATAATAAAGGATCATCTAGGCAAGATTGATCAGAACAAGATAGGATCTCACATTCAGTTTGAGGGTAAAAAACTTCGGTCTGAAACTAGTTTCTTAAACTTAAGTAAAGGCAATAACAAAGGTATGAAGACGCAGTTAGTTATAGTGGACTGGGAAAATAGGTTATAAGTTAAGGCTGTAGATAAGCAGTGTCAGACATTTAAGGAGATATATCATAACTTACAACAAAGATATATTCCAATGAGAATGCAAGCCTCTACGGGAAGGATGCACCATCTCCGGCTAAGGAAGTTAAGGATGGTACCAAATTGAAAGAAAAGATGTACAATGTTGCAAAGATTAGTGATAGGCCAGCAGATTGGGAACATTTTACAAACCAGTAAAGGATGACTAAAAAAAAGAGTGAGAAATTAGAATATTATTAAACTAGAAGAAATATAAAAAAACAGACAGTAACACTTTCTACAAGTATATAAAAAGGAAGAGAGTAGCTAAAGTAAATGTTGGTCCCTTAGCGAATGAGACTGGGGAATTAATAATGGGAAACAAGGAAATGACAGAGACTTTGAACATGTATTCACAGTAGAAGACACAAAAAAGCATTCCAGGAATAATAGAATATTAAGGGGAAAAGAGAGGGAGGGAGCAACTCAAAAATATCATTATCACTAGAGAAAAAGTACTAGGAAAACTAATGGGACTAAAGGCTGACAAGACCCTCAGAATTGATGGCCTACATTTGAGGCACTTAAAAGAAGTGGATGCATTGGTTGTAATCTTCCAAAATTTGATAGGTCCTGGAAAGTTCCCAAGGGATCAGAAAACCACAAATGTAACACCTCTATTCAAAAAAGAAGAGACAAAAAAAGCAGGAAACTATAGGCCAGTTAGTTTAACATATGTCATTGGGAACATGCTAGAATCTATTATTAAGTAAGTAGTAGCAGGACTTTTTAAGGGGGCAGGTTAGCACAGTTGGCTATCATGTGGTTCAGAATAATGCCAACAGGGTTCATTTCCTGTTCCCGCTGAGGTAGATTCGGGTCTGTCTCCTCACCCTGCCCCAAAGAATGGAAGGCGATGGTAAATCACCACTGACAAAAACTGCCAAGAAAATGATTCAGGATGAAGTGTCCACAGACAATGAGCCAAGGATCCGCCTTTGGGCAGAGCACAGATAACATGATGAGCAGGACATTTAGAAAATCAAAATACAAATCAGGCAGTGCAGCATGGTTTTATGAAAGGGAAATCATGTTTGACAAATTTATCGGAATTCTTTGAGGATGTAACAAGCAGTGTGGATAAAGGGGAGCCAGTAGATGTATTACATTTTATTTCCAAAAGGCATTTGATAAGATGCCACATAAAAGGTTGATACACAATATTTAAGCTCATGTAGTTGGAGATAATATATTGTCATGAATAGAGGGTTGCCTAACTAGAAACAGTCAGGATAAATGTGTCATTTTTGTTTTCAGGTTGGCAAACTGTAATTAATGTTGTGCAACAGGGTGCTAGTGCCTCAAGTATTTACAATCCATATTAATGACATCAATAAAGGAACAGAGTGTTTTGTAGCCAGAGTGTATTGTATTGTTCACCATGGATGTCCAATCCCTCTACACCTCCATCCCCCATCAAGATGGCCTGAGGGCTCTCCGCTTCTTCCTCGAACAGAGGCCGGAACAATCCCCATCCACCACTACTCTCCTCCATCTGGCTGACTTTGTTCTCTCACTGAACAATTTCTCCTTAACCTCCTCTCGCTTCCTCCAAATAAAAGGTGTGGCTATAGGTATCCGCATGGGCCCCAGCTATTCCTGTCTCTTTAAGGGGTATGTGGAACATTCCTTGTTCCAATCCTACTCTGGCCCCCTCCCACAACTCTTTCTCCAGTACATCGATGACTGCTTTGGTGCTGCTTCATGCTCTCGTCTGGACCTGGAAAAATGTATTAATTTTGCTTCCAATTTCCACCCCTCCATCATTTTCACGTGGCCCATCTCTGACACTTCCCTTCCCTTCCTTGACCTCACTGTCTCAATTTCTGGTGATAGACTGTCCACCAATATCCATTACAAGCCTACCGACTCCCACAGCTACCTCGACTACAGCTCCTCACACCCAGCTTCCGGTAAGGACTCCATCCCATTCTCTCAGTTCCTTCACCTCCGTTGCATCTGTTCTGATGATGCCACTTTCAAAAACAGTTCCTCTGACATGTCTTCCTTCTTCCTTAACTGAAGTTTTCCACCCACGGTGGTTGACAGGGCCCTCAACCGTGTCCAGCCCATCTCCTGCGCATCCGCCCTCACACCTTCCTCTCCCTCCCAAAAACATGATAGGATCCCCCTTGTCCTCACTTATCACCCCACCAGCCTCCACATTCAAAGGATCATCCTCCGCCATTTCCGCCAACTACAGCATGATGCCACCACCAAACACACCTTCCCTTCACCCCCCTGGTGGCATTCTGCAGGGATCGTTC
This sequence comes from Carcharodon carcharias, assembly GCF_017639515.1. Taxonomy (NCBI): domain Eukaryota; kingdom Metazoa; phylum Chordata; class Chondrichthyes; order Lamniformes; family Lamnidae; genus Carcharodon; species Carcharodon carcharias. The sequence continues at coordinate 56,887,775 of NC_054487.1, forward strand.
CCTCCCGGACACCCTGGTCCACCCCTCCATCACCGCCTACACCTCAACCCCCTCCCATGGCACCTTCCCATGCAACCGCAGAAGGTGCAACACCTGCCCCTTTACTTCCCCCCTTCTCACTGTCCAAGGGCCCAAACACTCCTTTTAAGTGAAGCAGCATTTCACTTGCACTTCCCTCAATTTAGTCTACTGCATTTGCTGCTCCTAATGCAATTTCCTCTACATTGGAGAGACCAAATGCAGACTGGGTGACTGCTTTGTGGAACACCTTTGGTCTGTCCACAAGCATGACCCTGACCTCCCTGTCGCTTGCCATTTCAACACACCACCCTGCTCTCATTCTCAGATGTCCATCCTTGGCCTGCTGCATTGTTCCAGTAAAGCTCTACGCAAACTGGAGGAACAGCACCTCATCTTCCGACTAGGCACTTTACAGCCTTCCGGACTGAATATTGAGTTCAACAACTTTAGATCATGAACTCTCTCCTCCATCCCCACCTCCTTTTTGATCCCCCCTTTTTGCAATAATTCATATGTATTTTTCTTTTTCCACCTTTTTCCATTATTTTTAAATGTATTTCCATCCATTGTTTTATCTCTACCTTTTAGCCTATTTCGATCCCTTCCCCCCCACCCACCTCCACTAGGGCTATCTGTACCTTGCTCGTCCTGCTTTCTACCCTTAATGTCACCTATTAGCACATTTCTTAACTAATATCACCACCGTCAACACCTCTTTGTCCTTTTGTCTATGACATCTTTTGGTTATCTCCACCTATCACTGGCCCTCTATCCAGCTCTACCTATCCCACCCCCACTTAAACCAGCTTATACTTCACCTCTCTTCTATTTTTCCTTAGTTCTGTTGAAGAGTCATACAGACTCAAAACGTTAGCTGTGTTCCTCTCCACAGATGCTGTCAGACCTGCTGAGTTTTTCCAGGTATTCTTATTTTTGTTTTTATATTGTAGCCAGATTTGCTGATGATAAAAAGATAGATAGAAAAGCAAATTGTGAGTAGGACACAAAGGGCTGAATTTTCTGGCTCCCAGGAGGCTGGAGGGCTGGTAAAATAGCCGGGAGTCGAGTTAGATCAGCTTCCCAAAGTGGGGCCACGGTCACAGCATTTTACTGACAAGAGGACCGGATACAGGCTGGCTGCCCGTACCAAGGGGGTGGGCAGCCAATTTCCATAATCAATACCATGCCGTTGGCATTTTGCCAACAACAGGGTGACTTCCTGTCATGTGAGGGGGAGAGGCAGCAAAATGGAGGCGGCCTTCCAGTGCCAGCCCAGAGGGACGGCGTCATGGGCCAAAGAAGGGGCCACGGGCATGGAAGGCAGCACCCAGGGCCCAGTGACCTCCCTGAAGTTGTTTCCCTTCCAGCCTTGGGCCCCGTGAATATTTAAAGAAAATTTGTCACTTACCTGCCTGTGATTCTGAGGTCTTCTGCATTCCTCGTAGCAACCACTGCTCCTGGTGGCAGTGCTGAGGCTTCAGATCTGCCGGCCCTCTAGGCCATCACCACGGAGAGCCATTCTTAGTTGGTGGCTGTCTGTGGTAACATTGCTGAGCAGGCCCCACTACCAGCAAGTGTAGTCTCGGGACTGACAATGACTCACTGCGAGGTTGGGGTCCCCACTCAGCTGATAAAATTCAGCCCAAAGTGGCTGCAAAGAGACATTGATAGGTTAAGTGAGTGGGCAGAAATTTGGCAAATGGAATGGGCAGAATGAAAATAATAGGCAGAATTTTCCAGTCAGCGATTTGGGGGCGGGGCCCACTTGCCGACGGGAAAATGACGCGGGATGACATCGGTAGGAACCCCTGATGTCATCCCGGTCCATTTAAATATTGAGGAAGGCAGGCGGACAGCGAAATCAGCTGTCCGCCTGTCAACCTGGGGTCAATGGCCAATTAAGGCTAATTAAGCTTGTTAAAGTCCCTGCCCATCCAACCTTAAGGCTGGCGGGCAGGCCAGGAGCCCCAATGGGCTTCTGAAAATACATGAAACCTCATCCACTGGCGGGATGAAGTTTCATGTCCGTTTTTTAAAAATTCAATAAAGTTTATGTGCTTCTTATTAACACGTCCCATCTTGTGTGACATTGTCACATGAGGGAGACATGTTAATAATTTTAACATTTTTCTATTTTTAAAGATTTTTATATTGTCAATAATCTCCCTGAGACAGCTCTTAGTCTCAGGGAGATGTGCACTTTTTCGTGCACATGCATGAAACAGCGCACTTTGACAGATGGGGATTCCCTGCAAACTCCCCCCCCCCACCCCGTACAGGAAGTGCACAGCGCTTCCTGTCGGACAGGGCACTGGACGGGCTTTAATTGGCCCGCCCACTCAAAATGGCGGCAGGCCCCGTTTCGGTGGTGGAGCTCAGCTGCCTGCCCACTGCCAAGCTGGTGGCCCCCCTCCCCGCTCATCAAGGTGAAAATTCTGGCCAATGTAGGGAAAATGTGAGGTTTGGTGGGAGGATTACAAAAGCAGAATATTATTTAAATAGAGAGAGACGGCAGAATGCAGCGATACAGAGGGATCTGGGTATCCTCATGAATCACAAAAAGTTAACATGCAGGTACAGCAAGTAATTAGGAAGGCAAATGAAACAATGGCCTTTATTAGAAGGGGATTGAAGTGTAAAAGTAGAGAAGTCTTGCTATAACTGTACAGGGCACTGGCGAGACCATACCTGGAGCACCAAATACCGTTTTGGTCTCCTTATTTAAGGAGGGATATACTTGTATCAGAAGCAGCTCAGAGAAAGTTCACTAGGTTGATTGCTGGGATGAAGGGGTTGTCTTATGAGGAAATTTTGGGCCATGTGCATTGATGTTTAGAAGAATGAGAGATCATCTTACTGAGACATATAGGGGAGAATTTTCTCCTCGTTGGGGGTGGTTGGGCAGGTACGAGCGCTGGTGGATGCATGGCCGATTGCCGCCCGCGATCGGCTGTGTGCTGCCACTTTACATGGGCGGGCCAATTAAGGCCCGCCCAGTGTGACGCGCACCCGGAAACGCTGAGCGCCCCCTGTGCGGGCGGGGGGAGGATGCTGAGCCGGGGCCTGAGCTCTTTTGCACATGAGCACATAAGAATGCAGAAATCTCACTGAGGCACAGAGTTGCCTCAGGGAGATTAGTTTGATTTTTAAAAATTTTAATAAAGAAAAGTTTTTAAAGACATGTCCCATTATGTGACAGTGTCACATGAGCTGGGACATGTCAATTAACTTTAATAAAAGCTTTCATTCAATTTATAAACACTTCATGAAACCTCACCCCGCCCGTGGATGAGGGTTCATGATAAATGTGAAAGCTGCCTGGGCTCTTCGCCTGCCCGCCAACCTTAAGGTTGGATGGGCAGCTCAGTTAATCACTTTAATTAGTTTTTAAATGGCCTTAATAGGCCTTTGACAGTTCAGCAGGCGCACAGCCGAGTCAGCTGCGTGCCTGCCGAACTGAGGATCAGAATGACGCACGGTGACATTGGGATGCACGCCCAACGTCACCGCACGTCATTTTATGTCTGCTCGCCGACCCGAAGATTCTGGCCATAGAATTCTGAGGGAACTTAACAAGATGAATGCTGAGAGGATGTTTCCCCTCATGTGGAATCTAGATCTAGGTGGCACAGTTTCAAAATAAGTGATCTGCCATTTAAAGCAGAGATGAGGAGGAACTTCTTCTGTCACAGGGTTGTTAACCTTTGGAATTCTCTTCCACAGAGGACAGTGGAGACTGCATATTGAATATATTCAAAACTGAGTTAGACAGATTTTTGATCTAGAATGGAGTCAAAGGTTATTGGGGACTGGGCAGGAAAGTGGAGTTTCAAGGTCACAATTAGACCAGCCATCTGAATGGTGGAGCAAGCTTGAGGGGCCGAATGGCCTACTCCTGCTATTATTTCTTATGTTCTTATGCTCTAGAACAGATCTGACCACCGACATGCAGAGGAAGGCATCTGCTAGCATACTAGTGCAGTCTAAAGATCGATGAAAGTGTTAACCTGCTCGACCTGGCATGGTTTTGGAACTAGATTTCAAGCTGCTAGTGACTTGTTTAAAGCACCATTATAGAAGCAGACCAAGAAATAGGAGGGAGGGAATAAATCATAGAAAGTAAAGACTTCCTTTACAAGCTGACCAGCACTGTCTGAAAAGGATTAACTAGCCTGATCTCTTTCTATCTAACCCTACTGATCCCCCCGCTTCGCTGCACCACCCCCCCACCCCCCCACCCCACCCCCCATCTCCACTCTCATTGAAGGCTACCTCCATTTGTTTGTCACAGCCCAATGATGTTGATGTTGATTTGGCTAAATTCGATTCAGAGAGTCATTTATTTATTTATTCACACTGGCAGCATGAAATGGTTTTGCTGGTCCCACTGGAAATATTTCAGAGGTGTAGGAGCGGAATTCAGAAGTGAAGGACACATAGGGCTAGGTTTCTTATTTCAAACAAATATTCCTGGGCATTAATATCAATAGTGATCTGATCTCTCCACAGGGAGACAGGAATCATTCATGTTCTTTAACTTTTCCTTGTAACTGCATCATTCGCGGCATTCTGTATTTTGAAAGAAATAGTTATTTGAGCTTTCAGCATGAATGAAGGCAAGCAGATTTGAGGTAAGAGTAACGTTCCTCTTTTTTGATACCTGCTGAATCATCTTTGATAGCAATAGACATTAGAAAACATTAGCACTGATAGCACCAAAGTTTCTTAGATTGATAGTATACAATAACAAAAGCAATGTGGAAAAGTATAGCTTAAAGGAAGTATTTTGCAGTCTTCTGGTAAATTCAGGTATAATCCATTTTTTATGTATACTGTAAAAATGAGATAATCTGCATTATTTTTGTGCTTGACTCAGTAGTGATATTCTTGCCTATGAGTCAAAAGGCTTTGAATTCAAACCCTTGTCCAGGTACAGTATGAAAAACTACTGCATTGACAAGATGTGCCATCTTTGAGATGAGACATAAGAATGAGGCCACTTCTGCCTGTTCAGATGGACATAAAGGATCCCATGCTACTACTTGAAAAAAAAACAGGGAAGCTTTCCCGTGAACTGAAGCCATTACAGGAGGCTCACTGCTTACAATTAAATAGGTATGAGTGGAATCAGATGAGGACTGATCCATATAGTTGGACCATGGTGGAAAGGCATTGGAGAATGGTGTGGTTGACTATGTCAAAAGCTGCAGAAAAGTCAAGAAAAATGTAGAAGAGAAGAGGATATTATTTGTGTTTAAAGCCACTTCAATGGTTTGGTGAGGGAGAAACATGATTTGAAGGGGTCAAACTGGAATTGCTGGAAAGGTGGACACAGATTTGGGATAAAAGCAAAATACTGTGGATGCTGGAAATCTGAAAAAAAAAAATAGAAAATGCTGGCAAAACTCAGCAGGTCTGACAGAATCTGTGGAGAGAGAAACAGAGTTAAATTTTCGAGTCCGTATCACTCTTCTTCAGAGCTGATTTGGGAGGTGACAGATTTGGAAGGCAACAATACTTTCAACAATTTTGGAGAGGAAAAATCATTTGTACATTGGACAATAGTTTGAGAAAGCAGAGGGATCAAAAATGCTTTTTGAGGGGGGGTGGTGATGATGATGATTGATTTGAAAAGGACTGTACCTGAAGAACTTGATAATTATTCACAATGTCAACTAGTCTGAGGTCCAGGAAGGGAATTTAGGCAAATAAAATAGTTTGAAGAACATCACAAAGCCAATTAATTTCATTATGAAACTGTTCACAAAACCCTGGAATGCAAAAACCTGCAGTGAGAATAGGGTCAAGAGAGCAGGAGATGCATTTTGTGTACAAGATGAGCTAACAGAGGCCACGATGGGAAATAGAAGAGAGATTAAAGAAAAATACAAGTTCAGGACTAGGGCAGGGATAACCCGGGTGGAATCTAGTTTTGGTTGACAAGGGGAAGAGGAAATGTAGCAGAGGCAGCTAAATGGATGGTCTCAATCTCAGTGACAAAGAAACCCTTGGACAAAGAAAGGGGTTACCTGGTGCAGTGACCTGGTTGGGAGAGAGCAAAAGCTTTATACAAACCAGGGGTACCAAAGGGAACAAACAAGGGAATTATTAAAGAGATTGACAGCTGCAAAAATGTCCTCTCTATCCACCCTATCAATTTCCCTTATTATCTTATAGGGACAATGAATTTTTATAAAGAATTTTATTCAATTTGCGGATGAGGTTCCATGAAAAATGCGAAGGCCGCCTGGTCTCTTCGCCTGCCCGCCAGCCTTAAGGTTGGATGGGCAGCTCAGTTTATTAGTTTAACTGATATTTAAATGGCCTTAATAGGCCTTTGACAGTTTGGCAGGTGCGCAGCCGACTCTGCTGTGCGCCCGCCAAGCTGAAAATCTAAATGACGCGTGTTGATGTTGGGATGCACGCCTGCCCAATGTCACTGTGTGTCATTTTAAGCCTTGACGAGCAGGCCTCGCCCCTGTTCACCGAGCCAAAGATTCAGGCCATAAAGGTAGATCAAATGCCCCCTTAACTTTCTAAATTCCAGGGATTACAACCTTAGTTTGTATAATTTCTTCTCCTTTAGGGTCCAGCAATCATTCTGGTAAATCTAAATTGATCTTCCTCCAGGGCCAGTATATCCTTCCTAAAGTGTGATGCCCTGCTCACAGTACTACAATACTCCAAGTGTGGCCTAACTAGGCTTTATATTAGCTTTGGTAAAACCTTTATCCATTTGTATTCTGGTCCACTAGATATAAAGACTTTTTTCCATAAGTCTTTTTAATTATTTTATGTAACTGTTCATGGCATTTTAATAACCTACATGGATTCCTAAGACACTTTGGACCTCCACTGTTCTAACACTTCACTATTTGGAAAGTACCTGGTTTTATCCTTTTTTCATCCCAAAGTGGATGACTTCACATTTACTTATATTGAAATCCATTTGCCACAGTTTTGCCCATTTACCCAATTTACTAACATCTCTTTTGTAACGTTATGCTTCCATGCACACTGCTGTCTATCTTTATGTCATCAGCAACTTGGATATATGGTTTTTCTATCCCAATGTCTTTGTCATTAATAAATACAGTGAGTGACTGAGGCCCAACACCGAACCTTGTGGGGCACCATTAGTCACAACCTGCCAATTAGAGCACATGTCCATTATTCCAACACTCTATCTCCTGCCACTTAGCCAATTTCCTACCCAGGTCAACAGCTTGTTTCCAATTCCATGAGCTTCAACTTCAGCTAACAGAATCTTATGAGTAATTTTGTGAAATGCCTTCTGGAATTCCATAGAAATAATATCCCTAAGCATTCCCCCATTCACTACTTTAGTCACCTCTTCAAAAAATACAGTCGGGTTTATCAGGCATGACCTATCCTTCACCAATCCATGCTGGCTTTCACTGATCAACTGAAAATTTTCAAGGTTTTCAGTCGCAATATCCTTAATTATAGACTACTAATTTCCAGCAACTAATGGTTTATAATTCCCTAGTTTCCCTCTCTCATCCTTCTTAAATAGTAAAGTGATGTGCAATTAAAGGAACAGTTCGCAAATCAAGAGGACTTTGTAAGATTGTACTTAGGGCATCTGCAACATTCACACCTATCTCCTTTAAAACCCGGGATAGAAATGATCTGGTTCTGGGAATTTGTCACTCTTTAGTACCATTACTTTCTTTGTGACTGTTATTTTGCTTATGTTAACTTATGTGAGTCCTCGTCCCTCATTCAACATTAATTTTCTTGGGATTTGTACTGAAAATACTGATGCACAGTATTGACAATATCACTGTTACCAGTTTTCAAGGAGCCCAAATTGCTCCTGACCACTCAATTTTTCTTAATCTAAGTGTAAAAAGAATTCTGTTTAGTTTTATATGCCTGACATGTTTCTTCTCATGCATCCTTTCTGTATTGTTACTATCTGTTTTGTCACCCTTTGCTGTTCTTTGTATCTCCCCCATTCACAAGGACATGTACTATTTCTTGCATTTTTGTAAGTAGAGACTCAGGAGTTTAAATTGTTTCTGTATCACACTGAATTCTTTTTTGAACAATACACCTAAAGTGCTGTAACCTGCAAGGCTAGGGACTAGGTGCTGGAAGATGGGATTAGAATGGGCAGCTAGTTTTTTAATTTTTTATTTTTCAGCTGGCGCAGGCACAATGGGCTGAATGGCCTCTTTCTGTGCTGTAACTTTTCTATGGTTCTATGGTTCTACCTCCCACTATCTTCTGATTTACCCATTAACAGATTTTTCCAATTTTCTGTGGACAATCTCTGTCTCGTCACATTGAGGTCAACTGTATCAAAATCTAGAGTATTAGCAGCTATACCACATTCTCCCTTTTAAGCATAATGTTGAGCTCAGTCATATTATGATTGCTATTAGATAAATGTTCACACACCATGTTAACTTATTCAGGCTCATATTAAGTCTAATATGGCATGACCCTTGTTGGTTATAAGATGCAGTGTTGCAGAAAACTATCCTGAAAACACTCAAAAAGTTCACCTTTCTGAAATGAGCTAGTCTACTCATCCAAAGTCAAAATTCCCTACTAAAACCACACAGTCCTTGCTACACACTTGTCTATTTATACAATCTACTACTTCACATCTGCTACCAGACGCCCTATATATATCTCCTACTGCAGTCCAATTTCTTATTTCTTATTTCTAGCCATAGCTGCTTACCTCTCATTATATCCTATCTTGAAGTGTTTTCATCCTTAATTACTACAGCTACTCCTCCACCTTTCCATTTTCCCTATCTCTCCTGTGGACCTTAAGTGACATATATAGTTTCCAGTCCTGATTGTAAGGTCTCAGTAATAGTTACCATGTCACTTTCTTAACATTGAATTTGTGGCTACAGTTCATTCTGTTTGTTCCTTGTATTCTGTCTGTTTGTGTAAAGAATGCTTATTTGGGTAATACACACAAGCCAGTCCTGCCCTAAAATTTTACTCGCGCATTTCTCTCTTCTGGTTGAATTACTTTGCCTTTTTTAGTTTTCCCTTTACCATCATGCCTAAAGCATAGGCCAGGATTTTACCGTTGGCAGGCAGGCTGGGTGGGAGCAGGCACGGAGCCGATTGCTGCCCACGATCGACTCCGCACCGCCATTTTACAGGGGCCGGCCAATTAAGGCCCACCCAGTGTAAGTTGCGGCTCCTGAGATCAGCAAGAAGGGCTGGGCGGTGGAGGGGGGCGATGACTGCTGAGTCCAATGGTGACTCAGCAGCCTGTTCAAAAATGGCACAGGCAGCCGCCTTAAGTCTGCCACTGATGTCGGACAGGAGGGTGTCAGGCAGCATCCTCGGAGAGCAACCCAGGTGGGAGAGCAGGTCGGCGGGGCAGTTGGCTCTGAGGTTTTCGGATGAGTGCCTCGCTGCCCTCCTCGAGGAGGTGGCAGCACGCTGTGAGATCCTTGTGCCAAGGGACGGGAGGAGGAGGACCACCCCCTCACATGACGAAATGTGCCTGGGGGGAGGTGGCAGAATGGGTCAGCTCCCACGATGTGGTGAGATGTACCTGGGTGCAGTGTCGCAAGCGGTTTAATGATCTCCTGCGGTCGGGAAGGGTGGGTACCCTGTTGGCATGGTTCACTTAACACAGCACTTAGATCGCCCCCCCCCCCCCCTCACCCACTGCTGGCCACCCCCACTACCACCACCCCCTGCTGGCCCCCCACACCCCATGTCGGACCCCCACCCCCACCAACTCAGAATTTTGTTTTTGTATTCATTCATTCATGGCATGTGGCCTTCGCTGGGTGGGCCAGCATTTATTGCCCATCCCTAGTTGCCCCTGAGAGGGTGGTGGTGAGCTGCATGTGGTAGAGGAACACCCACAGTACTGTTTAAGGGCGAGTTCCAGGGTTTTGACGTGGCGTCAGTGGTGGAGTACTGAAGCATTTCAAAGTCAGGATGCTGAGTGACTTGGAGGGGAACTTCAGGATGTCGGTATACCCATCTATCTGCTGCCCTTGTCCTTCTAGGTGATAGCGTTCATGGGTTTGGAAGGTCTTAGAGTGTGAGTGGTAAATGTGATAGAGGTAGCATCTGTGCAAAAGGGTCAGTCCTAGCTGCTTGGAGTGAGTGTATGGCAGCTCTAGGGTCACAATTCGGACGAGCCCTGCAAGGTTTTCCTCAGGTGGGGTTGGCCAGGCTGCAATGGCAATGCAGGTACAGGGTGGACTAATCAATGCTCCTCTCTCCTTTCAGGAGAAGACAGCACACAAAAATGCCAAGCGGCTGTGGACTAGTGGAGGGCAGCCCCACCTTCTCATCATGACCAGATACGAGCAAGAGGCACTGGAGCTGGAGAGGTGCCATGCGCCCGGGTCAACCCAAGGTTGGGGTGCCTCTGGGAGGTAAGAGTGCCATGCACTGAGGTCACATAGTCTGTCAGTGCAACCATTCCACTGTTGACTGTACTGATTTCAGCCTCCAACATGGGATCCCCATTGATAATGGAAGGAGGAGCACATCCTGATCCGGGTGCCAGGCTTGCACATTAACAGTGTTATGACTTCTACTAATCAAATGTCCTTGTTCTTCTTGTCAACCTCACCGGAGCATGTCTAGACTCAGGAGGCAGAGTGGCTGCTGCTGACCCCTGAGGGCTCAGAAGTTATAAATGCAACAGTGTCACACCCTCTCAGTCAGGCAGGCACCAGCACTTTGTGGGGGTAAGATCGTCGGCTAGTATCTCGGTGCACAGCAGTGAGGGCACTTCACACTGCTTGAGGTGCAGGTGGAGACAGAGAGTGCCCAAGGCGCCAACAGTTGGAGGACAGCTCGGGACCAGGCACATGCTCAGTTGATGGCTGATGATGGGCCTTTGGAGTCATCCCTGAGGCAGCAGATGCTGGAAGTCCAGCAGGGTGTGTGGGAGGATCTGGTAGAGATACATGAGGGAATGTGTGCAATGGTGTGCGTGATGGAGGAGTCCATGCAGAGCATGAGCAATCCAATGACCCTCATGGCCAAGCGCAATGCCTCCTCCATGGAGAGAGTGGCGACTCTCATGGAGAGGCTCCTCCAGCAGAACAATCAGGGCTTCCTGGGGATGCATTCGGACCAGTAAGCCCTCACACTGGCAATGACCTCATGTGGTCAATGGCAGTGTGGGAGATGGATTGGGCACCCAGTATCCCAGGTAGGTGTCCATCCATCAATGGTGAGCAGGGAGGTCCAAAGTGACCTCACATTGGCGCATAAGCTGCCTGTCATCTCTGCCGGCTCCTCTCAGGGCACTCTGGATGACGGCTGCAGCTCCTCCGCCCCTCTGCCAGTGACTGTGACATCTGATGAGGCTGCGGTGACTGGGGAGATGCCAGCTGTGCCACTGACCACTCCCTCCCAGTTGGGGCCAGCGCAGGCTCCATGGACCAGAGGACACCCGTCAAGGTCATCAAGGCCAATAGGACAACAGAGTCAGCAGGCTGTCTCCAATGCCAGTGCCAGCAAGGGGGGAGCACCGAGACGTAGCACCTGCAAGAGTAAGTGCAAATCACTTTATGCACAACAAGGGTTGATTACTGGTGATTTTCTTTTGCCCCACGTTTCAGTTGTTTTTAAGTAGGTGTGCTGTTCAACACCTTTAATGGACTTTTATTTTCGTATGCAAGTTGGCAATCATTAAATGTTCTGGTTCTCAACAAGCCTCTGGGTGCTTCATTAGTTCTGCAGGTGTAGGGGAACCCATGATGTTATGAGTGAGTTATTTGTCATTGAGCTTTATTGAAAAGGCACATAGTTAATGTTCCTGACCAGGCAAATGTTGCTTTCAGGTATCGAGTATGGAGCCTGCAGCCCTGGCATGTGTTGGTGGTTCATCTTTGGGCTAGCTGAAGGAGCATTGGATTAAAGCCTCCCTGGAGGTTCCCCGGGTTGGTGTCTATCCCCTCAGCATTCTCCTGTGTGTGCTCATCCTCAAACTCACTCCTGGACTCATCGTTTGTAGCCAGAGCATCTGTGTCTACATCTTCTTCCTCCACTGTGTCCCCCCCCTCGCCTTTCCAGCGCCAGATTGTGGAGAGCGCAGTACAACCACTATCAGCAATACATGATTTGGGGGGTATTGCAGTGCGCCCCCTGAACAGTCCAGGTATTGGAAACGATGTTGAGAAGACCAATGGGGTTCTCTCTACCACAGCCTTTGTGGAGCCATGGCTCCTGTTGTACTGCTGCTCGGCCTCTGTTCTTGGATGGCGGAGAGGTGTCATGAGACACCTTTTGAGGGGATAGCCATTGTCACCCAGCAACCATCCATCCAGCCGAGCTGGAGCACTGAAGAGCCTCGGCACCTGGGAATGTCTGAGGATCTGGGCATCGTGGGAGCTGCCTAGGTACCTTGCACAAACTTGTAGAATCAGCATCCTGTGATCACACACTATCTGCATGTTCATGGAGTGGAAGCCCTTCCTGTTGACGAAGGCACCGGGCTCACCTGCTGGCGCCTTGATGGCCACACGTGTGCAGTCTATTGCACCCTGGACACGGGGGAAGCCAGCAATCACTGCAAAGCCTCTGGCTCGCTCTGCCTGGCTGGCCTCGTCCAAGCAGTAGTGGATGAAAGTCAATGTATGCCTGAATACAACTGTGTCACCTGCTTGACACAACTGTGGACAGCTGACTGGGAGACACCACAAAGATCGCCCACTGACCCTTGGAAAGGGCTGGAGGCACAGAGGTTGAGGGCAACTGTGACCTTCAGCGCCACTGGCATGGGCTGTCCACCCACACAGTTGGTGCTGATCTCAGGGCCGATCATCTGACAGATAGAGGTCACTGTCTCCCTTGAGAGGCAGAGCCTCCTTTGGCACTGCACCTCAGGCATATTGAGGTAGCTGCATCACCGCCTATAAACCCTGGCAGCAGGATAGAGGCATCTTCTGCAGCCCCTTCTGCCTTGCACTTCCTGTTGGCCCTGTGCCCCTTGTGCCTGTGCCTCTCCTCCCACAGGTGGCTCACCTGGAGGCTGAATATGGACTCCTACCCTCCTCCCCCTTCTGGTCCTCTCTTCCTCCTCAGAGAAGGTGCCTCCAGTGGAGACCACAATCCACATTCCCAGGGTAAGGGAAGGCTGTCTGATACCTGCAGGGACCCAAGTGTTATGATTCCTCCAGAGTCCTGAACCGAAGCCTGTTATTCCTGTCAAAGCAGCTCTGAAGAGAATTGAAGTTGTCCTGTTCACACAAGCAAGTAGCAGTAAGTAATGAACTAAAGTTCTAACAGCTCGCATTAGCGAGCTCACTCACCCCTCCTATCCTGCCAGTGGACGAGGTTTTTAAACATGTGGCCTACCTGCCTGCCCGTTGTACCCATGCGATGCTATGAAAATTGCATGGGCTGCGAAAAATCATTCTCAATTGCTGCCTCAAGGGCCTTAACTGGCCTATTAATAAATGGCGGGTGCGCCTCGGAACTCATAGCACGCCTTCCAAAATATCACAATGGCGCATGGTGACTTCGGGATGCATGGCTGACGTCATTGTGCGTCATGTTACACGTCGGCGTGTTGGGCCCACCCCCGCATGTCAACTGAAAATTCTGCGCATAATTTCTGACTGATATTCCACCCTCTTCCTTTTCATTTGTCTTCATGATGTTTTACACCTACCCTTCCTCTGCTCCCAATTTACTAGTTCAAAGTCTTCATGACCACCCTATTTATCCTTTCTGCCAAGACCCCAGTCCTAACCCAGTTCAAGTGGAGCCCACCTCAACGGTACAGTTCCTTCTGTCTCAATCCTGGTGCCAGCGTCCCATGAAATGGAAGCACTTTTTCCACACCACTCCTTCAACCATGTGTTAATTTCTCTAATCTGTTTATCTTTACATCAATTTACATGTGGTTAGGGTAATAATCCAGGGATTATAAACCTTGAAGTTCAATCCTTTAATTAAGCTCCTACTTCCTGGTATTCTCTAAACAGGGCCTCCTGTCTACTCTCTCCTATGATGCTGGTCCCAACATGGATATTTGACTAAGTATACTTAGAAAAGATAGTCTTCAAAATGAATGATAATTATTTGTGTAGTGGGGCAAGGATGAATCACAATGTGACAGTCAAGTCTCCTAATTGAAAACAGATTCATCTTTAAACAAATGTTTCATTGCATTAAATGAGGTTCAAAATTTCATTTTTGGTAGATCCTCAGGAATATTAAAAAGTTGTGATTTGATGTTTTTCCTCATAACCATATAATAGTAAAATACACAAAATCCAACAAATATAATCATTTATGGCAGTTTCTGCAGAGTCACAGTCAATCATAATCCAACAGGAAACTTAAAATCTTCCTAAAATGGATTTATCACAATAATTTTGATCCTTCTTGCTAACCATTACAATTTTATTTAGGAGTTTTAATGTCCTGTGGTAATATTTCTATAGTTGAAAACTTGACTTCATATTTACCACAGCAAGAGATGACTGAAAATGGCAAAAGTATTCTTAAATAATACAATATGGACAGTAGTTAATGTATTTCAAATAAATACAGTGTTGGCTTATTGTAATATTAATAATCTAATGATTTCAAAACAAATTTAACAAAGTAATTTTGTGCTTTATTTTTATGGATATTTTTCAACTTAAAGTACACATTTCTGAAATGTTATAGATTTACTTGTTCAGCAACAGAGATTAATAAAACATGCTATATAAAGCAAAATTATCACTACAATTACAAAATATCATTTGATATCAATATCAGATAAGCGAAGAAATAAAGCTTTAGTATATCGCTTCAACAAAGCCCATCAATTTGATTTCACTGTGTTGGGACTCAACTGGTACCTGAGAAAATGTAAGTTACTACACCTATTAGCCATGCCCTCAACTGCATTGTAAAGACAACAAAATTATAAAGAACTTTTTCATTTATAGTAGTTTTTGAAATTACTTTTTTAAAACTCAAATGCAAAAGAGTCTTTTTATTCTTCAAAGATAATTCTTCTTCCAAATAGAACTCCTAATTCACAATATCAAATTTGGACATTATGAAAAACTGCATAATTTAGTGATTTCCTGAGTATGTTTGTGGGTTTTACATTCATATATATTAAATATATGTTACCCATTGGAGAGCTCCTACAGTGCTAATATTGAGGGCACATTAATGTCAGATAATTTCCTTTGCTTTATTCAAGGTGGCCTTATTGCTAAAGCTGCCATTCACTTGCCTGTGCTTGTCGATAAATAAACAGATTCAAATTTCCTAAACTCTCAATGTCACGGTTACAAGCAGAACCCTAGGGCAGCACTGTTTTAATTGTCAACCAAGTTCATTCCATTACTTCACAAACTTGGGTTTGTGCAGTGACCACAATTAAAATATCTTCTCCCTTTTCTGCTGACAATTATTGAAGTTGAAATATGCTTCCATGGGCAGTGGTAGGTCCCTAGTTCCTGAAACAATGGCCTTTTTTTCTGTACAGGCTGAGACGGTGAATGGCTGTGAGCTATTTGGCTGCTCAGGAAGGACCCACATCTCATGTCTGTGCACACAGGGCTGATATTTTATGGTGTCTGAAAAAAATGGGATAGGAGCTGTGGGGGTACTGAAAAGTCAGGTGGAAGTGTAGGGATTGGCATTCTCGTCACCTTCCCTTTGCCATGGCATTTTGCCAACAGCAGACAAGGTAGCAGATAGCCCATCCCCCGCAGGAGCCAATTGAGCAATTTAAGTGACCAGTTAAGGGCCTCCTCCTATGGGCCCTCTGGCATGTGGGGAGACTGTTTGGTGAACCCTGTGGGCTCAGGGTGAAGGCTGCCCTCCTAATTGGGCACTCTGCGACCACAATAAGCACCTCTGTGAAAACATTCCTCCTCTCCTCACCAACCACCACACCCTGTCACTCACAGGGACATGCCTGACTGGCCACAGCAACTCTAACCGCTCTTACCTTATTCCGTGGGTGACATCTATGTTGCTTCTGCTGGCTGGGTGCAGTCCCAGCTGTAGCCACTGCACCCAGTGGTATTGCTGGGACTGAAGAGCTTACCAGCCTTCCAACTGGCCAGCAGCTCTTCGAGGCTGGATCTATTCGCCACTCCATACCACCCTTAGAGGGATAGGAGCTCCGATGGCAGCTCATTAGCTGCATGATGGGGCTGCCAGTAATGGCTGTAGCAGTGTTGCCCCCAGCTGTCCACCTTGTTATCGCAGCCACTGCCATCCAGACAAAATGTCAGCCATCCTTTTTCAGCATTAATCACTGGATAGCAATCAGGAACAGGAGACCTTGATGATTTTACCCCTCCTTAGTGCAAGAGCATTGAGGATAATGAATTGTCCCCACCATTGCCCTGGCAGAATTTAACAGATTAGACTGTATCCTGCATTCAGTGCCATTAGTATATTTATCCCATGAGCTACTGGGAGACTTAATGATTGGAACTTTAACATAAAAACCGTATCTACCTGACGCACAATATAGAATGAACACCAAGATTGCAGCACACTGAAAAAAACCTGACTGAAATCCATGAACAATGCAATGAGTTGTGAGTTACCACAGGTATGAAAGAAGTATAACTAGAATCTGACCAAACACTATATGGCAATAGAACATTTAAAATAAAGGAGTCACCAAGCCACCTATGAAGAGGCTGCTGCAGAATATATAAGATCGTGAAGAGGCTGCTGCAGGATATCTAGGGCTGTGAAGATCTTGCTGCAGCATATTTTATTTTATTCATTCAAGGGATGTGGGCTTCGCTGGCTGGGCCAGCATTTATTGCCACCCCTAATTGCCCTTGAGAAGGTGGTGGTGAGCTGCTTTCTTGAACCGCTGCAGTCCATGTGGTGTAGGTACACCCACAGTGCTGTTAGGAAGGGAGTTCCAGGATTTTGACCCAGCGACAGTGAAGGAACAGCAATATATTTCCAAGTCAGGTGTGTGGGGCTTGGGGGGAAACTTGCAGGGGTGGCGTTCCCATGCATCCGCTGCCCTTGTCTTTTATGGTGGTAGAAGTCACGGGTTTGGAAGGTACTGTTGAAGGAACCTTGGTGAGTTGCTGCAGTGCATCTTGTAGATGGTACACACTGCTGTCACTGTGCATTTGTGGTGAAGGGAATGTTGACAGTGGCGGATACGGTGCTAATCAACGGCTGCTTTGATGGGTGGTATCAAGCTTCTTGAGTGCTGTTGGAACTGCAGGACTATGAAGAGGATTCTGCAAGGTATCTGGGAGTACGAAGAGGCTGCTGCAAGATATCTGGGACTGTGAAGAGGCTGCTGTAAGATATATAGGACTGCAAAGAAGCTGCTGCAGGATATGTAGAATTATTTAGTTACCTGAGATCTTCCTAAGCTGATACAAAAACATTGACAAAAGTAAAAACAGTGATTTCATCAGTTGAGTGAATGGTTGGGGAATATGTTTCTTTCAGGACAGGTTTATGGAAAGCAGATAATGTTAGAGAACAAAGACAAACTGACCATTCTAAAATAGGACCATAATATGTTACGGATGATGTCCAACATTTACCTGCATTGAGATACCATCAAAATAAAATAAAATTCAGCACTTTTTTGATCTCAAGAATTTTCCATTTATAATTTCTGAAGTTTGAGCAGTTTGCTGTTTTCAAAATCTTTTGACCTCACACCCTAACTTTACACATTGACTATAATTTATCAAAACTTAATGGTTAAGGGTGAGTGTATATCAGTTACCAAGAACAATATTCTGCATTTCCAGTAAGGAAATTTGTTTCATAATAGCCCTGGTCCAATAATTTCCAAACAAGTACCCTGTTTGTACTGAAAATAACATCAACCTTCAGTATATAAATAATTTAGGATACTAATAAAAGTAGACACTGCTATAAATTCAGAGGATAGAATGAAAATTGGAGACAATTTTGCTTAGTCAATAATGAGAAAACAGGTAAGAGGGTTGTCTGTCCCATGGTCAATGTCCGAGCATCCCCTTGCCATTCATGTCTGATCTAGCCAATCAGCATTCTTAGGAGCTTTGCACGTGTGCACATCTGTCATTTCATGGCATTCCTTACAGCGGACCACACAACACCAGTGAAATTTACATTCACATTTCGTCACTCGCATGACACGGGATGTGTCATAGCCCCGTCCACAACACATCACTTCGCATCCATCCATTCCTCGAGAGGTCCTGTTACACACTCTGCCTGCCGTACCTAAAGAACCTGGCAAATAAGAAATAAATATCACAGTTCTTTACAATGCTGAAAACAAGTAACTGATAGTTGACACAACAATTTCCCTTTAACACTGAAGAATAAGTTCTCACACATGAAGAACCT
This sequence comes from Carcharodon carcharias, assembly GCF_017639515.1. Lineage (NCBI taxonomy): Eukaryota > Metazoa > Chordata > Chondrichthyes > Lamniformes > Lamnidae > Carcharodon > Carcharodon carcharias. The sequence continues at coordinate 56,906,126 of NC_054487.1, forward strand.
GCAGTGTGTTTAAAAATGCTGTGCTATATGAACCATGATAAAGATTATATTTCTACTGTTTCTCAGTCCAGTTTTCAGTATCTGATTAGCATGCAGCTGTCTGATATATGATAGCACACAAAGATATCAAACTGTGGCCTGTCATTCTGTTTGACTGTGAATGATTAATGAGGCAATTTATCTCCACTTTACATTGTAATGTTAAAGTTGGCAGGTGATCCATTTTAAAAACTGAACATTTACTGATCTGTTATAAAGTAAAAAGGTATATTCTCTGATGGAAAAGAGTGCATGATTTTGATTGTCTAGGAAAGTAAAGGCTTTGTCTTAGTTTAAAACAGTGGTCAAGGGAAGCTCAGAGGACAGCTTAGGATCTGCTTCAACATTTTCTTGAGTACGTATATATTTTTCTCTCTTAATTGTTTCCCTCTTCCCCTGAAGCCATTGCCTTTTGCTGGGCTGTACATCTGTGTTCATCAGAGCCCTCTGGAACCTCATTCATCTGGTTATTCTTCACTTAGGAACCTAGATAGTGGGTCACAATAAGCTCATTAACCATTAAAAACATCACAGCTGAGTCCCATTTTTTCCTCACCCAGTGGCCAAATCACATGTGCTTTCCAGCAGTGGTCACTGGATAATGATCAGGAGTTGCAGCTCCTCCTGCTTGGATTGGAGTTTCCTTATGTTCTTGGGCTGAGATTCACAAATGCAAGACAGGCTGAAAGTTAAGCCACAATCCCAGGATTGTATGGCCATACCTTTGCCACAAACTGGAAAAACCTTATTAACTAGTTTAAAATTCCAACTACATTATGATAAGAACTCACACTAATTTATTACATACATTTAGAAACCAAGAACAATATTAAATATTTGTAACTTCACTCATAAATCAGCAGAATTGCCAAGCAATTATAGTCTTGTATTTCTTGTTCAAGAGAATGGGTTGGGTGTAAAATTGGTCTACACCAGCAGTGCAAAATGGGCTCACAGTGAATTGGCAGTCAAGTTTTCACCATGCCACTTCTTATTTTTCATTAACTTGGAAAAGATTTTTAATTTCAAGCCATGTAAAAATGAAAGTAGAACTAGGAATCAAGGTACCAAAAAGAAGTTGAACTGTCATTCTGTGACCTTCAGTGAAAAGATGATCAGACACGGTGAAAAATTAGCTGCGAGCCCATTTCGCACTGCTTGCATAGATCAATTTCACTCCCAGTATCTTACTGTCAGGAAGGAACAGAACATACAAACTTAAGAATGCACCATCGGTTAAGGCTAGAGGTTGCAAAAATGATAGAAAGATAGAATCAAAGGCACTCAGTTGAATGCACACAGCATTCGCAACAAGATAGATAAATTGACAACACAAATGGAAATAAGCAGGTATGGACTAATTGCCAATATGGAGACATGGCTCCAGGGTGACCACGGTTGGGAACTGAATGTTCAAGGGTCTTTGACATTTAGGAAGGATAGGCAAGAAGGAAAAGGGGGTGGGCAATGCTGTTAATGAAGGATGAGATTAATACATTAGTGAGAGAGGATCTTAGATCGGAATCTGATCAAGATGTAGAATCAGCTTGGGTGGAGCTAAGAAACAGCAAAGGACAGCAAACATTGGAGGAGTTGTTTATAGGCCACCGAATAATAGTAGTAATGTAGAGCGTGACATAAATCAGGAAATTTGAAGTGCATGTAACAAGGGTACTAAAGTAATTATGGGGGACCTCAAACAACATATAGACTGAGTAAACCTAACTAGCACTAATCCTGTGAAGGATGAATTTCTGGAATGTATACGAGATGGTTTTCTAGAATAGCATGCTGAGGAACCAACTAGACAGCATGCAATTTTAGATCTAGTATTATGCAATGAGAAAGGGCTAATTAATAATCTCACTGTAAAGGAGCCTCTAGGGAAGAATGACCATAATATGATAGAATTTTACATTAAGTTTGAAAGTGATATAGTTCAATCCAAAACTAGAGTCTTAAACCTTATCAAAGGAAACCTCAAAAGAATGAGGGGGCAAGTTGGCTATGATAGATTGGGAAACTACATTAAAACTACATTACCTTAGACAGGCAATGGCTAGTGTTTGAAGAATTAATACATGGTTTACAACAAATATACATTCCTTTGAGGCACAAAAACCCAGCAGGAAAGGTGATCCAACAGAAAACACAGACTAGGAATAAAGGGGTCATTCTCAGGATGGCAGGCTGTGACTAGAGGGATACCGCAAAGAGCGAAGCTTGGGCCCCAGCTATTCACAATCTTTATCAATGGTTTGGAAGTCGGGGGCAAAATGTAATATTTCCAAGTTTGCTAATGACACAAAACTAGGTGGGAATGTAGGCTGAGGAGGCTGCAAAGCGGCTTCAAGGGGGTTTAGACAGGCTAAGTGAGTGAGTAAGAACATGGCAGATGGAGTTTAATGTAGAAAAATGTGAAGTTATCCACTTTGATAGAAAAAACAGAAATGCAGAGTACTTCCTAAATGGTGAGAGATTGGGAAGAGTTGATGTCCAAAGGGACCTGGGTGTCCTTGTTTGTAAGTCCTTGAAAGCTAACATGCAGGTGCAACAAGCAATTAGGAAGGTAAATAAAATGTTGGCCTTTAATACAAGAGTATTCGCATAAAGAAGTCTTGCTGCAATCACGTAGAGCCTTGGTGAGACCACACTAGGAGTATTGTGCATAATTTTTGTCTCCTTGCTTAGGGAAGAATATACAAGTCATAGAGGCAGTGCAAGGAAGAATCACCAGACTGATCCCTGGGATAGTGGGATTGTCCTATGAGGAGAGATTGAGGAGACTGGGCCTGTATTCTCTAGAATTTAGAAGAATGAGAGGCGATCTCATTGAAGCATACAGAATTCTCACAGGACTCAATAGGGTAGTGACAGGAAGGATGTTTCCCCTGGCTGGAGGTAGGGGTGGGGGAGGGGGTGGGGTCTAGAGCCAGGGTACACAACTTCAGAATAAGATGTAGGCCATTTAGAACTGAGATGTGGAGGAATTTCTTCACTCAGGGGGTGTTCAGTCTTTGGAATTCTCTACCCCAGAAGGCTGTGGAGGCTTAGTCATTGAGTATATTCAAGACAGAGACAATAGATTTTTAGATATTAAAGATATCAAGGGATATGGGGATAGTGCAGGAAAATGGAGTTAAGGCAGAGGTTCAGTCATGATCTAATTGAATGGCAGATCAGGCTCGAGGGGCCAAATGGTCTACTCCTGCGCCTTTTTCCTATGTTCCTATGCTTGGGTCTGCATTTCCTAATGGCAGAGACTCAAGCAGGTAGTGCTAATATTACAACGGAACAAATAAGCTTACATTACTACTTTCATTTCACAAGTCCACAATTCACAACTATGACATTCTGACAAATTAACAAAGATTATCTTATAAAGGGACAATGGACATTATCATGTAATATCTCTGACAGGGGGTTCATTTTCAAATTTTGAAATGTTGTTTAATGTTTTAGATGTTAAGTTTCAATTACAAGGGCAGTGTTGATTTATTGACTTATATCCACTGGGAACTGGAAAAAGACGGTTCAAATACATTTAGTTGGAACCTTCATGTTAAAATTTGATTGTAAACTCCTTTGTTTGGACTGACTTTTTAACCCATCATTATGTCAGTATCGCCAATGATTGCGCTGAAACATTTCTACAATCTTCCTTTTAATATCTATTTAGTAGCTCTATATGTTTCTTTTCATCACCTAACCTTTTTTGATAAGCCTGCTAATATCTTAAAGTTTACAGAGGCCACTGTGAGAGCAGATGGTGAACTCCAGCTTTATTCATATGGACAGCATTTCTGGATGCTGTCGTGTGTTAATCTAATGTGATGTGCCGTCAGTCAGCAGAGAAATGATCCATGAAAGTGGAGCTTTTGAAAAGCATTGTGCTTCTAATCCATACCAGCTCAATGTAATCTAGTCATGGTGGCACTTGGTGCTTTTTTTTGACCACACTGGAGGCATAAATGAGTGATACAAACAATTTTCAAATGCATGGTGCTCTAAGCACAGAAAATCAGATTCCCCTTACTTGAGGCTTATAGTGCTTGCAAGTAGCAATTGAAAATAAGTCAACAAATGAAGGTGGAATGTGTAAGAGAACAATGAAATTAAAAACTGGTTTTAGAAAAGAGTTACATTGCTGATTCCACTGTTTATTTTGGCCAGAACCCTAGCTTAGAGATAGATTATTATCATCAATGTCCATATTACTAATTTTTCAGAAAAGCTGTTCTTTCTACTATAAAAATGCAACATTTTAAACAGATTTTTAATTATCTTGCAAGCCCCCATCAACAAAATGACTTAGCACCACCAGAAGCAAAATGCCTGTTGGGATTCATATATGAAAGCACATATCATTGGTAGAAGCAGAGATTGGGTGTCCACGTAGGTACCCTTAAATGATCAACCTGGATTATAAGTCATCATAGTATGGAAGCCAGAAACCATTGATTAAGAACCTATAGATCTTCTGAGTAGAGGAATTTGATGGAAGTTGTCTCTGGAATGCAAGCAAAGAAGGATTGGTTTCAAGCTGGATGTAGTACAAAATGGCCTTGGGTGGCTGAACAAAGCATTATTAGAGTTCTGATTTCCTGTTCCTTTCACAAATATCCCAATGTAATGTATGGTATTCTTGGTTGGTTCTTGTCTGTTCTGAACAGATGCAGCATCTTTTTAACAGTTAGCAAATGAAAACAAGCATTGTGGCACCAAGGCTCGTTGTGGCTTTCCTGCACTGGGAGACAGAAGGGCACTAAAAAAATAGCCACACTACCAAAACGCAATAACTCAAGTTTCGACCAAGCAAAACAAAAAAAAAACTATAAATGCTCAAGTCTAGAGTAAATAAACTAAGGAAGCTGTAGACTGTGGAACCTTGAGACCTGTGAGAACACTGGCTGCCCAAAGAGGTCTCACCAATCCATACTAGAGGTAAATGTTCAAGTTTTATGGATAAGACAGGGAACCCTCTCTGGGAACTGAATTCTGAAGCAGTTAGGGTTGAATTTGAAATAATGCTGCCGTGAAACAGAGTATTAAACTGCAGCTTTAAAAAGTGGAATATTTTGATTAAATTACAGAATGGAAATATGGAATACAACTCTTATAATTTTGATTAAAGCCTTTGATATAAACAGCCTCAAAAATTTATTCCTTCATAAATCTGCCAATAATGAGTGTGTTGGCAATAGTTGAGAAAATGTGGTGCCTGAGTGGCTGCAGTATCTGTGTTTATGCTGTCATAACATGTCACAGAATTAGCAACTGTGCTATCATCATTAGACAGTTAATCATCATTTGTGCCTTCAGACCACAGAATTATTCTCAGATTCCAAAATAAATGAACAGCTGTGTGAACTCTATAAATGTACTGTGGGGTCTTTTTCGGATATTCGTGGAATAAAAGGATCAATAAAAAATGCAGGAAATGGGATCTTGGACACTGGTGGAAAAGGCAGTCATCTTCTCACTCACCATGAATACAGGAATGTGCACAAACCTGACCAATGATAGACACTCCATTGGAATTCAGAACCATAAAAGATGAGAAAAAGGCCAGGAAAAGGGTGTTTAAAAAAAATCAACAAAGTCAATTTTATAGATAAAATTATTCACGTCTAAAATGGCAGTTACATAAGTTTCAGATATGCATTGAGGTAAAAGTGGAGAATCAGTTTGGTGATCTTATCGCACAGTACATGACACGAGGTGCTTCAACTGTAGCCCTGTTTGAAATTAGCTCCCTCAGCACTAACCAAAAGTTGAACCTGCGATCTTACAACTTGGATGGTTTAGCACTTTAACCCATTATATGTTTTTTTTTAAAAAAGATTTGGTGCTAATGGAGAGTCAACAGGCCTATTGTTCTGCCTTAACAATAAAATTACTGAATAGTGTTCTCTTTAGTCAGAGCACAACTTGGGGGGCCAGCGGTATAATGTTGCTATTGGTGGGTACCATCCAGGGACTGGTAGTGTAATGTAACTGGTTTCTAAATGGCTATACACTGTAGATAATATTACCATTACATTCATAAATCTTAAATATCAAAGTCAGTTGTAGTCTCTGAGGTCTACTAAATGCTTACATGTGCAGTCTTTTTGAAAAAGAATACAAAACCATGGGCAGGATTTTTAGGTTGGCGCCTGGGTGCCAATTAATGGCCAGCCAGTGTGAAGCACGTGCTGAAATGTTCAACACTACCAAGGTGGGGGCAGGGTTGCATGGTGGGTGCTGACGTAAGCATGGGTGTGGTCAAGCACTCAGTGAAAGCTCCCTGAAGGCAGAGAGCTGCCTTAGGGAGCTGAAGACTTTAAAACCAAAAAATAAAGTTTTTAAAATCCGAAAAAAAATGTGCATGCATCACAATCGGTCACCTGAAATAAACATGATGAAAATAATAAAAAACAAAAACAGAATTACCTGGAAAAACTCAGCAGGTCTGGCAGCATCGGCGGAGAAGAAAAAAAAAACAAAAAAACTGCGGATGCTGGAAATCCAAAACAAAAACAGAATTACCTGGAAAAACTCAGCAGGTCTGGCAGCATCGGCGGAGAAGAAAAGAGTTAAATAATGTCCATACATTTTTATTTTTTAAATTTAGTAATGGGAGCCTTACCCGCCCTTGGATGAGGTTTGTTGAAAAATGCAAAGGCCGCCCAGCAGATTTGCCCGTCCGCCAACCGTAAGGTTGCTCAGATCGTGGAAAATCGGAGACTATTACAACTTAAATTCCCTTAATTGGCCTCTTAATTGTCAGCGGATGCACACAAAAGTCAGAATCATGCCCGCTGACCAAAATAGCATGCAGGATGACGTTGAGACGCTCGCCTGACATCATCCTGCCTGATTTTGCGACTGATCAGGTCGGGTGCACGCCCACACCGACCTAAAAATTCTGCCCTGTGTTTCATTATTTGGTCAGCGTGCTCTGTGGACACAGAAGAGTTAGCCCCATTAAGAACGCTAGCTGCGTTTGGCATCATTGAACCCCCACTATCAACATCCTGGGGATTACCAATGATGAGCAACTGAACTGGACTAGCCATATAAATACTGTGGCTACAAGAGCAAGTCAGAGACTAGGAATCCAGCAATGAGTAATTCACCATCTGACTCCCCAAAGCTTGTCCACCATCTACAAGGCACAAGTCAGGAGTATGATGGAATACCTGTGTGGCTCGAATGTTACTTGCCACTTGTCAGCCCAAACCTGGATATTGTCCAGGTCTTGCTGCATTTGGACATGAACTGCTTCAGTATCTGAGGAGTCGCGAATGGTGCTGAACATTGTGCAATAATCAGTGAACATCCCCACTTCTGACCTTATGATGAAAGGAAGGTCATTGATGAAACAGCTGAAGACGGTTGGGCCTAGGACACTAACCTGAGGAACTCCTGCAGTGACGCACTGTAATATTCATGCCATACAGGTGCCAGGCATCGACCATCTCCAACAAGAGACAATATAACCATCGCCCCTTGACATTCAATCGCGTTATCATCGCTGAATCCCCTGCTGTCAACAGCCTGGGGGTTACTATTGACCAGAAATTGAACTGGACTAGCCATATAAATACTATGGCTAAAAGAGCAGGTCAGAGGCTCAGAATCTTTCAGTGAGTAAATCACCTCCTGATTCCCCAAAGCCTTGCCCACCATCTACAAGGCACAAGTCAGGAGTGTGATGGAATACTCTCTGCTTGCCTGGATGAATGCATCTCCAACAACACTCAAGAAGCTTGACACAATCCAAGACAAAGCAGCCCACTTGATTGGTACCTCATCTGTAAACATTCACTCCCTCCACCACCGACGCACAGTAACAACAGTGTGTACCATCTACATGATGCACTGCAGCAACTCATTAAGGCTCCTTAGACAGCACCTTCCAAAACCTATGACCACTACCATCTAGAAGGACAAGGGCAGCAGATATATGGGAACACCACCACCTGGAATTTCCCCTCCAAGCCACTCACCATCCTGACTTGGAAATATATTGACATTCCTTCACTGTCGCTGTGTCAAAATCCTGGAACTCCCTTCCTAACAGCACTAGGGTGTACCTACACCACATGGATTGCAGTAGTTCAAGAAGGCAGCTCACCACCACCTTCTCAAGGGCAACTAAGGATGGGCAATAAATGCTGGCCCAGCCAGCAGCACCCACATCCCATGAATGAATAAAAAAATATGCTTTTCCCTGACATTTATTGACAAACAATGCATGCTGAAATGAAAGGCATATTCACCCATCTCAACATTTTCACCATATCGTACTGCCAATTTGATACCAGATTTACATAGGTATTGTTGTAGGCCCAAATCAATGCACCTGTACACTTATAAGTTAAATTACTCTTTTATTCTTTCATGGGACGTGGGCATCACTGGCTAAGCCAGCATTTATTGCCCATTCCTAATTGCCCTTGAGAAGGTGGTGGCGAGCTGCTTTCTTGAACCATTGCAGTTCATCTGGTATCTGGTACAACTTCAGCAGCTTGCTAGGCCATTTCACAGAGGAGTTAAAACTGAACCATGTTGCTGTGGGTCACAAGTCACACGTAGGCCAGACCAGATATGGAGGGCAGATTCTCTTCCCTAAAGGGCATCAGTGAATCAGATGGGTTTTCCAACAATTGATGATAGATTTATGGCATCATTATCAAGATTAACTTTCAATTCCAGATTTACGAAAAATAACAACTTTTAAAAAAAGCTTATTAATTTAGAATTTTAAATTCCACCAATTATTGTGATGGGATTTGCACGCACGCTCCCACAAGCATTAACTTAGACCTCTAGCTTACCAGAGCAGTAACATTACCGCTACATCACCATCTCCCCAATAAATGACTGAATGGCAGAAATCAGAGTGCTGAACAATGGGTGTGACTGAGTTAACTCACCGTATTAACTGAAAGCTTATAATTCCACAATACTAATTTTCGTAAACCTCACCTCAACAACAAGTGACTTGCACATAAAGCCCATCTAGAATTTGTCACATTATCATTCTGCTAAGTGTATGATTATTATGCAACAAAGAATGCTCAATGTAAAGGTTGCTCAACCAGTATAAAAGTTGCTCAGTCAATGTAACTCTTTTGAGTACAAACCCATTTCCATCTGTTTCAGATGAAGTTACATTGTTTCATAGTTTGCCATTGTAAGATTTGAACTCTTGATCTTGGGGTTATAAACCCACTACCATAACCACTTGGCTATTTAGGCCAAGCCTTGCTCAGTCACCTTAAAGGTTGCTCAGTTAATACTGTGTAAACGGTGCTCAGCTGATGCAAAGGTTACTTATGGTAGCTCAAGTTTGAGTTCCAGGGCGACTGCTACTCTTCTCCTCATAGGCAAACTTCAATGATATTTTGATTGGATCATCAAGGAGAGCATCATATGTAAGTGTAATGTTGGAATGGAGATAGGAAACTTACCATCATTTTTATTTATCTAACCTGAATCATGTTCCTACCAGCTGTTAGCAGTGTTGAAACTATGATGACCTGCTGATTGCAGCAAATGAGAAAAAGGAGCAAAAATGGAAGAAAGGAAAAAAAAAGATAGAATTTGATTTTATCTTACGCCTTTCACGGCCACCAAAAGTCTCAAGTGCTTTACAACTAATAAAGTACTTTTGGGGCAGGATTTTTCAGGTGCTGGGGTTTCCTGCACTACCACCTGAAGAGTCAGTGGGAAACACATCCCCGCTAATCATCTGTAACCAGTGACCTGCAGCCATTTAACACTCCTTGTCTAAGTGCCAGGATCCACAGGACCAGGTGGGTATGGGGCCTCACGGTGAGGGTGCAAGAGGAGACCGAGGGGTAGTAGGGAGAGGGGACAAGAGGATTGTGAGGTGAAGGCCCTGCGGGGAGGGATCATCCAGGGGGCAGACCTTGGCAGGGGGCATCAGATCTGGAAAGGGGGCCAGTGATTGAGGCACCCCTCCCCTTTCCCACATGAGGTCCCAGCAAGATGATCTGCCGGGCTTCCCTTCTCACCCTCCACCTCTTCCTGCGGGCTGAAAAATTGTAACCTGGATAAAAGTGACCCAGTAATTAACCACTTAATGGCCTCAGTTGGATTGGTGAGTGGGCAGGCAGGTGGGTGGGAGGTGGTGGGAAGGCCAGCCTTGGAATTTTACAGGCCCACTTGCTTACAAACCCACTAGCAAGAGACTGTAAAAATCTGCCCTTGAAGTGTAGTCACCATTGCAATGTAGGAAACGCAGCAAGCTCCTATAAAGAACTATGTAACAATGATCAAATAATCTGTTTTTTGTGATGTTAATTGAGAGACAATTATTGGCTACGACACCAGGGA